>NC_135233.1:21216666-21865000 GCF_051348905.1 Ranitomeya variabilis
GATGAGCCCACATGCTGACTGTCAGCGGATGAGCCCACATGCTGACTGTCAGCGGATGAGCCCACATGCTGACTGTCAGCGGATGAGCCCACATGCTGACTGTCAGCGGATGAGCCCACATGCTGACTGTCAGCGGATGAGCCCACATGCTGACTGTCAGCGGATGAGCCCACATGCTGACTGTCAGCGGATGAGCCCACATGCTGACTGTCAGCGGATGAGCCCACATGCTGACTGTCAGCGGATGAGCCCACATGCTGACTGTCAGCGGATGAGCCCACATGCTGACTGTCAGCGGATGAGCCCACATGCTGACTGTCAGCGGATGAGCCCACATGCTGACTGTCAGCGGATGAGCCCACATGCTGACTGTCAGCGGATGAGCCCACATGCTGACTGTCAGCGGATGAGCCCACATGCTGTCAGCGGATGAGCCTACATGCTGATTGTCAGCGGATGAGCCCACCTGCTGATCGTCAGCGGATGAGCCTACATGCTGACTGTCGCCATTCGCCCCCTCCTGCTCTTCACCTTCTTCTTTCTTTGCTCGGTTCCGGTGACGCCACAGTTTTGCTGGAGGTGACATCACTCTACAAATGTCAAGGAAACAGTGAGTCAGCAACGAGCGCAGCTCCAACCGTGAATTCTGCTGCAAAACGGAGACCAAATATCAAGGAACTTCGAGTCGTCGGCATTTTATTTCAATAAATCAAAAAGAGCACGAGGAAATACGAAGCTTTGTGCTATGTTGTATCGGAGGAATCGGCTTTTTTCTCCTGGACGGATCGTTCATTCTGACAATTCTCGGGTTAAATATGTCTCCAGTGACTGCAGATTGTTCCATCTCTGAGACCGGGGATGACAGCTGGTGCTTATACAATGCTGTGGAGAGGGGTGGAGCTTTACCTCTAGCTCCTTCCATCTGCATAGAATCTTATCAGCACTAATTGTCATCTCCGGTCTCACTGATGACACATTGTACCTGGCACAGAAAGAAGCAGATTTCACTGTAAGATTTACTGCAAAGTTTCTTATTTTCTCGTGTAATATTGATTTATAAAATAAGAATTAAAAAGACGGTTAGTCAAGAATAGAAACTAGTAAATCAACTGAACGACCCATATAAACAGCGTTGGAAACATGTCCCAGATATACAGTGCAGGCAGAGCGTCCCATATATACAATGCCGGCAGAGCGTCCCATATATACGGTGCCGGCAGAGCGTCCCTTATATACGGTGCCGGCAGAGCGTCCCTTATATACGGTGCCGGCAGAGCGTCCCTTATATACGGTGCCGGCAGAGCGTCCCTTATATACGGTGCCGGCAGAGCGTCCCTTATATACGGTGCCGGCAGAGCATCCCTTATATACGGTGCCGGCAGAGCGTCCCCATATATACGTGCCGGCAGAGCGTCCCTTATATACGGTGCCGGCAGAGCATCCCTTATATACGGTGCCGGCAGAGCGTCCCCATATATACGGTGCCGGCAGAGCGTTCCTTATATACGGTGCCGGCAGAGCGTCCCTTATATATGGTGCCGGCAGAGGGCCCCAGTGCATGGGAGGTCTCGGAACTTGGCCCTATATGAGTATGGGGTGATAGCATGGTAACCCAGGATAGTCTGCTTTACAATGTTATAATCCCGATTCCCCTGTGAGTCAATGGTTCGGTAAGCCTCCGTCAGGCTATCGTTCAGGAGTCCCACTAACAAACGCATCCAGCCAGAGTGGGGCACCTCCATCACAGCACACTGCTGCTCAAAGTCCTTGAAGAACCCCTCCACATCTCCGGAAGCCTCATCAAATGGCTTAAACTCTGTCCGGGTGATCCGTACAGGCTCCCGGATCGTTGGGTTTACATTCCACATTGCGTTACTCCCTCTTTCAAGCTCCATTGCTTCTTGTCTCCGCTGTGCCCGGCGGGCAGCCTCCTCCTTGTACTCCTGAGAGACACCTGGGCCCAGAACCACCATCTCTTCTTCGTACCACACCACTCACTGGCTTTTTGGGGTGGGAGTCCTCGTCTCCAGTGCTGGTCCTTCAGACATATGGGAGGAGGTGGCCGGGCTGGCACCCATCAGTAGGTCAATTAAGGCCTCTTTAGTCAGTCCCTGGTAGTTCAGGTCCAGGTCTCTGGCTCTCTCCTGTAAACTGGATACAGTCCAATGTCTGTACTCAGTCTGTTCTCTATTAGGTTACGCTCTGTTGATCCCACCACTGCCACCAGTTGTCACGGGGTCCTTCTCCGGTACCACACACTCAACAGAGCAAGAGAAGAGTGAACAATCCCAAAACCTTTATTTAGGCAAAAATACGAAAGGTCCATATACGATCCACCACACAAAGGATAAAATAGTCCAAAACACGAATGCAGTTCAGTAACAGGATAAAAATCCAACAATCCAGAACAGAGGCTAGCATAGTCCATATACACTTCTTTCTCTCTGAGGTGCTGTGAACACATCATAGTTCCACACAGGACTGATCTGTGTCTCACCTCCCTGATCTTTTAAGTCTCCTTCCTCATTCACAGGTCAGGAGGGGGAAGGTCTCAGGGGCTCATTGTTTCAACAAACTAGGTCAATATGTCATTGGCATACAGTACTGTGGGGGCTGATATCAGATGGCAGCAACAGTCATTCATCAATTAATAAATACCGAAAAAACACCTTCACATTAGACCAAGAAGTAATGTAAAAATATGTAAACTTTATTGAAAGACACATAAAAAACATAGAAACTGGGCAGTAACCACAAGTGCAGCAGCAAAAGTGGGAACCCCACAGGGACAACCTCTATATAGAGAATATATGTACAACAGTAACATGGGAATGATATATAACCCAACACTTAATAAAGTGCAATTAGGATACAGTAAGTCACAAAACATATAAGAGAATCAAAATAAATAATCAATATAGTCTTCACACATGAATATATATAATGGCATCCACATTGCACTAATAGCGATATATAACATCAGCTGAACAGCCTAAGGCTACGTTCACATTTGCGTTGTTGGGCGCAGCGTCGTCGACGGATACCGACGCATGCGTCATGCGCCCCTATCTTTAACATGGGGGGCGCATGGACATGCACCGGTATGCGTTTTACGACGCATGCGTCATATTGACGCACAAGAAAGGGCGCAGAGGACGCTACTTGTAGCATTTTCCCTGCGCCGAAACTCCTGATCTTTACTATCTTATGACAACGCATGCGTCGCAAAACGCTGCGTTGTGTACATGCGTTGTTGGTTGCGTCGCCGACGCTGCGCCCAACAACGCAAATGTGAACGTAGCCTAACATGAAACCTGTAAGTACTGTATAGATGCAAGTTACAGGTATAGTTACCAAGAGGGAGAAGCCGGGGACCCACCACACCCAATGCGCGTTTTGCACTGAAATGCTTTGTCTCTCCTCTCGGGCAGGGTCCTCTCTCCTCTCGGGCAGGGTCCTCTCTCCTCGCAGGCAGGGTCCTCTCTCCTCGCAGGCAGGGTCCTCTCTCCTCGCAGGCAGGGTCCTCTCTCCTAGCGGGCAGGGTCCTCTCTCCTCTCGGGCAGGGTCCTCTCTCCTAGCGGGCGGCGTCCTTTCTCTTCTCGGGCAGGGTCCTCTCTCCTCTCGGGCAGGGCCTCTCTCCTCTTGGGCAGGGTCCTCTCTCCTCTTGGGCAGGGTCCTCTCTCCTCGCGGGCGGCATCCACTCTCCTCGCGGGCAGGGTCCTCTCTCCTAGCGGGCAGGGTCCTCTCGGGCAGGGTCCTCTCTCCTAGCGGGCGGCGTCCTTTCTCTTCTTGGGCAGCGTCCTCTCTCCTCTCGGGCAGGGTCCTCTCTCCTCTCGGGCAGGGTTCTTTCTCCTCGTGTGTGGCGTCCTCTCTCCTCCCGGGCGGCATCCTCTCTCCTCTCGGGCAGGGTCCTCTCTCCTCGCGGGCGGCGTCCTCTCTCCTAGCGAGCAGGGTCCTTTCTCCTCTCGGGCAGGGTCCTCTATCCTCGCGGGCGGCGTCCTCTCTCCTCTTGGGCAGGGTCCTCTCTCCTCTCCGGCAGGGTCCTTTCTCCTCGTGTGCGGCGTCCTCTCTCCTCTCGGCCAGGGTCCTTTCTCCTCTTGGGCAGGGTCCTCTCTTCTTCCGGGCAGCGCCCTCTCTCCTCGCAGGCGGCGTCCTCTCTCCTAGAGGGCGGCGTCCATTCTCTTCTCGGGCAGGGTCCTCTCTCCTCGCAGGCGGCGTCCTCTCTCCTCGCGGGCAGGGTCCTTTCTCCTCTCGGGCAGGGTCCTTTCTCCTCTCGGGCAGGGTCCTTTCTCCTCTCGGGCAGGGTCCTTTCTCCTCTCGGGCAGGGTCCTTTCTCCTCTCCGGCAGGGTCCTTTCTCCTTGTGTGCGGCGTCCTCTCGGGCAGGGTCCTTTCTCCCCTCGGGCAGGGTCCTCTCTCCTCCCGGGCGGCATCCTCTCTCCTCCTGGGCAGCGTCCTCTCTCCTCTCGGGCAGGGTCCTCTCTCCTCGCAGGCGGCGTCCTCTCTCCTCTCGGGCAGGGTCCTCTCTCCTCGCGGGCAGGGTCCTTTCTCCTCGCGAGCGGTGTCCTCTCTCCTCCTGGACCAGTCGTGACTTGTATCGTTTAGATTACTGTACTTGCCTTTATTATGTACACCCCCCTGACATGTAATGTGCCATGGAATAAGTGGCGCTATAATAATAATAATCATTTCGCCGTAAACACTAGAAATAATCAAAAAGTGTGAACGCCAGAATCGACTCTTTTCAGCTCAAAACTGCAATAAAAAGCGACCAAATGCTGCACGGGCCCCAGAATGGCACCAAACATGCTGGGGAGGATGAGGGTGGTAGTGGGGGCTCATGCTGGGGAGGATGAGGGTGGTAGTGGGGGCTCATGCTGGGGAGGATGAGGGTGGTAGTGGGGGCTCATGCTGGGGAGGATGAGGGTGGTAGTGGGGGCTCATGCTGGGGAGGATGAGGGTGGTAGTGGGGGCTCATGCTGGGGAGGATGAGGGTAGGACCGCTCGCTGAGTAACCGCAGCCACAACACGCAGGAAAGAAGCAAAAAAATTCAAAGGGGTTATCAGACACTACAACTCCCATCCTGCAAGGCTTCAGGGAACAGTGAGAGTTGTAGTTTGGACTCAGTGTTGAAAACAAGATGACTTGACGCGTCCTGTGTGACCGGGGACTTACATACATTCATCTGTCACTAGAAGGTAGCTACGTAACACGAGGCCGCCATTTTCTTGGAGTCCGCTAACTGGGACCCGGAAGTGAAGAGCGGAGAGGCCGGAAGTGGTGGAGCTGCCTTCACGTTCATGTCCTTGTTCTACCGCAGGGATGTTCCTCACCTGTGTGAACTGTGAGTGCGGATGGGGCTCATGCTGTGGAGGATAGGGGTGGTAGTGGGGGCTCATGCTGTGGAGGATGAGGGTGGTAGTGGGGGCTCATGCTGTGGAGGATGAGGGTTGTAGTGGGGGCTCATGCTGTGGAGGATGGGGGTGGTAGTGGGGGCTCATGCTGTGGAGGATGAGGGTTGTAGTGGGGGCTCATGCTGTGGAGGATGAGGGTGGTAGTGGGGGCTCATGCTGTGGAGGATGAGGGTGGTAGTGGGGGCTCACGCTGTGGAGGATGGGGGTGGTAGTGGGGGCTCATGCTGTGGAGGATGAGGGTGGTAGTGGGGGCTCATGCTGTGGAGGATGAGGGTTGTAGTGGGGGCTCATGCTGTGGAGGATGGGGGTGGTAGTGGGGGCTCATGCTGTGGAGGATGGGGGTGGTAGTGGGGGCTCATGCTGTGGAGGATGGGGGTGGTAGTGGGGGCTCATGCTGTCGAGGATGGGGGTGGTAGTGGGGGCTCATGCTGTGGAGGATAGGGGTGGTAGTGGGGGCTCATGCTGTGGAGGATGGGGGTGGTAGTGGGGGCTCATGCTGTGGAGGATGGGGGTGGTAGTGGGGGCTCATGCTGTGGAGGATGGGGGTGGTAGTGGGGGCTCATGCTGTGGAGGATGGGGGTGGTAGTGGGGGCTCATGCTGTGGAGGATGGGGGTGGTAGTGGGGGCTCATGCTGTGGAGGATGGGGGTGGTAGTGGGGGCTCATGCTGTGGAGGATGGGGGTGGTAGTGGGGGCTCATGCTGTGGAGGATGGGGGTGGTAGTGGGGGCTCATGCTGTGGAGGATGGGGGTGGTAGTGGGGGCTCATGCTGTGGAGGATGGGGTGGTAGTGGGGGCTCATGCTGTGGAGGATGGGGGTGGTAGTGGGGGCTCATGCTGTGGAGGATGGGGGTGGTAGTGGGGGCTCATGCTGTGGAGGATAGGGGTGGTAGTGGGGGCTCATGCTGTGGAGGATGAGGGTGGTAGTGGGGGCTCATGCTGTGGAGGATGGGGGTGGTAGTGGGGGCTCATGCTGTGGAGGATGGGGGTAGTAGTGGGGGCTCATGCTGTGGAGGATGGGGGTGGTAGTGGGGGCTCATGCTGTGGAGGATGGGGGTGGTAGTGGGGGCTCATGCTGTGGAGGATGGGGGTGGTAGTGGGGGCTCATGCTGTGGAGGATGGGGGTGGTAGTGGGGGCTCATGCTGTGGAGGATGGGGGTGGTAGTGGGGGCTCATGCTGTGGAGGATGGGGTGGTAGTGGGGGCTCATGCTGTGGAGGATGGGGGTGGTAGTGGGGGCTCATGCTGTGGAGGATGGGGGTGGTAGTGGGGGCTCATGCTGTGGAGGATAGGGGTGGTAGTGGGGGCTCATGCTGTGGAGGATGAGGGTGGTAGTGGGGGCTCATGCTGTGGAGGATGGGGACAGGTCAGGCAGTTCCGCTTCTGCCGATAAGAAATATGCAATTTTTGTAGACTTTACATGTTAAGGGTTCATGGGCGCACAACGATGGCAGACATAGTGGCCCTCCTTATGCTCCCGGCTGCCATGACAGAGCCATCGTCACCCCACAATCATGTTACAGGGCATCGATGGGTGTCAGAGGAGTCTTCTTTCCCTTCTTAAATGAAGCTGTCGGAGGTTACAGAGGCGTCTAAGGGGTTAAACTGCTGAAATCAAAGCTCTGATGCCGACTGTGCACATAAGGGGATGTGATGAATGGAATCCTGGGCAGAGTGGGCACCAGGACTATATGTGGTAATGGAGGATGGGGGTAGTAGTGTGTAGTAGAAGATGTTGGGTGCATAAATGTATCACATATTGATCTTCTTTCTTTTTTTCTCCCTGACGTGTGCGGAGCAGTCGCCAAAGGGAAATCTAAGTAAGTGGAGGCAAATTCTCCTGTACTGACCGATCTTTATAATCATGGACATGAGTATAGCCGATATAGAAGCCGCAGAATAGTGAGTGCAGCTCTGGAGTATAATACAGGAGGTAACTCAGGATCAGTAATGTAATGTATGTACACAGTGACTGCACCAGCAGAATAGTGAGTGCAGCTCTGGGGTATAATACAGGATGTAACTCAGGATCAGTAATGTAATGTATGTACACAGTGACTGCACCAGCAGAATAGTGAGTGCAGCTCTGGAGTATAATCCAGGAGGTAACTCAGGATCAGTAATGTAATGTATGTACACAGTGACTGCACCAGCAGAATAGTGAGTGCAGCTCTGGGGTATAATACAGGATATAACTCAGGATCAGTAATGTAATGTATGTACACAGTGACTGCACCAGCAGAATAGTGAGTGCAGCTCTGGGGTATAATACAGGATGTAACTCAGGATCAGTAATGTAATGTATGTACACAGTGACTGCACCAGCAGAATAGTGAGTGCAGCTCTGGAGTATAATCCAGGAGGTAACTCAGGATCAGTAATGTAATGTATGTACACAGTGACTGACTGCACCAGCAGAATAGTGAGTGCAGCTCTGGGGTATAATACAGGATATAACTCAGGATCAGTAATGTAATGTATGTACACAGTGACTGCACCAGCAGAATAGTGCGTGCAGCTCTGGAGTATAATACAGGATGTAACTCAGGATCAGTAATGTATGTACACAGTGACTGCACCAGCAGAATAGTGAGTGCAGCTCTGGGGTATAATACAGGATATAACTCAGGATCAGTAATGTAATGTATGTACACAGTGACTGCACCAGCAGAATAGTGAGTGCAGCTCTGGGGTATAATACAGGATGTAACTCAGGATCAGTAATGTATGTACACAGTGACTGCACCAGCAGAATAGTGAGTGCAGCTCTGGGGTATAATACAGGATGTAACTCAGGATCAGTAATGTATGTACTCCGTGATTATACTTACACCTATTAACCTCTTGTTCTCCGTGCTTTCGGGCAGGGTGCTCTTGGTGAAGATGGTCAGTGCTGCAGGAACTGGTTACAGCTTCAACATTCGGAGGAACAAACTGAAGGACAAGCTCATCCTGAGGAAATACGACCCTCTTGGTCAGTTTGTGTCTATTATTTGGGGAGTGTTTCTTATAAGTACAATAAGTCATTGTCAGGTTGTTGTGCCGCGGTTTAACCCTCGCAGGTAACGGCTGCAGCACTATCTGCAGTTTCAGAATCTTTTTTTTCGCTCTTGCAGTAAAACAGCACGTCCTGTTCCACGAGAAGAAGAAAATCCGCAGCATCTAATGAGCGCTCAGTATGAAGTAGAGAACGGACTCATTGTGGGGGAACACTCAGGTGGACGTCTGCTGTGGAGGCTGAGGACTGCTGGCCGCCTCCTGTCCTCAGCGCACGGAGGGTTAATGCTGCTGTGGTAACTGAATGGTGGCGGAGTCTTCACCAATAAATAAATCTTTCTGCCTTTGTACAGACGTCTCAGGATGCGGTGCGTTGTCTTCCTGCATCTCGGGGTGATGTCACCCGTTGTATGTCACTCGTATCCTTCAGGACAGGACTTGTGTAATGTGCGAGTGTTGGTAAAACACGCCTTTACCCCAGAGTCCTAGTCTATCTTCTCTCACAGGGGACGTTGTTGTGATGCCGCATTTTACAGAATTGATGGAGCTGCAGCTTAAAAGTAAATAATCAGGAAGCACAAAATATGGACACTGCCTTCTGCATTACAGCAGCTCCTCGCTACTGCAGCCATGATGTTAGTGGTTACCGCTAGTTAATAAAATTGCACCAGGATTGTCTTCAATCGTCTGGGATCATAAGCAATTTACAACTTGCTCTGAACTTCAGACTTTTCTCATATTAGGGTGTTACTCAGGCTGGATGTAAGGTCTGTGTCTCTCTCCCAGTAATATAGGCTGGATGTGAGGTCTGTGTCTCTCCCAGTAATATAGGCTGGATGTGAGCACTGTGTGTCTCCCCCAGTAATATAGGCTGGATGTGAGCTCTGTGTGTCTCTCCCAGTAATATAGGCTGGATGTGAGGTCTGTGTGTCTCTCTCAGTAATATAGGCTGGATGTGAGCTCTGTGTGTCTCCCCCAGTAATATAGGCTGGATGTGAGCTCTGTGCGTCTCTCCCAGTAATATAGGCCGGATGTGAGGTCTGTGTGTCTCTCCCAGTAATATAGGCTGGATGTGAGCTCTGTGTGTCTCTCCCAGTAATATAAGCTGGATGTGAGGTCTGTGTGTCTCTCCCAGTAATATAGGCTGGATGTGAGGACTGTATGTCTCCCCCAGTAATATAGGCTGGATGTGAGCTCTGTGTGCCTCTCCCAGTAATATAGGCTGGATGTGAGGTCTGTGTGTATCTCCCAGTAATATAGGCTGGATGTGAGGTCTGTGTCTCTCCCAGTAATATAGGCTGGATGTGAGGTTTGTCTCTCTCAGTAATATAGGCTGGATGTGAGGTCTGTTTCTCTCCCAGTAATACAGGCTGGATGTGAGGACTGTATGTCTCCCCAGTAATATAGGCTGGATGTGAGCTCTGGGTGCCTCTCCCAGTAATATAGGCTGGATGTGATCGGTGTGTCTGTCCCAGTAATATAGGCTGGATGTGAGGTCTGTGTCTCTCTCCCAGTAATATAGGCTGGATGTGAGGTCTGTCTCTCCCAGTAATATAGGCTGGATGTGAGGTCTGTGTCTCTCCCAGTAATATAGGCTGGATGTGAGGTCTGTGTGTCTCTCCCAGTAATATAGGCTGGATGTGAGGTCTGTGTGTCTCTCCCAGTAATATAGACTGGATGTGACCTCTGTGAGTCTCCCAGTAATATAGGCTGGATGTGAGGTCTGTGTGTCTCTCCCAGTAATATAGGCTGGATGTGAGGTCTGTGTGTCTCTCCCAGTAATATAGGCTGGATGTGAGGTCTGTATGTCTCTCCCAGTAATATAGGCTGGATGTGAGGTCAGTGTGTCTCTCCCAGTAATATAGGCTGGATGATCTCTGTGTCTCTCCCAGTAATATAGGCTAGATGTGAGGTCTGTGTCTGTCTCCCAGTAATATAGGCTGGATGTGAGGTCTGTGTGTCTCTCCCAGTAATATAGGCCGGATGTGAGGTCTGTGTGTCTCTCCCAGTAATATAGGCTGGATGTGAGGTCTGTCTCCCCAGTAATATAGGCTGGATGTGAGGTCTGTCTCCCCAGTAATATAGGCTGGATGTGAGGTCTGTCTCCCCAGTAATATAGGCTGGATGTGAGGTCTGTGTGTCTCTCAGTAATATAGGCTGGATGTGAGGTCAGTGTGTCTCCCCTAGTAATATAGGCTGGATGTGAGGTCTGTGTGTCTCCCCAAGTAATATAGGCTGGATGTGAGGTCAGTGTGTCTCCCCTAGTAATATAGGCTGGATGTGAGGTCAGTGTGTCTCCCCTAGTAATATAGGCTGGATGTGAGGTCAGTGTGTCTCCCCTAGTAATATAGGCTGGATGTGAGGTCTGTGTGTCTCTCCCAGTGATATAGGCTGGATGTGAGGTCTGTGTGCCTCTGCCAGTAATATAGGCTGGATGTGAGGTCTGTCTCCCCAGTAATATAGGCTGGATGTGAGGTCAGTGTGTCTCCCCTAGTAATATAGGCTGGATGTGAGGTCAGTGTGTCTCCCCTAGTAATATAGGCTGGATGTGAGGTCAGTGTGTCTCCCCTAGTAATATAGGCTGGATGTGAGGTCTGTGTGTCTCTCCCAGTGATACAGGCTGGATGTGAGGTCTGTGTCTCTCCCAGTAATATAGGCTGGATGTGAGGTCTGTGTCTCTCCCAGTAATATAGGCTGGATGTGAGGTCTGTGTCTCTCCCAGTAATATAGGCTGGATGTGAGGTCTGTGTCTCTCCCAGTAATATAGGCTGGATGTGAGGTCTGTGTGTCTCTCCCAGTAATATAGGCTGGATGTGAGCTCTGTTTGTCTCTCCCAGTAATATAAGCTGGATGTGAGGTCTGTGTGTCTCTCCCAGTAATATAGGCTGGATGTGAGCTCTGTGTGTCTCTCCCAGTAATATAAGCTGGATGTGAGGTCTGTGTGTCTCTCTCAGTAATATAGACTGGATGTGAGCTCTGTGTGTCTCTCCCAGTAATATTGGGTGGATGTGAGCTCTGTGTGTCTCTCCCAGTAATATAGGCTGGATGTGAGGTCTGTGTGTTTCTCCTAGTAATATAGGCTGGATGTGAGGTCTGTGTGTCTCTCCCAGTAATATAGGCTGGATGTGAGGTCTGTGTGTTTCTCCCAGTAATATAGGCTGGATGTGAGGTCTGTGTGTCTCTCCCAGTAATATAGGCTGGATGTGAGGTCTGTGTGTCTCTCCCAGTAATATAGGCTGGATGTGAGGTCGGTGTGTCTCTCCCAGTAATATAGGCTGGATGTGAGGTCTGTGTGTATCTCCCAGTAATATAGGCTGGATGTGAGGTCTGTATGTCTCTCCCAGTAATATAGGCTGGATGTGAGGTCTGTGTGTCTCTCCCAGTAATATAGGCTGGATGTGAGGTCTGTGTGTCTCTCCCAGTAATATAGGCTGGATGTGAGGTCTGTGTCTCTCCCAGTAATATAGGCTGGATGTGAGGTCTGTGTCTCTCCCAGTAATATAGGCTGGATGTGAGCTCTGTGTGTCTCTCCCAGTAATATAGGCTGGATGTGAGCTCTGTGTGTCTCTCCCAGTAATATAGGCTGGATGTGAGGTCTGTGTGTCTCCCCTAGTAATATAGGCTGGATGTGAGGTCTGTGTGTCTCTCCCAGTAATATAGGCTGGATGTGAGGTCTGTGTCTCTCCCAGTAATATAGGCTAGATGTGAGGTCTGTGTCTCTCCCAGTAATATAGGCTGGATGTGAGGTCTGTGTCTCTCCCAGTAATATAGGCTGGATGTGAGGTCTGTGTGTTTCTCCTAGTAATATAGGCTGGATGTGAGGTCTGTGTCTCTCCCAGTAATATAGGCTAGATGTGAGGTCTGTGTCTCTCCCAGTAATATAGGCTGGATGTGAGGTCTGTGTCTCTCCCAGTAATATAAGCTGGATGTGAGGTCTGTGTCTCTCCCAGTAATATAGGCTAGATGTGAGGTCTGTGTCTCTCCCAGTAATATAGGCTGGATGTGAGGTCTGTGTCTCTCCCAGTAATATAAGCTGGATGTGAGGTCTGTGTGTCTCTCCCAGTAATATAGGCTGGATGTGAGCTCTGTGTGTCTCTCCCAGTAATATAAGCTGGATGTGAGGTCTGTGTGTCTCTCTCAGTAATATAGACTGGATGTGAGGTCTGTGTGTCTCTCCCAGTAATATAGGCTGGATGTGAGCTCTGTGTGTCTCTCCCAGTAATATAAGCTGGATGTGAGGTCTGTGTGTCTCTCCCAGTAATATAGGCTGGATGTGAGGTCTGTGTGTCTCTCCCAGTAATATAGGCTGGATGTGAGGTCTGTGTGTCTCTCCCAGTAATATAGGCTGGATGTGAGGTCTGTGTCTCTCCCAGTAATATAGGCTGGATGTGAGGTCTGTGTCTCTCCCAGTAATATAGGCTGGATGTGAGCTCTGTGTGTCTCTCCCAGTAATATAGGCTGGATGTGAGCTCTGTGTGTCTCTCCCAGTAATATAGGCTGGATGTGAGGTCTGTGTGTCTCCCCTAGTAATATAGGCTGGATGTGAGGTCTGTGTGTCTCTCCCAGTAATATAGGCTGGATGTGAGGTCTGTGTCTCTCCCAGTAATATAGGCTAGATGTGAGGTCTGTGTCTCTCCCAGTAATATAGGCTGGATGTGAGGTCTGTGTCTCTCCCAGTAATATAGGCTGGATGTGAGGTCTGTGTGTCTCTCCCAGTAATATAGGCTGGATGTGAGCTCTGTTTGTCTCTCCCAGTAATATAAGCTGGATGTGAGGTCTGTGTGTCTCTCCCAGTAATATAGGCTGGATGTGAGGTCTGTGTGTCTCTCCCAGTAATATAGGCTGGATGTGAGGTCTGTGTCTCTCCCAGTAATATAGGCTGGATGTGAGCTCTGTGTGTCTCTCCCAGTAATATAGGCTGGATGTGAGCTCTGTGTGTCTCTCCCAGTAATATAGGCTGGATGTGAGGTCTGTGTGTCTCCCCTAGTAATATAGGCTGGATGTGAGGTCTGTGTGTCTCTCCCAGTAATATAGGCTGGATGTGAGGTCTGTGTCTCTCCCAGTAATATAGGCTAGATGTGAGGTCTGTGTCTCTCCCAGTAATATAGGCTGGATGTGAGGTCTGTGTCTCTCCCAGTAATATAGGCTGGATGTGAGGTCTGTGTGTCTCTCCCAGTAATATAGGCTGGATGTGAGCTCTGTTTGTCTCTCCCAGTAATATAAGCTGGATGTGAGGTCTGTGTGTCTCTCCCAGTAATATAGGCTGGATGTGAGCTCTGTGTGTCTCTCCCAGTAATATAAGCTGGATGTGAGGTCTGTGTGTCTCTCTCAGTAATATAGACTGGATGTGAGCTCTGTGTGTCTCTCCCAGTAATATTGGGTGGATGTGAGCTCTGTGTGTCTCTCCCAGTAATATAGGCTGGATGTGAGGTCTGTGTGTTTCTCCTAGTAATATAGGCTGGATGTGAGGTCTGTGTGTCTCTCCCAGTAATATAGGCTGGATGTGAGGTCTGTGTGTTTCTCCCAGTAATATAGGCTGGATGTGAGGTCTGTGTGTCTCTCCCAGTAATATAGGCTGGATGTGAGGTCTGTGTGTCTCTCCCAGTAATATAGGCTGGATGTGAGGTCGGTGTGTCTCTCCCAGTAATATAGGCTGGATGTGAGGTCTGTGTGTATCTCCCAGTAATATAGGCTGGATGTGAGGTCTGTATGTCTCTCCCAGTAATATAGGCTGGATGTGAGGTCTGTGTGTCTCTCCCAGTAATATAGGCTGGATGTGAGGTCTGTGTGTCTCTCCCAGTAATATAGGCTGGATGTGAGGTCTGTGTCTCTCCCAGTAATATAGGCTGGATGTGAGGTCTGTGTCTCTCCCAGTAATATAGGCTGGATGTGAGCTCTGTGTGTCTCTCCCAGTAATATAGGCTGGATGTGAGCTCTGTGTGTCTCTCCCAGTAATATAGGCTGGATGTGAGGTCTGTGTGTCTCCCCTAGTAATATAGGCTGGATGTGAGGTCTGTGTGTCTCTCCCAGTAATATAGGCTGGATGTGAGGTCTGTGTCTCTCCCAGTAATATAGGCTAGATGTGAGGTCTGTGTCTCTCCCAGTAATATAGGCTGGATGTGAGGTCTGTGTCTCTCCCAGTAATATAGGCTGGATGTGAGGTCTGTGTGTTTCTCCTAGTAATATAGGCTGGATGTGAGGTCTGTGTCTCTCCCAGTAATATAGGCTAGATGTGAGGTCTGTGTCTCTCCCAGTAATATAGGCTGGATGTGAGGTCTGTGTCTCTCCCAGTAATATAAGCTGGATGTGAGGTCTGTGTCTCTCCCAGTAATATAGGCTAGATGTGAGGTCTGTGTCTCTCCCAGTAATATAGGCTGGATGTGAGGTCTGTGTCTCTCCCAGTAATATAAGCTGGATGTGAGGTCTGTGTGTCTCTCCCAGTAATATAGGCTGGATGTGAGCTCTGTGTGTCTCTCCCAGTAATATAAGCTGGATGTGAGGTCTGTGTGTCTCTCTCAGTAATATAGACTGGATGTGAGGTCTGTGTGTCTCTCCCAGTAATATAGGCTGGATGTGAGCTCTGTGTGTCTCTCCCAGTAATATAAGCTGGATGTGAGGTCTGTGTGTCTCTCCCAGTAATATAGGCTGGATGTGAGGTCTGTGTGTCTCTCCCAGTAATATAGGCTGGATGTGAGGTCTGTGTGTCTCTCCCAGTAATATAGGCTGGATGTGAGGTCTGTGTCTCTCCCAGTAATATAGGCTGGATGTGAGGTCTGTGTCTCTCCCAGTAATATAGGCTGGATGTGAGCTCTGTGTGTCTCTCCCAGTAATATAGGCTGGATGTGAGCTCTGTGTGTCTCTCCCAGTAATATAGGCTGGATGTGAGGTCTGTGTGTCTCCCCTAGTAATATAGGCTGGATGTGAGGTCTGTGTGTCTCTCCCAGTAATATAGGCTGGATGTGAGGTCTGTGTCTCTCCCAGTAATATAGGCTAGATGTGAGGTCTGTGTCTCTCCCAGTAATATAGGCTGGATGTGAGGTCTGTGTCTCTCCCAGTAATATAGGCTGGATGTGAGCTCTGTGTGTCTCTCCCAGTAATATAAGCTGGATGTGAGGTCTGTGTGTCTCTCCCAGTAATATAGGCTGGATGTGAGCTCTGTGTGTCTCTCCCAGTAATATAAGCTGGATGTGAGGTCTGTGTGTCTCTCTCAGTAATATAGACTGGATGTGAGGTCTGTGTGTCTCTCCCAGTAATATAGGCTGGATGTGAGCTCTGTGTGTCTCTCCCAGTAATATAAGCTGGATGTGAGGTCTGTGTGTCTCTCCCAGTAATATAGGCTGGATGTGAGGTCTGTGTGTCTCTCCCAGTAATATAGGCTGGATGTGAGGTCTGTGTGTCTCTCCCAGTAATATAGGCTGGATGTGAGGTCTGTGTCTCTCCCAGTAATATAGGCTGGATGTGAGGTCTGTGTCTCTCCCAGTAATATAGGCTGGATGTGAGCTCTGTGTGTCTCTCCCAGTAATATAGGCTGGATGTGAGCTCTGTGTGTCTCTCCCAGTAATATAGGCTGGATGTGAGGTCTGTGTGTCTCCCCTAGTAATATAGGCTGGATGTGAGGTCTGTGTGTCTCTCCCAGTAATATAGGCTGGATGTGAGGTCTGTGTCTCTCCCAGTAATATAGGCTAGATGTGAGGTCTGTGTCTCTCCCAGTAATATAGGCTGGATGTGAGGTCTGTGTCTCCCAGTAATATAGGCTGGATGTGAGCTCTGTGTGTCTCTCCCAGTAATATAAGCTGGATGTGAGGTCTGTGTGTCTCTCCCAGTAATATAGGCTGGATGTGAGCTCTGTGTGTCTCTCCCAGTAATATAAGCTGGATGTGAGGTCTGTGTGTCTCTCTCAGTAATATAGACTGGATGTGAGGTCTGTGTGTCTCTCCCAGTAATATAGGCTGGATGTGAGCTCTGTGTGTCTCTCCCAGTAATATAAGCTGGATGTGAGGTCTGTGTGTCTCTCCCAGTAATATAGGCTGGATGTGAGGTCTGTGTGTCTCTCCCAGTAATATAGGCTGGATGTGAGGTCTGTGTGTCTCTCCCAGTAATATAGGCTGGATGTGAGGTCTGTGTGTCTCTCCCAGTAACATAGGCTGGATGTGAGCTCTGTGTGTCTCCCAGTAATATAGACTGGATGTGAGGTCTGTGTGTCTCTCCCAGTAATATAGGCTGGATGTGAGGTCAGTGTGTCTCCCCTAGTAATATAGGCTGGATGTGAGGTCAGTGTGTCTCCCCTAGTAATATAGGCTGGATGTGAGGTCTGTCTCTCCCAGTAATATAGGCTGGATGTGAGCTCTGTGTGTCTCCCCTAGTAATATAGGCTGGATGTGAGGTCAGTGTGTCTCCCCTAGTAATATAGGCTGGATGTGAGGTCTGTCTCTCCCAGTAATATAGGCTGGATGTGAGGTCTGTGTGTCTCCCCTAGTAATATAGGCTGGATGTGAGGTCAGTGTGTCTCCCCTAGTAATATAGGCTGGATGTGAGGTCAGTGTGTCTCCCCTAGTAATATAGGCTGGATGTGAGGTCTGTGTGTCCCAGTAATATAGGCTGGATGTGAGGTCTGTGTGCCTCTCCCAGTAATATAGGCTGGATGTGAGGTCTGTCTCCCCAGTAATAAAGGCTGGATGTGAGGTCTGTGTGTCCCAGTAATATAGGCTGGATGTGAGGTCTGTGTGTCTCTCCTAGTAATATAGGCTGGATGTGAGGTCTGTCTCCCCAGTAATATAGGCTGGATGTGAGGTCTGTGTGTCCCAGTAATATAGCCTGGATGTGAGGTCTGTGTGTCTCCCCTAGTAATATAGGCTGGATGTGAGGTCTGTGTCTCTCCCAGTAATATAGGCTGGATGTGAGATCTGTGTGTCTCTCCCAGTAATATAGGCTGGATGTGAGCTCTGTGTGTCTCTCCCAGTAATATAGGCTGGATGTGAGCTCTGTGTGTCTCTCCCAGTAATATAGGCTGGATGTGAGTTATGTGTGTCTCCCCTAGTAATAAAGGCTGGATGTGAGGTCTGTGTGTCTCTCCCAGTAATATAGGCTGGATGTGAGGTCTGTGTGCCTCTCCCAGTAATATAGGCTGGATGTGAGGTCTGTGTGCCTCTCCCAGTAATATAGGCTGGATGTGAGGTCTGTGTGCCTCTCCCAGTAATATAGGCTGGATGTGAGGTCTGTGTGCCTCTCCCAGTAATATAGGCTGGATGTGACGTCTGTGTGCCTCTCCCAGTAATATAGGCTGGATGTGACGTCTGTTTCCCTTTAACAGTGCATAAGGAATCTTTTTTACCTTGTGTTGACAGGATTCTGAGCCGTGTTTGATCCTCCGCAGTTTTCAATAGGTGCACTCTTTTTGCCTATACACACACACACACACACATAATCACATGATTCACCTCCGCAGATGGTGCTTTTCTATGCTCCATAGAGTAGATTCTGTGTGATCTGCTCTCCTTGGATGTTTCTCCTCTTGCCTCATCTGATCTATATTGTATGTACATCCTCGTCCTATAATGTATGTACATAGATTTATTAGAATGAAGATTAAGCATGAAGCTTCACTAGTTTTGGACAGTATGTCTTTGGCATCCTCTATGTATCACTGTACATAGCAGACTGTATTAAGACTCCTTATCTCTCTTCTGAGCCTTAGAGGCTGTAGAAGATTAATGGATTTTTGGCTACAATATATTGTACAAGGTTTCATTAAACGTTTCGGAGTCTTTAACGTCTACATCCTCTATGTATCACTGTGCATAGCAGAATGTATTAGGGCTCATTATCTCTCTACTGAATCTTAGAGGCTGTAGATTAATGGATTTTTTACTTCAATCACTGTGCATGGCAGACTGAAGAATGAGTTACATCTCTTGTCATCTCAGCCACAGAACTTCTAGAAAATACAGTTTTTGATGATGGTTTAAAGTATATGGACTCCCTCGGGGACATTTTTTTTTCATTTATATAAATGCCTGTATTTTTTGGTTAGAATATATTTTTATAATAGGGTTTTATTAAAGTTTAAAGTGTTTGTATTCTACAGCCTCTATGGGTAAAGAGAATGGAGCTTAAATAGCAGAGGTTGAGTTTAGTGAAGGATTCCTTGGTAACTCGTTCTGCAGTTTGCTATGTACAGTAATAGGTAGAGGCTGTAGAAACCAAACAATTAAAAAACTTAATAAATCCCTATTGCAAGAAGCCTTTTTAGAGAAAGACACATGCGTTCTAATAAAAAAGGGGCATTTTTGTTCAATGCCTATGTCTCAGACGTAATATTAAGCTGCAGTGAAGCATAACCCTGGCTGATACCCGGCGCAGGAGCGTAATAATAAGGCTGCAGTAAGCGAGGTCACTTAGGAGACACCAGGGGGCGATACATCATAGTATTTATCCACTGGTGTGAAACACTTTGACAAGTTGCAAACTTTTTGCAACTTTTGGTGATTTCAATCCAGTTTCAGCCAAATACCCTCAAAATGGGCAAAACTGTGGAAGGACTGAGGCGCGGACACACCCGGCCATCTTAGGTCTCATTCAGATGTCTGGTTTTTTGCATAGGAGAACTGTGTGTTTCACGGATCGCACTCGCATCTGTGATAATCTTTGGGGTCATTCACACATCCAATTTTTCCTTGGACCAAGTGCTCCACAGAAAATATCAGAAACATGTCCGATTTTGATCCAACCTTCGGCCATCAGGATTGCAAGCTAATGGGTCTGGGGAAAAAGAAAAAAAATCAGACTGCACTCGGATGACATTTATGGACTGTTAGAGTGACAGCTGATCAAGACTGGGGAATAAAAAAATGTGTTTTTTTTTTTTTTTTTTAAATCTGTTGGGGCCTAAATATTTAACTTTACAGACATGACATTGCTTTGCTGTGATACTGTGCAGTGTAATACCTAGTGCAGCCTGGAGGTGTCACTATTGCTCCCTCACAACATATACACGTACTGTATACTGCCTCCATGTTTCCACAATGGGGGCCCCAGCTTGTCATTGGCACCGCGGTATTGATACAGTGGTGCTGGATTGCTGTGCCACTCTGGATTTGTACGCGGGACCCAGGGAAAGCTGGGTGACCACTTGTAGTGGCGGCCAGATCTATAAATGGGTTCAGTAGATTCGCTTCCAACTGTACCGCTGAATGTGTGGCCAAGATGTCAGCAACCTACGGCACTCCGGCTACGACGTGCAGGGCCGGGACAAGGTATTCTGGTCCACCCCAATGAACCCTCAGAACCCAAGTAAAGGGTAAAAGGACCCCTATAGTACCCCTCCACTTTACCAAAAAATACCAGCAAAACGTAAAAAAATGATGTACAATAGGGGTGAGGCTCCACGGGGGGCTGTCTGTTCACTTAGTGTCCATTATTTGGTAGATGTCCTAATGGATCAGATAATCCTATGTATCTGATGGGAGGAGGATGAGGAGGGATTCTTTGTAAAGTTTGTATCCTCTGAATATACTGCAGTCGTATTACACAGCACTGTGCTCTTACAATTGCTCATTTTGCCTTTCTACCCAGGTGATTGTTCTCTTTTCTATTAGGTCTATGACACCACGTGATTAATAACTGACGAGCCAAGTCCTGTAAGTCCGGATCATGTACATCTGTATCGCTTGTACTACAATTCCCAGTATGTCCTTAACGATGGTGGGAGATGCTGGGAGTTGTTACCAGACTGCCGACCACACAGGAACCGCTGAGGAGACACCGTCCGTATCAGCAAGTCGCCATCTACAGCCAGGGACCTTGTAAGTGACGTCTTCTCTCAGTCGTTTCTTTCTTTACGTCTCCCTCTTGTCCAGACGCCATGATGACTTGTCTCATCCACAGATCGTCTCTGCAGACTTCCCTCCTCTCCGGTCTTGTCCCCCCAAACATCCCCACACGGTGAACTTTAAAAATAAAATGCCCCCTGCATAAAAATATCTGTCCATATTATGACCCAAATAAGCCCCTCATAGTACATGACCCCCACATTGTCCGCAGTAATGAGCTGCACCCAGGACACGGCCATTATCAGTAATAAGTGCCACACTGTCCTCCCGTATGACCCACAGCTGTCCCCCGCCCGCCATGCTAACCCTCCAGACTGTGCCCCATTTCTCACTGCCCCTCTCCATATCCATCCTATGCCCTCATACTGCCCACCATGCTGTCCTCTCCAACCTGTATCCCCTCCTTACACTATTCTACACGGTATGATGGTGACCGCAGCCGTCCATACACTGTGATATCCACAACATTCCCTCGATATACAGTATGATGTCCACCACCGCCCCAATATACAGTATGATGTCCACCACCACCCCCCCATATACAGTATGATGTCCACCACCGCCCCAATATACAGTATGATGTCCACCACCACCCCCCCATATACAGTATGATGTCCACCACCGCCCCAATATACAGTATGATGTCCACCACCGCCCCAATATACAGTATGATGTCCACCACCACCCCCCCATATACAGTATGATGTCCACCACCGCCCCAATATACAGTATGTCCACCACCGCCCCAATACAGTATGATGTCCACCGCCCCAATATACAGTATGATGTCCACCACCACCCCCCCATATACAGTATGATGTCCACCACCGCCCCAATATACACTATAATGTTCACCACCGCCCCAATATACAGTATGTCCTCTACGGCCCCCCCAATATACAGTATGATGTCCACCACCCCAATATACAGTATGATGTCCACCACCGCCCACAATATACACAGTGATGTCCACCACCGCCCACAATATACACAGTGATGTCCACCACAGTCCTCCAATATACAGTATGATGTCCACCACCGTCCTACAATATACACTGTGATGTCCACCACCGCCCCAATATACAGTATGATGTCCACCACCACCCCCCCATATACAGTATGATGTCCACCACCACCCCCCCATATACAGTATGATGTCCACCACCGCCCCAATATACAGTATGTCCTCTACGGCCCCCCCAATATACAGTATGATGTCCACCACCCCAATATACAGTATGATGTCCACCACCACCCACAATATACACAGTGATGTCCACCACCGCCCACAATATACAGTATGATGTCCACCACCGTCCTACAATATACACTGTGATGTCCACCACCGCCCCAATATACAGTATGATGTCCACCACCACCCCCCCCATATACAGTATGATGTCCACCACCGCCCCAATATACACTATGTCCACCACCGCCCCAATATACACTATAATGTCCACCACCGCCCCAATATACAGTATGTCCTCCACCGCCCCCAATATACAGTGATGTTCACCACCGCCCCCAATATACACTGTGATGTTCACCACTGCCCCAATATACACTGTGATGTCCACTACCGCCCCAATATACACTGTGATGTCCACTACCGCCCCAATATACACTGTGATGTCCACCACCGCCCCAATATACACTATGATGTCCACCACCGCCCCAATATACACTATGATGTCCCATACTGCCCCCAATATACAGTATGTTTCCCCCCCCACATATTCTATATAATATAATGTCCCCCACAGCCTCTCTTGATAGCTCCCACAGCCAGCCAGCTTTTCATGTCCCCCATATAATGGCAAAATATAAAGAAGGCTTTATTCTCGCCTAATCCTGGCTCCCTGTACACTGCGGCCGCCGTCTCCTCGTTTCCTGTAGAGCAGCTGGATGACGCCACCATATTGTGCCATCACACGTCTCCTGCGTTCGCCGTCTAAACCAGTTCACAGCAAATGTATTCACATCTGATAGGCAAGAATACAACTGAGTGCTGGGGAGGAAGCAACGGCCGGGGCGCAGTACAGAGACGGGCGAGTGGTGGCAGTGAGTGACTGACACCACTCACCTTCATACCTGCGCCCCAGCCGTCAATGTGCTGAATGTCTGCGGCTGGAGGAAGATGCTGGGTGGCCGCAGACATTCAGCCATGGCACTTTTTTCTTCCCCCAAGTGCGCCGCCACAGGGAAGAAGAGCCCTAGGCGGGTGCCTTCCCCTAGTCCCGGCCAGCACACATTGACAACTACAGGCTGACAGGGCATGCTGGGAATTGTAGTTTCAGCCAGCAATAGACAGGCATTTGCATTTCAGAATTTTTTATTGAATTATTAAAAAAAAATGGAGGGGTTTCCCTTCTCTTTATTTTAGAGGTAGTCTCCGTGCACCATGATAGGGGTGTTTATGAGCTTCCTCGTCTCGGCCCGGACATCGCTCCCCGGGACCGGCGTCCTTCATAAGAAGAGATCCTCAGGAAGGTGCTGGCGACACGGGTAGGACGTCTGTGTCCCCGCGGCCTGGACGCTCACAGACGCAATCTGATTTGACCTCTTCACCATTTCTTCAATGCTGAGCTGAGGATAATGCGCAATGAAGAAAGCCAGCGCCCCAAGAAAACTGTCCCCGGCCCCCTGAAAGAGACAGAAGGTGTGACATGGCGTGGGTTATCTGCTGCGGACGCCGACCGGACCAGAGGACTATGGGAAAACGTGCAGACCGGCAGACCGTTTCATCCAGAAAACTGTATAATTCTTGTTCTCACTTCTCATCTGTGTACAGCCCATTTTTTGCCAGCAGCTATTAATCATCTACAGAACCATTTACACTTTCCTATGTTACAGAATTACAATGTATCCATAAAATCAGATGTGATACTGTGGCTTTGTACTTCCTCTGTGCTGGATTCACAGTTGTACACCAGTACTGAGTAGAGTAATGTTTTCCAGGCTACTGCGGCATTTTATTGTCTTTTTCTAACCCCTGTGCTGGGATAACAGCTACACAGCTCAGTACTACTACATATTTTTCTTCCATGCTGCACAGTTCTAGTAAGTATTTTATCTCACTCCATTGCTACATTCACAACTACACTACTTAGTAGTGCTGTATAATGTCGTCCATACAATTGCTGCACTCTAGTTTAAAGTGTTTAATCGCACCCTTGTGTTTGATTCACAGCTACACTGCTCAGTACTGCTGTATAATGTCCTCCAAGCAATTTCTGCTTCCTAGTAAGTGTTTTCTCACCTGTGTGATTGATTCACAGCTACACTGCTCAGTCCTGCTGTGTAATGTCCTCCATTCTGCATCTAAGCATGTGGTACACAGAGAGAGGAGAGCAGTAGTCCATTTTGTCTGTGTATGGGAGATATAACAGCTAGTTTCCACGCACTTTCTCAGACAACTGAAAAAGTAGAGATAAGAGCCTGCTACTGAAAAACTGGTAAAAAAAAGAAAACTGCAGGCTAGAAGTCATGTGATGGCCAGAACTAGTGTTATTCCTCATGTACACAGGACAAATTATTCTGAAAAGTCACCTGAGATGACAGCTATGCTGGAAGATTAATTTACATAAGATTGTATTGGCCCCTTTCATTATTGCTAAATTCTCAAGTTTTTGGGAAATATTCTTGGCTCCGTATGTCAGACTCATCAGGTTCCTGCTCTCGTCCCTGTTATTCTGACCTTTCATATTTGCAGATGGAAAATGACCCAGAGATGAAGAAAACAGCATTTCAGATCTGCGTCCAGAGTTCTAGCGTCACGATGAGACCCGGTATAAATAGTCCTGGAGGGGTCGGCGTTGTGCCGCATGTCAGTGATCTCTGTCTAGACCTCCAGGACTATTTATTCCTATGTTTCCACCTTGGAAGCTCATATTTTCCATGCACGGAAACCCCAGTCCTCGCAGCAGCACGATGCCCCTTGGTCTCTTTTGTTGAGTGCAGCTTCCTTTTGGCAGCATCTTCCCGCACATCCAGCCATCTCTGCCTCCAATACTTAAATCTGGGCAGAGAAAAATGCAATTATGTCCATAAATCATAAGTTATTGTGCCATCCACATCCCGACAGGAAGAGGAACGGTGCAGGATAGACTGGAATGGGCAGAGGTGCAGAAGAAAAGGGTGCAGAGATTCATCTCAAAGAGGTGCAACCAGAGAGGCTGCAGAAGTGCGTCTGGAGGGGGGGCAGAGGTGCAACCAGAGAGGCTGCAGGGGTGCGTCTGGAGGGGGTGCACATTTGCAGCAGGAAAGGGGTGCAGAGGTGCAACCAGAGAGGCTGCAGGGGTGCAGAAGGAAAGGGGTGCAGAGGTGTAACCAGAGAGGCTGCAGGGGTGCACAGGTGCCGCAGGAAAGGGGTGCAGAGAGGCTACAAGGGTGCCGCAGGAAAGGGTGCAGAAGGAAAGGGGTGCATAGGTGCAACCAGAGAAGGTGCAGAAGGAAAGGGGTGCGGAGGTGTAACCAGAGAGGCTGCAGGGGTGCCGAGGTATAACCAGAGAGGCTGCAGGGGTGCAGCAGGAAAGGGGTGCAGAGGTGTAACCAGAGAGGCTGCAGGGGTGCACAGGTGCTGCAGGGAAAGGTGCAGAGAGGCTGCAGGGGTGCCGCAGGAAAGGGTGCAGAAGGAAAGGGGTGCATAGGTGCAACTAGAGAAGGTGCAGAAGGAAAGGGGTGCGGAGGTGTAAGCAGAGGCTGCAGGGGTGCCGCAGGAAAAGGTGCAGAGGTGCAGCAAGAAAGGAGTGCAGAGATTCATTTCAAAGGGGTGCAGAGGTGCAACCAGAGAGGCTGCAGGGGTGCCGCAGGAAAGGGGTGCAGAGGTGTAACCAGAGAGGCTGCAGGAAAAGGTGCGGAGGTGTGTCTAGAGGGGGTGCAGATTTGCAGCAGGAAAGGGGTGCAGAGGTGCAACCAGAGAGGCTGCAGGGGTGCCGCAGGAAAGGATGCAGAACGAATGGGGTGCAGAGGTGCAACCAGAGAGGCTGCAGGGGTGCCGCAGGAAAGGGCGCAGAAGGAAAGGGGTGCAGAGGTACAACCAGAGAGGCTGCAGGGGTGCAGCAGGAAAGAGGTGCAACCAGAAAGGCTGCAGGGGTGAACAGGTGCCGCAGGAAAGGGTGCAGAGGTGCGTCTGGAGGGGGTGCAGAGGTGCAACCATAGAGGCTGCAGGGGTGCTGCAGGAAAGGGTGCAGAAGGAAAAGGGTGCAGAGGTGCAACCAGAGAGGCTGCAGGGGTGCACAGGTGCCGCAGGAAAAGGTGCAGCAAGAAAGGAGTGCAGAGATTCGTCTCAAAGGGTGCATAGGTGCAACCAGAGAGGCTGCGGGTGTGTACACGTGCCGCCGCAGAGGGAGGTGCAGCAGGAAAGGGGTGCAGAGATTCGACTGGAAGGGGTGCAGAGGTGCAATGATGCAGCCACAAGGGTGGTGCAGAGGTGCAACCAGAGAGGCTGCAGAGGTGCCGCCGCAGGGGAGGTGTTTACAGAGGATTCACTTGGAGCAAGGTGCCATTTGCCCCATAGAGTGACAGTAATAGTATGAAGGACAGTGTGGGACCTAAACAGCCAGACAAAAAAAATGGGGTGATTTAAGGGGGAAGCCAGTTTAAGAGCAGACAGTGTGATGAACCCCTTGACACTTGGCATGATAAGACTTTGGGGGGCCGTGCACAGGTGGTCGCCCCCTGTGGGAACTCAGCAGCTTTTCCTGATGGATCTGAGTGATCTCACACTGAGTCACCCTAGGAGTCAGGGTCGGCTATTAACCCCTGCATTCCTATCTCATGACAAACCTCCTATAATAATCCCCAGTACAAGGGATCAAAGCACCAGATACAGAGTCACATTCTTTCCCAAAACTCTGCATGGCTTGTGGTTTAAGATAACCAAAAACACGCCAGCCGAGAGGCGTCTGCAGGACAAATGTGCACAAGAGCTGACAGTTCAGACTGTATAGTGGAGGATGGGGCCAGATACATGTGAGGGAGGCAGCCATTGTGCCCGGACTACAAGACCCTCACCGGGGACATAACTGACCAGGGGCAGTTTGTTTCCCAACACATATATTTCATGCATCTGTTCTGCCCACCCAATAATTACCGCCCCTCGTCATATCCAGCCTGCACCTGTACATGGCCATCAGGACTGCAGCTTCCAGAAAATGCTTAGTTTATTAAAGAACATGTCTGACTAAAATAATAAAAATCTCCATAATATCCCCAATGTCAGGACATGAAACATAATTACATTACCAATTATTATAGGCAAATATAGGGTTCACAAACTTTTCTACTCCAAGGACCATTGTGTCAACCAACCCCAGGAATGCAGCAAAACTTTATAGGGTAATAAAGGAAAGATGAATGTACTACAATACATCCAGTATTATACCCCAGAGCTGCACTCACTATTCTGCTGGTGCAGTCACTGTGTACATACATTACATTACTGATCCTGAGTTACATCCTGTATTATACCCCAGAGCTGCACTCACTATTCTGCTGGAGCAGTCACTGTGTACATACATTACATTACTGATCCTGAGTTACATCCTTTATTATACTCCAGAGCTGCACTCATTATTCTGCTGGTGCAGTCACTGTGTACATACATTACTGATCCTGAGTTACATCCAGTATTATACCCCAGAGCTGCACTCATTATTCTGCTGGTGCAGACACTGTGTACATACATTACTGATCCTGAGTTACATCCTGTATTATACTCCAGAGCTGCACTCACTATTCTGCTGGTGCAGTCACTGTGTACATACATTACATTACTGATCCTGAGTTACATCCTGTATTATACTCCA
Source organism: Ranitomeya variabilis (assembly GCF_051348905.1). Taxonomy (NCBI): domain Eukaryota; kingdom Metazoa; phylum Chordata; class Amphibia; order Anura; family Dendrobatidae; genus Ranitomeya; species Ranitomeya variabilis. The sequence continues at coordinate 21,243,714 of NC_135233.1, forward strand.
GAGCTGCACTCACTATTCTGCTGGTGCAGTCACTGTGTGCATACATTACATTACTGATCCTGAGTTACATCCTGTATTATACTCCAGAGCTGCACTCACTATTCTGCTGGTGCAGTCACTGTGTACATACATTACATTACTGATCCTGAGTTACATCCTGTATTATACTCCAGAGCTGCACTCACTATTCTGCTGGTGCAGTCTCTGCGTACATACATTACATTACTGATCCTGAGTTACCTCCTGTATTATACTCCAGAGCTGCACTCACTATTCTGCTGGTGCAGTCACTGTGTACATATAGTACATTACTGATCCTGAGTTACATCCTGTATTATACTCCAGAGCTGCGCTCACTATTCTGCTGGTGCAGTCACTGTGTACATACATTACTCCTCTTCCCGCACTCCTCTACTCTGTAATGAGTGCTGCTGATAGGTTACAGAGGAGCAGGTATAAGGTCAGATGTTTGGGGGCTGCATAGATCGGCATCACCAGCTGCATTGACCCCTAGTCTGTAGATTGTGCATCCGTTGTATAATACATATTTCAGGGAGAACGGAGTAATTTGTTTTCCAATCATTCCCAGAGCATCATTCAGAATTCTGCCTTCACTTGCTCTACTGGAACCACTGTAGTACAGATCATGGTCTGCTGCTCTGCATGGTGGGGGGTGTAGTCCATACAGGGGGCACTCGCATTTCCTGAGCATCACTCGCACAGTCGCATTGTAGGAGGCAGAGCGCACACAGCAGGCCCTCAGAGCTGCATTCAGATTTCTGCTTCCAGTCAGACCCTCAGGACTCCGATAAGTCTGTACAGGTGTCTGCACAGCAGGAACATGTGAGATCTTACGATTTGCAAATAAAAGAAAAAAAACCCTCTCTCAGGTGCTGCCTCCTGGGGGACGCTGTACTAAAGATTGGTTTAAGGGCTGTTAACAAGTCTGGCGATATTACAGAGGTCATTACATGACCTGTAGGGTCTTACAATCACTCCACGAACACTGGGGTATATTTCTAAGACGGCGAATCACAGGTCGTCCGTCCACTGGTAATCCCAAAGATCAGCTTCAATCTATTGTAAAAGCCTGTCCGTACAGCGCCCCCGGAGGATAAATGATGCATTACATGGAAATCAATGGGTGACCGGTGTAAGTCTCTGACATGGCTCCTCCAGAGAAGAGTTTCTTGTAGCTGCTGAGGAGTAACTTTTCAGTAAACTGGAGCGACCCGTCGGCCCGTCGCCCTAGCCGAATAGTCGGATGTTTATAGGGACACCGCACCGGGTAGCACACGCCTCCTAACGCCGGGATCTCATTTTTCGGCCGCTGCACGTGGCAGACAGCTGCTCTCACAGACGCCAGCATTCTGACTCTTAAAGGAGCGCACGCTGCTAATAATCGCCATGAGCGTTCTCTTTATCGTATAGGATGGAATACAGCGGGATTTCTGGTCACTTCTGCTGTACGATCTCGGTGTATATAGTATATCCCCATGTCTCTGGGCCACGGCTTGTGGTCGCCCTCTCACCTCTTAATCATCCAGCTTCTTATCATTCCAGGCGAGGGGGAAAGTGCTGCGCAATCATGAGTCAATCAGCAGTAATCCTGCGCCCGGCACAGTACCATCTGCCCCACTTACACTATCTAATTAACCACTTCATCACTAAATCATTTATTTCCCCCCCCTCACTTTCACTTTTTTTATTCCTCCCCTGCTATCAAGAGCCATAACTTGATTTTTATTTGAGTTAACAGTGCCGTATAATTTGCTTAAAAAAAAAAAAAAAAAACAAGTGCAAATTGGGTGAAATGATGAAAAAAATAAAATAAATCTGCCCCCTGAAGAAGCGACAGCGAAACATCGTATACAAACACCACCAGATAACTATATGACCCCTGATGAAGCGACTGCAAAACTTGCGCTGTGCACAAACTCTGACAGATAGATATCTCATCCTATGATGAAGTAACAGCGAAACACGAGTCGGGGGCAAACCCTGACAGATACTTATCTACCCTCTGATGAAGCAAGAGCGAACCACGAGTCAGGAACAAACACCGACAGATACGTATCTGCCCTCTGATGAAGCATGAGCGAAACACGAGTCAGGAACAAACACTGACACTTACTTATCTTCCCTCTGATGAAGCAACAGCAAAACACAAGTCAGGAACAAACACCGACAGATAGATATCTCATCCTATGATGAAGTAAGAGCGAAACACGAGTCGGGGGCAAACCCTGACAGATACTTATCTTCCCTCTGATGAAGCAACAGCAAAACACGAGTCAGGAACTAACACCGACAGATACGCATCTGCCCTCTGATGAAGCAACAGCGAAACACGAGTCAGGAACAAACACCGACAGATACGTATCTGCCCTCTGATGAAGCAACAGCAAAACACGAGTCAGGAACAAACACCGACATATACGTATCTGCCCTCTGATGAAGCAACAGCAAAACACGAGTCAGGAACAAACACCGACAGATACGTATCTGCCCTCTGATGAAGCAACAGCGAAACACAAGTCAACAACAAACACCGACAGATACGTATCTGCCCTCTGATGAAGCAAGAGCGAAACACGAGTCAGGAACAAACACCGACAGATACGTATCTTCCCTCTGATGAAGCAGCAGCGAAACACGAGTCAGCAACAAACATTGACAGATACGTATCTGCCCTCTGATGAAGCAAGAGCGAAACACAAGTCAGGAACAAACTTTGACAGATACGTATCTGCCCTCTGATGAAGCAACAGCAAAACACGAGTCAGGAACAAACACCGATAGATACTTATCTGCCCTCTGATGAAGCAACAGCGAAACTCAAGTTGAGTGCAAACACTGATAGATCCGTATCGGACGGTGACATTGTATTCTTGTAGAATCTATATACCAGGCGCGTCCACCATTGTTCGGACATTCATCCTTCCCCTATTCTGCTGTAAATTGTTGCATTTTGCAGCCATTTATTTATATCATTTAGATTCCCGGGATTAATGTAAGCATAGCCTCTCGTTTCCTGGCAGATACTCGTCTCCACGCACTCGTTTGGAATGTCTTTATATATTAATAATTGCTGGCTGCAGAACGAGTTAACTGAGAATCCATCAGTCGGCTCACCATGAGAATCTGATGGAGAGTTAGGAGCTCAGAAACTGAAGAGAAGCATAACATTCAGCTGATTTCTGAGCACATGGGCCGTGGATGTATTGGGGAAACAAATGGTCCCCCAAAATGGAAACCCCCCATAAATGTGTAGTAAGGAACGGGTGGGTGCTCTTTACTACAGTCAATATGGAGCAGGCTCCCTCCTAAAATCACACAGGGACCAGACTGTTGTGAATTTGCTTTTTGCTCCCTCTAGTGGTTACTAGTTTTTTGACTCTGGTTTTTCTGTCATTCCTTTTATCCGCACCTGGGTCGTTAGTTAGGGGTGTTGCTATATAAGCTTCCTGGACCTTCAGTTCTATGCCTGGCAACGTAGTTATCAGAGCTAGTCTGCTGTGCTCTTGTCTACTGATCCTGGTTCCAGTTATATCAGCTAAGTCTGCCTTTTGCTTTTTGCTATTTGTTTTGGTTTTGTATTTTTGTCCAGCTTGTTCCAAATCTATATCCTGACCTTTGCTGGAAGCTCTAGGGGGCTGGTGTTCTCCCCCCGGACCGTTAGACGGTTCAGGGGTTCTTGAATTTCCAGTGTGGATTTTGATAGGGTTTTTGTTGACCATATAAGTTACCTTTCTTTATTCTGCTATCAGTAAGCGGGCCTCTCTGTGCTAAACCTGGTTCATTTCTGTGTTTGTCATTTCCTCTTACCTCACCGTTATTATTTGTGGGGGGCTTCTATCCAGCTTTGGGGTCCCCTTCTCTGGAGGCAAGAAAGGTCTTTTGTTTTCCTCTACTAGGGGTAGCTAGATTCTCCGGCTGGCGCGTGTCATCTAGAATCAACGTAGGAATGATCCCCGGCTACTTCTAGTGTTGGCGTTAGGAGTAGATATATGGTCAACCCAGTTACCACAGCCCTATGAGCTGGATTTTTGTATTCTGCAGACTTCCACGTTCCTCTGAGACCCTCGCCATTGGGGTCATAACAGTTTGCCAGGCCAGTATTAAATGTTTAATGCATTGCAGAAGAGGGATTATAAGAAAGAAGATTCTGAGTTTTTTTTTTTTTTTCTTTCTTCTTCCCCTTTACCTCAGAGTGGCTATGCTTGCTGCAGACATGAATGTCCAGACCTTGATTACAAGTGTGGACCAGCTGGCTACTCGTGTGCAGGGCATACAAGACTATGTTATCAGAAATCCTAGGTCAGAACCTAAAATACCGATTCCTGAACTGTTTTCCGGAGACAGGTTTAAGTTTAGGAATTTCGTGAATAATTGTAAATTGTTTTTGTCCCTGAGACCCTGTTCATCTGGAGATTCTGCTCAGCAAGTAAAAATTGTTATTTCGTTCTTACGGGGCGACCCTCAGGATTGGGCTTTTTCGCTGGCGCCAGGAGATCCGGCATTGGCTGATATTAATGCGTTTTTTCTGGCGCTCGGTTTACTTTATGAGGAACCCAATCTTGAGATTCAGGCAGAAAAGGCCTTGCTGGCTATGTCTCAGGGGCAGGACGAGGCTGAAGTGTATTGCCAAAAATTTCGGAAATGGTCCGTGCTGACACATTGGAACGAGTGTGCACTGGCCGCTAATTTTAGAAATGGCCTTTCTGAAGCCATTAAGAATGTTATGGTGGGTTTTCCCATTCCCACAGGTCTGAATGATACTATGGCACTGGCTATTCAAATTGACCGGCGGTTGCGGGAGCGCAAAACCGCAAATTCCCTCATGGTGTTGTCTGAACAGACACCTGATTTAATGCAATGTGATAGAATCCTGACTAGAAATGAGCGGAAAATTCATAGACGCCGGAATGGCTTGTGTTACTACTGTGGTGATTCTACACATGTTATCTCAGCATGCTCTAAACGTATAGCTAAGGTTGTTAGTCCTGTCACCGTTGGTAATTTGCAACCTAAATTTATTCTGTCTGTAACTTTGATTTGCTCACTGTCATCTTATCCTGTCATGGCGTTTGTAGATTCAGGTGCTGCCCTGAGTCTCATGGATCTCTCATTTGCTAAGCGCTGTGGTTTTACTCTTGAACCATTAGAAAATCCTATTCCTCTTAGGGGTATTGATGCTACACCATTGGCAGCAAATAAACCGCAGTATTGGACACAGGTTACCATGTGCATGACTCCTGAACACCGCGAGGTGATACGTTTCCTGGTTTTACATAAAATGCATGATTTGGTCGTTTTAGGGCTGCCATGGTTACAGACCCATAATCCAGTCCTGGACTGGAAGGCTATGTCAGTCTCAAGTTGGGGCTGTCGTGGTATTCATGAGGATTCCCTGCCCTTGTCTATTGCTTCTTCTACGCCTTCGGAAGTTCCGGCGTATTTGTCTGATTATCAGGATGTCTTCAGTGAGTCTGAGTCCAGTGCACTGCCTCCTCATAGGGACTGTGACTGTGCTATAGATTTGATCCCAGGCAGTAAATTTCCTAAGGGAAGACTGTTTAATCTGTCGGTACCTGAACATACCGCTATGCGTTCATATATCAAGGAGTCTCTGGAGAAAGGAAATATTCGTCCGTCTTCTTCCCCTCTTGGTGCGGGATTCTTTTTTGTGGCAAAAAAGGACGGATCTTTGAGGCCTTGTATTGATTATCGGCTTTTAAATAAGATCACTGTCAAATTTCAGTATCCTTTACCGCTGTTGTCTGACTTGTTTGCCCGGATTAAAGGTGCCAAGTGGTTCACCAAGATAGACCTTCGTGGTGCGTACAACCTTGTGCGCATTAAGCAAGGTGATGAATGGAAAACCGCATTCAATACGCCCGAAGGTCATTTTGAGTACTTGGTGATGCCTTTTGGGCTCTCCAATGCGCCTTCAGTTTTTCAGTCCTTTATGCATGACATTTTCCGGAAGTATCTGGATAAATTTTTGATTGTTTATCTGGATGATATTTTGGTTTTTTCTGATAATTGGGATTCGCATGTGGAGCAGGTCAGGTTGGTCTTTAAAATTTTGCGTGAAAATTCTTTGTTTGTCAAGGGCTCAAAGTGTCTCTTTGGTGTACAGAAGGTTCCCTTTTTGGGGTTCATTTTTTCCCCTTCTGCTGTGGAGATGGACCCAGTCAAGGTCCGAGCTATTCTTGATTGGACTCAGCCCTCGTCAGTTAAGAGTCTTCAGAAGTTCTTGGGTTTCGCTAACTTCTACCGTCGTTTTATCGCTAATTTTTCTAGCATTGTGAAACCTTTGACGGATATGACCAAGAAGGGCTCAGATGTAGCTAACTGGGCTCCTGCTGCCGTGGAGGCTTTCCAGGAGTTGAAACGCCGGTTTACTTCGGCGCCTGTTTTGTGCCAGCCCGATGTCTCACTTCCCTTTCAGGTTGAGGTGGATGCTTCAGAGATTGGAGCAGGGGCCGTTTTGTCGCAGAGAGGCCCTGGTTGCTCTGTTATGAAACCTTGTGCCTTTTTCTCTAGGAAGTTTTCGCCTGCCGAGCGAAATTATGATGTGGGCAATCGGGAGTTGTTGGCCATGAAATGGGCATTTGAGGAGTGGCGTCATTGGCTCGAGGGTGCTAAGCATCGTGTGGTGGTCTTGACTGATCACAAAAATCTGATGTATCTCGAGTCTGCTAAACGCCTTAATCCGAGACAGGCCCGCTGGTCATTGTTTTTCTCCCGCTTTGATTTTGTTGTCTCGTATTTACCAGGTTCAAAGAATGTGAAGGCCGATGCTCTTTCTAGGAGCTTTGTGCCTGATGCTCCTGGAGTCGCTGATCCTGTTGGTATTCTTAAAGATGGAGTTATCTTGTCAGCTATTTCTCCGGATCTGCGACGTGTGTTGCAGAGATTTCAGGCTGATAGGCCTGAGTCTTGTCCACCTGACAGACTGTTTGTCCCGGATAAGTGGACCAGCAGAGTCATTTCCGAGGTTCATTCCTCGGTGTTGGCAGGTCACCCGGGAATTTTTGGCACCAGAGATCTGGTGGCCAGGTCCTTTTGGTGGCCTTCCTTGTCAAGGGATGTGCGGTCATTTGTGCAGTCCTGTGGGACTTGCGCTCGAGCTAAGCCTTGCTGTTCTCGTGCCAGCGGTTTGCTCTTGCCCTTGCCTGTCCCGAAGAGACCTTGGACACATATCTCCATGGATTTCATTTCTGATCTTCCGCTATCTCAGGGCATGTCCGTTATCTGGGTGATATGTGATCGCTTCTCCAAGATGGTCCATTTGGTTCCTTTGCCTAAGCTGCCTTCCTCTTCCGATCTGGTTCCTGTGTTTTTCCAGAACGTGGTTCGTTTGCACGGCATCCCTGAGAATATTGTGTCGGACAGAGGATCCCAGTTCGTTTCCAGGTTCTGGCGATCCTTTTGTAGTAGGATGGGCATTGATTTGTCGTTTTCGTCTGCTTTCCATCCTCAGACTAATGGACAGACGGAGCGAACCAATCAGACTTTGGAGGCTTATTTGAGGTGTTTTGTCTCTGCTGATCAGGACGATTGGGTGACATTCTTGCCGTTGGCTGAGTTTGCCCTTAATAATCGGGCTAGTTCCGCCACCTTGGTTTCGCCTTTTTTCTGCAACTCTGGTTTCCATCCTCGCTTTTCTTCGGGTCATGTGGAGCCTTCTGACTGTCCTGGGGTGGATTCTGTGGTGGATAGGTTGCAGCGGATCTGGAATCATGTGGTGGACAACTTGAAGTTGTCACAGGAGAGGGCTCAGCGCTTTGCCAACCGCCGCCGCGGTGTGGGTCCCCGACTACGCGTTGGGGATTTGGTATGGCTTTCTTCCCGCTTTGTTCCTATGAAGGTCTCCTCTCCCAAATTTAAACCTCGTTTTATTGGGCCTTACAAGATATTGGAAATCCTTAATCCTGTATCTTTTCGTCTGGATCTTCCTGTGTCGTTTGCTATTCACAATGTATTTCATAGGTCCTTGTTGCGGCGGTACATTGTGCCTGTAGTTCCTTCTGCTGAGCCTCCTGCTCCGGTGTTGGTTGAGGGCGAGTTGGAGTACGTGGTGGAGAAGATCTTGGATTCTCGCCTCTCCAGGCGGAGGCTTCAGTACCTGGTCAAGTGGAAGGGCTATGGTCAGGAGGATAATTCCTGGGTGGTCGCCTCTGATGTTCATGCGGCCGATTTAGTTCGTGCCTTTCATGCCGCTCATCCTGATCGCCCTGGTGGTCGTGGTGAGGGTTCGGTGACCCCTCACTAAGGGGGGGGTACTGTTGTGAATTTGCTTTTTGCTCCCTCTAGTGGTTACTAGTTTTTTTGACTCTGGTTTTTCTGTCATTCCTTTTATCCGCACCTGGGTCGTTAGTTAGGGGTGTTGCTATATAAGCTTCCTGGACCTTCAGTTCTATGCCTGGCAACGTAGTTATCAGAGCTAGTCTGCTGTGCTCTTGTCTACTGATCCTGGTTCCAGTTATATCAGCTAAGTCTGCCTTTTGCTATTTGTTTTGGTTTTGTATTTTTGTCCAGCTTGTTCCAAATCTATATCCTGACCTTTGCTGGAAGCTCTAGGGGGCTGGTGTTCTCCCCCCGGACCGTTAGACGGTTCGGGGGTTCTTGAATTTCCAGTGTGGATTTTGATAGGGTTTTTGTTGACCATATAAGTTACCTTTCTTTATTCTGCTATCAGTTAGCGGGCCTCTCTGTGCTAAACCTGGTTCATTTCTGTGTTTGTCATTTCCTCTTACCTCACCGTTATTATTTGTGGGGGGCTTCTATCCAGCTTTGGGGTCCCCTTCTCTGGAGGCAAGAAAGGTCTTTTGTTTTCCTCTACTAGGGGTAGCTAGATTCTCCGGCTGGAGCGTGTCATCTAGAATCAACGTAGGAATGATCCCCGGCTACTTCTAGTGTTGGCGTTAGGAGTAGATATATGGTCAACCCAGTTACCACTGCCCTATGAGCTGGATTTTTGTATTCTGCAGACTTCCACGTTCCTCTGAGACCCTCGCCATTGGGGTCATAACACCAGACGCAGCAAACTCTCAGCCGTACAGGTCCAGGTATAAAATAGAGACCACTGCAGCGGTCACGTCGTAGCACTTGTACACATTCATCCTATATGGCAGCACACAGAGTTCCTGCAAGTCTTCATCTGTCAGCATGGGGGCGCTATAGGACAATGGAGGCATATGGAGTCGGTCACTAATGCCATATTGTGGAGCCATACTACATCATCAGCTGGCGGATTTCTACAGGCGTGATCCAGGTGGTGGGTAACGCTACATTATATGGAGGCGATATAACAGGTCACTACGTCTGATCCAGGGAGGCCATTCAGGAAAAGGACGCATTCATTTACTGAGGGGTTAACCCTTTCCATACACACCAGTCTATATAAAGTCGGCTCGGCAGCGCGGCCCCCATTACAGTGACCACAGGCGACGTCCTCCTGTGAGGCCTTCATTTTAATGAGGCTTTTCATCAATCAGGAAGTCGAAAACGGATCTACAGCAATGAGGACTCTGAGGAGTGAGGATGAGGCTGCAATTATTTCTGGGTGGTCCGCGGATCGCCCCCTTTACTGGAGGAAACCTGACGTTTTACTGCACAGTCAGGAACACAAGACAGGATTCCGGAACCAGTGCATTTATCATGGTCAATTCACCCCAAAACTAAACTCTGTCCTGTCTGTACAAACACAGGAGGAGATTAACACTTTACCCCATAATAACACCGGCCACATATCCACCATAACCATCCCAGTCACTGGTAGAATAGCGCAGACATGAAGCGCCATTCACTTACTATAATAGTGCCCCTATCTACAAAAATACAACTACTATAATACTGCCCCTATGTACAATAATATAACTACTATAATACTGACCCTATGTACAAGAATATAACTACTATAATACTGCCCCTATGTACAAGAATATAACTACTATAATACTGCTCCTATGTACAAGAATATAACTACTATAATACTGCCCCTATGTACAATAATATAACTACTATAATACTGCCCCTATGTACAAGAATATAACTACTATAATACTGCTCCTATGTACAAGAATATAACTACGATAATACTGCCCCTATGTACAAGAATATAACTACTATAATACTGCCCCTATGTACAATAATATATCTACTATAATACTGCCCCTATGTACACGAATATAACTACTATAATACTGCCCCCTATTTACAATAATATAACTACTATAATACTGCCCCTATGTACAAGAATATAACTACTATAATACTTCCCCTATGTACAAGAATATAACTACTATAATACTGCCCCTATGTACAAGAATATAACTACTATAATACTGCCTCTATGTACAAGAATATAACTACTATAATACTGCTCCTATGTACAAGAATATAACTACTATAGTACTGCCCCTATGTACAAGAATATAACTATATAACTACTATAATACTGCCCCTATGTACAAGAATATAACTACTATAATACTGCTCCTATGAACAAGAATATAACTACGATAATACTGCCCCTATGTACAAGAATATAACTACTATAATACTGCCCCAATGTACAAGAATATAACTACGATAATACTGCCCCTATGTACAAGAATATATCTACTATAATACTGCCCCTATGTACAAGAATATAACTACTATAATACTGCCCCTATGTACAAGAATATAACTACTATAATACTGCTCCTATGTACAAGAATATAACTACTATAATACTGCCGATATGTACAGGAAGATAACTACTATAATACTGCCCCTATGTACAGGAAGATAACTACTATAATACTGCCCCTATGTACAAGAATATAACTACTATAATACTGCTCCTATGTACAAGAATATAACTACTATAATACTGCCCCTATGTACAAGAATATAACTACTATAATACTTCCCCTATATACAAGAATATAACTACTATAATAATACTGCTCCTATGTACAAGAATATAACTACTATAATACTGCTCTTATGTACAAGAATATAACTACTATAACACTGCCCCTATGTACAAGAATATAACTACTATAATACTGCCCCTATGTACAAGAATATAACTACTATAATACTGCTTCTATGTACAAGAATATAACTACTATAATACTGCTCCTATGTACAAGAATATAACTACTATAATACTGCTCCTATGTACAAGAATATAACTACTATAATACTGCTCCTATGTACAAGAATATAACTACTATAATACTGCCCCTATGTACAGGAATATAACTACTATAATACTGCTCCTATGTACAAGAATATAACTACTATAATACTGCTCCTATGTACAAGAATATAACTACTATAATACTGCTCCTATGTACAGGAATATAACTACTATAATACTGCTCCTATGTACAAGAATATAACTACTATAATACTGCTCCTATGTACAAGAATATAACTACTATAATACTGCCCCTATGTACAGGAATATAACTACTATAATACTGCTCTTATATATAAGAATATAATTATTATAATACTGCCTAGTAGTAAATGGTTGGGACAGTGAGTGGCTCCTGTGGATTACAGAGGACACTCGGGGTGATGATATGTGACAGTCTGTGGTGCGCAGTCGGTGTTACTCCATATTCGCCCCTCTCCATAATTCCTCGCCTCCTATAGATATCACACAGCAGCTCCTTTATGTCAGTTGCACAACCTCTGAATATAACGGGGGGGGGGGATGTGATAATTCGGGATGAACCACAGGCATCATTCTTGCAGATCAGCAGAAATGAGCGATTACTCAGAGTGTACAGGGCAGTGAGCGCAGCAATGTGTAACCACAACACCGACCTGGAGGAGGACAAAGCAGAAGTGGTCGGTGGCGGCCGCGTCATATCTGCATCGTCCTCCTGAAGTGACGACTTCTCCACTTTCTTCTGTAATAAAGATCCCCCAAAGCTATGATGAAACGTGTGCCGGGCCGCTCTCTGTGACTAGGTGGGTTTATTATTCAGGATGTTCTATGCTAAGAGATGGAGACAGCAAGGCAGTACTATCTGTGCTTTCATTATTTACAGATGGAGACAGCAAGGCAGTACTATCTGTGCCATCATTATTTACAGATGGAGACAGCAAGGCAGTACTATCTGTGCCATCATTATTTACAGATGGAGACAGCGAGGCAGTACTATCTGTGCCTTAATTATTTACAGATGGGGACAGGGAGGCAGTATTATCTGTGCTTTCATTATTTACAGATGGGGATATGGAGGTAGTACTATCTGTGCCTTCATTATTTACAGATGGAGACAGCAAGGCAGTACTATCTGTGCCATCATTATTTACAGATGGAGACAGCGAGGCAGTACTATCTGTGCCTTAATTATTTACAGATGGGGACAGGGAGGCAGTATTATCTGTGCTTTCATTATTTACAGATGGGGATATGGAGGTAGTACTATCTGTGCTTTCATTATTTACAGATGGGGACAGGGAGGCAGTACTATCTGTGCCTTCATTATTTACAGATGGGGACAGGGAGGCAGTACTATCTGTGCCTTCATTATTTACAGATGGGGATATGGAGGCAGTACTATCTGTGCCTTCATTATTTACAGATGGGGATATGGAGGCAGTGCTATCTGTGCCTTCATTATTTACAGGTGGGGACAGGGAGGCAGTACTATCTGTGCCTTCATTATTTACAGATGGGGATATGGAGGCAGTACTATCTGTGCCTTCATTATTTACAGATGGGGATATGGAGGCAGTGCTATCTGTGCCTTCATTATTTACAGGTGGGGACAGGGAGGCAGTACTATCTGTGCCTCCATTATTTACAGATGGGGACAGGGAGGCAGTACTATCTGTGCCTTCATTATTTATAGATGGGGACAGGGAGGCAGTACTATCTGTGCTTTCATTATTTACAGATGGGGACAGGGAGGCAGTGCTATCTGTGCCTTCATTATTTACAGATGGGGACAGGGAGGCAGTACTATCTGTGCCTTCATTATTTATAGATGGGGACAGGGAGGCAGTACTATCTGTGCCTTCATTATTTATAGATGGGGACAGGGAGGCAGTACTATCTGTGCCTTCATTATTTATAGATGGGGACAGGGAGGCAGTACTATCTATGCCTTCATTATTTACAGTATTATTGAAATCCACCGCACTCCCTGTGTGGAATATCTTAGAAACAAAAGGATTTTTTGAAATTTGATAATTTATTCAAGTGAAAAACAGAAAATCAAATGTGACAGATCAAATAGTAGGCAGTATAAGCGACTGAGTGATTGACGTTTCGACCCTCCCGGGTCTTACTCTAAAGTCGCACTTAATCCAGGATTTATGAGTGGCTCTTATGGTAATGAGGATGTTGTCCCTGTAGTGTCAAGGGGCAGGTACAGTCTTTTTGATACCAAGTATGGCCTGATAGTTGATTTCTCTCTGAGTATGACCTTGCTGAGGAATAGCAGCGGTGCATCAGCGTCTTGCTGCTGTTTGCATATGTGATTCAAATAGAAAGTTGGTATGTCACTGGAGACAACCTTTTCTGCAGGTGCCAATGTATCAGCCTTAAATTGCTGGTAAGTTGTATGTGGTTTAATGGATTTGCCAGTTCTGGATAAAGCCTTGTAGTGGGGTAACAGCGGCGCATCTGCGTCTTGCTGGTGGACATGTAGGCTTAATACCCTTAGTGGATGGGGGATAGCGCTCCTGCGTCCTGTGGGAAGGCCGCTGTTACCCCACTACAAGGCTTTATCCAGAACTGGCAAATCCATTAAACCACATACAACTTACCAGCAATTTAAGGCTGATACATTGGCACCTGCAGAAAAGGTTGTCTCCAGTGACATACCAACTTTCTATTTGAATCGCGTATGCAAACAGCAGCAAGACGCTGATGCACCGCTGCTATTCCTCAGCAAGGTCATACTCAGAGAGAAATCAACTATCAGGCCATACTTGGTATCAAAAAACTGTACCGGCCCTTGACACTACAGGGATAACATCCTCATTACCATAAGAGCCACTCATAAATCCTGGATTAAGTGCGACTTTAGAGTAAAGGCCCCGTCTCACATAGCGAGATCGCTAGCGAGATCGCTGCTGAGTCACAAGTTTTGTGACGCAACAGCGACCTCCATAGCGATCTCGCTATGTGTGACACGTACCAGCGATCAGGCCCCTGCTGCGAGATCGCTGGTCGTGTCGGAATGGCCTGGACCTTTTTTTGGTCGTTGAGGTCCCGCTGACATCGCTGAATCGGTGTGTGTGACACCGATCCAGCGATGTCTTCACTGGTAACCAGGGTAAACATCGGGTTACTAAGCGCAGGGCCGCGCTTAGTAACCCGATGTTTACCCTGGTTACCAAAAAAAACAAACACTACATACTCGCCTTCTGATGTCCGTCAGGTCCCTTGCCGTCTGCTTCCTGCTCTCACTGACTGCCGGCCGTACAGTGAGAAGTGAGAGCACAGCAGTGACGTCACCGCTGCGCTCTGCTCTCACTGTACGGCCGGATCTCAGTCAGAGCAGGAAGCAGACGGCAAGGGACCTGGACACCGAAAGGCGAGTATGTAGTGTTTGTTTTTTTTGGTAACCAGGGTAAACATCGGGTTACTAAGCGCGGCCCTGCGCTTAGTAACCCGATGTTTACCCTGGTTACCCGGGTGCTGCAGGGGGACTTCGGCATCGTTGAAGACAGTTTCAACGATGCCGAAGTCGTTCCCCTGATCGTTGGTCGCTGGAGAGCGGTCTGTGTGACAGCTCCCCAGCGACCACACAGCGACTTACCAACGATCACGGCCAGGTCGTATCGCTGGTCGTGATCGTTGGTAAATCGCTTAGTGAGACGGGGCCTTAAGACCCGGGAGGGTCGAAACGTCAATCACTCAGTCGCTTGTACTGCCTACTATTTGATCTGTCACATTTGATTTTCTGTTTTTCACTTGAATAAATTAGCAAATTTCAAAAAATCCTTTTGTTTCTAAGATATTCCACACAGGGAGTGCGGTGGATTTCAATAATACTGATACTAGACCTTACGGTCTGTCTCACCAGCACCCCGATCTAAATTTAGAGTGCAGGCCAAATTATATTTACATTTATTCATTATTTACAGATGGGGACAGGGAGGCAGTACTATCTGTGCCTTCATTATTTACAGATGGGGACAGGGAGACAGTGCTATCTGTGCCTTCATTATTTACAGGTGGGGACAGGGAGGCAGTACTATCTGTGCCTTCGTTATTTACAGGTGGGGACAGGGAGGCAGTACTATCTGTGCCTTCATTATTTACAGGTGGGATAGGGAGGCAGTGCTATCTGTGCCTTCATTATTTACAGGTGGGGACAGAGAGGCAGTACTATCTGTGCCTTCGTCATTTACAGATGGGGACAGGGAGGCAGTACTATCTGTGCCTTCGTCATTTACAGATGGGGACAGGGAGGCAGTACTATCTGTGCCTTCATAATTTACAGATGGGGACAGGGAGGCAGTACTATCTGTGCCTTCATAATTTACAGATGGGGACAGGGAGGCAGTACTATCTGTGCCTTCGTTATTTACAGGTGGGGACAGGGAGGCAGTACTATCTGTGCCTTCATTATTTACAGATGGGATAGGGAGGCAGTGCTATCTGTGCCTTCATTATTTACAGGTGGGGACAGAGAGGCAGTACTATCTGTGCCTTCGTTATTTACAGATGGGGATATGGAGGCAGTACTATCTGTGCCTTCATAATTTACAGATGGGGACAGGGAGGCAGTACTATCTGTGCCTTCATAATTTACAGATGGGGATATGGAGGTAGTACTATCTGTGCTTTCATTATTTACAGATGGGGATATGGAGGCAGTACTATCTATGCCTTCATTATTTACAGGTGGGGACAGGGAGGCAGTACTATCTGTGCCTTCGTTATTTACAGATGGGGATATGGAGGCAGTACTATCTGTGCCTTCATAATTTAGAGATAGAGATAGGGAGGCAGTACTATCTATGCCTTCATTATTTACAGATGGGGATATGGAGGCAGTACTATCTATGCCTTCATTATTTACAGGTGGGGACAGGGAGGCAGTACTATCTGTGCCTTCGTTATTTACAGATGGGGATATGGAGGCAATGCTATCTGTGCCTTCATTATTTACAGATGGGGACAGGAAGGCAGTACTATCTATGCCTTCATTATTTACAGATGGGGATATGGAGGCAGTACTATCTATGCCTTCATTATTTACAGATGGGGATATGGAGGCAGTACTATCTATGCCTTCATTATTTACAGGTGGGGACAGGGAGGCAGTACTATCTGTGCCTTCGTTATTTACAGATGGGGATATGGAGGCAATGCTATCTGTGCCTTCATTATTTACAGATGGGGACAGGGAGGCAGTGCTATCTGTGCCATCATTATTTACAGGTGGGGACAGGAAGGCAGTACTATCTATGCCTTCGTTATTTACAGATGGGGATATGGAGGCAGTACTATCTGTGCCTTCATAATTTAGAGATAGAGATAGGGAGGCAGTACTATCTGTGCCTTCATTATTTACAGATGGGGACAGGGAGGCAGTACTATCTGTGCCTTCATTATTTACAGATGGGGATATGGAGACAGTACTATCTGTGCCTTCATAATTTAGAGATAGAGATAGGGAGGCAGTACTATCTGTGCCTTCATTATTTACAGATGGGGACAGGGAGGCAGTACTATCTGTGCCTTCATTATTTACAGATGGGGATATGGAGGCAATGCTATCTGTGCCTTCATTATTTACAGATGGGGACAGGGAGGCAGTGCTATCTGTGCCATCATTATTTACAGGTGGGGACAGGAGGGCAGTACTATCTATGCCTTCGTTATTTACAGATGGGGATATGGAGGCAGTACTATCTGTGCCTTCATAATTTAGAGATAGGGAGGCAGTACTATCTGTGCCTTCATTATTTACAGATGGGGACAGGGAGGCAGTACTATCTGTGCCTTCATTATTTACAGATGGGGATATGGAGACAGTACTATCTGTGCCTTCATAATTTAGAGATAGAGATAGGGAGGCAGTACTATCTGTGCCTTCATTATTTACAGATGGGGACAGGGAGGCAGTACTATCTGTGCCTTCATTATTTACAGATAGAGATAGGGAGGCAGTACTATCTGTGCTTTCATTATTTACTGATGTGGAGGGAATGCTATGTGTCTACATCACCTAATTTTTGAAATGAGGAGACAGCACTCTCTGTACCAACATCATGCAAAGGGAGAGACAAGGAGGCAGTACTATCTTTATCTACATTATTTACAGGAAGGTAGTAATATCAGCATCAATAGCATCTATTTTATGAGACATGGAGGCAGTACTGTCTGTGCCTACCTGACTTATGGGGATAGGGCAGCAATAGTATCTGTACCAACATAATTTTTCAAGATCTCTGCTTGCAGTCAGTGAATGGCGACACTATTGTTTACTTTCAGATGTTGAAAACCTGTAAAGACCTATTAGTTCTCACAGCTGAGGTTATGGCACAGTTCTATCTGGTGGAGACAACAACAACATAAATCTTTCACCTGTCTAAAAACAAAGTGACAGATCTCAGGATTATTCTTCAACTTTGTTGGATCACTTACTGTAAAATTATTAAATCACAGTTTTATCAGCAGGAGATTATCATTAGAGGTCTGCCATTAGTCCTCCATATTCATGAGCTCTATATAACCCCGCCTACACCACTGATTGACAGCTTTCTGCCTATGCACAGTGTACATACAAAGCAGCCAATCAGTGCTGTGGGTGGGGTTATGCAGAGCTCGGCATTCAGAGGTCTGCTAGATCTTTAACAGAAAAAACTGCGATTATATCAAAACTGCATCAAGCAGCCTAGTAAATGACACATCGCTGGAATCAGGGTCTCTGCCCCTACAATATGTTGCTCTCAGATCGGGTAGGAAAAACCTGTCAAGGATTATTCCCATCTGCATAGACGACTGGTGGTGTTGGATGGTGCTTATAATACTTCGGCAATCTGCGGTTTGTTAACATTTACAGCTTTTCTCAAGATATTAGTAATTTTCATTTCTCAGCTGCCGGGTCTGCAGCTTGGTCCAGAGTGAGCTTGTCGGCACTGTGCATGTCTGGCCACCGCTGCTAAGGCTGCAGTGGTGGTCGGTCTCCTATGCAACAAACTTCAAAAAAACAAAAAATGTGAATTTTTCAAAAATGACTAAAAATGTTAACAAAAAAGCAAATTCCAAAAGTGTCACTACGTGTCAGTACCGATCTGTGCAGATGGGAGTTAGCCTTAAGGAGCCCGAAATCGATACTGAGACCCGGACCTTCTACCGTACCGTGGTGTCCACGGCCGTCACTTTCTGTGCGGCGATATGTTTGGCTCTCGGGTCTTCCTTGGATACGATCACACATCCCTCTCCTCCCAAGGTGACCAGGACCAGACGACAACCTTTGGCCAGCAGCACCGCGCCGGCAGCTCCGGCATCAGAGGCGCTCCTCACCGGGATGCCCGTTAATATCTCTGCCTGCAAATAGACAGAGACCAGACAGGATGACAATGTCCGTCACCAAAGCTTAGGACTATGAGCAGCGGACCCATTAATGGAAGCCTGGGGACCACTGATCGGGCAGAGCGCCGTGTCCTCACCTCGCTCTCATTGCAGCAGAAGATGTCAGAGTGCGTGTAGAAGGCAGGGTCTAGATCAGCCATGGCAGGAGCGGGGTTAAAGATCGTCTTCACTGCAGAAAAGAAAAAAACATGCACAATGATGCTTTACACTGCAGGCTGTGAGCGGGGATCTGAGATACAACCGCCCAGGAGAGCAGAGCAGTCACCTACCATCCACGTTAGAGACCCTCCCATGAATCACTGCTAGAAAAAGATCCAAAATACTATTAATAAACCATGTGTCGGTATTTTTTTTATAGAAAAATACCTTTTTTGTTATTTTTTATTGCTTTCATATATCCCATGGCAGGACAAAATCAGTCTCCTTCCCCCTCTGGCAGCTGACCAGAATCTTCGCTGCTGTACTGCCAAGTACTGTGGAGCCTCCGTCCCTTCCCTGACAACCAGGCAGGAAACTATGTATACTGACTGTCCTGAAGTGAGCACAGAGTCACTACAAAGAGACCACGGGCACTTGGCTCATTCAGGAGGACGAGACTGAGCATGTGTGACAACCGGCACTAAGTTCATTAGGTGGACAGGACTGAGCATGTGCAACCACAAGCACTGATGGGATGTGCGGATTGCTATACAATGTAAACAGCAGGTGGCGCCATAGCATACACATCAGATTCATAACTGTAAAGTATGAACACAACTTGGCAATGTAATGAATATACCGGTTAGGAGTGCGGTGAGCCCTTTAAAATTTGCGCAATGTGTATAGATGGATGTATAGAATAATATGCTGCACGTGCACAGTAATGGCAGCTGGGACGTCACTGCGGATCTACCAGAAATGTATGATTAATGAGGGTCCAACCAACATCTGGAGAATGGGGGCCCCAATCTATCATGTGTAAATATTCCTACATTTGCCATAAATGTATGAGAACAAAAATTCCCTATAAGGCTGGTTTCACACTTGCGTTTTGATCTGCAGCGTTTTTAAAAAAAACGCATGTGGTGAAAAAACGCATGTAAAGGTGACAAAACGCCGCTTTTTTTAGACGCATGCGTTTTTGCATGCAGAAAAAAAAAGGGCGTTTTGCCGCGTTTACATGCGTTTTTTCCTGCGTTTGCGTTTTTTAAACGCATGCTGAGAAGTGTGTGACAGCTGCCAATCATCAAAATCAACTAGAAAACCCACTATAAACAGAAATAGCTAGGGTTAGGGTTAGGATCCTAACCCTAACCATAGGGATCCTAACCCTAACCCTAGGGATCCTAACCCTAACCCTAAGGGTTAGGATCCCTAGGGTTAGGGTTAGGATCCCTAGTAACCCTAGGGTTGGGGTTTTCTTGTGTTTAGGGTTAGGGTTTTCTTGTTTTTTCTTGTGTTTTCTTGTGTTTTTCTATAAAAACGCATGCGTTTACATAGACAGCAATGCATTTTTTTAGAAATTACTACAGGTTGCATTTCTGCAACTAAACGCACGCGTCAAAAAACGCATGCGTTGCCAAAAACGCGTCAAAACGCATGCGTTTTTAGTGTTAAGTATAGAAAAAAACGCATGCGTTTTTTAGCGCTAAAACGCTGCAGATCAAAACGCAAGTGTGAAACCAGCCTAAATGAGGTTTTTTTTTTTTTACTCAAATCACATCCAAAGCTGCATTCACAATCGCGTGGCTGCTGTGTGGAGGGTGCCCTGGAATTCACCCTCCTCCAGGCGAGGCTGCCAAAGTAGGCAAATCTTAGGTTAAATACAGTGCAGGAGCGGTAAGATGCCCCCTAATGGAGCGGTAAGATGCCCCCTACTGCAGCGGTAAGATGCCCCCTACTGGAGCGGTAAGATGCCCCCTACTGGAGCGGTAAGATGCCCCCTACTGGAGCGGTAAGATGGCCCCTACTGGAGCGGTAAGATGCCCCCTACTGGAGCGGTAAGATGCCCCCTACTGGAGCGGTAAGATGGCCCCTGCTGGAGCGGTAAGATGCCCCCTACTGCAGCGGTAAGATGCCCCCTACTGGAGCGGTAAGATGCCCCCTACTGGAGCGGTAAGATGGCCCCTGCTGGAGCGGTAGGATGCCCCCTACTGCAGCGGTAAGATGCCCCCTACTGGAGCGGTAAGATGCCCCCTACTGGAGCGGTAAGATGGCCCCTGCTGGAGCGGTAGGATGCCCCCTACTGCAGCGGTAAGATGCCCCCTACTGGAGCGGTAAGATGCCCCCTACTGCAGCGGTAAGATGCCCCCTACTGGAGCGGTAAGATGCCCCCTACTGGAGTGGCAAGATGCCCCCTATTGGAGCGGTAAGATGCCCCCTACTGTAGCGGTAAGATGGCCCCTATTGCAGCGGTAAGATGGCCCCTGCTGGAGCGGTAAGATGCCCCCTACTGGAGCGGTAAGATGGCCCCTACTGGAGCGGTAAGATGGCCCCTGCTGGAGCGGTAAGATGCCCCCTACTGCAGCGGTAAGATGGCCCCTGCTGGAGCGGTAAGATGGCCCCTGTTGGAGCGGCAAGATGCCCCCTACTGGAGCGGTAAGATGCCCCTACTGGAGCGGTAACATGCCCAATACTGGAGCGGTAAGATGGCCCCTGCTGGAGCGGTAAGATGCCCCTTACTGGAGCGGTAAGATGGCCCCTACTGGAGCGGTAAGATGGCCCCTGCTGGAGCGGTAAGATGCCCCCTACTGCAGCGGTAAGATGGCCCCTGTTGGAGCGGTAAGATGCCCCCTACTGGAGCGGTAAGATGCCCCCTACTGGAGCGGTAACATGCCCAATACTGGAGCGGTAAGATGGCCCCTGCTGGAGCGGTAAGATGCCCCCTACTGGAGCGGTAAGATGGCCCCTACTGGAGCGGTAAGATGGCCCCTGCTGGAGCGGTAAGATGCCCCCTACTGCAGCGGTAAGATGGCCCCTGTTGGAGCGGTAAGATGCCCCCTACTGGAGCGGTAAGATGCCCCCTACTGGAGCGGTAAGATGGCCCCTGCTGGAGCGGTAACATGCCCAATACTGGAGCGGCAAGATGCCCAATACTGGAGCGGTAAGATGCCCCCTACTGGAGCGGTAAGATGCCCCCTACTGGAGCGGTAAGATGCCCCCTACAGGAGTGTAAAGATGCCCCCTATTGGAGCGGTAAGATGCCACCTATTGGAGCGGTAAGATGCCCCTACTGGAGCGGTAACATGCCACCTATTGGAGCGGTAAGATGCCACCTACTGCAGCGGTAAGATGCCACCTATTGGAGCGGTAAGATGCCACCTACTGCAGCGCTAAGATGCCCCCATTGGAGCGGTAAGATGCCCCCTACTGGAGCGGTAAGATGCCACCTATTGGAGCGGTAAGATGCCCCTACTGCAGCGGTAAGATGCCCCTACTGGAGCGGTAAGATGCCCCCTACTGGAGCGGTAAGATGCCCCTACTGGAGCGGTAAGATGCCCCCTACTGCAGCGACGGCAGATGGTTACACCCAGCATTTCCAGGTGCATGGACAGGGTCTGATGATGGAGGGGCTTCAGCTCTACATCCTGTAACCAAGACTCCTACTGCAGAGCCGTCCGGGGGCCATCGTGACCTAAACAGGCGATATCTTCTGAACACCTGGAATGGCTGAAATATCCTCAATATAAAGAAACCGGAGCCTGAAGAGCCGCTGATCTGCATAAGTCCTGGCGGCCTCGTGGCCCCAACAATGTGGAGCGCTGATCCCTGCAGCTGGGGCCAATCATTCCCCGTCCATCTAATGGAAAATATCTGCTGATTTCCTCAATGAAAACCAAATGTCCCATCCGGGAGCGAAGTGAACGCAGCCCGAGACTAGTGCATAAGGGGAAAGTAGTGCTATCCCCAAGACACGAGGACGGGGTGTGATCACAGAGAAAGGTCTACTGCTATACTGCAAGATATCTGCCAAAACTTCCCCTATGGACAAGAACATACAGATCGGCCCGGAAAGATCTGACCAGTGCCCGAATCCTTGTGATTTCAGCTCTGCAGATCGCTATTTTACCATTTTGGATTTAAAGTGAAATGACAGATACAACTGGAGACTCAAAAGTAATCGGACAAATTAACATTACATAAATAAAAATGATTCCGTTTTTAACCCTTTGTGGAGAATCTTTTGCAGCATTGACAGCCTGAAGTCTGGAGGCCTTGGCCGTTACCTTCGCTGCTTTCCTCCGGGGGAGGCTTTACAGAAATGATAACCTAAAGTCTGGAGGCCATGGAAGTCAACATCGCTGGTGTCCTCCGGGATAAGGCTATGTGCACACATTGCGGACTGGGGTGCAGAATTTTCTGCACAAAATCTGATGACCTGAAGTCTGGAGTTCATGGCCATAACCATCACTGATTTCCTCTGGTGTGAGGTTTTACAGCTATAATACTGCCCCTATGTACAAGAATATAACTACTATAATACGGACCCCTATGTACAGGAATATAACTACTATAATACTGCCCCTATGTACAAGAATATAACTACTATAATACTGCCCCTATGTACAAGAATATAACTACTATAATACTGCCCCTATGTACAAGAATATAACTACTATAATACTGCTCCTATATACAGGAATATAACTACTATAATACTGCTCCTATGTACATGAATATAACTACTATAATACTGCCCCTATGTACAAGAATATAACTACTATAATACTGCCCCTATGTACAAGAATATAACTACTATAATACTGCTCCTATATACAGGAATATAACTACTATAATACTGCTCCTATGTACATGAATATAACTACTATAATACTGCTCCTATGTACAAGAATATAACTACTATAATACTGCTCCTATGTACAAGAATATAACTACTATAATACTGCTCCTATGTACATGAATATAACTACTATAATACTGTTCCTATGTACAAGAATATAACTACTATAATACTGCCCCTATGTACAAGAATATAACTACTATAATACTGCTCCTATGAACAAGAATATAACCACTATAATACTGCCCCTATGAACAAGAATATAACTACTATAATACTGCCCCCATGTACAAGAATATATCTACTATAATATTGACCCTATGTATAAGAATATAACTACTATAATACTGCCCCTATGTGCAAGAATATAACTACTATAATACTGCTCCAATATACTAGAATATAACTACTATAATACTGCCCCTATGCACAAGAATATAACTACTATAATACTGCTCCTATGAACAAGAATATAACTACTATAATACTGCCCCTATGTACAAGAATATAACTACTATAATACTGCCCCCATGTACAAGAATATATCTACTATAATATTGACCCTATGAACAAGAATATAACTACTATAATACTGCCCCTATGTACAAGAATATAACTACTATAATACTGCTCCTATGTACATGAATATAACTACTATAATACTGTTCCTATGTACAAGAATATAACTACTATAATACTGCTCCAATATACTAGAATATAACTACTATAATACTGCCCCTATATGTCAAGAATATAACTACTATAATACTGCCCCTATATGTCAAGAATATAACTACTATAATACTGTCCCTATGTACAAGAATATAACTACTATAATACTGCCCCTATGTATAAGAATATAACTACTATAATACTGCTCCTATGTACAAGAATATAACTACTATAATACTGCCCCTATGTACAAGAATATAACTACTATAATACTGCCCCTATGTATAAGAATATAACTACTATAATACTGCTCCTATGTACAAGAATATAACTACTATAATACTGCCTCCTATATACAAGAATATAACTACTATAATACTGCTCCTATGTACAAGAATATAACTACTATAATACTGCCCCTATGTATAAGAATATAACTACTATAATACTGCCCCTATATGTCAAGAATATAACTACTATAATACTGCTCCTATGTATAAGAATATAACTACTATAATACTGCTCCTATGTACAAGAATATAACTACTATAATACTGCTCCTATGTACAAGAATATAACTACTATAATACTGCTCCTATGTACAAGAATATAACTACTATAATACTGCTCCTATGTCAAGAATATAACTACTATAATACTGCTCCTATATACAAGAATATAAGTACTATAATACTGCCCCTATGTACAGGAATATAATTACTATAATACTGCTCCTATGTCAAGAATATAACTACTATAATACTGCCCCTATGTACAAGAATATAAGTACTATAATACTGCTCCTATGTACAGGAATATAATTACTATAATACTGCTCCTATGTATAAGAATATAACTACTATAATACTGCCCCTATGTATAAGAATATAACTACTATAATACTGCCCCTATGTACAAGAATATAACTACTATAATACTGCCCCTATATGTCAAGAATATAACTACTATAATACTGCTCCTATGTCAAGAATATAACTACTATAATACTGCTCCTATGTACAGGAATATAATTACTATAATACTGCTCCTATGTATAAGAATATAACTACTATAATACTGCCCCTATGTATAAGAATATAACTACTATAATACTGCCCCTATGTACAAGAATATAACTACTATAATACTGCCCCTATATGTCAAGAATATAACTACTATAATACTGCCCCTATGTACAGGAATATAACTACTATAATACTGCCCCTATGTACAAGAATATAACTACTATAATACTGCTCCTATGTACAAGAATATAACTACTATAATACTGCTCCTATGTACAAGAATATAACTACTATAATACTGCCCCTATGTACAGGAATATAACTACTATAATACTGCCCCTATGTACAAGAATATAACTACTATAATACTGCTCCTATGTACAAGAATATAACTACTATAATACTGCTCCTATGTACAAGAATATAACTACTATAATACTGCTCCTATGTACAAGAATATAACTACTATAATACTGCCCCTATGTACAAGAATATAACTACTATAATACTGCCCCTATGTACAAGAATATAACTACTATAATACTGCCTCCTATATACAAGAATATAACTACTATAATACTGCCCCTATGTATAAGAATATAACTACTATAATACTGCCCCTATATGTCAAGAATATAACTACTATAATACTGCCCCTATGTACAGGAATATAACTACTATAATACTGCCCCTATGTACAAGAATATAACTACTATAATACTGCCCCTATGTATAAGAATATAACTACTATAATACTGCTCCTATGTACAAGAATATAACTACTATAATACTGCCTCCTATATACAAGAATATAACTACTATAATACTGCTCCTATGTACAAGAATATAACTACTATAATACTGCCCCTATGTATAAGAATATAACTACTATAATACTGCCCCTATGTATAAGAATATAACTACTATAATACTGCCCCTATGTACAGGAATATAACTACTATAATACTGCCCCTATGTACAAGAATATAACTACTATAATACTGCTCCTATGTATAAGAATATAACTACTATAATACTGCTCCTATGTAGAAGAATATAACTATTATACTGCTCCTTATGTACAAGAATATAACTACTATAATACTGCCCCTATGTACAAGAATATAACTACTATAATACTGCCCCAATGTACAAGAATATAACTACTATAATACTGCTCCTATGTACAAGAATATAACTACTATAATACTGCCCCTATGTACAAGAATATAACTACTATAATACTGCTCCTATGTACAAGAATATAACTACTATAATACTGCTCCTATGTCAAGAATATAACTACTATAATACTGCCCCAATGTACAAGAATATAACTACTATAATACTGCTCCTATGTACAAGAATATAACTACTATAATACTGCCCCTATGTACAAGAATATAACTACTATAATACTGCCCCTATGTACAAGAATATAACTACTATAATACTGCCCCTATGTATAAGAATATAACTACTATAATACTGCTCCTATGTACAAGAATATAACTACTATAATACTGCCTCCTATATACAAGAATATAACTACTATAATACTGCTCCTATGTACAAGAATATAACTACTATAATACTGCCCCTATGTATAAGAATATAACTACTATAATACTGCTCCTATGTACAGGAATATAATTACTATAATACTGCTCCTATGTATAAGAATATAACTACTATAATACTGCTCCTATGTACAAGAATATAACTACTATAATACTGCTCCTATGTACAACAATATAACTACTATAGTACTGCCCCCTATGTATAAGAATATAACTACTATAATACTACCTCTATGTATAAGAATATAACTACTATAATACTGCTCCTATATACAAGAATATAACTACTATAATACTGCTCCGTATGTACAAGAATATAACTACTATAATACTGCTCCTATGTCAAGAATATAACTACTATAATACTGCCCCAATGTACAAGAATATAACTACTATAATACTGCTCCTATGTACAAGAATATAACTACTATAATACTGCTCCTATGTACAAGAGTATAACTACTATAATACTGCCCCTATGTACAAGAATATAACTACTATAATACTGCTCCTATGTACAGGAATATAATTACTATAATACTGCTCCTATGTACAAGAATATAACTACTATAATACTGCTCCTATGTACAACAATATAACTACTATAGTACTGCCCCCTATGTATAAGAATATAACTACTATAATACTACCTCTATGTATAAGAATATAACTACTATAATACTGCCCCTATGTACAGGAATATAACTACTATAATACTGCCCCCTATGTACAACAATATAACTACTATAATACTGCTCCTATGTACAAGAATATAACTACTATAATACTGCCCCTATGTACAAGAATATAACTACTATAATACTGCCCCCTATGTACAACAATATAACTACTATAATACTGCTCCTATGTACAAGAATATAACTACTATAATACTACCTCTATGTATAAGAATATAACTACTATAATACTGCCTCTATGTATAAGAATATAACTACTATAATACTGCCCCTATGTATAAGAATATAACTACTATAATACTGCTCCAAGTGGATGAATTATACATTTGAGTCTCACATGAAGTTCCGCGTGATTTGCGGACATTGATCATCTCACCTCCGCTCTTGTGCGCCATTCTCAGGGCCAGGAGCGACACTTCGGGGCTGATCTCCAGCTGGCACACCATGACCCGGGCTCTGGTTATAGCTTCTGATGCTTTTGTTAGATCTTCTGAATTTAGTAAGAGATTTGCCCCAGCAACAATAACGATGGCGTTCTGTCCTGCAGGAGACAGATCATGGCGACAGTCCGGTCAGCGAGAATCTAACAAATCCTGGATGTCAGCTGTTAATCTATCACCCCCATTACTAAGACCCCTGAGAGTACATATGATGTAAACAGGGGTGATAGTGGGGGGGATTCGAGATCTGTTTTCAGCGTTTTTGTGGATTCGGGTGGAGCTTAACCCCTTCAGGATGGGACAATTTTTTAGTTTCTTACACTTTCATTTGTTCCTTGCTTCCGACAGCCATAACTTTTGTATTTTTCCATCGCCATATTGGGACTTGTTTTTTGGGGGGAAGACCAGGCAATGTTACCTTGTAGCTGTGCAGCTGGTGGGGCGATAAGTAAGGAATTTAAAGGGAAGGTCCTATTAACAAAGTACAGATGATGAATGTGTGCCTGGTAGTTGGGACCCACACCAATCCTGAAAACAAGGGCCCCAAAATTCCATTTACGCGTGGAGCAGTAGTGAGCATGTGCGACCACTGCTTCAATCACTAGTGCTGGTTGCACATGCTCACTACTGCCCCAGGATCGGTGCCGGTCTCGCTGGACAATATTCCCCATGTGTACTAACTGTGATTATGATCTCTGCTTGCTGTTAGTGAATGGGACCTGACCGAATACTTAATATTCACAGCTGAGAGTCTAGACGACGCTCTGTGAGCCTAAACCCATCTGATACATTGTAGCAAACTCTGACGTATGCAGCTCTCAGAGGATTGTCTAGACTGGACACAATTGTGCCGGACCCTCAGCTGTGAAGTCATATACATCATTTTCCTGTATATGTCGCTTTCTGTTCTCAGGGATGAAGTTTTCACCTTCTGCGTTCACGATAATGGATGCGGCTCCGGTGGCGGCTGCTCCGGTCTGAAATGCGAAATCTGCAAGAGAATAAAAAATGTGATCACGGCGCGGACATGACTCTGCCGTGTGATGGGGACGCTCTGGACACGGATAATCACAGAAATATTACACCCTCCAGAAATCCTGCACCGATCACATCAGTAGGGAGCACCGCGCCAAGAGAAAAGGCAAAAAATCGTGAGATGCTGATTGGGAACAGGTGTGGAGCGGAGCGGGCGACAAGCGCGGAAGAGAGGACGGTGTGCGGAAGAGAGGGTGGGGCACAGAAGAAAGGGAGGTGTGTAGGAAGAAAGGGCAGCACACGGAAGAAAGGGCGGCGTGCGGAAGAGAGGGCGGTGTGCGGAAGAGAGGACGGCGGGCGGAAGAGAAGGCGGTGTGCGGAAGAAGGTACCCCCAGCTTCGTCACCATGTAGCTCTCAGTCTCTGATCTCTCACAAGATCAGCACACTCCTCTCCTGAAATACTCTGTGCTGTAGGGTACCCCGCCTCGTCCACTATGTAGCTCTCAGTCTCTGACCTCTCACAAGATCAGCACACTCCTCTCCTGCATAACTCTGTGCTGTAGGGTACCCCGCCTCGTCACTATGTAGCTCTCAGTCTCTGACCTCTCACAAGATCAGCACACTCCTCTCCCGAAATACTCTGTGCTGTAGGGTACCCCGCTTTGTCACTATGTAGCTCTGTCTCTGACCTCTCACAAGATCAGCACACTCCTCTCCTAAAATACTCTGTACTGCTGGAGTACTCCGCTTCGTCACTACGTAGCTCTTCCATCTCTGACCTCTCACAAGATCGGCACACTCCTCTCCTGCATAACTCTGTACTGTAGGGTACCCCGCTTCGTCACTATGGAGCTCTCAGTCTCTGACCTCTCACAAGATCGGCACACTACTCTCCTGAAATACTCTGTGCTGTAGGGTACCCCCAGCTTCGTCACCATGTAGCTTTCAGTCTCTGATCTCTCACAAGATCGGCACACTCCTCTCCTGCATAACTCTGTACTGTACGGTACCCCGCTTTGTCACTATGGAGCTCTCAGTCTCTGACCTCTCACAGATCGGCACACTCCTCTCCTGAAATACTCTGTGCTGTAGGGTACCCCGCTTTGTCACTATGTAGCTCTGTCTCTGACCTCTCACAAGATCAGCACACTCCTCTCCTGAAATACTCTGTACTGCTGGAGTACCCCGCTTCGTCACTATGTAGCTCTTCCATCTCTGACCTCTCACAAGATCGGCACACTCCTCTCCTCTAGTACTCTGTACTGTAGGGTACCCCGCTTTGTCACTATGTAGCTCTCCGTCTCTGACCTCTCACAAGATCGGCACACTTCTCTCCTGAAATACTCTGTACTGTAGGGTACCTCGCTTCGTCACTATGTAGCTCTCAGTCTCTGACCTCTCACAAGATCGGCACACTCCTCTCCTGAAATACTCTGTACTGCTGGGGTACCCCGCCTCGTCCACTATGTAGCTCTCAGTCTCTGACCTCTCACAAGAACGGCACACTCCTCTCCGGAAATACTCTGTACTGTAGGGTACCCCGCTTTGTCACTATGTAGCTCTCCGTCTCTGACCTCTCACAAGATCGGCACACTTCTCTCCTGAAATACTCTGTACTGTAGGGTACCTCGCTTCGTCACTATGTAGCTCTCAGTCTCTGACCTCTCACAAGAACGGCACACTCCTCTCCTGAAATACTCTGTACTGTAGGGTACCCCGCTTTGTCACTATGGAGCTCTCAGTCAATGACCTCTCACAAGATCAGCACACTCCTCTCCTGAAATACTCTGTGCTGTAGGGTACCCCGCCTCGTCCACTATGTAGCTCTCAGTCTCTGACCTCTCACATGATCAGCACACTCCTCTCCTGAAATACTCTGTGCTGCCGTTGGCGTTCTTTTTACTCTGTAACTCTCCCTCTGACCTCCCACACAATCCGCACCCCACTCTCCTTAGATGCTCTGTGCTGCCGATGATCCAGCTCTTTCCACAAGATCAGCACTCTTGTTTCTTAAATACTCTGTGCTGCTAAAGACAATGTTCCTTTTACGGTGTCATTTTGTGGAGAGGTGTATACCACTGGCGACATCAGCGCGATGGTCTGCCGCGATCACATGACCGAGAGCGATGGACAACACACCAGCAAATAGGGGAGCAAAAATCCAGTAATCACTCCCATCATTTCCAGTATGGCGTCAGATGAGCACCCCGACTGTGTAAACCTGGGCAGATTGCGGGCAGTAACTCTGCTACCTGTGCAGACACCGTTCTTCCTGAAGTTTTCAATATAGTTGTTCCCAAAAGAGTCGTCACCGACCTGAAACCAGAGAGAGATGTGGATGAGACATCTGGAAATCGCCACTGTGTAACGTGCACTTTATAAAACCCCCGCTTGCTGTCACAAAATAGAAACATTCTTCCATATAACGAGTCCTAGCCGGAGCAGCGCTGACTAGGCGGACACGGGAGCTTCTCTTCAGTCCCTCGGTTATTCCTCCTGTAAACGCCGAGTGTTACCCTTCACCTTGTTACATTGATGTGACGTTCCGTTATAAAACGTTACTGATACATTTCTAGGAGGAATAACAGAGTAATGACACAACGCAGAGGCCTCAGAATCCGCCCTGGTGGAAGAAAGGCAAAAACAGCTTAATTAAAAGTCCTGATTTTGTTGTAATCTGAGTAAGAAAAGGGGTTGCCCCTTTTTGTGAGATTTGGGGTTTTCTGTGGGGGTCTCACTGAGCCGGCTTTGGCGGGGTCTAAGGTTCCAGATTTCAGAACATTGGTAAGCAATAGGTTTGTTTTTCTCCCCTAGTATTGACTTGAATGGTGATCAGCTGCAGTACCAGACATGGCCAGACACTGGGACAGATGTGGCGCCGTTTCTGGCAAACCTTCTGTACTTATCCCAGACCTCCCCTTTAATTGCACATTCCTGACATGGTTGTGTGGCTCCGGTGTGAGGTCACGGTGTAAGAACGGCAGTGATTCAGAGGGATAATATGTGGAGGAGACAGTTACTTAGCGGAGGGCACAGGGTTTATTTAGTCTCGGTTCTGCAGGAATTTCCTTTGTGACACTAAGGAATCACGTGCGGTTAGTAAGATTCCGAGGCCGAGTGCTCGGACATTGCGTTACCTTGCAGACCATGGCGGTGCGGGACCCCAGGCGAGACGCTTGGATGCACTGATTCGCTCCTTTGCCCCCGAAACCGATGAAAAACTTGCTCCCGTGTATGGTCTCTCCGGCTCGGGGCAGACGAGGGGTAATGCTGTGGAAACAAGAATATTAAAATGCCGATAAATTGGGGGACACACCGCTGACACTGCGGCACAAAGGAGACACAAGATGGGAAGTCAGTGGTCCCTGGAGAGGGAACGGTGGTCCTACCGAGACCCCCAGGGCTCTTCTGATCAATAGTCCGGATCAGACACCGCGCCGGACCCACTCATTGGCGACGTCGGCGGGTTCGCAGAGCTCTGCCCCAGAGACCATGGATCACCGACATGCCTGAGGGATCCTGAAATCTTACTTAAACGCAGTAATGATTGCCAAAGTTTTACAACTTCCTAATATATTTTGTGGACGATCATGGATTTTGCTACTTTTTTTAATCTGGAGAAAATAAAATGGTTTTTAGGGTATGTGCACATGGCGACTTTGTCAGGTGGATCCCTCCTGAAAAAGTGTTACAAAGGCGAAACATAAAGAGAACTTCGTGCCCAGAGAAGTAACGACGACCCTGTGCACGTGCTGCGTCTTACGCAACTTCTTCTATAAATCTTTTTATTTGAACATTTGAGTCTTTTTATTGAACATTTTCCAACAACAAAGTATACTGTAGAAAATAATGTACAGCCTACACACACGAGCGGCTCAGCCAATCACTAGTCTCAGCAATGTATGACGCGAGACCAGCGATTGGCTGCAGCGGTCATGGGTATATGCTATAGGTACCACTAAAGCCAAGAAAAAAAATAAAAGAAAGAGAATGGCAGGGAGCACAAGTACAATAAGTACTGCAGATTGGCAGCATGGTGTCGCCTCTGAAGCCGGGTGTACGTTACCCCAGATGTCAGGTCCTTGTGCTCCGAGAGGAGTCTGGTAGCTGCTCAGTCTCAGAGAGAACAGAAGCCGTCAGCCGAGCAGCCAGTTACCTAATGTGTAAGTGGGACCTTTAAAAATTATTGATCAGATTTTGCAAAGTTATGAATCTTTGTAAAATACTCCATCGCCTTATTTTGCTTCCCGTTCTCTCTCACACACTGTAAGAAGCGCAGAAAGTGCTGCTTTATCTGCCTAGTTAATGCTCTTTTACAAGCCCCTTTGACCTGCTGCTCTAGTAAAGATCCGTCCACAGACTCTCTCCCTGTGCGAGCGTGGGAGACGGGAGCAGAAAAGGGGGAGAGAGGACGAATATTTACTGGAGCTGCGGTATAAAGCAGCTACTAAATTGCCATGAATTGGGCAGATAGGACTTTCAGCTATTTTGGGAGAGAAGGAAGAAAAACAAACAAACAATGTAATAAAATAGATTACATAGATTCAGAACTTTGCAAAGGCGGATTGATAATTAAATAATTAAATAAAAAAGTTTGGTTATTCTATAAGAATGCCCCAATAAAAAATGTCATTTCTTCCAGAAGTATATGAGAAAAATAATTATATAACGAAAAATCTATGTAAATATAAAACAGAAGAAACAAAACAAAACTTGGTGTAAAACAGACACAACAAAAATCTAGACATAGTAAATCACCAAATGACAGTAATAAACCAGAGAAATAAGTCACCAGGTATTCAGGGTGTATCACGAAAAGAATGAAAACAAAAACAACACTCCCCAAATTCTCTTTTTCTCCCTCTGCGTCACAAACAAATGAAATGACAGTAAAGTGTACGTGCTGCCTAGGCAGCGCCGAAAGTAAAACAATTTCTCCCATATAAAAAAAAGCTTCGTACAGACATGTAAGTGGAACAGTAAAAAAAAGCCCTGGCAGCACTGTATAAGATAAAGAGGATTGTCTACACTGCATTCAACTGTAGCAAACCCCCAGCAGTGAGACATATTACATCTGTACAGGTCTTACAACCTTTAGAAATGAATGAGAATGGTCACTGATCATTTTTATCTTCTATGGCGCCAACATACTCAGCAGTGCTGTACACTACAGATAGGCCAGTCTAAAGTGCGTTTTTAGACCATGCTTAAAACTGTGGGTATTGGAAAGTAATCAAATTGTCCAGGGTAGTGCAGTGCAGAAATTGGTGCAGCACGTGGGAAGTCTTGGAGACTGGAATGGGAGGTTCGAATAATTGAGGATGCTAATCTTAGGTTATTAGCAGAACAAAGGGCAAGGGTACGGTAGTAGACAAGTGAGGTAGAAGATGTGGTGCTGAAGCGTTGAACACGTTGTGAGTGAGTGACGAGTTTCTATTGAACTCTGTAGCGCATGGGCAACCAGTGTAATGACTGGCACAGGATAGAAGCATCGGTGTAGCTGCTGGACAGGAATATAATCCTGGCTGCTGCATTCAGGACGGATTGGAGAAGGGAGCGTTTAGTAAGAGGGAGAATGATCAGTAGAGACAGTGGCGTAATGACCGTGGTCGTGCCGCGGCTGTGCTCGCCGACGACAGCCACTACTTCAGCTGGATGTGCATCCTTGGACGCACATCCAGTTGAAGTGTGTTGTAGCGCATCAACTTGCTAAGTTCGTGCGCAGCAATATATGCTACCGGCCAATCAGAGCCCAGCAGCTGACGTCAGCATACATGTGATGTCATGTGCTCCCGTCGCTTGAACGCTTAAGTCAGCTGCCGGCTTCAGAAGACGGAGACGGGCATCAGGGGAATGGGGAGGGAAGG
Organism: Ranitomeya variabilis; assembly: GCF_051348905.1. Taxonomy (NCBI): domain Eukaryota; kingdom Metazoa; phylum Chordata; class Amphibia; order Anura; family Dendrobatidae; genus Ranitomeya; species Ranitomeya variabilis. Next base: position 21,278,338 of record NC_135233.1, read on the forward strand.
AGAGTAGGAAGTTTGCTTTTTTTTCTATGCAGAATGGGGGGCAAACAGACATATATACCATGATGTTGGGTGGGGGAGCATATACCATGATATGGGGGGAAGACATACATACCAGGATGGAGCCCAGGATGAGGGAACATATAACAGGCTGAAGGGATATAAAATTCCAGGATGGGAGACATACATACCAGGATGGAGCCCAGGATGGGAGACATACATACCAGGATGATAGGGGGACTGAAACTTGTTTGTCATTATAGAAATTAGAACACTACAGGGGCCCATACATCTGACTAACATGCAGGGAAAGGGCCCAGGTCCAAATTTTGCACCGGGGCCCATCGGACTCTAGTTACAGCACATGTAAAGCACCATGGAATAAATGGCGCTATGATAATAAAGATAATTATTATTAATAATAATAATAACAGAGTAGAAAGTTGCAATAGTCCAGATGAGAATGAATAAGAGACAGTAAGAGGTTTTGCAGAGTCAAAGGTAAAAAAAGGTCGAATTCTAGAGATGTTTTTGAGATGTAGAGGACATGAACGAGTGATCAGATGTGGGGGGTGAAGGAAAGATCTGAGTCAAATATGACTACAAGGCAAGTGTGCTGCAGGGGAGTAATGGTGGCACCACACATGGAGATGGCAATATCGGGCACAGGTAGGTTAGTGGAAGGAGGAAACATGAGGAGTTCAGGTTTTGATGAATATTGCCACGAATATATCTATGAAAGTGTGGGAAGTTTGGGGGGTTCTTGGTGGGGTGACAGTTACTGACAGAATGAAAGAAAGTTGTGGTCCGAGAGCAGGGGAGGGGAGTTAGTTAAGTCATACATTGAGCAGACTGGGAGAAGACCAGGTCCAGTGTATTCCCATCTTTATGTGTAGGAGAGTTAGTAAGAGGTGAAAGGTGTAGGAGAGTTAGTAAGCGGTGAAAAGCCGAGAGGAGATTAGAGATAAAAGGCGAGTGGCAGATGGGGAGAGGGGGTCATCAGTAGGGACTACTAAACACTAGTGGGTTACTGATCCACCGAACAAGAGAAATGTGCTTTAGCCTCGGCAACAAGAGTAGTGCTGAGGCGAAACAAAAAAAAAAATCTGCCATAAAAACACTGCAGCGTGGAAACTCTGGTAATTGTGAAACTTTTCGTCTCAGCTAAAAGCTTTGTAAGACCAGATTCCACCTCCAGTCCCGAGAGCTAATACTCCGTAACATAAAAGGTGCATTAACCTCCTCGAGGCCATCTTAAAGATTGGGAAGAGATTAGTGGGATGATTGTCTTCTGCCTGCACCGGTGGGGAGACTCTGCTCCCGTGAGCGGAGGGGCGGCACATTGTGACCCTGCGCTGAACTGCGCTCATCATATCTGCCAACTTAGAGGATTCCTGTTTCTAATAAAGAGCTCAGAAGTTCCTTCACCTGGTCTTTGTTTAATGAGTTTTTACACTAAAAAAAAATAATTCTGGGAATGTCGGCCCCTATAGAGGGTGGTAGGGAGATTACAGGCAGAACACGACAGAAGCGAGCCCCTCCATGTGTATGGGAACGAGGTGTCCATAGTGTGAAGCCTGAGTGCTCTGTGTCCAGACAGCGTCCCCGGCAGCTCCTGCGCTCTCCCCCAGCAGGAAGTCTCAGCACACTTGTCAATAGAGACTTCATGTGGCGTTTGCCTTCCATTTCCTGATTCTCCACCATTCATTCTTCTTAGCCAACCCCACAAATATCCCATAAATCCAAAATCTGAATTATCCCAGAAACCCAGCTGCCGGCCACGGCTCGAGTCCCAGTTGGCTCCTCGTCACTTCTGATTTCATCTCCTCGACTTCCAAGAGCTAGAACTTGATTGATAGAGTTGTCGGAGTTCGTTCTTTTTATTATCGCCATTTTGGAGTCCAAACAACTTTGATATATTTTTATTTCACTTTTTGGGAGGCAAAGTGAAAATTATATGTCAACTCGGCCAATCTGATGTTCCCGGAAGAGGATAAATATTACGTTATTCGCTCAGACAGTGATAAATACAAGGTTCATTTTTTTACGTTTTACTTACCTTTTGAGAAGAGGACTGGAGCTGAGGGTCCGAGGCCGTCCCCTGATAACAACCCACAGCATTATCCTCCTCCACCATCTGTACAGGCGGCACAATGCAGTCAGGGGGTAACGTCCTCCTGGAGTCACCAAACCCAGACTCCTACATCAGATGGAGAAGTGCGATCCGTCACTGCACAGAACCCGTCTCCTCCAGAGTCCAGTGGTGGCGGCTTTACACCACTCCATCCGGTGCTCGGCATTGTGCTTGGTGACGTACGGCTGCATGAAGCTACATGGCAGTGAAGCTCCCGGCGAGGGCGCAGTGTTTGTGCTGATCCCAGAGGACATCTGGACTCTGCAGCTATGGGGTCAGCAGAGTGGTGGTGACTTTTCTGCCTTTGCTCCTCAGCACTCAGCCCTCCGTTCTGTAACATTACGGGGTCTCCACTTCTTGGCTGAGTTGCTGCTGTTCCTTCCACTTCTCAATAACATCACTCACAGGTGATGGCAGAAGATTCCGGAGGAGAAATGTCATGGACAGACTTGTTCCCCAAGTGGTTCCTATTACAGGACCGCGCTGGCATCCGTGAGCTCTGAGGGCATGGCGAATGTTATATACTGGGGGCCGGAGGTTCAAATATTAAGATGTACGGCCCAGTACTTCTACATATACATACACACGTGGTCAAAATTGTTGGTGCCCCCTCGTTTAATGACAGAAAACCCACAATGATCACAGAAATAACTTGAATCTGACAAAAGTAATAATAAATAAAACATCTATAAAAATTAACAAATGAAAGTCCAACATTGCTTTTCAGCCATGCTTCCACAGAATTTAACAAAAAAAATAAAACTCATGAAATAGGTCTGGACAGGGGTACCAACAATTTTGACCATGTGTGTACAAATATATATATATATATATATATATATATATATATATATATATATATATATATATATATATATATATATATATATATATATATATATATATATATATATATATATTATATACACACACACGCACACACACACACAACCGTTCAAAAGCTTAGGGTCACTAAGAAATTTCCTTATTTTTGACAGAAAAGCACAGTTTTTTCCAATGAATCGAACATTGAATGATTCAGAAATACCCTCTATACATTGTTAATGTGGTAAATGACTATTCTAGCTGCAAACGTCTGGATTGTAATGCAATATCTTCATCGGTGTATAGAGGCCCATTTCCAACAACCATCACTCCAGTGTTCTTATGGTACTCTGTGTTTACTAACTCTGTAAGAAGACTAATGGATTGTTAGAATACCCTTGAAAACCCTTGTGCAAGTATGTTAGCACAGCTGAAAACAGTTTGGCTGATTAGAGAACCTATAAACCTGACCTTCCTTGGAGCTAATTGAGAATCTGGAGCATTACATTTGCTGGTTCCATTAAACTCTCAAAATGGCCAGAAAAAAAGAACTTTCAGGAGAAACTCGACAGTCTATTCTTGTTCTTAGAAATGAAGGCCAAGAAACTGAACATTTCCTACAACGGTGTGTACTACTCCCTTCAGAGAAGAGCACAGACAGGCTCTAACCAGAGTAGTTAAACAGAAACACGACTTCGATCAGCATGATAGATACCATCCCAAGAACTCAAAGAGTGGATATGAAAAGCGTAATACCGCTGATAACGATACATGACAAAATATATGGACCGGTCGCTAGTACAAAATAGAAAAAGAGGAGTGGGTCAGAGAAAGACCCCCAAAACACAACCAAAGAGTCCACAAGTAGCAATATATAAATAATCTTTATTTATTAAAATATAACAAACAGGTGAGGGCAGGACGCCGCATGACGTACAAAAACACCGCACAGTCGTGTGACTGCACCGAGAGCGCACGGAGCCAGGGGACCAAGGCCACCCATATCCCATTCAGGGATCCATCAGAGGACCATTCCTTCCCCACCCAGGGGGTGTATTGAATGTATACCACATGTGTTAGCTGAAGGGAAAGTACCGCCCATATAAAATATCAAAAGGGCAACAAACATGTTCCAATGTACAATGTACATGAGCTACATAATCCCATCAGACTTAGAAAGAGTGATTGCAGAAAAGTATAAGAATGGTAATTACCTCCGATGAGATGTGAGGCAGCTCATGTGTACTATACTTGTGCATTGGAACATGTTTGTTGCCCTTTTGATATTTTATATGGGCGGTACTTTCCCTTCAGCTAACACATATGGTATACATTCAGTACACCCCCTGGGTGGGGAAGGAATGGTCCTCTGATGGATCCCTGAATGGGATGTGGGTGGCCTTGGTCCCCTGGCTCCGTGCGCCCTCGGTGCAGTCACACGACTGTGCGGTGTTTTTGTACGTCATGTGGCGTCCTGCCCTCACCTGTTTGTTATATTTTAATAAAGATTATTTATATATTGCTACTTGTGGACTTTTTGGTCGTTTTTTGGGGTCTTTCTCTGACCCACTCCTCTTTTTCTAACCAGAGTAGAGAGAGAAGTGGGAGGCCGCGCTGCACAACTGAGCAACAAGACAAGTACATTAGAGTCTGTAGTATGAGAAATCGACGCCTCACAGGTCCTCAACTGGCAGCTTCATTAAATAGTACACGCAAAACGCCAGTGTCAACGTCTACAGTGAAGAGGTGACTCCGGGATGCTGGCCTTCAGGGCAGAGTGGCAAAGAAAAAGCCATATCTGAGACTGGGTAATAAAAGGAGAAGATTAATATGGGCAAAAGAACAGACATTGGACAGAGGAAGATTGGAAAAAAGTGTTATGGACAGACGAATCCAGGTCTGAGGTGTTTGGATCACACAGAACATCCGTGAGACGCAGAACAACTGAAAAGATGCTGGAAGAGTGTGTGACGCCATCTGTCAAGCATGGTGGAGGTAATGTGATGGTCTGGGGTTGCTTTGGTGCTGGTAAAGTGGGAGATTTGCACAAGGTAAAAGGGATATTAAATAAGGAAGGCTATCACTCCATTTTGCAGCGCCATGCCATACCCTGCAGACAGCGCTTGATTGGAGCCAATATCATCCTACAACAGGACAATGACCCAAAGCCACCTCCAAATTATACAAGAACTATTTAGGGAAGAAGCAGCAGCTGGTATCTATCTGTAATGGAGTGGCCAGCGCAGTCACCAGATCTCAGCCCCATTGACCTGTTGTGGGAACAGCTTGACCGTATGGTGCAAAAAAAGTGCCCATCAAGCCAAACAAACTTGTGGAGGGGCTTCTGGAAGCATGGGGGGAAAGTTCTCCAGATGACCTCCGCAAATTAACTGCTAGAATGTCAAAGGTCTGCAATGCTGGAATTGCTGCAAAGGGAGCAAAGATTGAAGGAGAAAATTATTATTTCAATAAAAATATTTTTTTTCGAACCTTGTCAATATCTGGAATAGATTTTACATTCAAAACACAACATTGTCTGGTTGACCCTTAACTTTTGAACGGTAGTGTATATATACATACATACACACGCCAGGTCAGTATATAGCACAGATTTAGCACCTGAATCTTCTGTCCCCAAACTTCTCAATGTCCAAGCTTCATGTACTGCACAATAATGCCACTAATACTAGGCACATACACTGCATGAGTGCTGTTTTCCGCAGTATTATCTGCATCACAATATATGCAGGGTTTAATAAGTATGTGATCACAACCTCAGTAAACCCGCAGCAGTGCACACACATACACAGGCAGCATTGCCCTTGGTGTAGTAATTGTGCACATCTACGGTCTTGTCTGAACAAACCCTCTATACAGTCATGGCCGAAAGTGTTGGCACCCTTTTAATTGTTCCAGAAAATAGAAGTATTTCTCATAGAAAATTATTACAATTACACATGTTTTGTTACACACGTTTATTTCCTTTGTATGGAACAACATAGAACATAAAAAAGGCAAATTGGACATAATTTCACACAAACCTCCCAAAATGGGCCGGACAAAATTGTTGGCACTCCCAACTAAATATTTGCTTGCACCCTTTTGGAATAAATAACTGCAATGAATCGCTTCCTATAACCATCTACAAGTGTCTTACACCTCTCAGCTGGGATTATGGACGACTCTTCCATAGTAAACTGCTCCCGGTCTCTCATATGTGAAGGCGCCTTCTCCCAACAGCAATTTCAAAATTTCTCCACATGTGATTAATGGGATTTAGATCCGGACTCATTGCTGTCACTTTAGAACTCTCCAGTAGGGATGAGCGAACCCGTGGAAGTTCGGGTTTGTCGAGTTCTACCAAATTTTAGTCCAAAGTTCGGTTTCCTGGAGAGTACCCGAACTTCAACCCCATAGAAATCAATGGGGACCTAACTTTGCAGCTAAAAAAAACCCCACACACACACTCTACTGCCCGGACTCCCAAACTGTAAAACGGCTTCCAGATGTCCATGTTCAGAGTTCAGCACTTTACTTTTTGAGTTCGCTCATCTATACTCTCCAGCGATTTGCTTCCATCCATTTCTGGGGGCTTCTTGAGACATATTTGGAGTTATTATCCTGCTGAAAGACCAATGACCTAGGACGCAAACCCAGCTTTCTGCCACTGGGCACTACATTGCCACCCTAAATCCATTGGTAATCTTCAGATTTCATGATGCCTTGCACACAGTCAAGGCACCCAGCACCAATACATCCAGAAAACATCTTCGAACCTCCACCATACTTGACTGTGGGTAATGTGTTCTTTTCTTTGGAGGCCTCATTTAATTTTCCGTAAACAGTAGTATGATGTGCTTTACCGAAAAGCTCTACCTTGGTCTTATCTGTCCACAAGACACTTTCCCAGAAGGATTCTGGCTTATTCATATACATTTTGGCAAACACAGTCTATCTTTTTATGTATCTGTGTCAGCAGTGGGGTCCTCCTGGGTCTCCTGCCATAGCGTTTCATTTCATTCAAATGTTGCCGAATATTTTGCACTGACCCTTAAGCCTGCAGGAAAGCCTGAATTTCTTTGGACCTTGATTGGGGCTGCCTATCCCCCATCCAGACTATCCTGCGTTGCGATCTTTAATGGGTTGTAAACTTCTTGATTATGTTGCTCACTATAGACAAACGAACATAAAGATCTCTGTAGATAGTCGATATTTTTCAACAATTTTGGTTCAAGTCCTTAGACAGTTCTCCTCTCTCTGTTCTCCATGCTTAGTGTGGCACACACAGACACAGAATGCAAAGACTGAGTCAACCGATTTCCTTTTTATCTGATTTCAGGTGTGATTTTCATATTGCCCACACCTGTTACTTGCCACGGGTGAGTTTGAACGTACATCATATGTTTGAAGCAAAGTTGTTTACCCACAATATTGAGAAAGTGTAACAATTTCAGGCCATTTCTGTCCAATTTGCCTTTTTTAGTCTGTTTTTTTTGTGTTGTTACAATTCAAACAAAGGAAATAAACATGTATAACAAAACATGTGTAACTGCAATCATGTGCTGAGCATTAAGAGCTGAGCATTACTTGTGATATCTTGGCCCCCGATCATCGTATCTAGCTCCTGCTGGATGTGATCTTGTTATATGGAGCCGTCCCTATCACCAGAGCGAGATCTCTCCCTGCTGCAGGCTCACATTTGACGGCTGACCTCACTATTCCCGATCCTGTCCTGGTTTATTAAATATCCTGCTGATGGCATCATAGTCTGTCGCCATGGCGACCGCTGTCATAAACACGACTGCGAGTGACCTCATGCCTGCCAGGCTCTTATATAAACTAATACACATGGTAAACGGGAAAAACACCGACTCTAGGCTTTACTTTATCGGGAAGGAAAGGGTGAATTTAAAGTGACAGATGGGAGACCGCACCGTCCTTGTGCTGCACTAGTGCAGGAAGGGGTTAATCAGGGGGTATAAATATATCTATAAAAACACAAACACTCACGTCCTGAAACTTCCGCAGCTTCTATGGTCTCTGAGCTTTAGTTCCTTCCATATATTTTCTCTTGGATTCAGGTCCAGTGATCGGCTCGGCCATTCTAGGAGCTTTACTTTCTCTGAAACCAATAGAGAGGCCGTGTGTTTGGGATCAATGTCTTGCTGAAATGTCCATCCTCATCACATCATCCTGGTAGATGGAAGCAGATTTATTTTCAATGTCTCGGTACATTTGTCCATTCATTCTTCCTTTAACGACATGAAGTTTGCCAGTACCGTATGCTTAAAAGCAGCCCCACACATTGATGTTGCCACCTCCACACTTCACTGTTGGTATGGTGTTTTTGCAGTGATATGCAGTGCCTTTTGGCCTCCAAGCATTGGGTGTATTTTGGCATCCGAAGAGTTAAATTTTGGTCTCATCTCTCCAGACTATGTTCTCCCAGTTTTTCACAGGCTTGTCTAAATGTTGTTGACCAAACTTTAAACACGCTTGAACATGCTTTTTGTTCAGTCATGGAGTCTTGCATGGTGAGCATGCATACAGGCCATGGAGGTTGAGTGCATAACTTATATTTTTCTTTAAACAATTGTCCCTGCTAATTCCAGGTCTTTCTGTTGCTCTCCACAGGTAGTCCTTGGCTCTTGGACAACTCTTCTGATAATTCTTTTCCCTTCTCTGTCAGATATCTTGCGGGGAGCACCTGGTCATGGCTGGTTTATGGTGAAATGAAGTTCTTTCCACTTCTGGATTATGGCCCCAATGGTGCTCACTGGAAACTTCAGTAGTTTAGAAATCCTTCTGTAACCAATGCCATCAGTAGGATTTGCAACAATAAGGTTGCAAAGGTCTTTAGACAGCTCAATGGTTATACCCATCATGAGAGGTTTCTTGTGTGGCTCCTTGGTAATGAGCGATCTTATTATAGATGAATACCTGATAATATTTCTCACTAAATGGCAGGATTGCTTTCTAATTAATGATAAACTTCAGCAGGTGTCAGGACTTTTTGTTCCTCGCTTTCTTCATGTGCTCAATAATTTTTCCCTGTGTCAGCTCTTGTTATTACACATAATTTATGGACATCTATGGTGATTTCTTTGCCTGTGTGGATTAGATGGGTTGTTACCGACATCTGGTGAGAATTTCATGTCAATAGCACCTCTAGAAATAAATTTCCTTAGAAAATTAGCGACTTGTTCAATACTTATTTCACCCGCTGTATAGTATTGTAGGCACACTCTTTTATACCCTTTTGCATTTTGTATCCCTATTCATACACTTTTCATCCCCCCAGCTGATCTATCCAGCCAAAACATCCCAGGAACGCACAATTTCCATATGTCCCACTCACTTGGTTGCTTGTTTAGCACTTCCTTCTATATTGCCTCCATATTCAGTGCCACAAGGAGGAGCACATGCTTTACGACAGCTGCATTAAACTCTTACCCACAGGTCCATTCTCTGATTTTGTTCTTCCCTCCCATCCAGCCCCCAATTTATTCCAACTTCCAAGAGACAAAACTTTTATTTTTTAGTCCACACAGATGTATGAGGTCTTGTAATTTGCGGATGGAGTTGGAAGTTTTCAAGGACTATTCATTTTACCATTGAATGTAATGGAAAAATGGGGAAAAAATTCCAAATATGGTGAAGTTATAAAGAAAAGGAAAAAAAAAACCCAAAAAACAACCAACCCACGATTCCACCAGATTTTCCGGGGTTCGAGGCTTGGTAAAAATGAACCGATAATAAGATTCTAATATATAGTTGCAGATTTTCCCATAGAATTGCATTAGATGAGGAAAATCCCCAGGTAAAAAAACGCATGTAATCCCACCAAATACTTACAGTGTGAATGTGGCAGTATGGGACCTGAACCTGCGATCATCCTATTGCATGTATTATACACTAGATGGTGGCCCGATTCTAACACATCGGGTATTCTAGAATATGCATGTCCACATAGTATATTGCCCAGTGACGTAGTATATTGCCCAGTGACGTAGTATATTGCCCAGCCACGTAGTATATTGCCCAGTGACGTAGTATATTGGCCAGTTACGTAGCATACAGCACAGAGCCACGTAGTATATAGCCCAGTTAATTAGTATACAGCACAGAGCCACGTAGTATATTGCACAGCGACGTAGTATACAGCACAGAGCCACGTAGTATATTGCACAGCAACGTAGTATACAGCCACGTAGTATATTGCCCAGTGACGTAGTATACAGCCACGTAGTATATTGCCCAGTCACGTAGTATATTGACCAGCCACGTAGTATATTGCCCAGTTACGTAGTATACTGCACAGTGACGTAGTATATTGCACAGTGACGTAGTATACAGCACAGAGCCACGTAGTATATTGCCCAGCCACGTATGTCACAGGTTAAAAAATAAACATATACTCACCTTCCGAGGGGCCCCTTGTAGTTCTGTCGCCTGTGTTCGGTTCAGGCGGAAGCTTCCGGTCCGAGGGTGTGATGACGTCGCGGTCACATGACTGTGATGACACGGCAGGTCCTTCTCGCGCAGGGCCTGTGGTGACGTCGCGGTCACATGATCGTGACGTCATGGCAGGTCCTTGTCGCACACCAACCTTAGCACAGGAACCTGCCGCTTGCATCGACCGGTCACCGGAGCGTCGGAAAGGCGGCGTAAGGTGAATATATAATGATTTGGGTTTTTTTTATTTTTATTATTTTTAACATTAGATGTTTTTACTATTGAGGCCGCATAGGCTGCCTCAATAGTAAAAACTTGGTCACACATGGTTAATAGCGGCGGTAACGGAGTGAGTTACCCGCGGTATAACGCCGTCTGTTATCGCTGGCATTAACCCTGTGTGAGCGGTGACTGCGGGGAGTATGGAGCGGGCACCGGGCACTGACTGCAGGGGAGTAGGGAGGGACTAATCGGACTGTGGCCGTTGCTGATTGGTCGCGGCAGCCATGACAGGCAGCTGGCGAGACCAATCAGCGAATTAATATCTGTGACGGAAGTTGCCGACAGAAAGACGGAAGTACCCCTTAGACAATTATATATATATAGATTTCAGTACCAGGGTATTGCAGTATACAGTAAAAGTTTGGGCACCCCTGGTAAAAATTACTGTTATTGTGAACAGTTAAGCAAATTGAAAATGAAATCATCTGTAAAAGGCCTAAAGTTACAGATGACACATTTCTTTTGTATTTTAGGCAAACAATACATATTTTCATTTTTTTATATTTTAAAAATTACCAAATGGAAAATGGTCTAATACAGAAGTTTGGGCACCCTTGTGCCTTGGAGATGTGTGCTCAGATAACGTTGAACAAAGTTTCAGCCCTTAATTAGCCTGTTAGGGTTATGGCTTGTTCACTATCATTGTTAGGAAAGGCCAGGTGATGCAAATATCCCAGTTTTATAAAAACTCAGCCCCCTGTAACCTTGTGCCAAAAACAGCAGCCATGGGTTCTTCTAATCAGCTGCCGAGCATTCTGAGAATGAAAATGGTGGAGGCCACAAAGCAGGAGAAGGATGTAAGAAGATGGCAAAGCGTTTTCAAGTTTACCTTTCCTCAGTTCGAAATGTAATTAAGTAATGGCAGTTACCAGGAACAGTGGAGGTCAAGATAACGTCTGGAAGACCAAGAAAAATTTCAGTAAGAGCTGCTGGTAGGATTGCTAGATAGGCAAATTAGAACCACCGCATGACTGCAAAAGACCTTCAGAAACATTTAGCAGTCTCTGCAGTTGTGCTACTTTGTTCTACTGTTCTGAGACACCTGCATAAATATGGCCTTCATGGAAGAGTCATCAGAAGAAAACCTCTGCTGCGTCCTCAAAATAAAATTCAACATCAGTAGTATGCAAAATAACATCTACACAAACCTGATGCATTTTGGAAACAAGTCCTGTGGACCGATGAGTTTAAAATATCAAAAGGTATGTGTGGAGAAAAAAGGGCACAGACTTTCAAAAAAAGAACATCTCGCCAACCATTAAGCATGGGGGAGGACCAATCATGCTTTGGGTGTTGTGAATTCCGTTCTCGGGCTCCCTCCTGTGGTCGCGAATGGTACTTTGGCGAGTTCGGTCCTTGGACACCCTCTGGTGGCTTTGAGTGGAATTGCTGATCTTTGAGGTTGGCTTTCTCAGCTGCCCTCGTTTATTTCTGCTGCTGGCTTCCCTATTTAACTCTGCTCAGGTCGTTAGTTCATGCCAGCTGTCAATGTCTCAGTACTGGTTCAGATCTCTCTTGGATTTCTCAGATGACCTGTCTACTCCAGCAGAAGCCAAGTCCCTGCTAGTTCATTTGCTGTTTATTGGTTTTTGAATATATTTCTCAGTACATGCTATGTTTCAGTCCAGCCTGCTATTATGATATTTCCTTGCTAGCTGGAAGCTCTGGGGGTGCAGAGCTGCACCTCCACACCGTGAGTCGGTGTGGAGGTCTTTTTGCACACTCTGCGTGGTTTTTGCAGTTTTTAATACTGACCGCATAGTTCCCTTTCCTATCCTCTATCTAGAGAAGATTCGGCCTCCTTTGCTAAAATCTGTTTCATTCCTGTGTTTGTCACTTCCCTCTTAGCTCACAGTCAATATTTGTGGGGGGCTACCTTTACTTTGGGGAATTTCTCTGAGGCAAGGTAGGCTGCTATTTCTATCTTTAGGGGTAGTTAGCTCTTAGGCTGTGAAGAGGCGTCTAGGGAGAGTTAGGCACGCTCCACGGCTATTTCTAGTGTGTGTGATAGGATTAGGGATTGCGGTCAGTAGAGTTACCACCTCCTCAGAGCTTGTCCCAGGTTTTCTGTTTTAACCATCAGGTCATTTCAGGTGCTCCTAACCACCAGGTCCATAACAGTACAGCTGGCCTACAAAGTGTTAATGCATCTCAAAAGAGGGAAAAGAGAAGTTCTGAGTCAATTTTTTTTTCTTTGCAGCTTGTTTTGTCTTTCTTTTCCCCTTAACCTCTGGGTGGTTCAGGACTCAGGTGTAGATATGGATATTCAAGGTCTGTCCTCTTGTGTGGATCAACTCACTGCAAGGGTACAAAGTATTCAAGATTATGTAGTTCAGAATCCGATGTTAGAGCCTAGAATTCCAATTCCTGATTTGTTTTCTGGGGATAGATCTAAATTTTTGAATTTCAAAAATAATTGCAGACTGTTTCTTGCTCTGAAACCGCGCTCCTCTGGTGACCCCATTCAGCAAGTAAAGATTATTATTTCTTTGTTGCGTGGTGACCCGCAAGACTGGGCATTCTCCCTTGAGCCAGGAGATCCTGCATTGCTTAATGTAGATGCATTTTTTCTAGCGCTTGGATTGCTTTATGATCAACCAGATTCAGTGGATCAGGCAGAAAAGATCTTGCTGACTCTATGTCAGGGTCAGGATGAAGCAGAAGTATATTGCCAGAAGTTTAGAAAGTGGTCTGTGCTTACTCAATGGAATGAGTGTGCCCTGGCAGCAATTTTCAGAAAGGGTCTTTCTGAAGCCCTTAAAGATGTTATGGTAGGATTCCCCACGCCTGCTGGTCTGAATGAGTCAATGTCTTTGGCCATTCAGATTGATCGGCGTTTGCGCGAGCGCAAAGTTGTGCACCATTTGGCGGTATCCTCTGGGCAGAGGCCTGAGCCTATGCAATGCGATAGGACTTTGACCAGAGCTGAACGACAAGAACACAGACGTCAGAATGGGCCGTGTTTTTACTGTGGTGACTCCTCTCATGCTATCTCTGATTGTCCTAAGCGCACTAAGAGGTTTGCTAGGTCTGTCACCATTAGTACTGTGCAGCCTAAATTTCTCTTATCTGTTACTCTGATTTGCTCATTGTCGTCCTACTCTGTTATGGCATTTGTGGATTCGGGCACTGCCCTGAACTTGATGGACTTGGAGTTTGCCAGGCGCTGTGGTTTTTCCTGGAGCCTTTGCAGAATCCTATTCCCTTAAGGGGGATTGATGCTACGCCATTGGCCAAGAATAAACCTCAGTACTGGACTCAGCTGACCATGTACATGGCTCCTGCACATCAGGAAAATATTCACTTTTTGGTATTGCATAATTTGCATGATGTTGTCGTGTTGGGTTTGCCATGGTTACAGGTTCATTATCCAGTACTGGATTGGAAATCAATGTCTGTGTCTAGTTGGGGTTGTCAAGGGATACATAGTGATGTTCCTTTGATGTCAATTGCTTCTTCTACTCCTTCTGAAGTTCCTGAGTTTTTGTCGGATTACCAGGATGTATTTGATGAGCCCAAGTCCAGTGCCCTACCTCCTCATAGGGACTGTGATTGCGCTATTAATTTGATTCCTGGTAGTAAGTTCCCTAAGGGCCGACTGTTCAATTTATCTGTGCCAGAACATGCCGCTATGCGGAGTTATGTAAAGGAGTCCTTGGAGAAGGGGCATATTCGCCCATCTTCGTCACCGTTGGGAGCAGGGTTCTTTTTTGTGGCCAAGAAGGATGGCTCTCTGAGACCCTGTATAGACTACCGCCTTCTCAATAAAATCACGGTCAAATTTCAGTACCCTTTGCCTCTGCTGTCTGATTTGTTTGCTCGGATTAAGGGGGCTAGTTGGTTTACCAAGATTGACCTTCGAGGGGCGTATAATCTTGTGCGTATTAAACAGGGCGATGAATGGAAAACAGCATATAATACGCCCGAGGGCCATTTTGAGTACCTGGTGATGCCATTCGGGCTTTCTAATGCTCCATCTGTGTTTCAGTCCTTTATGCACGACATCTTCCGGAAGTATCTGGATAGGTTCATGATTGTATATTTGGATGATATTTTGGTCTTTTCGGATGATTGGGAGTCTCATGTGAGGCAGGTCAGGATGGTATTCCAGGTCCTTCGTGCTAATGCGTTGTTTGTGAAGGGGTCTAAATGCCTCTTTGGAGTTCAGAAGGTTTCCTTTTTGGGCTTCATTTTTTCCCCTTCTACTATCGAGATGGACCCTGTTAAAGTTCAGGCCATTTATGATTGGACTCAACCTACATCTGTGAAGAGTCTTCAGAAGTTTCTGGGCTTTGCTAATTTTTACCGTCGCTTCATCGCTAATTTTTCTAGTGTGGTTAAGCCTTTGACTGATTTGACGAAGAAAGGCGCTGATGTGGTGAATTGGTCCCCTGCAGCCATTGAGGCTTTTCAGGAGCTTAAACGTCGCTTTACTTCAGCCCCTGTGTTGCGTCAGCCAGAGGTTTCGCTCCCTTTTCAGGTCGAGGTTGATGCTTCTGAGATTGGGGCAGGGGCTGTTTTGTCTCAGAGAAGTTCTGATGGCTCCTTGATGAAACCGTGTGCTTTCTTTTCTAGAAAGTTTTCGCCTGCTGAGCGTAATTATGATGTCGGCAATCGGGAGTTGTTGGCTATGAAGTGGGCATTCGAGGAGTGGCGACATTGGCTTGAGGGAGCCAAACACCGCGTGGTGGTCTTGACTGATCACAAGAATCTGACTTACCTCGAGTCTGCCAAGCGGTTGAATCCTAGACAGGCTCGATGGTCGCTGTTTTTCTCCCGGTTCGATTTTGTTGTCTCATACCTTCCGGGATCTAAGAATGTGAAGGCTGATGCCCTTTCTAGGAGTTTTTTACCTGATTCTCCGGGAGTCCCTGAGCCGGCTGGTATTCTCAAAGAGGGGGTGATTCTGTCTGCCATCTCCCCTGATTTGCGTCGGGTGCTGCAGGAGTTTCAGGCTGATAGACCTGACCGCTGTCCAGTGGAGAAACTGTTTGTCCCTGATAGATGGACTAGTAGGGTTATTTCTGAGGTTCATTGTTCAGTATTGGCCGGTCATCCTGGGATTTTTGGTACCAGAGATTTGTTGGCTAGGTCCTTTTGGTGGCCTTCCTTGTCACGGGATGTGCGTTCTTTTGTGCAGTCCTGTGCTCGGGCCAAGCCTTGCTGTTCTCGTGCCAGTGGGTTGCTTTTGCCTTTGCCTGTCCCGAAGAGGCCCTGGACGCATATTTCCATGGATTTTATTTCTGATCTTCCTGTCTCTCAAAGGATGTCCGTCATCTGGGTGATTTGTAATCGGTTTTCTAAGATGGTCCATTTGGTACCCTTGCCTAAATTGCCTTCCTCCTCTGATTTGGTTCCATTATTTTTTCAGCATGTGGTTCGTTTGCATGGCATTCCGGAGAACATTGTGTCTGACAGAGGTTCCCAGTTTGTTTCTAGGTTTTGGCGGTCCTTTTGTGCTAAGATGGGCATTGATTTGTCTTTTTCTTCAGCGTTCTATCCTCAGACAAATGGCCAAACCGAATGAACCAATCAGACTTTGGAGACCTATCTGAGATGCTTTGTTTCTGCTGATCAGGATGATTGGTTGACCTTCTTGCCATTGGCCGAGTTTGCCCTTAATTATCGGGCTAGTTCTGCTACTTTGGTTTCGCCTTTTTTTTGTAATTCTGGTTTTCATCCTCGTTTTTCTTCAGGGCAGGTTGAGCCTTCTGACTGTCCTGGTGTGGATTCTGTGGTGGACAGGTTACAGCAAATTTGGACTCACGTGGTGGACAATTTGACGTCTCAGGAGAAGGCGCAACGTTTTGCTAACCGCCGTCGCTGTGTTGGTCCCCGACTTCGTGTTGGGGATTTAGTTTGGTTGTCTTCTCGTCATGTCCCTATGAAGGTTTCTTCTCCTAAGTTTAAGCCTCGTTTCATTGGTCCTTATAAGATTTCTGAAATTATCAATCCTGTGTCGTTTCGTTTGGCCCTTCCAGCTTCTTTTGCCATCCATAATGTGTTCCATAGGTCGTTGTTGCGGAGATATGTGGCGCCTATGGTTCCTTCCGTTGATCCTCCTGCTCCGGTGTTGGTTGAGGGGGAGTTGGAGTATGTGGTGGAGAAGATTTTGGATTCTCGTATTTCGAGACGGAAGCTTCAGTACCTGGTTAAATGGAAGGGTTATGGTCAGGAGGATAATTCCTGGGTTGTTGCCTCCGATGTCCACGCTGCCGATTTGGTTCGTGCCTTTCATTTGGCTCGTCCTGATCGGCCTGGGGGCTCTGATGAGGGATCGGTGACCCCTCCTCAAGGGGGGGGTACTGTTGTGAACTCTGTTCTCAGGCTCCCTCCTGTGGTCGCGAATGGTACTTTGGTGAGTTCGGTCCTTGGACACCCTCTGGTGGCTTTGAGTGGAATTGCTGATCTTTGAGGTTGGCTTTCTCAGCTGCCCTCGTTTATTTCTGCTGCTGGCTTCCCTATTTAACTCTGCTCAGGTCGTTAGTTCATGCCAGCTGTCAATGTCTCAGTATTGGTTCAGATCTCTCTTGGATTTCTCAGATGACCTGTCTACTCCAGCAGAAGCTAAGTCCCTGCTAGTTCATTTGCTGTTCATTGGTTTTGAATATATTTCTCAGTACATGCTATGTTTCTAGTCCAGCCTGCTATTATGATATTTAATTGCTAGCTGGAAGCTCTGGGGGTGCAGAGCTGCACCTCCACACCGTGAGTCGGTGTGGGGGTCTTTTTGCACACTCTGCATGGTTTTTGCAGTTTTTAATACTGACCGCATAGTTCCCTTTCCTATCCTCTGTCTATCTAGAGAAGATTCGGCCTCCTTTGCTAAAATCTGTTTCATTCCTGTGTTTGTCACTTCCCTCTTAGCTCACAGTCAATATTTGTGGGGGGCTACCTTTACTTTGGGGAATTTCTCTGAGGCAAGGTAGGCTGCTATTTCTATCTTTAGGGGTAGTTAGCTCTTAGGTTGTGAAGAGGCGTCTAGGGAGAGTTAGGCACGCTCCACGGCTATTTCTAGTGTGTGTGATAGGATTAGGGATTGCGGTCAGTAGAGTTACCACCTCCTCAGAGCTTGTCCCAGGTTTTCTGTTTTAACCATCAGGTCATTTCAGGTGCTCCTAACCACCAGGTCCATAACATTTGGGGTTGTGTGACAATGGCACTGGGAACTTTTCATGATTAAGAGGGAAGAATGGATTCCATGAAATTTCAACAAATTCTTGATTCAAACATAACACCATCTGTAAAAAAAAAAAAAAGCTGAAGCTGAAAAGAGGAAGAGGATGGCTGCTACAAATGGATAATGATCCTAAACACATCAAAGTCCACAATAGACGACTTCAAACGGCGCAAGCTGTAGGTTTTACAATGGCCCTCACAGTCCCATGATCTGAACATCATTGAAAATCTGTTTCTAGACCTCAAAATAGCAGAGAATGCAAGATGCCCCAGGAATCTCACAGAACTGGAAGAATTCTCCAAGGAAGAATGGATGAAAAACCCTCAACAAGCATTGAGAGTCTCTTGCCTGGGTACAAAAAGCGTTTATAAGCTGTGATACTTTTAAAAGTGGAGTGCCACTAGGTGCTAACCACGCAGGGTGCCCACACTTTTGCATTGGCCCATTTTCCCTTTGGTAATTTTTAAGATGCAAAAATTGAAAATATATTTTTGCTTCCCTAAAATACAAAGGAAATGTGTCATCTTTAACTTTAGGCCCTGTAGAGATCATTTCAGACTTAACTTGCTTACCTGTTCACAATAACAGTGATTTTGACCAGGGGTGCACAAACTTTTACATGCCACTGTATAGTAGAAATCATGCTCTACTATGAACACCAGCCACAGGGTCGTCTTCATGGTGGGAGCACTGCCACGGCTGTCAGAAGGGCCTGCAGCGAGCCCCGGATAACATGGGAACTGATCAGTAGGGGAGTAGGGGATGGGCTTATGGCACGGCTGCTAGTTCACAGGCTGAAAAATGAAGGGGTCAGCTAAAGCTCCTGAGTCTGCACCACAGACTGGGCCCCGACATATATGACATTACGTCCAATACAGGGAAGGGGTTAATGGAGCAGAGTCCATCTACAGAGATCAGATTGTGGCAGGGGAGCTGTATACTGAGCTTTATCACTGCCTGTATAATGCTACAATGCTGCAGTATCCAGGTCCTCGGCAGTACAATACAGATAGCACTAAGCTGACCCCCAGTCTAATAATAATGAGATGACTCTGCTCATCCTGACCTAGTCAGTACAGTAAAGCTGACATGCGAGATGTAGAAAACAGGATTAGTCTCCAAAAATAAAAAACTGATTAAATAAATATTTGATTATTAGGTCTAGGCCTACTTTTAAACAGTTAAAAGGGTCAGTATAGTATTTGTGACCCCCAATTCCCCGGAGGACTGTAGGTTGCACATGCGTTAGGTTGCAGTTCTGTAATGCTGCGCTGTGTGCGCCATATGGCGGCACATACACTGCTCCGTACTCTCCAGCAGGGTGGGATGTTTTAGCCCTGGTCCAGAAACAACTATCTTTAGGCGGGGTTTATGCAGACGATGCCTCTATTTGTTTTTTAGATTGAGCATGACCAAATGTGCTGCGATTGCTTCCAAAATTGGGGACATCACTGTGAGTTTGGGACCGTAGACTGTGAAGCTTTCACCAGGTAGCGCAGACTGGAGCATGCATGTATGGACACTCACCTGACGAGGTCGGTCATGCAGGATCCCACCACGACCACCTGTGCACGATCAGGATCCATGGTGATAACAGCGGGAGCTGGTGGAGGAGAAAGATGAATAATCAGCGAGTGTCCGGACGGCCGGGGCGAAGGTCACCAGCAGAACTTTCACCACCGCAGCCTCGCCCTGAAATATGCTGAATGAGGACATTTCCGTGACGGACAATAGAACGAAAACTACTACAGGTGTACGATATGCTACCCTGCTGAAAAAAGAAGTTACTTCCCGGATGTCACAGGTGAACTACACGTCCCAGCAATCCTGCTGATCCATATTATCTGTAACTTTATAATGGGGGCAAATCAGATGTGTAATTTCTACTGTACAGGGAGAGATACAAGCAAACATCCAGAAGGATGGAAGTGCCCGACTGACAGGAAGTGTTGTGAGAGGAACAAGAAGGGAGACGCTCCATTAGAGCTTATGAGAATAACAATGCGGCAGTCACAGGGGTCCTGGCTGTCAGTAAGGCCCAGACTGGGGAGGTGGAGCTGGAGGAACCTGTGAAGAGCCTCCAGAGACACGAATAGGTCTACTACTAATATCCAGCGTCTCTGACAGCAGCATTTAGGCAGCCCCCCACCGCTGCCCACCTTCCCAGGACTTCTCTGGTCACATCATCCCCCACTGCCCCTATTTATGGACCTTTCCGAGATCAGAACATTGGGGGTTTATCAATATTCACGCTCCGATCCGCTGATTAGAGGGGCCGCGGATATGGCAGCGGGCAGTGACCTACTTGATGGCAGATACAATATTTTCCCTTGTATTTCCTGTACATAAGAAGGAGTCACGTCTTGGACCTTTAGTTACAGCCGCGCTGGGTGTTCGTTCCTGCTCACTAGTATCATATACAACATCGAAAGGAAACAGTCAGCAGATTCAAGCTGTCCGAACCACAGGCAGCAGGAATCAGAGCCCGGCTGCATTATTGCCACAATGTAGGTTTTACTCCACAACAATGCGACATTTCAGGCAAAGCAGCAGCATATGGGACATTATACAGCAGTACTGAGCAGTGTAGCTGTAAGTCCAGCACGAGGGGAGAAAACACTTTATAAAAAGCAGCATGCAAGATAAAAAGTAGCAGCACTGTGCCGCTGATCTGTAATTCCAGCACGGGACGGAGATTAAACACTTAAGAAAAAGCAGATGTAGGGAGGACGTTATACAGGAGTACTGAGCAGTGTAGCTGCGAAACCAGCTCTAAGGTAATAGAAAACAGGTGCTTTCGTCTGCGTGATGAACTGCCCCACAGAATATAACAGGAGGAGGCGCTCAGTTTCGTGTTTTTTTTCTTCACAATTTAATCCCACTGATTTTATTTTTCAGAGCATTGAACAGTGAAGTTAATGGATTTGTGGTAAACTACAAGCCTTCCCGCTACATACAGGCCCCGGCCGGCTGCGGAAAGGAACAAATACCGGGCTCTGGAGGAGAATAAAACAAAATTCTTCATCTTGAAGGGGTTAAAACGGTCTCCATTCACTGACAGCAAACAGAGATCCTGAATATGTACAGTAAGGCCATGTTCACACAGTGCGTTTTTTACCGCGGAACCGCGGCGGTTTTGCCGCTGCGGTTCCGTAGCTGTTTTCCATGCAGGGTACAGTACACTGTACCCTATGGAAAACAGGGCACACTGTGCACATGGTCCGGAAATTTAAAAAAAAAGCCGTGCTGAATAGCTCCCGGAAAAAAGAAGGAGCATGTCAATTCTTCTTCCTGAACCGCAGCGGTTCTGCACCCATAGACCTCCATTGTGAGGTCAAAATCGCAGTAAAACCCGCAGATCAAAAATATATCTGCGGGTTTTACTGCGGTTTGTTGTGCAGAACCGCAGCTGCAGGAAGTGCGGGGAAGCCGGCGGAAGTGCGGGGCCGGAAGTGCGTGGGCGGAGAGACATGGAGGCATACCGGCGCATGGGGATCGTGTCGGCCGTTTGATTGATTTGGTATGTGTGTCTGTGTGTGTGTGTATGTGTGCGTGTGTGTGTATGCGTGTGTGTGTGCGTGTCCCCATGCGACGCTAGAGCCACCATTGTGCTAAGTCGCCGTATGGACTACTACTCCCATCCGGTATTAGGATGGGAGAGTTGTCCCTGTGTCCGGCGACTTAGCACAATGGTAAAGTTACACCAAACACCTACACACAATACACATACATGACACACAGTACAGTACATACAACACATAACACAGTATATACTCACCAACAGCACACTTGTAGGCGAAGCCCTCGATCCTCCAGGAAAAAATCGCAAAATAATAAACCAAATCCATACTCCCTGTCCGCAGAATCCATAAAACGAGTGTCCCACGCCGATCGGCTGCTCTCCGGCGATACACTGCCAGGAGCGAAGCTCCTAGCAGTGTGTCGCGTACTGTTCCGGAGTTCAATGACTCCGGCGTCTCGGTTAACAGCAGTACAGCTGCGTTGAACTTTCCCACGCAGCACTGCCGTTAAGCGAGAGTGCCGGGGTCAATGACCGCCGGTAAACTCGCTCGCGCATGCGCAGTGACACACCGACAGGAACTATGGCTCCTGTCAGTGTGTTGCTGCATCCGTGGAGAGCAGACATATCTCTGGATGTGTCTGTTCTCCATGGAAAATCTTCGTGGGATACGTGGCACTTAAATACGTGGCACTTAAATACGTGACACGTGTCACTTATACGTGATACGTGTCACTTAAATACGTGACACGTGTCACTTATACGTGATACGTGTCACTTAAATACATGATACGTGTCACTTAAATACGTGGCACGTGGCACTTAAATACGTGGCACTGAAATACATGATACGTGGCACGTGGCACTTAAATACGTGGCACGTGGCACTGAAATACGTGGCACGTGGCACTGAAATACGTGGCACGTGGCACTTAAATACGTGGCACGTGGCACTGAGATACGTGGCACGTGGCACTTAAATACGTGGCACTGAAATACGTGGCACGTGGCACTGAAATATGTGGCACGTGGCACTTAAATACGTGGCACGTGGCACTTAAATACGTGGCACGTGGCACTGAAATACGTGGCACGTGGCACTGAAATACGTGGCACGTGGCACTTAAATACGTGGCACGTGGCACTGAGATACGTGGCACGTGGCACTTAAATACGTGGCACGTGGCACTGAAATACGTGGCACGTGGCACTGAAATATGTGGCACGTGGCACTTAAATACGTGGCACTGAAATACGTGGCACGTGGCACTGAAATACGTGGCACGTGGCACTTAAATATGTGGCACGTGGCACTTAAATACGTGGCACGTGGCACTGAGATACGTGGCACGTGGCACTGAGATACGTGGCACGTGGCACTAAAATACGTGGCACGTGGCACTTAAATACGTGATACGTGGCACTGAAATACGTGGCACTGAAATACGTGGCACTGAAATACGTGGCACGTGGCACTTAAATACGTGGCACTTAAATACGTGGCACGTGGCACTGAAATACGTGGCACTTAGGCTATGTTCACATTTGCGTTGTGCGCCGCAGCGTCGGCGCCGCAACACACAACGCAAAGTAAAACGCAGCAAAACACATGCACAACGCTGCGTTTTGCGCCGCATGCGTCCTTTTTTTGATTGATTTTGGACGCAGCAAAAATGCAACTTGCTGCGTCCTCTGCGCCCGGATGCGTGCGCTGCAGTGACGCATGCGGCGCAAAACGCGGAGCGCTGTCATTCAAAACACGTCCACTCATTTTGGTGTTTAGTCCCAAAATGGAGGATGGAAGAAGAAAAGGGTTGGCCAAGGAAATGACATCATTTCTTTTTTTTTTTTCCCCCACTGCAGTTAAAGCTTTATTTGTGTCAAACACAGACAATTTGCAGAGAAAACTGCATACAAAACGCACAAAAAACCGCACAGAGGCTACGTTCACATTTGCGTTGTGCGCCGCAGCGTCGGCGCCGCAGCGCACAACGCAAACGAAAACGCGGCAAAACGCACGCTAAAACGCTGCGTTTTGCGCCGCATGCGTCGTTTTTGGCCGCAAGTTGGACGCAAAAAAAATGCAACTTGAAGCGTTTCTTGCGTCCAACGCTTGCGGCCATGCGGCGCAAAACGCAGCACAACGCATGTCCATGCGCCCCCATGTTAAGTATAGGGGCGCATGACGCATGCGGCGCCGCTGCGGCGCCCGACGCTGCGGCGCTAACCGCAAATGTGAACGTAGCCTAAAAAACGCACCAAAAACGCACCTGCGTTTTCTGCAGAGACCTGCAGATTCAGTCAGGAAAAAAAAAGGATGGAAATCCTGAACTGCAAACAGAGATCCTGAATATGTACAGTAACTCACAGAGGAAGCAATGAAACCGCACACAGACACGGTGTGAACACTGCCCAGCTGTAACGCGCTCTTTACTAAACTACAGAGCAAAGATTACCCCCAGCAGCCCGTCCAGGGAACCGCAGCCTCACCGCACCGTCTCCCTGCGGCCCCTCAGCCGCACTGCGCCCGCTCCAGTCACCACTTACTGCAGTGTCCACAGCCGCCGCTGAGAAATGCTCACCACGTGACAGATTTCGCCCATTTGGATCACGAGGCAAACGTCACGTGACATTCCAACGCGGAAATACAACAGGTTCTGCCTCCATAGCAACAGAGTATTACTACTAAGGGCTGCCCCGGATCATGCCTGACGGAAAAAATACACCGGGGCCTGGTGTACAGCGTCTGCCTGTAACCTGCCCCACCGGAACTGTCTCTGCGAATGAATAATAATGTAAGAGAACTTCATAGGATACTAACGGTTCATGCAGGAAAGATTACACGTGACAGGCGTTATCTAAGGCAGCTCAGCGTGGGGACCTGACAGGAAGACCCTGAGTTTCCTGCTGGATGGACGAGGCATCTCCTGGGGTGAGTGACAGCGACGGGACCTTACCGGGGACCCGCTGTGTGCAGGCGGCGTGTACATCACCGGTATGTGGTGACCAGTCAGAACTGCCGGAACACTGTATGTACACAGTGACTGCACCAGCAGAATAGTGAGTGCAGCTCTGGGGTATAATACAGGATGTAACTCAGGATCAGTAATGTAATGTATGTACACAGTGACTGCACCAGCAGAGTAGTGAGTGCAGCTCTGGGGTATAATCCAGAATGTAACTCAGGATCAGTAATGTAATGTATGTACACAGTGACTGCACCAGCAGAATAGTGAGTGCAGCTCTGGGGTATAATACAGGAGGTAGCTCAGGATCAGTAATGTAATGTATGTACACAGTGACTGCACCAGCAGAATAGTGAGTGCAGCTCTGTGGTATAATACAGGATGAAACTCAGGATCAGTAATGTATGTACACAGTGACTGCACCAGCAGAATAGTGAGTGCAGCTCTGGGGTATAATACAGGATGTAACTCAGGATCAGTAATGTATGTACACAGTGACTGCACCAGCAGAATAGTGAGTGCAGCTCTGGGGTATAATACAGGATGTAACTCAGGATCAGTAATGTAATGTATGTACACAGTGACCGCACCAGCAGAATAGTGAGTGCAGCTCTGGGGTATAATACAGGAGGTAACTCAGGATCAGTAATGTAATGTATGTACACAGTGACTGCACCAGCAGAATAGTGAGTGCAGCTCTGGAGTATAATACAGGAGGTAACTCAGGATCAGTAATGTAATGTATGTACACAGTGACTGCACCAGCAGAATAGTGAGTGCAGCTCTGGAGTATAATACAGGAGGTAACTCAGGATCAGTAATGTAATGTATGTACACAGTGACTGCACCAGCAGAATAGTGAGTGCAGCTCTGGGGTATAATACAGGATGTAACTCAGGATCAGTAATGTAATGTATGTACACAGTGACTGCACCAGCAGAGTAGTGAGTGCAGCTCTGGGGTATAATCCAGGATGTAACTCAGGATCAGTAATGTAATGTATGTACACAGTGACTGCACCAGCAGAATAGTGAGTGCAGCTCTGGGGTATAATACAGGAGGTAGCTCAGGATCAGTAATGTAATGTATGTACACAGTGACTGCACCAGCAGAATAGTGAGTGCAGCTCTGTGGTATAATACAGGATGAAACTCAGGATCAGTAATGTATGTACACAGTGACTGCACCAGCAGAATAGTGAGTGCAGCTCTGGGGTATAATACAGGATGTAACTCAGGATCAGTAATGTAATGTATGTACACAGTGACCGCACCAGCAGAATAGTGAGTGCAGCTCTGGGGTATAATACAGGAGGTAACTCAGGATCAGTAATGTAATGTATGTACACAGTGATTGCACCAGCAGAATAGTGAGTGCAGCTCTGTGGTATAATACAGGATGTAACTCAGGATCAGTAATGTATGTACACAGTGACTGCACCAGCAGAATAGTGAGTGCAGCTCTGGGGTATAATACAGGATGTAACTCAGGATCAGTAATGTAATGTATGTACACAGTGACCGCACCAGCAGAATAGTGAGTGCAGCTCTGGGGTATAATACAGGAGGTAACTCAGGATCAGTAATGTAATGTATGTACACAGTGACTGCACCAGCAGAATAGTGAGTGCAGCTCTGGAGTATAATACAGGATGTAACTCAGGATCAGTAATGTAATGTATGTACACAGTGACTGCACCAGCAGAATAGTGAGTGCAGCTCTGGAGTATAATACAGGAGGTAACTCAGGATCAGTAATGTAATGTATGTACACAGTGACTGCACCAGCAGAATAGTGAGTGCAGCTCTGGAGTATAATACAGGAGGTAACTCAGGATCAGTAATGTAATGTATGTACACAGTGACTGCACCAGCAGAATAGTGAGTGCAGCTCTGGGGTATAATACAGGATGTAACTCAGGATCAGTAATGTAATGTATGTACACAGTGACCGCACCAGCAGAATAGTGAGTGCAGCTCTGGAGTATAATACAGGATGTAACTCAGGATCAGTAATGTAATGTATGTACACAGTGACTGCACCAGCAGAATAGTGAGTGCAGCTCTGGGGTATAATACAGGCTGTAACTCAGGATCAGTAATGTAATGTATGTACACAGTGACTGCACCAGCAGAATAGTGAGTGCAGCTCTGTGGTATAATACAGGATGTAACTCAGGATCAGTAATGTATGTACACAGTGACTGCACCAGCAGAATAGTGAGTGCAGCTCTGGGGTATAATACAGGATGTAACTCAGGATCAGTAATGTATGTACACAGTGACTGCACCAGCAGAATAGTGAGTGCAGCTCTGGAGTATAATACAGGATGTAACTCAGGATCAGTAATGTAATGTATGTACACAGTGACCGCACCAGCAGAATAGTGAGCGCAGCTCTGGAGTATAATACAGGATGTAACTCAGGATCAGTAATGTAATGTATGTACACAGTGACTGCACCAGTAGAATAGTGAGCGCAGCTCTGGAGTATAATACAGGATGTAACTCAGGATCAGTAATGTAATGTATGTACACAGTGACTGCACCAGCAGAATAGTGAGTGCAGCTCTGGGGTATAATACAGGATGTAACGCAGGATATGTAATGTATGTACACAGTGACTGCACCAGCAGAATAGTGAGTGCAGCTCTGGGGTATAATACAGGATGTAACTCAGGATCAGTAATGTAATGTATGTACACAGTGACTGCACCAGCAGAATAGTGAGTGCAGCTCTGGGGTATAATACAGGATGTAACTCAGGATCAGTAATGTAATGTATGTACACAGTGACTGCACCAGCAGAATAGTGAGTGCAGCTCTGGAGTATAATACAGGAGGTAACTCAGGATCAGTAATGTAATGTATGTACACAGTGACTGCACCAGCAGAATAGTGAGTGCAGCTCTGGAGTATAATACAGGATGTAACTCAGGATCAGTAATGTAATGTATGTACACAGTGACTGCACCAGTAGAATAGTGAGCGCAGCTCTGGAGTATAATACAGGATGTAACTCAGGATCAGTAATGTAATGTATGTACACAGTGACTGCACCAGCAGAATAGTGAGTGCAGCTCTGGGGTATAATACAGGATGTAACGCAGGATCAGTAATGTAATGTATGTACACAGTGACTGCACCAGCAGAATAGTGAGTGCAGCTCTGGGGTATAATACAGGATGTAACTCAGGATCAGTAATGTAATGTATGTACACAGTGACTGCACCAGCAGAATAGTGAGTGCAGCTCTGGGGTATAATACAGGATGTAACTCAGGATCAGTAATGTAATGTATGTACACAGTGACTGCACCAGCAGAATAGTGAGTGCAGCTCTGGAGTATAATACAGGAGGTAACTCAGGATCAGTAATGTAATGTATGTACACAGTGACTGCACCAGCAGAATAGTGAGTGCAGCTCTGAGGTATAATACAGGAGGTAACTCAGGATCAGTAATGTAATGTATGTACACAGTGACTGCACCAGCAGAATAGTGAGTGCAGCTCTGGAGTATAATACAGGATGTAACTCAGGATCAGTAATGTAATGTATGTACACAGTGACTGCACCAGCAGAATAGTGAGTGCAGCTCTGGGGTATAATACAGGATGTAACTCAGAATCAGTAATGTAATGTATGTACACAGTGACTGCACCAGCAGAATAGTGAGTGCAGCTCTGGGGTATAATACAGGATGTAACTCAGGATCAGTAATGTATGTACACAGTGACTGCACCAGCAGAATAGTGAGTGCAGCTCTGGAGTATAATACAGGATGTAACTCAGGATCAGTAATGTAATGTATGTACACAGTGACTGCACCAGCAGAATAGTGAGTGCAGCTCTGGGGTATAATACAGGAGGTAACTCAGGATCAGTAATGTAATGTATGTACACAGTGACTGCACCAGCAGAATAGTGAGTGCGGCTCTGAGGTATAATACAGGATGTAACTCAGGATCAGTAATGTAATGTATGTACATAGTGACTGCACCAGCAGAATAGTGAGTGCAGCTCTGGGGTATAATACAGGATGTAACTCTGGATCAGTAATGTAATGTATGTACACAGTGACTGCACCAGCAGAATAGTGAGTGCGGCTCTGAGGTATAATACAGGATGTAACTCAGGATCAGTAATGTAATGTATGTACATAGTGACTGCACCAGCAGAATAGTGAGTGCAGCTCTGGGGTATAATACAGGATGTAACTCTGGATCAGTAATGTAATGTATGTACACAGTGACTGCACCAGCAGAATAGTGAGTGCGGCTCTGAGGTATAATACAGGATGTAACTCAGGATCAGTAATGTAATGTATGTACATAGTGACTGCACCAGCAGAATAGTGAGTGCAGCTCTGGGGTATAATACAGGATGTAACTCTGGATCAGTAATGTAATGTATGTACACAGTGACTGCACCAGCAGAATAGTGAGTGCGGCTCTGAGGTATAATACAGGATGTAACTCAGGATCAGTAATGTAATGTATGTACATAGTGACTGCACCAGCAGAATAGTGAGTGCAGCTCTGGGGTATAATACAGGATGTAACTCTGGATCAGTAATGTAATGTATGTACACAGTGACTGCACCAGCAGAATAGTGAGTGCAGCTCTGGAGTATAATACAGGATGTAACTCAGGATCAGTAATGTATGTACACAGTGACTGCACCAGCAGAATAGTGAGTGCAGCTCTGGAGTATAATACAGGATGTAACTCAGGATCAGTAATGTATGTACACAGTGACTGCACCAGCAGAAGAGTGAGTGCAGCTCTGGGGTATAATACAGGATGTAACACTGAATCAGTAATGTAATGTATGTACACAGTGACTGCACCAGCAGAATAGTGAGTGCAGCTCTGGAGTATAATACAGGATGTAACTCAGGATCAGTAATGTAATGTATGTACACAGTGACTGCACCAGCAGAATAGTGAGTGCAGCTCTGGAGTATAATACAGGATGTAACTCAGGATCAGTAATGTAATGTACACAGTGACTGCACCAGC
The DNA here is from genome assembly GCF_051348905.1 of Ranitomeya variabilis. Lineage (NCBI taxonomy): Eukaryota > Metazoa > Chordata > Amphibia > Anura > Dendrobatidae > Ranitomeya > Ranitomeya variabilis. Next base: position 21,307,719 of record NC_135233.1, read on the forward strand.
AGAATAGTGAGTGCAGCTCTGGGGTATAATACAGGATGTAACTCAGGATCAGTAATGTAATGTACACAGTGACTGCACCAGCAGAATAGTGAGTGCAGCTCTGGGGTATAATACAGGATGTCACTCAGGATCAGTAATGTAATGTATGTACACAGTGACTGCACCAGCAGGATATTGAGTGCAGCTCTGGGGTACAGTGGGGCAAAAAAGTATTTAGTCAGTCAGCAATAGTGCAAGTTACACCACTTAAAAAGATGAGAGGCATCTGTAATTTACATCATAGGTAGACCTCAACTATGGGAGACAAACTGAGACAAAAAAATCCAGAAAATCACATTGTCTGTTTTTTTAACATTTTATTTGCATATTATGGTGGAAAATAAGTATTTGGTCAGAAACAAAATTTCATCTCAATACTTTGTAATACATCCTTTGTTGGTAATGACAGAGGTCAAACGTTTTCTGTAAGTCTTCACAAGGTTGCCACACACTGTTGTTGGTATGTTGGCCCATTCATCCATGCAGATCTCCTCTAGAGCAGTGATGTTTTTGGCTTTTCGCTTGGCAACACGGACTTTCAACTCCCTCCAAAGGTTTTCTATAGGGTTGAGATCTGGAGACTGGCTAGGCCACTCCAGGACCTTCATATGCTTCTTACAAAGCCACTCCTTCGTTGCCCTGGCGGTGTGCTTTGGATCATTGTCATGTTGAAAGACCCAGCCACGTTTCATCTTCAATGCCCTTGCTGATGGAAGGAGGTTTGGACTCAAAATCTCACGATACATGGCCCCATTCATTCTTTCATGTACCCGGATCAGTCGTCCTGGCCCCTTTGCAGAGAAACAGCCCCAAAGCATGATGTTTCCACCACCATGCTTTACAGTAGGTATGGTGTTTGATGGATGCAACTCAGTATTCTTTTTCCTCCAAACACGACAAGTTGTGTTTCTACCAAACAGTTCCAGTTTGGTTTCATCAGACCATAGGACATTCTCCCAAAACTCCTCTGGATCATCCAAATGCTCTCTAGCAAACTTCAGACGGGCCCGGACATGTACTGGCTTAAGCAGTGGGACACGTCTGGCACTGCAGGATCTGAGTCCATGGTGGCGTAGTGTGTTACTTATGGTAGGCCTTGTTACATTGGTCCCAGCTCTCTGCAGTTCATTCACTAGGTCCCCCCACGTGGTTCTGGGATTTTTGCTCACCGTTCTTGTGATCATTCTGACCCCACGGGGTGGGATTTTGCGTGGAGCCCCAGATCGAGGGAGATTATCAGTGGTCTTGAATGTCTTCCATTTTCTAATTATTGCTCCCACTGTTGATTTCTTCACTCCAAGCTGGTTGGCTATTGCAGATTCAGTCTTCCCAGCCTGGTGCAGGGCTACAATTTTGTTTCTGGTGTCCTTTGACAGCTCTTTGGTCTTCACCATAGTGGAGTTTGGAGTCAGACTGTTTGAGGGTGTGCACAGGTGTCTTTTTATACTGATAACAAGTTTACACAGGTGCCATTACTACAGGTAATGAGTGGAGGAAAGAGGAGACTCTTAAAGAAGAAGTTACAGGTCTGTGAGAGCCAGAAATCTTGATTGTTTGTTTCTGACCAAATACTTATTTTCCACCATAATATGCAAATAAAATGATTAAAAAAAATGTGATTTTCTGGATTTTTTTTTTCTCAGTTTGTCTCCCATAGTTGAGGTCTACCTATGATGTAAATTACAGACGCCTCTCATCTTTTTAAGTGGTGGAACTTGCACTATTGCTGACTGACTAAATACTTTTTTGCCCCACTGTATAATACAGGAGGTAACTCAGGATCAGTAATGTAATGTATGTACACAGTGACTGCACCAGCAGAATAGTGAGTGCAGCTCTGGGGTATAATACAGGAGGTAACTCAGGATCAGTAATGTAATGTATGTACACAGTGACTGCACCAGCAGAATAGTGAGTGCAGCTCTGGGGTATAATACAGGAGGTAACTCAGGATCAGTAATGTAATGTATGTACACAGTGACTGCACCAGCAGAATAGTGAGTGCAGCTCTGGGGTATAATAGAGGAGGTAACTCAGGATCAGTAATGTAATGTATGTACACAGTGACTGCACCAGCAGAATAGTGAGTGCAGCTCTGGAGTACAATACAGGAGGTAACTCAGGATCAGTAATGTATGTACACAGTGACTGCACCAGCAGAATAGTGAGTGCAGCTCTGGGGTATAATACAGGATGTAACTCAGGATCAGTAATGTAATGTATGTACACAGTGACTGCACCAGCAGAATAGTGAGTGCAGCTCTGGAGTATAATACAGGATGTAACTCAGGATCAGTAATGTAATGTATGTACACAGTGACTGCACCAGCAGAATAGTGAGTGCAGCTCTGGGGTATAATACTGGATGCATTGGTGTAACTCCACCTTTCCATAATGACAATAGCCTATTAAAGTTTTATTTCATTTGTTACTTATTGATTGTAATTGTTGTTATTATAAATATTTTTATACATTTTTAGAAAATGGAAAGTAAATCCTTTTTTTAAAAAAAAAAAGTTTCATGTTCGTATATTTAGGCTTTTATATGACTTTTCCTCCAGGTTGTGACTGTGCAGAATGTCCCCTGAGGTCACCCTGAACCGTATCGCCCCCGCGCTCTCCCCATTCATCTCCAGCGTGGTCAGGAATGGCAGAGTGGGTCTGGACTCCACCAGCTGCCTGCGGATAACGGACCTGAAGTCTGGGTACGTGACTGAAGACCCCGCGGGTCCCTTACATTACTGTGTGGTGTGCGTCCTTCTTTTATGTTTGCTCATACTGGAGCAGAAGATGCTGAATACATGAAGAGGCCTTTAATGAATTTGTCTCGTCTTCTGAGTGGCAGGCGTCCTCCGTCTGTCGGAGAGTGCAAAAACGCCGGCACTTTTAATTAATTGGACAAGAAAACGTCCCGGCTCCTTTTCTGCTTTCTCTATTTTGGTGTACCTGATTCAATCTGCCGTGAAAACACCAAAAGTGGCTAAACTTTTGCTCAACTCCACGCTGCAAACTTTTGGCAACTTTTCAGAGCTTTTCTAGCAGTTTGATGACTCGGCCCGTCTGTGCTTTCAGTCTCCATTCATGTTGATGTTTTGTTCCTGCATTTCAGTGCACAGATCGGTAACACCGGCGCCTCCCGCAGGCTGTCTGCCGTTATAGCACCGGCGTCCTGGGATCGCTCCTGCACCGCAGCCTCATGGATGTGAATGTGGCCACATTGGAGCCTGCACATTACCTGCACCAATTTCATTTTTCTTGCTGATTTCGTGTCGCGGCTGATCTCTACAAATACTTTAATTTGGATACAGTAAAACTATACAACTTTGTACCGTGTTAGCCAGTGGATAGAAAAATATTTATAATTAAGAGTCCTCAGTGATTGATACCTTTTAATGGCTGACTGAGAAGATGGTAACAAATTGCAGCTTTCGTCAATATTCTTGGGATTCCTAGATAAGTATTGTGAGGTTTATTGTCCTGTGATTGGGGTCTGGTTCTTTGTTGTGATGCCCCCACACGGTCCGAGGAGCACATATAGACAGACCTAAATCCGCCCGACACCTTCATTCCTGCTCTATATGTGTCGCGGCTCATTAGTTTGTATCCCCGACTCTTCTGTCTCTCCGGGATGTAAAGTTTCCTTTCACCACCAGTAATCTCATATGAGTCCATGGAGCTGTGATCCGAGCTACAAAAATGATTGGGGACAGCTAAATCTCTTTTTTGTTCCTTTATTGTGTGGCGATGAGAATCCATCCTTCTACGTTTTGCCCCTTCTCTCCCACATACAGACCCCCAGTTGGACGTTTGGTACATACAGTGAAGTATACCACAGTAGATGTGACGCAGCTGAAAGTACCCGTGGTCTTGTGGTCCTGATGTGAGTTGGGGGTCTTCATTTTGTCCGTGGTCATTATACATGGACAGGTTTTGCTTGTTTTTTCTGGTTGCTGGGAAAGGTTCCTGTAGCTGTTGGAGAGGACAGGGGGCTTCTGACAATGATGCTTCTTGGATTTGGGGCTTCCTAAATCACAGATGTCTGGAAATAAGGATTGTAATCCGGGATCTTTTGTAGTAAAGGTTGTAGCTTCCTCCAGTTTTGGATTGGAGGTGACGACTAGAGGCACCCGGTTGTTTTCTTCTTTAGTTTTGTAATGCAGGTGTTGGGTGACTCCTTGATTTTCTGGTGGCTTTTGCAATCCCTTTTTCCATTGTTCTTGAATAGTAGCCATTATTCAGAAAGATCCTCTGGAGGCCACCAAGGTGTTTGTCTCTCTCCTTTGGGTTGGCACATCTCCGCTTGTATCTGATGGCTTGGCTGTAGACAATAGAGTTTGTGTTTTGGATGGAAACTGTCCCATCTAAGGTAAGTTGGACGGTCGACTGGCTTCTGGTACATCGACGTCTCTATTTCATTGTTCTGTAGCTTAATGATGGTGTCCAAAAATCCAAAAAGCTAATTTCAGTTAATGGTGGGATGGAATTGATTAAAGTGTTCATGAAATGTCTTTAGCTGTGGCTCAGACTCTGTCCAGATTATAAAAATATCGTCAATGTAACGGCGATAGGCCGGAGGTCTGATGGGACAAGAGGACAAGAAGTCCCTTCCAGGCTTGACCATGAAAATACTTGCTTACTGTGGGGCCATTTTATTTCCCATCGCTGTACCGTCTCCTGTAGCTATATCTTGTTATTAAATTCAAAGTGCTTATGGGTGAGGATGAATTTTATAAGTTTCACCATAGAATTAACATCAATTCCTGAATTTTCCATGAAGACTTTGCAGCATTTAATCCATCCTGGTGTGGGATATTAGAATAAAAATATTCCCATTCCCTCTCCCATACTGATAGTTCTGCTTCACATCACTCGTCTTATCTATTGCATTATTCCTGTGTCCTGTTGTGCATAAATATGTGACTCTTCAGATTTTGTGTTATTCTCTCTGCCTGATGAAAAGACAGAGGAGCCTTGAAAGCTGCAATTTGTTACCATCATTTCAGTTAGCCACTAAGCGTTATCAACCAATCTTAATACTTTGCATTTGGATGAATCTTTTGGCCATGGGACGCGCGTCGGGGCCAGGTTCACTTGTAGTTCTGCTGACTTTTGTTCAGATAAATTTTCTCCCTTTCTATTTCCTTTCTTTACCATTTGTAATGATCTCTGCTTGCTGTCATTGACTGGAAATAAAAAAACATGTTTACATGTAATCCTGCTCGGACCTATTCCTGTTGACGGTTTACGGTGGTCTTTTATTTACTCTCTAATAAAAGCCCCTCTTCCCTGCGGATCGCCCAGCAGTCCAGTATATTTCTCCATGACCGGCCAATGATTGAGGACCATGACAATTCTCACTTCATATTATTACCCTGTATAAACATGTCAGCAAAATGCTCGATCGTCAGGTGCAGTGAATTTAAGCTGGCTTAGAAGATGCCTGTCTCGGCAGCACTTTGTCATAACACCGCCCACCGTCCCCTCGACGTCTGGTTTTTTTTACGGATCCTGTGCAAAGATTACATAGGAAACTTTTAGGCCCGATGTCGTTTTTATTTTAATTGTGAATGTAAAGAACGACTGTAAAATCAAAAGGGAAATATAGATGAGATACGGACATGAAAGCAGACATAAGAAAAGAACCCCTTGTGGATGAATAATGGGCGCTTCTTCTGAACACAGGCCTAAGGGAAGGGGTTATCTCCGTCACCTTCCAGCTGCCTGTAATTCCCTGGTTTTGGCTTCAGCCTCTTAATGATTAGAAATTTCAGTTGCCATAAAAATCATGCAGGAGGTGTAATAGTGGTGGATAGAAGGTAAAGTGGGAGGAGGGGGATGCACCTGCAGTCTCTGCGACGGTAAAGCGGGAGGAGGGGGATGCAGCTGCAGTCTCTGCCTGTGAGAGGGGAGGAGGGGATGCAGCTGCAGTCTCTGCGACGGTTAAGCAGGAGGAGGGGGATGCAGCTGCAGTCTCTGCCTGTGAGAGGGGAGGTGGGGGATGCAGCTGCAGTCTCTGCGACGGTAAAGCGGGAGGAGGGGGATGCAGCTGCAGTCTCTGCGACGGTAAAATGGGAGGAGGGTGATGCAGCTGCAGTCTCTGCGACGGTTAAGCAGGAGGAGGGGGATGCAGCTGCAGTCTCTGCCTGTGAGAGGGGTGGAGGGGGATGCAGCTGCAGTCTCTGCCTGTGAGAGGGGAGGAGGGGGATGCAGCTGCAGTCTCTGCCTGTGAGAAGGGTGGAGGGGGATGCAGCTGCAGTCTCTGCCTGTGAGAGGGGAGGAGGGGGATGCAGCTGCAGTCTCTGCCTGTGAGAGGGGAGGAGAGGGATGCAGCTGCAGTCTCTGCCTGTGAGAAGGGAGGAGGGGGATGCAGCTGCATTCTCTGCCTGTGAGAGGGGAGGAGGGGGATGCAGCTGCAGTCTCTGCCTGTGAGAGGGGAGGAGGGGGATGCAGCTGCAGTCTCTGCCTGTGAGAGGGGAGGAGAGGGATGCAGCTGCAGTCTCTGCCTGTGAGAGGGGAGGAGGGGATGCAGCTGCAGTCTCTGCCTGTGAGAGGGGAGGAGGGTATGCAGCTGCAGTCTCTGCCTGTGAGAGGGGAGGAGGGTATGCAGCTGCAGTCTCTGCCTGTGAGAGGGGAGGAGGGGGATGCAGCTGCAATCTCTGCCTGTGAGAGGGGAGGAGAGTGCACAGCAGGGATTTGACATGTAATGTCATAATCCTGCACCGTCCAAACATTAATATCCACAGGTACTGACCCGGAGCAGTGTACGCTGCTGACACGGACAGCATCCGGCCCTGACACCCGTCCTCAGTCTCCCAGTAGCTCAGCTTGGTGCAGAGGATTCCAGCCGTCTGTTCCACGATCGCTGCAGCTGTTCTGGCCCTTCAGGTTTCTAGCGCTGACCCTTTCCTATTCCATACAGCAAGCAGAGGTCATACCACTGTTCCAGAAGCCACTTTCCCACCTCCCGGTTGGCGTCCCGCTGCTGTGGTGTCCGGCATTCGGTCATTTTGCTGTCACCGTCTTTGGTTTTCTTTCAGCTGCACCTCCCTGACCCCCGGACCCAGCTGCGATCGCTTCAAGCTCCACATCCCGTACGCCGGGGAGACGCTGAAGTGTGAGTATCTGCTTCATGTCACGTGGAGTCCTTTTCTATAAATGTATTCCTTAGGCCTCTTTCACACTTCAGTTTTTTGGCGTCAGTCTAAAACCGCCAGTTTCCTCAAATAACGGATCCGTCATTTTTTTTTGGGCGGATCCGTTATTTTCCCTAGACTTGCATTGGCGACGGATTGTGGCGGATGGTCGTCAGTTCCATCCGTCATGCGACGGATCCGTCGAAATTTGACGGACGTTGTCTAGATATAGACGGACATTGAAACGTTTTTTGTCAACGCCGAAATGACGGTTCGCAGCGGATCCGTCGCGTCCGTCATTCCATAGAATGGCCGCCTATGGGCGACGGATCCGTCGCGACCGTCATTTCGGCGGATCCGTCGCCCCAATCCGTTTTTTCAATTGCGCATGCTCCAAAAAGTAGATACATTTCCCAGACAACCTCCAAGTAACGGATCCGTCAAAAAAACGGATCCGTTGGAACCGTTTTCTCAACAATTGTGACGGATCCGTCGATCCGTCACTATGTCGGAAGTGACTGACGCCAAACAACTGAAGTGTGAAAGAAGCCTTAGCTGAGATCTGGGGTCCAGCACAGGGCTGGCAGGGGGCAGCGCTGGGGCGGTCGGAGGAGAGCGGGTCATGGACGTCTCATCTACACACACAATTTATCATTTACTTTATTTATTTTGCATTTGAGCTCCTCAATAAATGCAGAAATATTAAATTATATTTCGTTGATTGATGGGCCAACTTTTAATTCATCCTTCTTAAAGGAGCCTCCAATGTGAGCCCCCCTAATAGGAGCTGATCATATTGTGTCCTCCCTGCCCGGACCCCAGCAATCAGCTGTGATCTGGAAGGAAACATGTGGCAGTAAGTGCTCAGTTTACCTGCAGCGCTCCTGCAGGGGACGTTAAGTATTACACAGTGTCAGTGGGTTGTCAGTGTAATGCAGGACTGGACAGGTCCTCCAGGGTGAGAGACGCTCTATGTATCCGCTCACTGCCGCGACAAATGGAAACAAAATGATGAACAAGTGCCCCCCTCTAATAACACAGGATTCCCTAATGGAGAAGATGATGCCCCCTGTCGGGTCTGTGTGTCTGGGCCGGAGCGACGTTGTGTCCCGAGTATCTTGGTGGATTTTTCAATGTGGCACTTTTTATAAGAGATGTACAAGAGTTTGACAATGTGAACAATTTTCAAAATGGCAAGCTTGCCAGAATCCCCTTTTGTCTCTTCCCCCACAAACATGTTTGTAAAAATGTGAGTTTTCACCACTAGGGGGCAGGTTGTGTGCATATCTTTTTCATCAGTAATCTGCCATCACTGTAGGTGCAGGAACATTCTTTCACTCACTTCCCAGAATGCATTAATCCTCTCATTGCCCAATAGCATGCCTAGCCTAAAATAAAAGCCTGCCTCTCTGTTATGCATGTGTTCAGTCAGGAGAGCAAGAGCTGAGCAAAACAACAACAACACACCTTATGCAATACGAAGGTGTCAAAGACCCTTCCTGTAGGGAGACAAAGACCCTCCCAGTTCCTGTAGGGAGACAAGGACCCTCCCGATTCCTGTAGGGAGACAAGGACCCTCCCGATTCCTGTAGGGGGCAAGGACCCTCCCGATTCCTGTAGGGGGCAAGGACCCTCTGGCTTCCTGTAGGGAGAGGAAGGACCCTCCGGCTTCCTGTAGGGAGAGGAAGGACCCTCCGGCTTCCTGTAGGGAGAGGAAGGACCCTCCGGCTTCCTGTAGGGAGAGGAAGGACCCTCCGGCTTCCTGTAGGGAGAGGAAGGACCCTCCGACTTCCTGTAGCAAGGCCCCTCCGGCTTCCTGTAGGGAGAGGAAGGACCCTCCGGCTTCCTGTAGGGGGACAAGGACCCTCTGGCTTCCTGTAGGGAGAGGAAGGACCCTCTGACTTCCTGTAGCAAGGACCCTCCGGCTTCCTGTAGGGGGCAAGGACCCTCCAACTTCCTGTAGGGGGACAAGGACCCTCTGGCTTCCTGTAGAAAGAGGAAGGACCCTCTGGCTTCCTGTAGGGAGAGGAAGGACCCTCCGACTTCATGTAGCAAGGTCCCACCGGCTTCCTGTAGGGGGCAAGGACCCTCCGGCTTCCTGTAGGGAGAGGAAGGACCCTCCGACTTCCTGTAGCAGGGACCCTCCGGCTTCCTGTAGGGAGAAGAAGGACCCTTTGGCTTCCTGTAGGGAGAGGAAGGACCCTCCGGCTTCCTGTAGGGAGAGGAAAGACCCTCCGACTTCCTGTAGGGAGAGGAAGGGCCCTCTGGCTTCCTGTAGGGAGAGGAAGGACCCTCCGGCTTCCTGTAGGGAGAGGAAGGGCCCTCTGGCTTCCTGTAGGGAGAGGAAGGACCCTCCGGCTTCCTGTAGGGAGAGGAAGGGCCCTCTGGCTTCCTGTAGGGAGAGGAAGGGCCCTCCGGCTTCCTGTAGGGAGAGGAAGGGCCCTCCGGCTTCCTGTAGGGAGAGGAAGGGCCCTCCGGCTTCCTGTAGGGAGAGGAAGGGCCCTCCGGCTTCCTGTAGGGAGAGGAAGGGCCCTCCGGCTTCCTGTAGGGAGAGGAAGGGCCCTCCGGCTTCCTGTAGGGAGAGGAAGGGCCCTCCGGCTTCCTGTAGGGAGAGGAAGGACCCTCCGGCTTCCTGTAGGGAGAGGAAGGACCCTCCGGCTTCCTGTAGGAAGAGGAAGGACCCTCCGGCTTCCTGTAGGGAGAGGAAGGACCCTCCGGCTTCCTGTAGGGAGAGGAAGGACCCTCCGGCTTCCTGTAGGGAGAGGAAGGACCCTCCGGCTTCCTGTAGGGAGAGGAAGGACCCTCCGGCTTCCTGTAGGGAGAGGAAGGACCCTCCGGCTTCCTGTAGGGAGAGGAAGGACCCTCCGGCTTCCTGTAGGGAGAGGAAGGACCCTCCGGCTTCCTGTAGGGAGAGGAAAGACCCTCCGGCTTCCTGTAGCAAGGACCCTCCGGCTTCCTGTAGGGAGAGGAAGGACCCTCCGGCTTCCTGTAGGGAGAGGAAAGACCCTCCGACTTCCTGTAGCAAGGACCCTCCGGCTTCCTGTAGGGAGAGGAAGGACCCTCCGGCTTCCTGTTGGGAGAGGAAAGACCCTCCGACTTCCTGTAGCAAGGACCCTCCGGCTTCCTGTAGGGAGAGGAAGGACCCTCCGGCTTCCTGTAGGGAGAGGAAAGACCCTCCGACTTCCTGTAGCAAGGACCCTCCGGCTTCCTGTAGGGAGAGGAAGGACCCTCCGGCTTCCTGTAGGGAGAGGAAAGACCCTCCGACTTCCTGTAGCAAGGACCCTCCGGCTTCCTGTAGGGAGAGGAAGGACCCTCCGGCTTCCTGTAGGGAGAGGAAGGGCCCTCTGGCTTCCTGTAGGGAGAGGAAGGGCCCTCTGGCTTCCTGTAGGGAGAGGAAGGGCCCTCTGGCTTCCTGTAGGGAGAGGAAGGGCCCTCTGGCTTCCTGTAGGGAGAGGAAGGGCCCTCTGGCTTCCTGTAGGGAGAGGAAGGGCCCTCTGGCTTCCTGTAGGGAGAGGAAGGGCCCTCTGGCTTCCTGTAGGGAGAGGAAGGGCCCTCTGGCTTCCTGTAGGGAGAGGAAGGGCCCTCTGGCTTCCTGTAGGGAGAGGAAGGGCCCTCTGGCTTCCTGTAGGGAGAGGAAGGGCCCTCTGGCTTCCTGTAGGGAGAGGAAGGGCCCTCCGGCTCCTGTAGGGGGACAAAAGCCCACTTACTGACTCTAGAAAGACAAAGTACTCACCCCTACTTTCTGTAGAGAGATAAAAGATCCGACAACTTGTAGAAAGACAAAGGCCGGCCCTTACTCCCTGAAGTGTCACATTGCCTCCTATTTTCTGTACATGTTTCTGCATCTAGGCGGTTTTGCCTGATTCATTAACAAGTGATAATGCATCAGAGGCAGCCCCCCCTTTTAAGGTTACATTTACATTTACTCTTATTCCACTTTTTAATGCACCCCAATGTGTCAGTTCAGATTCATTTAATTGAAAGCTGCGCACTTTATTGATTTGAGTAGGTGTAATTTTATTCAGCCCTTTACTTCCTCCCTGCTGACGTCAGATGCAGGAGGACTTACGGTAAGTTAATGTTTTATTTTCCCGTTGCTGGTATCAGCAGCAGAGGGAATTACTGCAGCCCTTTACTTTCCCCCTGCTGATGTTAGCTGCATAAAGAAGTATGGCTGTCAGCAGCTGGGAGAATGACTTTTGCCTATTACTTCCTCCCTGCAGCTGCTTGATGCAGCAGGACTTGCTAACACCTTTTACTTCCTCTCTGCTGATGTCCGCTGCTGGAGCAATTACCCAAATTGTCTATAGAGCGACTCTGCTTGGTGACAAAGTCCTGTGATCCCAGCAGCATCAGCACGGGTTGAATCTGTGCATGGAAGTGAATGGAGTTTACAGTACATACTCCCTTTGGGTTGCAGATGTTCGTCTTCCTTCTTTCATACATACATGGTGGAATCTGTGCAGATTGTTAATATCTATGGAGACAAAATCTCTTTTGGCGTTTTGTAAGACAGAAGTCTCCACACATCTCCTCTGCAGCTTTAGCATCGCTGCCCTGTGAAATCTTCTCCTTCCAGCGGATCATCAGGACGTCGCCGGAGCAGTGGTCTCTGTTGTGGAGCAGGAGGACAGATTAGCATGTTGTCCAGGGTAATTAGCATTCTCGTATTGGTAATGTGCATTCAGTCCTCCTAATTAGCATGTTACCTGCCTTCAGGGTGGAGCTGATCCGGTGCAGCCGTGTGCGGCGTATTTACAGCCGGAGCCTCATTCATGCTAATACTACAGTATGTCGTGTTCTCTGGACGGAGCCGGATGTCGGCCCCCCGGGAAGACCCTGTGTTCTGGCAGCTCAGGCTAAACTTAGTGCAGCCCAGAATAGCAGTAATAACCGGGCGCACAATGAGGGAGCTATTAACCAGCTGCGCCTGACGTTTCTGCCAGTCCCTGCGACATCCGCTCCCTGTAAGTGCCACCTTCTCCATTCAGCCCGGAATGTGGGTTATCAGGCGCTGCTCCCACTGACTGTGCTCAGGAACCGCAGGAATCTACATTTATTTCCTACTGATTTCCTCCATTATAACATCAAATATCCAGTAATTCTATCATTCTATAATATGATACAGCTTACAGATCAGATTAATCTACAAAAAGTCACTGTGTACATACATTACTTATCCTGTATTATACTCCAGAGCTGCACTCACTATTCTGCTGGTGCAGTCACTGTGTACATACATTACATTACTGATCCTGAGTTACATCCTGTATTATACCCCAGAGCTGCACTCACTATTCTGCTGGTGCAGTCACTGTGTACATACATTACATTACTGATCCTGAGTTACCTCCTGTATTATACCCCAGAGCTGCACTCACTATTCTGCTGGTGCAGTCACTGTGTACATACATTACATTACTGAACCTGAGTTACCTCCTGTATTATACTCCAGAGCTGTACTCACTATTCTGCTGGTGCAGTCACTGCATACATACATTACATTACTGATCCTGAGTTGCATCCTATATTATCCTCCAGAGCTGTACTCACTATTCTGCTGGTGCAGTCACTGTATACATACATTACATTACTGATCCTGAGTTGCATCCTGTATTATACCCCAGAGCTGCACTCACTATTCTGCTGGTGCAGTCACTGTGTACATACATTACATTACTGATCCGGAGTTGCATCCTATATTATCCTCCAGAGCTGCACTCACTATTCTGCTGGTGCAGTCACTGCATACATACATTACATTACTGATCCTGAGTTGCATCCTATATTATCCTCCAGAGCTGTACTCACTATTCTGCTGGTGCAGTCACTGTGTACATTACTTTTCCTGCTATGAGGGCACGGTTGGCGGACCTTCCCCTACATATTGTCTGTTTGGTCAGATTGCTGACATCTGCAGATTTCGCCATCTTCCATCGATCTTGAGTGACCACATTTACAGCCTTTATCAAACTCTATAGCTCCCAAATCTCCCAGTCTCCTCTGTTCATGTGTGTACAGGGCCTGATCTGGTGATTTTTATTCTCAGAAGTGTCGTTTTCACCCCAGTAAATGAGGCTGCTCCGGTGTCGGTGTAAGCTGATGATCGCCATTTGGATGTTGCACTTTCTAGATAACGATTTCCACCTTCGTTGGGTTTTGTTTCCTGTGGTCCTGTGTCTTGGATTGTCAGCGTGGTCCGACCTGTCTTGTGTGGCCGCAGCTTCCTTTACGGATTTCTTGTGCTCTCGCTCTCTGTAGTCCATGAGCCGGGCCAGATATCGGTACCACCCGGAGTGACTAATTTTCTTTGGTATTTTTAGGTAGATGCATGTCTGTAGTTTATTTTTTGATATGATAGCCCTTACATATACGTAGCTTATTAACCCCTTCAGCCCTAGGCCTATTTGTACCCAAGTGCCTAAGCCAATCTGACCTGTGCCACTTCATGGGCTAATAACTTTGGAACGCTTTCACCTATCCAAGCCATTCTGAGATTGTTTTCTCGTGACATATTGTACTTCACGTCAGTGCTAAATGGGAGTCAATATATTTTACCTTTCTATATAAAAAAATGCTAAATATTCGGAAATTTTGGAAAAATCGGCAATTTTTTAACTTTGAAATTCTCTGCTTTTTACAAAAATACTGATACCCCCCATAATAGTTATTAATTTACACTCCCCACATGTTTACTTAATATTGGCATCATTTTGAAAATGAAACCTTATTGTTTTACGACGTAATAGGGCTTATAGTTTTATGCGCAATTTTTCACATTTACAGCAAAACCCACTTTTCAAAGGACCAAGTCACTTCTGAAGTCACTTTAAGGGGCTTACATAACAGAAACCACCCATAAATTACCCCATTTTGCAAACTACACCCCTCAAGCTGTTCAAAACTCATTTTTAAAAACTGTTAACCCTTTAGGTGTTCCACAGGAATTTTAGCATGAGCCAAGAACCAAATATGACGATATCGGTACCACCCGGAGTGACTAGATGTAGTATTTGTAACAAAATTTAATCCAAGTTATGTAAATACACACTGAACATGTCATGTGCATATATATATATATATATATATATATATATATATATATATATATATATATGTTACTCCATAATATCTTCAACATCGGACTCTGAATCTGACTGTTGTTCTACTGGCTCGTCTTCAGTACCCTTGTTCTGGCATGTCTGTAATCTGCACATGTCTGTGCACTTCAGGCCATTGCTGAGGCAAGTACACTGAGGAAGTTCACATGACCGCACACACTTGCAGGACAGTAGCTGTATAATAGCTTCTGGTGCTGGTGCCCCTTGCATCCACTTGACAACAAGCTTTCCGTCGTTATCTATCATCCAACCGCAGTCTGTTGGGTTTGCAACCCATGGCTGGCTCTGCAGACTTCTCCTCCAGATCGCAGCCTGGTAGTTTGCACGCAGTGCATGCATGAAAAGGCAGTCCTGGCAAGGAGGGAGTTGACTTGACTCTACCACTCCACGTCTGGCACAGAACAGCTGATAACGGAGCCTGTTTACCTCAGTTGTTTGGGTAGTTGGCAGGTACATGTGGCAGGTGATTTCCTGTAACTTCTCAAAAAGTTCGGTAGACACTTCCCATGAATGACCAACTTCCTGAAAGGCATCCTGGTATGTCTTGTTCATCTTCAACTGCTTGAGTGTCGTCATCTTCCCACGGCCAGCGAATGCACTGACGGTGTCACAGCCTGTAAATGCATGCATACCAATCAATGAATCACATACGCTGCCTCCCAATGTTCGGCTCAGAGTGGTGATATCCAGGAATCTTGTCCGGTTCTGTGTACCGCATTTCTGGAACAGGTGGGATGGGATTTTGTGGCACATGCCCAGACACAGGACCATGACATCAGTATCCTCCGAAGTGATGATGACCGACTTGTAACCAGATTCTGCTGCATGAAGAGCATGGAGAAGGAGGCGTGTGTCTGCTTCTTCTTGATTTGACTTAAGGTCAGCAGCCTCTTCCCACTGTTCTTTGGTGATCTTAAAGCAGAGCTGCTCACATGTGACATACAGCTCCTTCTCCTCAAGCTTCTCCCTGTGGTGTTTCGCCTTCCATTCTTCTACCAGAAACTTTATGAGACTTGCCTTGTTGGAGGAACTACTTAGAAGCTTTTTCCACTGCTGGATGTTGTGCCCATGTTGAATGTTCTTGAAATGGATCCCTGTGCCTTCATATCTGTTGACTCTTTCTGTATCTTTGATGGATGTCTCCTTGTAGACGTCAAAGACAATATCAATGCGCTTGCTCTTAGCACCCTCATGGATAGCGCGACTCATTGCTGTGCCTGCTAGCTGGCCAAATGTTGCATTGTTTCCCTTCAGTTTCTGAACCAGGCTCATCCCATCAATGATGGTTGCAGAGGGCTCGGGGATCACTTCTGCAGGACGAGCATTCCTCTCCAACTCCCTTGCGAGGGCAGCCTTGTTGGTCTTGCGGATAGACCCATCACCATTGGCAAGTGCCCATGGCAATGGACCCAGGGGATGAGTCAAGACATCACTCATTTGTAGCTTTCTGTTCTCAGCTACAAGTATCATCTGGCCAAATAGGTTTCTGTCAGCCTTCAAAATTACCTCCTTGCCAAGACCTTGTCTGCGTGTCTTCATTTGGATGTTAGAGAACGTTTTAAGTTTGTTCTTCGTCATCTTGTCATGAAACAATGTAGTTGGCTTATCGGTACCCAAACGCTCATCCTTGAATGTTTGATATGCATCCTCTCCTATACTGTATGCCCCTTGAAGGTCTTTGGCTACATCTGGTGGTGCTACAGTCGCTGTTGACAAACTGATAAGTTCACCATTATGCTCTTTGTTGAAGGGGTTCACCCAACCTGTCTCCAGCAGTTGAACGAAAGATTGGACATCGGCTTCATCTCTTCTAATCCTAGACACCTGTAGGTCTGAATGGCTGAAGTCAGTATATTGTTGGCCTACCAGGGCCCTCAGCTGCCTCAAGTACATACTGCGGTACTCTGATGTCAGGTAGAACCTGGAAACAGCTCCAACTTTGAGGCTGAAGCCTTTTGTGCCCCCTGGTGTCTGGGTGTCTTTGTTGATTGTCTCTTCAATGGTCTGGTCCACAGGAATTCGTCCAAAAGGATTCTTGCTACCGATCTGGACCGAAAAGCCACCTTGCATGAAGTATTCATGGACCTCTGGGTGTTCTATGGGCAGCCGAGACATTGTGGCATAGTAATAGGTTAGGTATCGGGCATAGTTGACCTTGTCATAGGCAAAACACCATGGTATCATCTGTCGGATTGCTCCTAGGTGAAGCATCCAGTTGCCTTCTCTTGAAGCTCGAACCAGGGCCAGCATGGTCTCGACCATGTCCAAGTATGACATCCAGAATGCTGAGAGTTGTTCATTTCTGAGGGTCTCAAGATAAACTTGAAAGAGCTTCAGGGTAAGTGTGCAAGATTCATTATCCAAGAGCTTTTCGAAGGATCCCTGCGACACACTGATGCGAAAGTTTGTGATGTTCTTCAGTGTTTCATCCAGATGGTGAAGGTCCCTTGCATGGTTTTCTTCTAGCCATGGAAGGAAGTTTTTCCATGCAAGCCTCATAAGTGCTTCATAGACCAGCTTGTGTAGTCTCACTGCTCTGTTGTACCTCCGGCCGTCCATCACTCCAGACACTGATCCTTCAGCGATTACACCGGATTCAACACACAGATCTCTAAGGCCTGCATCCTGAAATCTGTTCCCTATGATAGAGAGGAGATTACAGATTGTGTGGAAGACACCCATTCTAATTATAATGTTCTTGAACTTCTCCTGTTTCCAGATAACCTCGGCAGCTTTGGCATAGAGTGCTTGATCAAACACACACACAATTCTGTTAAGCTTCAGGGTCTGCATGATGGCATGTGTTTGCTCCAAGACTTCATTCACAGTGGACATGGCTGTTGCAGGAGCATTGATAGTGGGCAGGTAGCTTACAGTGTCCTGGGCCACTACAATGTCGCTGCGGATTTTTATGTTGAACCCAGTCCAACTGCTGGTGGTCTGATCCTCATGGTCTGACATTCTAGCCAGAAGCCAGATATGGTTTTTGGTTTTTGAATCCTGGACCTCCTTAGTAGTGTTAACATTCGAAGTCTCAATCCTGGGTGGCTCTCCCCGCTGCCCAACATTGTATATCGGTAGCATTAATTCTGTCAGAGTTATGCTTCTTTTCTTCGACTTGGTTACATCTGGCAGGACTTTCTTTGTCACAGAGCATGCAACATTGGACTGAACAGCAATGCCATTGACTCTATGAGATGTACCTGCTCCACTTAGTGTCTCCTCAAGTCTGTCAATGTTATCCCAGGCCAGGGTTGTGAACACACCTGGGTAGATACTTGCTGGCATTGGGATGTCATCCTTTGAACATTCCAACTTCTGGATACAAAGGGCTGTATCGATCTCCTCAGCCATTGAATATGACACACAGTGGCCAAGACGATTCAGAGTTCGAATCAGTTCTGTATTGCCGGTCAAAGACTTAACTGCAAAGGATAGCAGTACGTGCTTTGGTGGCTTTGTCTTTCCATTGGTAACAGCAAAAACCAAGTCACTGCCGAAGGATGTGGCAAGACGTTGAGCTCTTTCACAGGTAGTTTGGCACTCACAATCTCCTGTAAGCAGGGTTTGCAGGAATTGAGTGACTAATGCAGGAACGACATTCTGATCTGTATTGGGAGGCCATGGCTGACTCACATCTTGCTTCTTGATCTCATTCCTTAGCTGCATTGCTGCTTTGGTTACGATATCTCCAGAGTTAGCAGCTCTTGCTTCTTGCAGATCTTTTGTCATGCTGTGTACTTGCCGGACAAGGTCGTCCATTGATAGGCTACATGGATAGACTAGAAGCTTACCTTTCTCATCTGAGAGAAAGCGGAGTGATTCCCCAATCTCTGTTTCAAGTTTTCGTCGAACATGTTTCTTTGTCGATGGTTTCAGTTGGATGATACCACGGGATATCATTAATCTCTCAAGCCTAGATGTGAGGTTTATCATAGGCAGTACTTCTGGGTTTGGGAACAATTTAGTCCTTATATACAAGAAGAGTTCTTCAAGGGCCTCTTTCTCTGCCTCTTCGTAGCGTACTTCCTCGCTTTCGACCTGATTTTCAGCTGCACTAGACCTACAGGCCACTTGGGAATCATCTTTTGTGAATAGTTTGTAGCACGACTTGTGGTAGTGCCCCTCTGCAGCAACAAGGTCTCTGCTAAGTAAACCAAGTATTCTCTGTGTGCCTTTCCTTATCGCTGCTCTGCGGATCGTCTCATCTGCTCGTAGCTCAACACACTGGACAATTGGCTCCCTTGTTTGTTTTCCTTTTAGGTACTTGCTTGACTTCTCACAGAAGATACATACTTTGGCATACACCCTGCTATCACTGGGGGCACCCCTCGGTAGCTTCCTCATGGAGATTTTGCTTGCTGTTTCGACATTGACACCCTTGCCAAGGATAGAATCCAGTGACTTCTTCATTGTAAAGATACTACGACATTTACGGTGATATTGTATGTGTGGTATTTCTCCTTCTTCAAGGCCCTTAGCTGCTACCAGGACTGATTCATGCTGCCTGATCTCTGCAGCCCTAAGCAATGTTTTCCAGGAGTCCAAATCCTTAAGGGACGCCAGATCATCGCTGTCATCATTAGAGCAGTGTATGATACAGTCGATCCGTGATTTCTTCCTTGCTGGTACTTCCATCATGCCGTTAGATAGTCAGTAAACACCTGCAAACACAAAGAAAAACATTAAAATTTTATTTACCGTATTTCCTGGCGTATAAGACGACTTTTTAGCCATGAAAAACATGGCTCCAAGAGGGCGGTTGTCTTATACGCCGAATACAGCCGCCGGGGGGAAAGGCCGCCGCGCAGGGAAGGAGGAGGCAGGGGCCCACCTTCATGAGGCGCTCGTTCTTAGAGCTGGGAGCGCTGGTGCTAGGTGACTGTTCCCCCTCTCTCCACAAGTTCCTTACCAGCAGCAGCACACAGTACAGGACTACAGGACCTGTGGTGATGTCACGGCCATGTGATCAGTCACAAGCCTGGGAGGTGTCAGCCTCTACAGAGGGAGATAGGAGCTCTGCAGAGAAGACCGGAGAGTCCTGTTCAGCACAGAACGTGTATGTGTCAGTGTGTGTGCGTGTGTTGGGGCACCTCAGGGTGTCTTCAAATGTGACATAGCCCCCTAGATTTCTTCCAGTAAAATTTGCACTCCAAAAGTCATTTGGCGCTCCTTCCCTTCCGAGGCCTGCCGTTCCCCAATACTGCAGTGTACGACAACATATCGGGTGTTGTTGTGTTCGGGAGAGATTGGTGAACAAATAGTGGGGTGCATTTTTTGCTGGTACACCTCTTAAAAATAAAAAAATGAGCCTAAAATGACACCTTCATGTAAAAAATGCACTTTTTCCATTTTCTCAACCAAGTGTTTCCAACTACTGTGAAACACTGGTTGGGTCAAAGTGGTCACTATACCCCCTAAAAGATTCCTTGGGGGTGTAGTTTCCAAAATAGGGTCACTTTTTGGGGTTTCCACTGTGGGGGTACCTCAGGCAGCCTTCAAATGTGACATGGCCCCCTAGATTTCTTCCAGTGAATCCGCCACCCAAAAACCACATAGCGCTCCTTCCGTGTTGAGCTGTGCTGTGTGCCCATACTTTAGTTTACGAGTACATGTGGGGTGTTTCTATAAACTGCAGAATTAGGGTAACCAAGTTTGGGTTTGCCGTTAACCCTTGCTAGGTTGCAGGTAAAATTGGATTACAATGTAATATCTGGAAAAAAAATGAAATTTTGAAATTTCGCCTTCATTCTGCTAAAATTCCTGTGGAACACCTAAAGGGTTAACAGTTTTTAAAAATGAGTTTTGAACAGCTTGAGGGGTGTAGTTTGCAAAATGGGGTAATTTATGGGTGGTTTCTGTTATGTAAGCCCCTTAAAGTGACTTCAGAAGTGACTTGGTCCTTTGAAAAGTGGGTTTTGCTGTAAATGTGAAAAATTGCGCATAAAACTATAAGCCCTATTACGTCGTAAAACAATAAGGTTTCATTTTCAAAATGATGCCAATATGAAGTAAACATGTGGGGAGTGTAAATTAATAACTATTATGGGGGGTATCAGTATTTTTGTAAAAAGCAGAGAATTTCAAAGTTAAAAAATTGCCGATTTTTCCAAAATTTCCGAATATTTAGCATTTTTTTATATAGAAAGGTAAAATATATTGACTCCCATTTAGCACTGACGTGAAGTACAATATGTCACGAGAAAACAATCTCAGAATGGCTTGGATAGGTGAAAGCGTTCCAAAGTTATTAGCCCATGAAGTGGCACAGGTCAGATTGGCTTAGGCACTTGGGTACAAATAGGCCTAGGGCTGAAGGGGTTAATAAGCTACGTATATGTAAGGGCTATCATATCAAAAAATAAACTACAGACATGCATCTACCTAAAAATACCAAAGAGAATTAGTCACTCCGCTTGGTACCGATATCGTCAAATTTGGTTCTTGGCTCATGGACTACTGCAGCCACTGATATTTTTAACACGTTAATGTGGTGAGTAGAAGGTGTATCTGATCATCCTCAGGAAGTCTTCTGCTGCTTGCATCGGCGCAGATCAGATTATGTCTCTGCTTGTAGCTGCAGACAGTCAGCGTCTCGTAGAGGATGGGAATAAGATTAGATATTTAACTGAATATTGACTTTACTGTGATAAGATTTACTTCTCAATCATGTATAGCAGCTCAGGTACCAATGTGGCCGATAGAGAGGCTCTGTCCACCACAGTCACACCATGATTCACATAGCATTGCTTCATTTTCTTCTACAATAGTGGTGCCACTCCTGCTGGCCCATAGCGGTGCCATGCTTGTCAGCTCATAACGATGCAAATCTTGATGGCCCATAGCGGTGCCATGCTTGTCAGTTTATAGCGGTGCAAATTTTGCTGGCTCATAGCGGTGCCATGCATGTTGGCCCATAGCGGTGCCAATCCTGCTGGCCCATAGCGATGCCATGCTTGTCAGCTCATAACGATGCAAATCTTGCTGGCCCATAGCAGTGCCATGCTTGTCAGTTTATAGCGGTGCAAATTTTGCTGG
Organism: Ranitomeya variabilis; assembly: GCF_051348905.1. NCBI lineage: Eukaryota > Metazoa > Chordata > Amphibia > Anura > Dendrobatidae > Ranitomeya > Ranitomeya variabilis. The sequence goes on from NC_135233.1 coordinate 21,329,050, forward strand.
CTCATAGCGGTGCCATGCATGTTGGCCCATAGCTGTGCCAATCCTGCTGGCCCATAGCGGTGCCATGCTTGTCAGCTCATAATGATGCAAATCTTGCTGGCCCATAGCAGTGCCATGCTTGTCAGTTTATAGCAGTAAAAATTTTGCTGGCTCATAGCGGTGCCATGCTTGTTTGCCCATAGCGGTGCCAATCCTACTGGCCCATAGCGGTGCCATGCTTGTCAGCTCATAACGTTGCAAATCTTGCTGGCCCATAGCGGTGCCATGCTTGTCAGTTTATAGCGGTGCAAATTTTGCTGGCTCATAGCTGTGCCATGCTTGTTTGCCGATAGCGGTTCCAATCCTGCTGGCCCATAGTGGTGCCAATCCTGCTGGCCCATAGCGGTGCCAATCTTGCTGGCCCATAGCGGTTCCACTTTATTTTCTTGCTTAACATTCTATCCTTGTGTCACACATAGTGATGCCATTTCTGTCCACAATTGTTTTATGTATTCCCAACATTCTGAAATAAAAAATAAATGGTACACCTCTGCTTCCATCTCATCAGTCCTTCTTCTTCTTTGCTGCTCTCATTACATTCCTCTTTTTTCCCCCCATATCGCTGCCACATTTCCTTGCTGGCGCCTTCATTTTAGTGCCACCCTTAGCTCACCCAAAGCGCTGCCTAATTGGTATCTCACACAATAATGTAACTTTTGCTTTTGTCATAGCAGTTCCCCCATTGGTCCCCTTGTTGCTGTGCAACTTTTGCTGGTCCCATATCAGTGCCACCCTGACTTTTCACACAACAGTGCCACGTTTGCTTTTCATACATGAGTGTCACGTTGGTTTTTGTCACTTTCCTCCGTTTTGTTGCCACCTTTGCTCACCCCATAGCGGTGCCACCCTTGTTGGCGTACTTGTTGTAGTGCCACTTTTGCTGTCCACATAATGATACTTGCCTGCCTTCTCACTCTACTGCGCCACTTTTTGCTTCTCCTGTAATGGTGTAACTTTGCTGCAATCATCTGAACAAAGTGGATTACAAGATCTCCCTTTACTGGGACTTCCAGCAATCGGCATTAATCAGTGGTGACGCCTGGCAATAAGTGTTCACATTCCCTGCAGCTCCCCCACAGGGAAAATGAAGTATTGCACAGTGCCCTTTATATTAAGGGGATGGAAGTCTGTGCAGTACAAGATGCCCAGATATCCGGATCCTAAAAAGGAGAAGAAATCCCTTACAGCGTTTATGAATATGGCTTTTATTTAACCCCTTAAGGATGCAGCTAAGCTGAAGATTGAGTCAGTGCTGGATTTATTAAAAAATTTGTTGTTTATTTTTCTTTATGGTGGTTGGACTAATAAAAAAAAAAAAAATCAGCAAATGCATTGTTTACCGTGCGGATTAAATGACGCGATCATGTTCTAGTTCTTAAAATTTGAACTTGAGACATTAGTGTAAAATGAGAAAAACAAAAGTTTTTTATTCCATTTTTGTAATTTCTATATTTTAACTTCCTCTGAGGACGTGACCAAGCGATGGCTTCGCTGCGATATTTCTAGATGACGGCGCCTTGTGCCTGCCATCCCTAATCCTATTAGATGCTGCAGACAAAATTAGGGCCACGAAGGAGCTAAAGTGCCGGAATAGGATGTATGTCCAGTCCTGTCCTGTACGGCGCAGCGGACACCGGCTGTGGATCGTTCGGGCTCCATCGTCATGCCGGAAGCTTTGGCGGATGTTCTTCATATACAGCAGCTGTCATGAAGGGGTTAATGGTTGTTGCATTGATCACTCTGGGGGAAGTCTGGTTTTGCTAGAAATTCTGTAAATTTGGTGGCTGAGGGGTCTGCGCTCTTGAGGTTGATGGTGTTTCTCGTTTTATAGGGGACATCCTGTTCAACGCCCAGTACCCAGAATTACCGCCTGATTTCATCTTTGGGGAAGATGCAGAATTTTTGCCTGAACCCTCCGCGCTCCCGGTAAGCTTTAAGGTTATTTGTGCAAATGTATCCAAGTGTTTCTCGATGTTTTCTCGTGATTGTTTTTGCAACTTTTTTTTTATCAAGTTGTAATGCATCAGTCTTCACCTATTTGCATAGCTAACCACATCCACATTTCTAAAGTATAGAGCACTATGTAATATTTCAATTTTTACAGAGACGCTCAGCAACTCTATAATAGACTTCATGCTCTAAACTTCCAAACTGTGTGCTGTCTGTGAATGGAAAAGCATTCATTGTTTCCATTCACATCCCAACCAGGAGTAGATGGTTCCGGCCCATTACTGATTAATGGAACCCATAGATGCCAGTGGTGTAGCCTACAGTGATTTTGATTACTCCATTGAAGTCAATGTATCCTCTTCTCAACCATTACACAGTCACAAGACCTATTTGTTTCATTTTGGGCCTTTTTTTGAGGTGTGTAGAGAAGTATACTATAGGGGTTGTTCAAACGCTAAAACAGGGGGTCCAACCGCTGGGACCCCAAACGATCCAGAGTCTTGTCTAGGATGGAGCAGAGGTGTCAAGTAAACCGCCTTCCCTTGAGCGTCGTGTAAGACGCTGTATCTACTGTATTATTATTTCTGTGCCTGTAATAACCGGGAGTGTAGTAGAGAAGAAGCAGGGCAGGACCAGTGCTTCATCTGCAGACGCTGGACACGTATCCATACAATGCCTTCTCTGGTGCTGGCTCCCTTGGCATATTTGCCTTGTGAATTCTGAATTCAAGATAGAAAATGTAATTGACTCAAACATAAAATTTAAGATAAATGTTATCTCTAACTTTAACTTGAATATACTGAATGAGGAATGCCCTACCTAGCGACGGGCGTTAGGAGGAGAATGCGCGTCCCTAGCAACGGGCGTTAGGAGGAGAATGCTCTACCTAGTGACGGACGTTAGGATGAGAATGCGCGTCCCTAGTGACGGGCGTTAGGAGGAGAATGTGCGTCCTTAGTGACGGGCGTTAGGAGGAGAATGTACGTCCCTAGTGATGGGCGTTAGGAGGAGAATGCGCGTCCCTAGTGATGGGCATTAGGATGAGAATGCTCGTCCCTAGTGATGGGCGTTAGGATGAGAATGCGCGTCCCTAGTGATGGGCGTTAGGATGAGAATGCTCGTCCCTAGTGATGGGCGTTAGGATGAGAATGCGCGTCCCTAGTGATGGGCGTTAGGATGAGAATGCTCGTCCCTAGTGATGGGCGTTAGGATGAGAATGCGCGTCCCTAGTGATGGGCGTTAGGATGAGAATGCTCGTCCCTAGTGATGGGCGTTAGGATGAGAATGTGCGTCCCTAGTGATGGGCGTTAGGATGAGAATGCTCGTCCCTAGTGACGGGCGTTAGGAGGAGAATGTGCGTCCCTAGTGACGGGCGTTAGGAGGAGAATGCGCGTCCCTAGTGACGGGCGTTAGGATGAGAATGTGCGTCCCTAGTGATGGGTGATAGGATGAGAATGCGCGTCCCTAGTGATGGGCGTTAGGATGAGAATGCGCGTCCCTAGTGACGGGCGTTAGGAGGAGAATGTGCGTCCCTAGTGACGGGCGTTAGGAGGAGAATGTGCGTCCCTAGTGACGGGCGTTAGGAGGAGAATGCGCGTCCCTAGTGACGGGCGTTAGGATGAGAATGTGCGTCCCTAGTGATGGGTGATAGGATGAGAATGCGCGTCCCTAGTGATGGGTGTTAGGATGAGAATGCGCGTCCCTAGTGACGGGCGTTAGGAGGAGAATGTGCGTCCCTAGTGGTGGGCGTTAGGATGAGAATGTGCGTCCCTAGTGATGGGCGTTAGGATGAGAATGCGCGTCCCTAGTGACGGGCGTTAGGAGGAGAATGCGCGTTCCTAGTGACGGGCGTTAGGAGGAGAATGTGCGTCCCTAGTGATGGGCGTTAGGAGGAGAATGTGCGTCCCTAGTGACGGGCGTTAGGAGGAGAATGCGCGTCCCTAGTGACGGGCGTTAGGAGGAGAATGTGCGTCCCTAGTGACGGGCGTTAGGAGGAGAATGCCCCACCTAGTGACGGGCGTTAGGAGGAGAATGTGCGTCCCTAGTGACGGGCGTTGGGATGAGAATGCTCGTCCCTAGTGACGGGCGTTAGGAGGAGAATGTGCGTCCCTAGTGACGGGCGTTAGGAGGAGAATGCGCGTCCCTAGTGACGGGCGTTAGGATGAGAATGCGCGTCCCTAGTGAGGGGCGTTAGGAGGAGAATGCGCGTCCCTAGTGACGGGCGTTAGGAGGAGAATGTGCGTCCCTAGTGACGGGCGTTAGGAGGAGAATGTGCGTCCCTAGTGACGGGCGTTATGAGGGGAATGTGCGTCCCTAGTGACGGGCGTTAGGAGGAGAATGCGCGTCCCTAGTGACGGGCGTTAGGAGGAGAATGCGCGTCCCTAGTGATGGGCGTTAGGAGGTGAATGCGCGTCCCTAGTGACGGGCGTTAGGAGGAGAATGTGCGTCCCTAGTGACGGGCGTTAGGAGGAGAATGTGCGTCCCTAGTGATGGGCGTTAGGAGGAGAATGCGCGTCCCTAGTGATGGGCGTTAGGATGAGAATGCGCGTCCCTAGTGATGGGCGTTAGGATGAGAATGCGCGTCCCTAGTGATGGGCGTTAGGATGAGAATGCGCGTCCCTAGTGACGGGCGTTAGGAGGAGAATGCGCGTCCCTAGTGACGGGCGTTAGGAGGAGAATGTGCGTCCCTAGTGATGGGCGTTAGGAGGAGAATGCGCGTCCCTAGTGACGGGCGTTAGGATGAGAATGCGCGTCCCTAGTGACGGGCGTTAGGAGGAGAATGTGCGTCCCTAGTGATGGGCGTTAGGAGGAGAATGCGCGTCCCTAGTGACGGGCGTTAGGATGAGAATGCGCGTCCCTAGTGACGGGCGTTAGGAGGAGAATGCGCGTCCCTAGTGATGGGCGTTAGGATGAGAATGTGCATCCCTAGTGACGGGCGTTAGGAGGAGAATGTGCGTCCCTAGTGACGGGCGTTAGGAGGAGAATGCGCGTGCCTAGTGACGGGCGTTAGGATGAGAATGCGCGTCCCTAGTGATGGGCGTTAGGATGAGAATGTGCGTCCCTAGTGATGGGCGTTAGGATGAGAATGCGCGTCCCTAGTGATGGGCGTTAGGATGAGAATGTGCGTCCCTAGTGATGGGCGTTAGGATGAGAATGCGTGTCCCTAGTGATGGGCGTTAGGATGAGAATGCGCGTCCCTAGTGATGGGCGTTAGGATGAGAATGCTCGTCCCTAGTGATGGGCGTTAGGATGAGAATGCGCGTCCCTAGTGACGGGCGTTAGGAGGAGAATGTGCGTCCCTAGTGACGGGCGTTAGGAGGAGAATGTGCGTCCCTAGTGACGGGCGTTAGGAGGAGAATGTGCGTCCCTAGTGACGGGCGTTAGGAGGAGAATGCGCGTCCCTAGTGATGGGCGTTAGGATGAGAATGCGCGTCCCTAGTGATGGGCGTTAGGATGAGAATGTGCGTCCCTAGTGATGGGCGTTAGGATGAGAATGTGCGTCTCTAGTGATGGGCGTTAGGATGAGAATGCGCGTCCCTAGTGACGGGCGTTAGGAGGAGAATGCGCGTCCCTAGTGACGGGCGTTAGGATGAGAATGTGCGTCCCTAGTGATGGGCGTTAGGATGAGAATGCGCGTCCCTAGTGATGGGCGTTAGGATGAGAATGCGCGTCCCTAGTGACGGGCGTTAGGAGGAGAATGCGCGTCCCTAGTGACGGGCGTTAGGAGGAGAATGTGCGTCCCTAGTGACGGGCGTTAGGAGGAGAATGTGCGTCCCTAGTGACGGGCGTTAGGAGGAGAATGTGCGTCCCTAGTGACGGGCGTTAGGAGGAGAATGTGCGTCCCTAGTGACGGGCGTTAGGAGGAGAATGTGCGTCCCTAGTGACGGGCGTTAGGAGGAGAATGTGCGTCCCTAGTGGTGGGCGTTAGGATGAGAATGCGCGTCCCTAGTGATGGGCGTTAGGATGAGAATGCGCGTCCCTAGTGATGGGCGTTAGGATGAGAATGCGCGTCCCTAGTGGTGGGCGTTAGGATGAGAATGCGCGTCCCTAGTGATGGGCGTTAGGATGAGAATGCGCGTCCCTAGTGACGGGCGTTAGGAGGAGAATGTGCATCCCTAGTGACGGGCGTTAGGAGGAGAATGTGCGTCCCTAGTGACGGGCGTTATGAGGAGAATGTGCGTCCCTAGTGACGGGCGTTAGGAGGAGAATGCGCGTCCCTAGCAACGGGCGTTAGGAGGAGAATGCTCTACCTAGTGACGGACGTTAGGATGAGAATGCGCGTCCCTAGTGACGGGCGTTAGGAGGAGAATGTGCGTCCTTAGTGACGGGCGTTAGGAGGAGAATGTACGTCCCTAGTGATGGGTGTTAGGAGGAGAATGCCCTACCTAGTGACGGGCGTTAGGAGGAGAATGCGCATCCCTAGTGATGGGCGTTAGGAGGAGAATGCGCGTCCCTAGTGATGGGCATTAGGATGAGAATGCTCGTCCCTAGTGATGGGCGTTAGGATGAGAATGCGCGTCCCTAGTGATGGGCGTTAGGATGAGAATGCTCGTCCCTAGTGATGGGCGTTAGGATGAGAATGCGCGTCCCTAGTGATGGGCGTTAGGATGAGAATGCTCGTCCCTAGTGATGGGCGTTAGGATGAGAATGTGCGTCCCTAGTGATGGGCGTTAGGATGAGAATGCTCGTCCCTAGTGACGGGCGTTAGGAGGAGAATGTGCGTCCCTAGTGACGGGCGTTAGGAGGAGAATGCGCGTCCCTAGTGACGGGCGTTAGGATGAGAATGTGCGTCCCTAGTGATGGGTGATAGGATGAGAATGCGCGTCCCTAGTGATGGGCGTTAGGATGAGAATGCGCGTCCCTAGTGACGGGCGTTAGGAGGAGAATGTGCGTCCCTAGTGACGGGCGTTAGGAGGAGAATGTGCGTCCCTAGTGACGGGCGTTAGGAGGAGAATGCGCGTCCCTAGTGACGGGCGTTAGGATGAGAATGTGCGTCCCTAGTGATGGGTGATAGGATGAGAATGCGCGTCCCTAGTGATGGGCGTTAGGATGAGAATGCGCGTCCCTAGTGACGGGCGTTAGGAGGAGAATGTGCGTCCCTAGTGGTGGGCGTTAGGATGAGAATGTGCGTCCCTAGTGATGGGCGTTAGGATGAGAATGCGCGTCCCTAGTGACGGGCGTTAGGAGGAGAATGCGCGTTCCTAGTGACGGGCGTTAGGAGGAGAATGTGCGTCCCTAGTGATGGGCGTTAGGAGGAGAATGTGCGTCCCTAGTGACGGGCGTTAGGAGGAGAATGCGGGTCCCTAGTGACGGGCGTTAGGAGGAGAATGTGCGTCCCTAGTGACGGGCGTTAGGAGGAGAATGCCCCACCTAGTGACGGGCGTTAGGAGGAGAATGTGCGTCCCTAGTGACGGGCGTTGGGATGAGAATGCTCGTCCCTAGTGACGGGCGTTAGGAGGAGAATGTGCGTCCCTAGTGACGGGCGTTAGGAGGAGAATGTGCGTCCCTAGTGAGGGGCGTTAGGAGGAGAATGCGCGTCCCTAGTGACGGGCGTTAGGAGGAGAATGTGCGTCCCTAGTGAGGGGCGTTAGGAGGAGAATGTGCGTCCCTAGTGACGGGCGTTAGGAGGAGAATGCGCGTCCCTAGTGATGGGCGTTAGGAGGAGAATGTACGTCCCTAGTGATGGGCGTTAAGAGGAGAATGTGCGTCCCTAGTGATGGGCGTTAGGAGGAGAATGTGCGTCCCTAGTGATGGGCGTTAGGATGAGAATGCGCGTCCCTAGTGACGGGCGTTAGGAGGAGAATGTGCGTCCCTAGTGATGGGCGTTAGGAGGAGAATGCGCGTCCGTAGTGATGGGTGATAGGATGAGAATGCGCGTCCCTAGTGATGGGTGTTAGGAGGAGAATGTGCGTCCCTAGTGATGGGTGTTAGGATGAGAATGTGCGTCCCTAGTGATGGGCGTTAGGATGAGAATGCGCGTCCCTAGTGATGGGCGTTAGGATGAGAATGCGCGTCCCTAGTGACGGGCGTTAGGAGGAGAATGTGCGTTCCTAGTGATGGGTGATAGGATGAGAATGTGCGTCCCTAGTGATGGGTGATAGGATGAGAATGCGCGTCCCTAGTGACGGGCGTTAGGAGGAGAATGCGCGTCCCTAGTGATGGGCGTTAAGAGGAGAATGTACGTCCCTAGTGATGGGCGTTAAGAGGAGAATGTGCGTCCCTAGTGATGGGCGTTAGGAGGAGAATGTGCGTCCCTAGTGATGGGCGTTAGGATGAGAATGCGCGTCCCTAGTGACGGGCGTTAGGAGGAGAATGTGCGTCCCTAGTGATGGGCGTTAGGAGGAGAATGCGCGTCCGTAGTGATGGGTGATAGGATGAGAATGCGCGTCCCTAGTGATGGGTGTTAGGAGGAGAATGTGCGTCCCTAGTGATGGGTGTTAGGATGAGAATGTGCGTCCCTAGTGATGGGCGTTAGGATGAGAATGCGCGTCCCTAGTGATGGGCGTTAGGATGAGAATGCGCGTCCCTAGTGACGGGCGTTAGGAGGAGAATGTGCGCTCCTAGTGATGGGTGATAGGATGAGAATGTGCGTCCCTAGTGATTGGCGTTAGGAGGAGAATGTGCGTCCCTAGTGATGGGTGATAGGATGAGAATGTGCGTCCCTAGTGATGGGCGTTAGTAGGAGAATGCGCGTCCCTAGTGATGGGTGATAGGATGAGAATGCGCGTCCCTAGTGATGGGCGTTAGGAGGAGAATGCGCATCCCTAGTGATGGGCGTTAGGAGGAGAATGCGCGTCCCTAGTGATGGGCGTTAGGAGGAGAATGTGCGTCCCTAGTGATGGGCGTTAGGAGGAGAATGCGCATCCCTAGTGATGGGCGTTAGGAGGAGAATGCGCGTCCCTAGTGATGGGCGTTAGGAGGAGAATGTGCGTCCCTAGTGATGGGCGTTAGGAGGAGAATGCGCATCCCTAGTGATGGGCGTTAGGAGGAGAATGCGCGTCCCTAGTGATGGGCGTTAGGAGGAGAATGTGCGTCCCTAGTGATGGGCGTTAGGAGGAGAATGTGCGTCCCTAGTGATGGGTGATAGGATGAGAATGTGCGTCCCTAGTGATGGGCGTAAGGAGGAGAATGCGCGTCCCTAGTGATGGGTGATAGGATGAGAATGCGCGTCCCTAGTGATGGGCGTTAGGAGGAGAATGTGCGTCCCTAGTGATGGGCGTTAGGATGAGAATGCGCGTCCCTAGTGACGGGCGTTAAGAGGAGAATGCGCGTCCCTAGTGACGGGCGTTAGGAGGAGAATGCGCGTCCCTAGTGATGGGCGTTAGGAGGAGAATGTGCGTCCCTAGTGACGGGCGTTAGGAGGAGAATGTGCGTCCCTAGTGACGGGCGTTAGGAGGAGAATGCGCGTCCCTAGTGACGGGCGTTAGGAGGAGAATGCGCGTCCCTAGTGATGGGCGTTAGGATGAGAATGCACGTCCCTAGTGATGGGCGTTAGGATGAGAATGTGCGTCCCTAGTGATAGGCGTTAGGATGAGAATGCACGTCCCTAGTGATGGGCGTTAGGATGAGAATGTGCGTTCCTAGTGACGGGCGTTAGGAGGAGAATGTGCGTTCCTAGTGATGGGCGTTAGGATGAGAATGTGCGTCCCTAGTGATAGGCGTTAGGATGAGAATGCGCGTCCCTAGTGATGGGCGTTAGGATGAGAATGTGCGTCCCTAGTGACGGGCGTTAGGAGGAGAATGTGCGTTCCTAGTGATGGGTGATAGGATGAGAATGTGCGTCCCTAGTGATTGGCGTTAGGAGGAGAATGTGCGTCCCTAGTGATGGGTGATAGGATGAGAATGTGCGTCCCTAGTGATGGGCGTTAGTAGGAGAATGCGCGTCCCTAGTGATGGGTGATAGGATGAGAATGCGCGTCCCTAGTGATGGGCGTTAGGAGGAGAATGTGCGTCCCTAGTGATGGGCGTTAGGATGAGAATGCGCATCCCTAGTGATGGGCGTTAGGAGGAGAATGCGCGTCCCTAGTGACGGGCGTTAGGAGGAGAATGTGCGTCCCTAGTGACGGGCGTTAGGATGAGAATGTACGTCCCTAGTGACGGGCGTTATGAGGAGAATGCGCGTCCCTAGTGACGGGCGTTAGGAGGAGAATGCGCGTCCCTAGTGATGGGCGTTAGGATGAGAGTGTGCGTCCCTAGTGATGGGCGTTAGGACGAGAATGCGCGTCCCTAGTGATGGGCGTTAGGAGGAGAATGCGCGTCCCTAGTGATGGGCGTTAGGAGGAGAATGCGCGTCCGTAGTGATGGGTGATAGGATGAGAATGCGCGTCCCTAGTAATGGGTGTTAGGAGGAGAATGTGCGTCCCTAGTGATGGGTGATAGGATGAGAATGTGCGTCCCTAGTTACGGGCGTTAGGAGGAGAATGTGCGTCCCTAGTGACGGGCGTTAGGAGGAGAATGTGCGTCCCTAGTGGTGGGCGTTAGGATGAGAATGCGCGTCTCTAGTGATGGGCGTTAGGAGGAGAATGCGCGTCCCTAGTGATGGGCGTTAGGAGGAGAATGTGCGTCCCTAGTGATGGGCGTTAGGAGGAGAATGTGCGTCCCTAGTGGTGGGCGTTAGGATGAGAATGTGCGTCCCTAGTGATGGGTGATAGGATGAGAATGTGCGTCCCTAGTGATGGGCGTTAGGAGGAGAATGCGCGTCCCTAGTGACGGGCGTTAGGAGGAGAATGCGCGTCCCTAGTGAAGGGCGTTAGGAGGAGAATGCGCGTCCCTAGTGATGGGCGTTAGGAGGAGAATGTGCGTCCCTAGTGACGGGCGTTAGGAGGAGAATGTGCGTCCCTAGTGACGGGCGTTAGGAGGAGAATGCGCGTCCCTAGTGACGGGCGTTAGGAGGAGAATGCGCGTCCCTAGTGATGGGCGTTAGGATGAGAATGCACGTCCCTAGTGATGGGCGTTAGGATGAGAATGTGCGTCCCTAGTGATAGGCGTTAGGATGAGAATGCGCGTCCCTAGTGATGGGCGTTAGGAGGAGAATGCGCGTCCGTAGTGATGGGTGATAGGATGAGAATGCGCGTCCCTAGTGATGGGTGATAGGATGAGAATGTGCGTCCCTAGTGACGGGCGTTAGGAGGAGAATGTGCGTCCCTCGTTACGGGCGTTAGGAGGAGAATGTGCGTCCCTAGTGACTGGCGGTAGGAGGAGAATGTGCGTCCCTAGTGGTGGGCGTTGGGATGAGAATGCGCGTCTCTAGTGATGGGCGTTAGGAGGAGAATGCGCGTCCCTAGTGATGGGCGTTAGGAGGAGAATGTGCGTCCCTAGTGATGGGCGTTAGGATGAGAATGCGCGTCCCTAGTGACGGGCGTTAGGAGGAGAATGTGCGTCCCTAGTGATGGGCATTAGGAGGAGAATGCGCGTCCGTAGTGATGGGTGATAGGATGAGAATGCGCGTCCCTAGTGATGGGTGTTAGGAGGAGAATGTGCGTCCCTAGTGATGGGTGTTAGGATGAGAATGTGCGTCCCTAGTGATGGGCGTTAGGATGAGAATGCGCGTCCCTAGTGATGGGCGTTAGGATGAGAATGCGCGTCCCTAGTGACGGGCGTTAGGAGGAGAATGTGCGTTCCTAGTGATGGGTGATAGGATGAGAATGTGCGTCCCTAGTGATGGGTGATAGGATGAGAATGCGCGTCCCTAGTGACGGGCGTTAGGAGGAGAATGCGCGTCCCTAGTGATGGGCGTTAAGAGGAGAATGTACGTCCCTAGTGATGGGCGTTAGGAGGAGAATGTGCGTCCCTAGTGATGGGCGTTAGGATGAGAATGCGCGTCCCTAGTGACGGGCGTTAGGAGGAGAATGTGCGTCCCTAGTGATGGGCGTTAGGAGGAGAATGCGCGTCCGTAGTGATGGGTGATAGGATGAGAATGCGCGTCCCTAGTGATGGGTGTTAGGAGGAGAATGTGCGTCCCTAGTGATGGTTGTTAGGATGAGAATGTGCGTCCCTAGTGATGGGCGTTAGGATGAGAATGCGCGTCCCTAGTGATGGGCGTTAGGATGAGAATGCGCGTCCCTAGTGACGGGCGTTAGGAGGAGAATGTGCGTCCCTAGTGATGGGCGTTAAGAGGAGAATGTACGTCCCTAGTGATGGGCGTTAAGAGGAGAATGTGCGTCCCTAGTGATGGGCGTTAGGAGGAGAATGTGCGTCCCTAGTGATGGGCGTTAGGATGAGAATGCGCGTCCCTAGTGACGGGCGTTAGGAGGAGAATGTGCGTCCCTAGTGATGGGCGTTAGGAGGAGAATGTGCGTCCCTAGTGATGGGTGTTAGGATGAGAATGTGCGTCCCTAGTGATGGGCGTTAGGATGAGAATGCGCGTCCCTAGTGATGGGCGTTAGGATGAGAATGTGCGTTCCTAGTGACGGGCGTTAGGAGGAGAATGTGCGTTCCTAGTGATGGGCGTTAGGATGAGAATGTGCGTCCCTAGTGATAGGCGTTAGGATGAGAATGCGCGTCCCTAGTGATGGGCGTTAGGATGAGAATGTGCGTCCCTAGTGACGGGCGTTAGGAGGAGAATGTGCGTTCCTAGTGATGGGTGATAGGATGAGAATGTGCGTCCCTAGTGATTGGCGTTAGGAGGAGAATGTGCGTCCCTAGTGATGGGTGATAGGATGAGAATGTGCGTCCCTAGTGATGGGCGTTAGTAGGAGAATGCGCGTCCCTAGTGATGGGTGATAGGATGAGAATGCGCGTCCCTAGTGATGGGCGTTAGGAGGAGAATGTGCGTCCCTAGTGATGGGCGTTAGGATGAGAATGCGCATCCCTAGTGATGGGCGTTAGGAGGAGAATGCGCGTCCCTAGTGACGGGCGTTAGGAGGAGAATGTGCGTCCCTAGTGACGGGCGTTAGGATGAGAATGTACGTCCCTAGTGACGGGCGTTATGAGGAGAATGCGCGTCCCTAGTGACGGGCGTTAGGAGGAGAATGCGCGTCCCTAGTGATGGGCGTTAGGATGAGAGTGTGCGTCCCTAGTGATGGGCGTTAGGACGAGAATGCGCGTCCCTAGTGATGGGCGTTAGGAGAAGAATGCGCGTCCCTAGTGATGGGCGTTAGGAGGAGAATGCGCGTCCGTAGTGATGGGTGATAGGATGAGAATGCGCGTCCCTAGTAATGGGTGTTAGGAGGAGAATGTGCGTCCCTAGTGATGGGTGATAGGATGAGAATGTGCGTCCCTAGTTACGGGCGTTAGGAGGAGAATCTGCGTCCCTAGTGACGGGCGTTAGGAGGAGAATGTGCGTCCCTAGTGGTGGGCGTTAGGATGAGAATGCGCGTCTCTAGTGATGGGCGTTAGGAGGAGAATGCGCGTCCCTAGTGATGGGCGTTAGGAGGAGAATGTGCGTCCCTAGTGATGGGCGTTAGGAGGAGAATGTGCGTCCCTAGTGATGGGTGATAGGATGAGAATGTGCGTCCCTAGTGATGGGCGTTAGGAGGAGAATGCGCGTCCCTAGTGACGGGCGTTAGGAGGAGAATGCGCGTCCCTAGTGAAGGGCGTTAGGAGGAGAATGCGCGTCCCTAGTGATGGGCGTTAGGAGGAGAATGTGCGTCCCTAGTGACGGGCGTTAGGAGGAGAATGTGCGTCCCTAGTGACGGGCGTTAGGAGGAGAATGCGCGCCCCTAGTGACGGGCGTTAGGAGGAGAATGCGCGTCCCTAGTGATGGGCGTTAGGATGAGAATGCACGTCCCTAGTGATGGGCGTTAGGATGAGAATGTGCGTCCCTAGTGATAGGCGTTAGGATGAGAATGCGCGTCCCTAGTGATGGGCGTTAGGAGGAGAATGCGCGTCCGTAGTGATGGGTGATAGGATGAGAATGCGCGTCCCTAGTGATGGGTGATAGGATGAGAATGTGCGTCCCTAGTGACGGGCGTTAGGAGGAGAATGTGCGTCCCTCGTTACGGGTGTTAGGAGGAGAATGTGCGTCCCTAGTGACTGGCGGTAGGAGGAGAATGTGCGTCCCTAGTGGTGGGCGTTAGGATGAGAATGCGCGTCTCTAGTGATGGGCGTTAGGAGGAGAATGCGCGTCCCTAGTGATGGGCATTAGGAGGAGAATGTGCGTCCCTAGTGATGGGCGTTAGGATGAGAATGCGCGTCCCTAGTGACGGGCGTTAGGAGGAGAATGTGCGTCCCTAGTGATGGGCGTTAGGAGGAGAATGCGCGTCCGTAGTGATGGGTGATAGGATGAGAATGCGCGTCCCTAGTGATGGGTGTTAGGAGGAGAATGTGCGTCCCTAGTGATGGGTGTTAGGATGAGAATGTGCGTCCCTAGTGATGGGCGTTAGGATGAGAATGCGCGTCCCTAGTGATGGGCGTTAGGATGAGAATGCGCGTCCCTAGTGACGGGCGTTAGGAGGAGAATGTGCGTTCCTAGTGATGGGTGATAGGATGAGAATGTGCGTCCCTAGTGATGGGTGATAGGATGAGAATGCGCGTCCCTAGTGACGGGCGTTAGGAGGAGAATGCGCGTCCCTAGTGATGGGCGTTAAGAGGAGAATGTACGTCCCTAGTGATGGGCGTTAAGAGGAGAATGTGCGTCCCTAGTGATGGGCGTTAGGAGGAGAATGTGCGTCCCTAGTGATGGGCGTTAGGATGAGAATGCGCGTCCCTAGTGACGGGCGTTAGGAGGAGAATGTGCGTCCCTAGTGATGGGCGTTAGGAGGAGAATGCGCGTCCGTAGTGATGGGTGATAGGATGAGAATGCGCGTCCCTAGTGATGGGTGTTAGGAGGAGAATGTGCGTCCCTAGTGATGGGTGTTAGGATGAGAATGTGCGTCCCTAGTGATGGGCGTTAGGATGAGAATGCGCGTCCCTAGTGATGGGCGTTAGGATGAGAATGCGCGTCCCTAGTGACGGGCGTTAGGAGGAGAATGTGCGTTCCTAGTGATGAGTGATAGGATGAGAATGTGCGTCCCTAGTGATTGGCGTTAGGAGGAGAATGTGCGTCCCTAGTGATGGGTGATAGGATGAGAATGTGCGTCCCTAGTGATGGGCGTTAGTAGGAGAATGCGCGTCCCTAGTGATGGGTGATAGGATGAGAATGCGCGTCCCTAGTGATGGGCGTTAGGAGGAGAATGCGCATCCCTAGTGATGGGCGTTAGGAGGAGAATGCGCGTCCCTAGTGATGGGCGTTAGGAGGAGAATGTGCGTCCCTAGTGATGGGCGTTAGGAGGAGAATGCGCATCCCTAGTGATGGGCGTTAGGAGGAGAATGCGCGTCCCTAGTGATGGGCGTTAGGAGGAGAATGTGCGTCCCTAGTGATGGGCGTTAGGAGGAGAATGTGCGTCCCTAGTGATGGGTGATAGGATGAGAATGTGCGTCCCTAGTGATGGGCGTTAGGAGGAGAATGCGCGTCCCTAGTGATGGGTGATAGGATGAGAATGCGCGTCCCTAGTGATGGGCGTTAGGAGGAGAATGTGCGTCCCTAGTGATGGGCGTTAGGATGAGAATGCGCGTCCCTAGTGACGGGCGTTAAGAGGAGAATGCGCGTCCCTAGTGACGGGCGTTAGGAGGAGAATGCGCGTCCCTAGTGATGGGCGTTAGGAGGAGAATGTGCGTCCCTAGTGACGGGCGTTAGGAGGAGAATGTGCGTCCCTAGTGACGGGCGTTAGGAGGAGAATGCGCGTCCCTAGTGACGGGCGTTAGGAGGAGAATGCGCGTCCCTAGTGATGGGCGTTAGGATGAGAATGCACGTCCCTAGTGATGGGCGTTAGGATGAGAATGTGCGTCCCTAGTGATAGGCGTTAGGATGAGAATGCGCGTCCCTAGTGATGGGCGTTAGGATGAGAATGTGCGTTCCTAGTGACGGGCGTTAGGAGGAGAATGTGCGTTCCTAGTGATGGGCGTTAGGATGAGAATGTGCGTCCCTAGTGATAGGCGTTAGGATGAGAATGCGCGTCCCTAGTGATGGGCGTTAGGATGAGAATGTGCGTCCCTAGTGACGGGCGTTAGGAGGAGAATGTGCGTTTCTAGTGATGGGTGATAGGATGAGAATGTGCGTCCCTAGTGATTGGCGTTAGGAGGAGAATGTGCGTCCCTAGTGATGGGTGATAGGATGAGAATGTGCGTCCCTAGTGATGGGCGTTAGTAGGAGAATGCGCGTCCCTAGTGATGGGTGATAGGATGAGAATGCGCGTCCCTAGTGATGGGCGTTAGGAGGAGAATGTGCGTCCCTAGTGATGGGCGTTAGGATGAGAATGCGCATCCCTAGTGATGGGCGTTAGGAGGAGAATGCGCGTCCCTAGTGACGGGCGTTAGGAGGAGAATGTGCGTCCCTAGTGACGGGCGTTAGGATGAGAATGTACGTCCCTAGTGACGGGCGTTATGAGGAGAATGCGCGTCCCTAGTGACGGGCGTTAGGAGGAGAATGCGCGTCCCTAGTGATGGGCGTTAGGATGAGAGTGTGCGTCCCTAGTGATGGGCGTTAGGACGAGAATGCGCGTCCCTAGTGATGGGCGTTAGGAGAAGAATGCGCGTCCCTAGTGATGGGCGTTAGGAGGAGAATGCGCGTCCGTAGTGATGGGTGATAGGATGAGAATGCGCGTCCCTAGTAATGGGTGTTAGGAGGAGAATGTGCGTCCCTAGTGATGGGTGATAGGATGAGAATGTGCGTCCCTAGTTACGGGCGTTAGGAGGAGAATGTGCGTCCCTAGTGACGGGCGTTAGGAGGAGAATGTGCGTCCCTAGTGGTGGGCGTTAGGATGAGAATGCGCGTCTCTAGTGATGGGCGTTAGGAGGAGAATGCGCGTCCCTAGTGATGGGCGTTAGGAGGAGAATGTGCGTCCCTAGTGATGGGCGTTAGGAGGAGAATGTGCGTCCCTAGTGATGGGTGATAGGATGAGAATGTGCGTCCCTAGTGATGGGCGTTAGGAGGAGAATGCGCGTCCCTAGTGACGGGCGTTAGGAGGAGAATGCGCGTCCCTAGTGAAGGGCGTTAGGAGGAGAATGCGCGTCCCTAGTGATGGGCGTTAGGAGGAGAATGTGCGTCCCTAGTGACGGGCGTTAGGAGGAGAATGTGCGTCCCTAGTGACGGGCGTTAGGAGGAGAATGCGCGTCCCTAGTGACGGGCGTTAGGAGGAGAATGCGCGTCCCTAGTGATGGGCGTTAGGATGAGAATGCACGTCCCTAGTGATGGGCGTTAGGATGAGAATGTGCGTCCCTAGTGATAGGCGTTAGGATGAGAATGCGCGTCCTTAGTGATGGGCGTTAGGAGGAGAATGCGCGTCCGTAGTGATGGGTGATAGGATGAGAATGCGCGTCCCTAGTGATGGGTGATAGGATGAGAATGTGCGTCCCTAGTGACGGGCGTTAGGAGGAGAATGTGCGTCCCTCGTTACGGGTTTTAGGAGGAGAATGTGCGTCCCTAGTGACTGGCGGTAGGAGGAGAATGTGCGTCCCTAGTGGTGGGCGTTAGGATGAGAATGCGCGTCTCTAGTGATGGGCGTTAGGAGGAGAATGCGCGTCCCTAGTGATGGGCGTTAGGAGGAGAATGTGCGTCCCTAGTGATGGGCGTTAGGATGAGAATGCGCGTCCCTAGTGACGGGCGTTAGGAGGAGAATGTGCGTCCCTAGTGATGGGCGTTAGGAGGAGAATGCGCGTCCGTAGTGATGGGTGATAGGATGAGAATGCGCGTCCCTAGTGATGGGTGTTAGGAGGAGAATGTGCGTCCCTAGTGATGGGTGTTAGGATGAGAATGTGCGTCCCTAGTGATGGGCGTTAGGATGAGAATGCGCGTCCCTAGTGATGGGCGTTAGGATGAGAATGCGCGTCCCTAGTGACGGGCGTTAGGAGGAGAATGTGCGTTCCTAGTGATGGGTGATAGGATGAGAATGTGCGTCCCTAGTGATGGGTGATAGGATGAGAATGCGCGTCCCTAGTGACGGGCGTTAGGAGGAGAATGCGCGTCCCTAGTGATGGGCGTTAAGAGGAGAATGTACGTCCCTAGTGATGGGCGTTAAGAGGAGAATGTGCGTCCCTAGTGATGGGCGTTAGGAGGAGAATGTGCGTCCCTAGTGATGGGTGTTAGGATGAGAATGTGCGTCCCTAGTGATGGGCGTTAGGATGAGAATGTGCGTCCCTAGTGATGGGCGTTAGGAGGAGAATGCGCGTCCGTAGTGATGGGTGATAGGATGAGAATGCGCGTCCCTAGTGATGGGTGTTAGGAGGAGAATGTGCGTCCCTAGTGATGGGTGTTAGGATGAGAATGTGCGTCCCTAGTGATGGGCATTAGGATGAGAATGCGCGTCCCTAGTGATGGGCGTTAGGATGAGAATGCGCGTCCCTAGTGACGGGCGTTAGGAGGAGAATGTGCGTTCCTAGTGATGGGTGATAGGATGAGAATGTGCGTCCCTAGTGATTGGCGTTAGGAGGAGAATGTGCGTCCCTAGTGATGGGTGATAGGATGAGAATGTGCGTCCCTAGTGATGGGCGTTAGTAGGAGAATGCGCGTCCCTAGTGATGGGTGATAGGATGAGAATGCGCGTCCCTAGTGATGGGCGTTAGGAGGAGAATGCGCATCCCTAGTGATGGGCGTTAGGAGGAGAATGCGCGTCCCTAGTGATGGGCGTTAGGAGGAGAATGTGCGTCCCTAGTGATGGGCGTTAGGAGGAGAATGCGCATCCCTAGTGATGGGCGTTAGGAGGAGAATGCGCGTCCCTAGTGATGGGCGTTAGGAGGAGAATGTGCGTCCCTAGTGATGGGCGTTAGGAGGAGAATGTGCGTCCCTAGTGATGGGTGATAGGATGAGAATGTGCGTCCCTAGTGATGGGCGTTAAGAGGAGAATGCGCGTCCCTAGTGATGGGTGATAGGATGAGAATGCGCGTCCCTAGTGATGGGCGTTAGGAGGAGAATGTGCGTCCCTAGTGATGGGCGTTAGGATGAGAATGCGCGTCCCTAGTGACGGGCGTTAAGAGGAGAATGCGCGTCCCTAGTGACGGGCGTTAGGAGGAGAATGCGCGTCCCTAGTGATGGGCGTTAGGAGGAGAATGTGCGTCCCTAGTGACGGGCGTTAGGAGGAGAATGTGCGTCCCTAGTGACGGGCGTTAGGAGGAGAATGCGCGTCCCTAGTGACGGGCGTTAGGAGGAGAATGCGCGTCCCTAGTGATGGGCGTTAGGATGAGAATGCACGTCCCTAGTGATGGGCGTTAGGATGAGAATGTGCGTCCCTAGTGATAGGCGTTAGGATGAGAATGCGCGTCCCTAGTGATGGGCGTTAGGATGAGAATGTGCGTTCCTAGTGACGGGCGTTAGGAGGAGAATGTGCGTTCCTAGTGATGGGCGTTAGGATGAGAATGTGCGTCCCTAGTGATAGGCGTTAGGATGAGAATGCGCGTCCCTAGTGATGGGCGTTAGGATGAGAATGTGCGTCCCTAGTGACGGGCGTTAGGAGGAGAATGTGCGTTCCTAGTGATGGGTGATAGGATGAGAATGTGCGTCCCTAGTGATTGGCGTTAGGAGGAGAATGTGCGTCCCTAGTGATGGGTGATAGGATGAGAATGTGCGTCCCTAGTGATGGGCGTTAGTAGGAGAATGCGCGTCCCTAGTGATGGGTGATAGGATGAGAATGCGCGTCCCTAGTGATGGGCGTTAGGAGGAGAATGTGCGTCCCTAGTGATGGGCGTTAGGATGAGAATGCGCATCCCTAGTGATGGGCGTTAGGAGGAGAATGCGCGTCCCTAGTGACGGGCGTTAGGAGGAGAATGTGCGTCCCTAGTGACGGGCGTTAGGATGAGAATGTACGTCCCTAGTGACGGGCGTTATGAGGAGAATGCGCGTCCCTAGTGACGGGCGTTAGGAGGAGAATGCGCGTCCCTAGTGATGGGCGTTAGGATGAGAGTGTGCGTCCCTAGTGATGGGCGTTAGGACGAGAATGCGCGTCCCTAGTGATGGGCGTTAGGAGGAGAATGCGCGTCCCTAGTGATGGGCGTTAGGAGGAGAATGCGCGTCCGTAGTGATGGGTGATAGGATGAGAATGCGCGTCCCTAGTAATGGGTGTTAGGAGGAGAATGTGCGTCCCTAGTGATGGGTGATAGGATGAGAATGTGCGTCCCTAGTTACGGGCGTTAGGAGGAGAATGTGCGTCCCTAGTGACGGGCGTTAGGAGGAGAATGTGCGTCCCTAGTGGTGGGCGTTAGGATGAGAATGCGCGTCTCTAGTGATGGGCGTTAGGAGGAGAATGCGCGTCCCTAGTGATGGGCGTTAGGAGGAGAATGTGCGTCCCTAGTGATGGGCGTTAGGAGGAGAATGTGCGTCCCTAGTGATGGGTGATAGGATGAGAATGTGCGTCCCTAGTGATGGGCGTTAGGAGGAGAATGCGCGTCCCTAGTGATGGGTGATAGGATGAGAATGCGCGTCCCTAGTGATGGGCGTTAGGAGGAGAATGTGCGTCCCTAGTGATGGGCGTTAGGATGAGAATGCGCGTCCCTAGTGACGGGCGTTAGGAGGAGAATGCGCGTCCCTAGTGAAGGGCGTTAGGAGGAGAATGCGCGTCCCTAGTGATGGGCGTTAGGAGGAGAATGTGCGTCCCTAGTGACGGGCGTTAGGAGGAGAATGTGCGTCCCTAGTGATAGGCGTTAGGATGAGAATGCGCGTCCCTAGTGATGGGCGTTAGGATGAGAATGCGCGTCCCTAGTGATGGGCGTTAGGATGAGAATGCACGTCCCTAGTGATGGGCGTTAGGATGAGAATGTGCGTCCCTAGTGATAGGCGTTAGGATGAGAATGCGCGTCCCTAGTGATGGGCGTTAGGATGAGAATGTGCGTCCCTAGTGACGGGCGTTAGGAGGAGAATGTGCGTCCCTAGTGATGGGTGATAGGATGAGAATGCGCGTCCCTAGTGACGGGCGATAGGAGGAGAATGTGCGTCCCTAGTGATGGGCGTTAGGATGAGAATGCGCGTCCCTAGTGACGGGCGTTAGGAGGAGAATGTGCGTTCCTAGTGATGGGTGATAGGATGAGAATGTGCGTCCCTAGTGATGGGTGATAGGATGAGAATGCGCGTCCCTAGTGACGGGCGTTAGGAGGAGAATGCGCGTCCCTAGTGATGGGCGTTAAGAGGAGAATGTACGTCCCTAGTGATGGGCGTTAAGAGGAGAATGTGCGTCCCTAGTGATGGGCGTTAGGAGGAGAATGCGCGTCCCTAGTGAAGGGCGTTAGGAGGAGAATGCGCGTCCCTAGTGATGGGCGTTAGGAGGAGAATGTGCGTCCCTAGTGACGGGCGTTAGGAGGAGAATGTGCGTCCCTAGTGACGGGCGTTAGGAGGAGAATGCGCGTCCCTAGTGACGGGCGTTAGGAGGAGAATGCGCGTCCCTAGTGATGGGCGTTAGGATGAGAATGCACGTCCCTAGTGATGGGCGTTAGGATGAGAATGTGCGTCCCTAGTGATAGGCGTTAGGATGAGAATGCGCGTCCCTAGTGATGGGCGTTAGGAGGAGAATGCGCGTCCGTAGTGATGGGTGATAGGATGAGAATGCGCGTCCCTAGTGATGGGTGATAGGATGAGAATGTGCGTCCCTAGTGACGGGCGTTAGGAGGAGAATGTGCGTCCCTCGTTACGGGCGTTAGGAGGAGAATGTGCGTCCCTAGTGACTGGCGGTAGGAGGAGAATGTGCGTCCCTAGTGGTGGGCGTTAGGATGAGAATGCGCGTCTCTAGTGATGGGCGTTAGGAGGAGAATGCGCGTCCCTAGTGATGGGCGTTAGGAGGAGAATGCGCGTCCCTAGTGATGGGCGTTAGGATGAGAATGCGCGTCCCTAGTTACGGGCGTTAGGAGGAGAATGTGCGTCCCTAGTGACGGGCGTTAAAAGGAGAATGTGCGTCCCTAGTGACGGGCGTTAGGAGGAGAATGCGCGTCCCTAGTGATGGGCGTTAGGATGAGAATGCGCGTCCCTAGTGATGGGCGTTAGGATGAAAATGTGCGTCCCTAGTGATGGGCGTTAGGAGGAGAATGTGCGTCCCTAGTGATGGGCGTTAGGATGAGAATGCGCGTCCCTAGTGATGGGCGTTAGGATGAGAATGTGCGTCCCTAGTGACGGGCGTTAGGAGGAGAATGTGCGTCCCTAGTGATGGGTGATAGGATGAGAATGCGCGTCCCTAGTGACGGGCGATAGGAGGAGAATGTGCGTCCCTAGTGATGGGCGTTAGGATGAGAATGCGCGTCCCTAGTGACGGGCGTTAGGAGGAGAATGCGCGTCCCTAGTGATGGGCGTTAGGAGGAGAATGCGCGTCCCTAGTGATGGGCGTTAGGATGAGAATGCGCGTCCCTAGTGACGGGCGTTAGGAGGAGAATGTGCGTCCCTAGTGATGGGTGTTAGGAGGAGAATGCGCGTCCGTAGTGATGGGTGATAGGATGAGAATGCGCGTCCCTAGTGATGGGTGTTAGGAGGAGAATGTGCGTCCTTAGTGATGGGCGTTAGGATGAGAATGTGCGTCCCTAGTGATGGGCGTTAGGATGAGAATGCGCGTCCCTAGTGATGGGCGTTAGGATGAGAATGCGCGTCCCTAGTGACGGGCGTTAGGAGGAGAATGTGCGTCCCTAGTGATGGGTGATAGGATGAGAATGCGCGTCCCTAGTGATGGGCGTTAGGAGGAGAATGTGCGTCCCTAGTGATGGGCGTTAGGAGGAGAATTCGCTTCCTTAGTGATGGGTGATAGGATGAGAATGCGCGTCCCTAGTGATGGGCGTTAGGAGGAGAATGTGCGTCCCTAGTGATGGGTGATAGGATGAGAATGTGCGCCCCTAGTGATGGGCGTTTGGATGAGAATGCGCGTCCCTAGTGATGGGCGTTAGGAGGAGACTGTACGTCCCTAGTGACGGGCGTTAGGAGGAGAATGCGCGTCCCTAGTGATGGGCGTTAGGATGAGAATGCTTGTCCCTAGTGACGGGCGTTAGGAGGAGACTGTACGTCCCTAGTGACGGGCGTTAGGAGGAGAATGCGCGTCCCTAGTGATGGGCGTTAGGATGAGAATGCTTGTCCCTAGTGACGGGCGTTAGGAGGAGACACTACGTCCCTAGTGACGGGCGTTAGGAGGAGAATGCGCGTCCCTAGTGACGGGCGTTTGGATGAGAATGCGCGTCCGTAGTGACGGGCGTTAGGATGAGAATGCGCGTCCCTAGTGATGGGCGTTAGGATGAGAATGCGCGTCCCTAGTGATGGGCGTTAGGATGAGAATGCGCGTCCCTAGTGATGGGCGTTAGGAGGAGAATGTGCGTCCCTAGTGATGGGTGATAGGATGAGAATGCTTGTCCCTAGTGACGGGCGTTAGGAGGAGACACTACGTCCCTAGTGACGGGCGTTAGGAGGAGAATGCACGTCCCTAGTGACGGGCGTTAGGATGAGAATGCGCGTCCGAAGTGACGGGCGTTAGGAGGAGAATGCGCGTCCCTAGTGATGGGCGTTAGGATGAGAATGCGTGTCCCTAGTGATGGGCGTTAGGAGGAGAATGCGCGTTCCTAGTGATGGGTGATAGGATGAGAATGCGCGTCCCTAGTGATGGGCGTTAGGAGGAGAATGTGCGTCCCTAGTGATGGGCGTTAGGAGGAGACTGTACGTCCCTAGTGACGGGTGTTAGGAGGAGAATGCGCGTCCCTAGTGATGGGCGTTAGGATGAGAATGCTTGTCCCTAGTGACGGGCGTTAGGAGGAGACACTACGTCCCTAGTGACGGGCGTTAGGAGGAGAATGCGCGTCCCTTGTGACAGGCGTTTGGATGAGAATGCGCGTCCGTAGTGACGGGCGTTAGGATGAGAATGCGCGTCCCTAGTGATGGGTGATAGGATGAGAATGCGCGTCCCTAGTGATGGGCGTTAGGATGAGAATGCGCGTCCCTAGTGATGGGCGTTAGGATGAGAATGCGCGTCCCTAGTAATGGGCGTTAGGAGGAGAATGTGCGTCCCTAGTGATGGGCGTTAGCATGAGAATGCGTGTCCCTAGTGATGGGCGTTAGGAGGAGAATGTGCGTCCCTAGTGATGGGTGTTAGGATGAGAATGCGCGTCCCTAGTGACGGGTGATAGGATGAGAATGCGCGTCCTTAGTGATGGGTGTTAGGATGAGAATGCGCGTCCATAGTGACGGGTGATAGGATGAGAATGCGCGTCCTTAGTGATGGGTGATAGGATGAGAATGCTCTGCCTAGTGATGGGTGTTAGGAGGAGAATGCGCGTCCCTAGTGATGGGTGATAGGATGAGAATGCGCGTCCCTAGTGATGGGCGTTAGGAGGAGAATGCGCGTCCCTAGTGATGGGCGTTAGGATGAGAATGCGCGTCCCTAGTGATGGGTGATAGGATGAGAATGTGCGTCCCTAGTGATGGGCGTTAGCATGAGAATGCGCGTCCCTAGTGATGGGCGTTAGCATGAGAATGCGCGTCCCTAGTGACGGGCGTTTGGAGGAGAATGTGCGTCCCTAGTGATGGGTGTTAGGATGAGAATGCGCGTCCCTAGTGACGGGTGATAGGATGAGAATGCGCGTCCTTAGTGATGGGCGTTAGGAGGAGAATGTGCGTCCCTAGTGACGGGCGTTAGGAGGATAATGCGCGTCCCTAGTGATGGGCGTTAGGAGGAGAATGCGCATCCCTAGTGATGGGCGATAAGAGGAGAATGTACGTCCCTAGTGATGGGCGTTAAGAGGAGAATGTGCGTCCCTAGTGATGGGCGTTAGGAGGAGAATGTACGTCCCTAGTGATGGGCGTTAAGAGGAGAATGTGCGTCCCTAGTGATGGGCGTTAGGAGGAGAATGTGCGTCCCTAGTGATGGGCGTTAGGATGAGAATGCGCGTCCCTAGTGACGGGCGTTACGAGGAGAATGTGCGTCCCTAGTGATGGGCGTTAGGAGGAGAATGCGCGTCCGTAGTGATGGGTGATAGGATGAGAATGCGCGTCCCTAGTGATGGGTGTTAGGAGGAGAATGTACGTCCCTAGTGATGGGTGTTAGGATGAGAATGTGCGTCCCTAGTGATGGGCGTTAGGATGAGAATGCGCGTCCCTAGTGATGGGCGTTAGGATGGGAATGCGCGTCCCTAGTGACGGGCGTTAGGAGGAGAATGTGGGTTCCTAGTGATGGGTGATAGGATGAGAATGTGCGTCCCTAGTGATGGGTGATAGGATGAGAATGCGCGTCCCTAGTGACGGGCGTTAGGAGGAGAATGCGCGTCCCTAGTGATGGGCGTTAAGAGGAGAATGTACGTCCCTAGTGATGGGCGTTAAGAGGAGAATGTGCGTCCCTAGTGATGGGCGTTAGGAGGAGAATGTGCGTCCCTAGTGGTGGGCGTTAGGATGAGAATGCGCGTCCCTAGTGACGGGCGTTAGGAGGAGAATGTGCATCCCTAGTGACGGGCGTTAGGAGGAGAATGTGCGTCCCTAGTGACGGGCGTTATGAGGAGAATGTGCGTCCCTAGTGACGGGCGTTAGGAGGAGAATGCGCGTCCCTAGTGATGGGTGTTAGGAGGAGAATGCCCTACCTAGTGACGGGCGTTAGGAGGAGAATGCCCCACCTAGTGACGGGCGTTAGGAGGAGAATGTGCGTCCCTAGTGACGGGCGTTAGGATGAGAATGCTCGTCCCTAGTGACGGGCGTTAGGAGGAGAATGTGCGTCCCTAGTGACGGGCGTTAGGAGGAGAATGCGCGTCCCTAGTGACGGGCGTTAGGATGAGAATGTGCGTCCCTAGTGACGGGCGTTAGGAGGAGAATGCGCGTCCCTAGTGATGGGCGTTAGGAGGAGAATGTACGTCCCTAGTGATGGGCGTTAGGAGGAGAATGTGCGTCCCTAGTGATGGGCGTTAGGAGGAGAATGTGCGTCCCTAGTGATGGGCGTTAGGATGAGAATGCGCGTCCCTAGTGACGGGCGTTAGGAGGAGAATGTGCGTCCCTAGTGATGGGCGTTAGGAGGAGAATGCGCGTCCGTAGTGATGGGTGATAGGATGAGAATGCGCGTCCCTAGTGATGGGTGTTAGGAGGAGAATGTGCGTCCCTAGTGATGGGGGTTAGGATGAGAATGTGCGTCCCTAGTGATGGGCGTTAGGATGAGAATGTGCGTCCCTAGTGATGGGCGTTAGGATGAGAATGCGCGTCCCTAGTGACGGGCGTTAGGAGGAGAATGTGCGTTCCTAGTGATGGGTGATAGGATGAGAATGTGCGTCCCTAGTGATGGGTGATAGGATGAGAATGCGCGTCCCTAGTGACGGGCGTTAGGAGGAGAATGCGCGTCCCTAGTGATGGGCGTTAAGAGGAGAATGTACGTCCCTAGTGATGGGCGTTAAGAGGAGAATGTGCGTCCCTAGTGATGGGCGTTAGGAGGAGAATGTGCGTCCCTAGTGATGGGCGTTAGGATGAGAATGCGCGTCCCTAGTGACGGGCGTTAGGAGGAGAATGTGCGTCCCTAGTGATGGGCGTTAGGAGGAGAATGCGCGTCCGTAGTGATGGGTGATAGGATGAGAATGCGCGTCCCTAGTGATGGGTGTTAGGAGGAGAATGTGCGTCCCTAGTGATGGGTGTTAGGATGAGAATGTGCGTCCCTAGTGATGGGCGTTAGGATGAGAATGCGCGTCCCTAGTGATGGGCGTTAGGATGAGAATGCGCGTCCCTAGTGACGGGCGTTAGGAGGAGAATGTGCGTTCCTAGTGATGGGTGATAGGATGAGAATGTGCGTCCCTAGTGATTGGCGTTAGGAGGAGAATGTGCGTCCCTAGTGATGGGTGATAGGATGAGAATGTGCGTCCCTAGTGATGGGCGTTAGTAGGAGAATGCGCGTCCCTAGTGATGGGTGATAGGATGAGAATGCGCGTCCCTAGTGATGGGCGTTAGGAGGAGAATGCGCATCCCTAGTGATGGGCGTTAGGAGGAGAATGCGCGTCCCTAGTGATGGGCGTTAGGAGGAGAATGTGCGTCCCTAGTGATGGGCGTTAGGAGGAGAATGCGCATCCCTAGTGATGGGCGTTAGGAGGAGAATGCGCGTCCCTAGTGATGGGCGTTAGGAGGAGAATGTGCGTCCCTAGTGATGGGCGTTAGGAGGAGAATGTGCGTCCCTAGTGATGGGTGATAGGATGAGAATGTGCGTCCCTAGTGATGGGCGTTAGGAGGAGAATGCGCGTCCCTAGTGATGGGTGATAGGATGAGAATGCGCGTCCCTAGTGATGGGCGTTAGGAGGAGAATGTGCGTCCCTAGTGATGGGCGTTAGGATGAGAATGCGCGTCCCTAGTGACGGGCGTTAAGAGGAGAATGCGCGTCCCTAGTGACGGGCGTTAGGAGGAGAATGCGCGTCCCTAGTGATGGGCGTTAGGAGGAGAATGTGCGTCCCTAGTGACGGGCGTTAGGAGGAGAATGCGCGTCCCTAGTGACGGGCGTTAGGAGGAGAATGCGCGTCCCTAGTGACGGGCGTTAGGAGGAGAATGCGCGTCCCTAGTGATGGGCGTTAGGATGAGAATGCACGTCCCTAGTGATGGGCGTTAGGATGAGAATGTGCGTCCCTAGTGATAGGCGTTAGGATGAGAATGCGCGTCCCTAGTGATGGGCGTTAGGATGAGAATGTGCGTTCCTAGTGACGGGCGTTAGGAGGAGAATGTGCGTTCCTAGTGATGGGCGTTAGGATGAGAATGTGCGTCCCTAGTGATAGGCGTTAGGATGAGAATGCGCGTCCCTAGTGATGGGCGTTAGGATGAGAATGTGCGTCCCTAGTGACGGGCGTTAGGAGGATAATGTGCGTTCCTAGTGATGGGTGATAGGATGAGAATGTGCGTCCCTAGTGATTGGCGTTAGGAGGAGAATGTGCGTCCCTAGTGATGGGTGATAGGATGAGAATGTGCGTCCCTAGTGATGGGCGTTAGTAGGAGAATGCGCGTCCCTAGTGATGGGTGATAGGATGAGAATGCGCGTCCCTAGTGATGGGCGTTAGGAGGAGAATGTGCGTCCCTAGTGATGGGCGTTAGGATGAGAATGCGCATCCCTAGTGATGGGCGTTAGGAGGAGAATGCGCGTCCCTAGTGACGGGCGTTAGGAGGAGAATGTGCGTCCCTAGTGACGGGCGTTAGGATGAGAATGTACGTCCCTAGTGACGGGCGTTATGAGGAGAATGCGCGTCCCTAGTGACGGGCGTTAGGAGGAGAATGCGCGTCCCTAGTGATGGGCGTTAGGATGAGAGTGTGCGTCCCTAGTGATGGGCGTTAGGACGAGAATGCGCGTCCCTAGTGATGGGCGTTAGGAGGAGAATGCGCGTCCCTAGTGATGGGCGTTAGGAGGAGAATGCGCGTCCGTAGTGATGGGTGATAGGATGAGAATGCGCGTCCCTAGTAATGGGTGTTAGGAGGAGAATGTGCGTCCCTAGTGATGGGTGATAGGATGAGAATGTGCGTCCCTAGTTACGGGCGTTAGGAGGAGAATGTGCGTCCCTAGTGACGGGCGTTAGGAGGAGAATGTGCGTCCCTAGTGGTGGGCGTTAGGATGAGAATGCGCGTCTCTAGTGATGGGCGTTAGGAGGAGAATGTGCGTCCCTAGTGATGGGCGTTAGGAGGAGAATGTGCGTCCCTAGTGATGGGTGATAGGATGAGAATGTGCGTCCCTAGTGATGGGCGTTAGGAGGAGAATGCGCGTCCCTAGTGACGGGCGTTAGGAGGAGAATGCGCGTCCCTAGTGATGGGCGTTAGGAGGAGAATGCGCGTCCGTAGTGATGGGTGATAGGATGAGAATGCGCGTCCCTAGTGATGGGTGTTAGGAGGAGAATGTGCGTCCCTAGTGATGGGTGTTAGGATGAGAATGTGCGTCCCTAGTGATGGGCGTTAGGATGAGAATGCGCGTCCCTAGTGATGGGCGTTAGGATGAGAATGCGCGTCCCTAGTGACGGGCGTTAGGAGGAGAATGTGCGTTCCTAGTGATGGGTGATAGGATGAGAATGTGCGTCCCTAGTGATTGGCGTTAGGAGGAGAATGTGCGTCCCTAGTGATGGGTGATAGGATGAGAATGTGCGTCCCTAGTGATGGGCGTTAGTAGGAGAATGCGCGTCCCTAGTGATGGGTGATAGGATGAGAATGCGCGTCCCTAGTGATGGGCGTTAGGAGGAGAATGCGCATCCCTAGTGATGGGCGTTAGGAGGAGAATGCGCGTCCCTAGTGATGGGCGTTAGGAGGAGAATGTGCGTCCCTAGTGATGGGCGTTAGGAGGAGAATGCGCATCCCTAGTGATGGGCGTTAGGAGGAGAATGCGCGTCCCTAGTGATGGGCGTTAGGAGGAGAATGTGCGTCCCTAGTGATGGGCGTTAGGAGGAGAATGTGCGTCCCTAGTGATGGGTGATAGGATGAGAATGTGCGTCCCTAGTGATGGGCGTTAGGAGGAGAATGCGCGTCCCTAGTGATGGGTGATAGGATGAGAATGCGCGTCCCTAGTGATGGGCGTTAGGAGGAGAATGTGCGTCCCTCGTGATGGGCGTTAGGATGAGAATGCGCGTCCCTAGTGACGGGCGTTAAGAGGAGAATGCGCGTCCCTAGTGACGGGCGTTAGGAGGAGAATGCGCGTCCCTAGTGATGGGCGTTAGGAGGAGAATGTGCGTCCCTAGTGACGGGCGTTAGGAGGAGAATGTGCGTCCCTAGTGACGGGCGTTAGGAGGAGAATGCGCGTCCCTAGTGACGGGCGTTAGGAGGAGAATGCGCGTCCCTAGTGATGGGCGTTAGGATGAGAATGCACGTCCCTAGTGATGGGCGTTAGGATGAGAATGTGCGTCCCTAGTGATAGGCGTTAGGATGAGAATGCGCGTCCCTAGTGATGGGCGTTAGGATGAGAATGTGCGTTCCTAGTGACGGGCGTTAGGAGGAGAATGTGCGTTCCTAGTGATGGGCGTTAGGATGAGAATGTGCGTCCCTAGTGATAGGCGTTAGTATGAGAATGCGCGTCCCTAGTGATGGGCGTTAGGAGGAGAATGTGCGTCCCTAGTGATGGGCGTTAGGAGGAGAATGTGCGTCCCTAGTGATGGGTGATAGGATGAGAATGTGCGTCCCTAGTGATGGGCGTTAGGAGGAGAATGCGCGTCCCTAGTGATGGGTGATAGGATGAGAATGCGCGTCCCTAGTGATGGGCGTTAGGAGGAGAATGTGCGTCCCTCGTGATGGGCGTTAGGATGAGAATGCGCGTCCCTAGTGACGGGCGTTAAGAGGAGAATGCGCGTCCCTAGTGACGGGCGTTAGGAGGAGAATGCGCGTCCCTAGTGATGGGCGTTAGGAGGAGAATGTGCGTCCCTAGTGACGGGCGTTAGGAGGAGAATGTGCGTCCCTAGTGACGGGCGTTAGGAGGAGAATGCGCGTCCCTAGTGACGGGCGTTAGGAGGAGAATGCGCGTCCCTAGTGATGGGCGTTAGGATGAGAATGCACGTCCCTAGTGATGGGCGTTAGGATGAGAATGTGCGTCCCTAGTGATAGGCGTTAGGATGAGAATGCGCGTCCCTAGTGATGGGCGTTAGGATGAGAATGTGCGTTCCTAGTGACGGGCGTTAGGAGGAGAATGTGCGTTCCTAGTGATGGGCGTTAGGATGAGAATGTGCGTCCCTAGTGATAGGCGTTAGTATGAGAATGCGCGTCCCTAGTGATGGGCGTTAGGATGAGAATGTGCGTCCCTAGTGACGGGCGTTAGGAGGATAATGTGCGTTCCTAGTGATGGGTGATAGGATGAGAATGTGCGTCCCTAGTGATTGGCGTTAGGAGGAGAATGTGCGTCCCTAGTGATGGGTGATAGGATGAGAATGTGCGTCCCTAGTGATGGGCGTTAGTAGGAGAATGCGCGTCCCTAGTGATGGGTGATAGGATGAGAATGCGCGTCCCTAGTGATGGGCGTTAGGAGGAGAATGTGCGTCCCTAGTGATGGGCGTTAGGATGAGAATGCGCATCCCTAGTGATGGGCGTTAGGAGGAGAATGCGCGTCCCTAGTGACGGGCGTTAGGAGGAGAATGTGCGTCCCTAGTGACGGGCGTTAGGATGAGAATGTACGTCCCTAGTGACGGGCGTTATGAGGAGAATGCGCGTCCCTAGTGACGGGCGTTAGGAGGAGAATGCGCGTCCCTAGTGATGGGCGTTAGGATGAGAGTGTGCGTCCCTAGTGATGGGCGTTAGGACGAGAATGCGCGTCCCTAGTGATGGGCGTTAGGAGGAGAATGCGCGTCCCTAGTGATGGGCGTTAGGAGGAGAATGCGCGTCCGTAGTGATGGGTGATAGGATGAGAATGCGCGTCCCTAGTAATGGGTGTTAGGAGGAGAATGTGCGTCCCTAGTGATGGGTGATAGGATGAGAATGTGCGTCCCTAGTTACGGGCGTTAGGAGGAGAATGTGCGTCCCTAGTGACGGGCGTTAGGAGGAGAATGTGCGTCCCTAGTGGTGGGCGTTAGGATGAGAATGCGCGTCTCTAGTGATGGGCGTTAGGAGGAGAATGTGCGTCCCTAGTGATGGGCGTTAGGAGGAGAATGTGCGTCCCTAGTGATGGGTGATAGGATGAGAATGTGCGTCCCTAGTGATGGGCGTTAGGAGGAGAATGCGCGTCCCTAGTGACGGGCGTTAGGAGGAGAATGCGCGTCCCTAGTGAAGGGCGTTAGGAGGAGAATGCGCGTCCCTAGTGATGGGCGTTAGGAGGAGAATGTGCGTCCCTAGTGACGGGCGTTAGGAGGAGAATGTGCGTCCCTAGTGACGGGCGTTAGGAGGAGAATGCGCGTCCCTAGTGACGGGCGTTAGGAGGAGAATGCGCGTCCCTAGTGATGGGCGTTAGGATGAGAATGCACGTCCCTAGTGATGGGCGTTAGGATGAGAATGTGCGTCCCTAGTGATAGGCGTTAGGATGAGAATGCGCGTCCCTAGTGATGGGCGTTAGGAGGAGAATGCGCGTCCGTAGTGATGGGTGATAGGATGAGAATGCGCGTCCCTAGTGATGGGTGATAGGATGAGAATGTGCGTCCCTAGTGACGGGCGTTAGGAGGAGAATGTGCGTCCCTCGTTACGGGCGTTAGGAGGAGAATGTGCGTCCCTAGTGATGGGCGTTAGGACGAGAATGCGCGTCCCTAGTGATGGGCGTTAGGAGGAGAATGCGCGTCCCTAGTGATGGGCGTTAGGAGGAGAATGCGCGTCCGTAGTGATGGGTGATAGGATGAGAATGCGCGTCCCTAGTAATGGGTGTTAGGAGGAGAATGTGCGTCCCTAGTGACGGGCGTTAGGAGGAGAATGTGCGTCCCTAGTGGTGGGCGTTAGGATGAGAATGCGCGTCTCTAGTGATGGGCGTTAGGAGGAGAATGCGCGTCCCTAGTGATGGGCGTTAGGAGGAGAATGTGCGTCCCTAGTGATGGGCGTTAGGAGGAGAATGTGCGTCCCTAGTGATGGGTGATAGGATGAGAATGTGCGTCCCTAGTGATGGGCGTTAGGAGGAGAATGCGCGTCCCTAGTGATGGGTGATAGGATGAGAATGCGCGTCCCTAGTGATGGGCGTTAGGAGGAGAATGTGCGTCCCTAGTGATGGGCGTTAGGATGAGAATGCGCGTCCCTAGTGACGGGCGTTAGGAGGAGAATGCGCGTCCCTAGTGAAGGGCGTTAGGAGGAGAATGCGCGTCCCTAGTGATGGGCGTTAGGAGGAGAATGTGCGTCCCTAGTGACGGGCGTTAGGAGGAGAATGTGCGTCCCTAGTGACGGGCGTTAGGAGGAGAATGCGCGTCCCTAGTGACGGGCGTTAGGAGGAGAATGCGCGTCCCTACTGATGGGCGTTAGGATGAGAATGCACGTCCCTAGTGATGGGCGTTAGGATGAGAATGTGCGTCCCTAGTGATAGGCGTTAGGATGAGAATGCGCGTCCCTAGTGATGGGCGTTAGGAGGAGAATGCGCGTCCGTAGTGATGGGTGATAGGATGAGAATGCGCGTCCCTAGTGATGGGTGATAGGATGAGAATGTGCGTCCCTAGTGACGGGCGTTAGGAGGAGAATGTGCGTCCCTCGTTACGGGCGTTAGGAGGAGAATGTGCGTCCCTAGTGACTGGCGGTAGGAGGAGAATGTGCGTCCCTAGTGGTGGGCGTTAGGATGAGAATGCGCGTCTCTAGTGATGGGCGTTAGGAGGAGAATGCGCGTCCCTAGTGATGGGCGTTAGGAGGAGAATGCGCGTCCCTAGTGATGGGCGTTAGGATGAGAATGCGCGTCCCTAGTTACGGGCGTTAGGAGGAGAATGTGCGTCCCTAGTGACGGGCGTTAAAAGGAGAATGTGCGTCCCTAGTGACGGGCGTTAGGAGGAGAATGCGCGTCCCTAGTGATGGGCGTTAGGATGAGAATGCGCGTCCCTAGTGATGGGCGTTAGGATGAAAATGTGCGTCCCTAGTGATGGGCGTTAGGAGGAGAATGTGCGTCCCTAGTGATGGGCGTTAGGATGAGAATGCGCGTCCCTAGTGATGGGCGTTAGGATGAGAATGTGCGTCCCTAGTGACGGGCGTTAGGAGGAGAATGTGCGTCCCTAGTGATGGGTGATAGGATGAGAATGCGCGTCCCTAGTGACGGGCGATAGGAGGAGAATGTGCGTCCCTAGTGATGGGCGTTAGGATGAGAATGCGCGTCCCTAGTGACGGGCGTTAGGAGGAGAATGCGCGTCCCTAGTGATGGGCGTTAGGAGGAGAATGCGCGTCCCTAGTGATGGGCGTTAGGATGAGAATGCGCGTCCCTAGTGACGGGCGTTAGGAGGAGAATGTGCGTCCCTAGTGATGGGTGTTAGGAGGAGAATGCGCGTCCGTAGTGATGGGTGATAGGATGAGAATGCGCGTCCCTAGTGATGGGTGTTAGGAGGAGAATGTGCGTCCTTAGTGATGGGCGTTAGGATGAGAATGTGCGTCCCTAGTGATGGGCGTTAGGATGAGAATGCGCGTCCCTAGTGATGGGCGTTAGGATGAGAATGCGCGTCCCTAGTGACGGGCGTTAGGAGGAGAATGTGCGTCCCTAGTGATGGGTGATAGGATGAGAATGCGCGTCCCTAGTGATGGGCGTTAGGAGGAGAATGTGCGTCCCTAGTGATGGGCGTTAGGAGGAGAATTCGCTTCCTTAGTGATGGGTGATAGGATGAGAATGCGCGTCCCTAGTGATGGGCGTTAGGAGGAGAATGTGCGTCCCTAGTGATGGGTGATAGGATGAGAATGTGCGCCCCTAGTGATGGGCGTTTGGATGAGAATGCGCGTCCCTAGTGATGGGCGTTAGGAGGAGACTGTACGTCCCTAGTGACGGGCGTTAGGAGGAGAATGCGCGTCCCTAGTGATGGGCGTTAGGATGAGAATGCTTGTCCCTAGTGACGGGCGTTAGGAGGAGACTGTACGTCCCTAGTGACGGGCGTTAGGAGGAGAATGCGCGTCCCTAGTGATGGGCGTTAGGATGAGAATGCTTGTCCCTAGTGACGGGCGTTAGGAGGAGACACTACGTCCCTAGTGACGGGCGTTAGGAGGAGAATGCGCGTCCCTAGTGACGGGCGTTTGGATGAGAATGCGCGTCCGTAGTGACGGGCGTTAGGATGAGAATGCGCGTCCCTAGTGATGGGCGTTAGGATGAGAATGCGCGTCCCTAGTGATGGGCGTTAGGATGAGAATGCGCGTCCCTAGTGATGGGCGTTAGGAGGAGAATGTGCGTCCCTAGTGATGGGTGATAGGATGAGAATGCTTGTCCCTAGTGACGGGCGTTAGGAGGAGACACTACGTCCCTAGTGACGGGCGTTAGGAGGAGAATGCACGTCCCTAGTGACGGGCGTTAGGATGAGAATGCGCGTCCCAAGTGACGGGCGTTAGGAGGAGAATGCGCGTCCCTAGTGATGGGCGTTAGGATGAGAATGCGTGTCCCTAGTGATGGGCGTTAGGAGGAGAATGCGCGTTCCTAGTGATGGGTGATAGGATGAGAATGCGCGTCCCTAGTGATGGGCGTTAGGAGGAGAATGTGCGTCCCTAGTGATGGGCGTTAGGAGGAGACTGTACGTCCCTAGTGACGGGTGTTAGGAGGAGAATGCGCGTCCCTAGTGATGGGCGTTAGGATGAGAATGCTTGTCCCTAGTGACGGGCGTTAGGAGGAGACACTACGTCCCTAGTGACGGGCGTTAGGAGGAGAATGCGCGTCCCTTGTGACGGGCGTTTGGATGAGAATGCGCGTCCGTAGTGACGGGCGTTAGGATGAGAATGCGCGTCCCTAGTGATGGGTGATAGGATGAGAATGCGTGTCCCTAGTGATGGGCGTTAGGATGAGAATGCGCGTCCCTAGTGATGGGCGTTAGGATGAGAATGCGCGTCCCTAGTAATGGGCGTTAGGAGGAGAATGTGCGTCCCTAGTGATGGGCGTTAGCATGAGAATGCGTGTCCCTAAGTGATGGGCGTTAGGAGGAGAATGTGCGTCCCTAGTGATGGGTGTTAGGATGAGAATGCGCGTCCCTAGTGACGGGTGATAGGATGAGAATGCGCGTCCTTAGTGATGGGTGTTAGGATGAGAATGCGCGTCCATAGTGACGGGTGATAGGATGAGAATGCGCGTCCTTAGTGATGGGTGATAGGATGAGAATGCTCTGCCTAGTGATGGGTGTTAGGAGGAGAATGCGCGTCCCTAGTGATGGGTGATAGGATGAGAATGCGCGTCCCTAGTGATGGGCGTTAGGAGGAGAATGCGCGTCCCTAGTGATGGGCGTTAGGATGAGAATGCGCGTCCCTAGTGATGGGTGATAGGATGAGAATGTGCGTCCCTAGTGATGGGCGTTAGCATGAGAATGCGCGTCCCTAGTGATGGGCGTTAGCATGAGAATGCGCGTCCCTAGTGACGGGCGTTTGGAGGAGAATGTGCGTCCCTAGTGATGGGTGTTAGGATGAGAATGCGCGTCCCTAGTGACGGGTGATAGGATGAGAATGCGCGTCCTTAGTGATGGGCGTTAGGAGGAGAATGTGCGTCCCTAGTGACGGGCGTTAGGAGGATAATGCGCGTCCCTAGTGATGGGCGTTAGGAGGAGAATGCGCATCCCTAGTGATGGGCGATAAGAGGAGAATGTACGTCCCTAGTGATGGGCGTTAAGAGGAGAATGTGCGTCCCTAGTGATGGGCGTTAGGAGGAGAATGTACGTCCCTAGTGATGGGCGTTAAGAGGAGAATGTGCGTCCCTAGTGATGGGCGTTAGGAGGAGAATGTGCGTCCCTAGTGATGGGCGTTAGGATGAGAATGCGCGTCCCTAGTGACGGGCGTTAGGAGGAGAATGTGCGTCCCTAGTGATGGGCGTTAGGAGGAGAATGCGCGTCCGTAGTGATGGGTGATAGGATGAGAATGCGCGTCCCTAGTGATGGGTGTTAGGAGGAGAATGTACGTCCCTAGTGATGGGTGTTAGGATGAGAATGTGCGTCCCTAGTGATGGGCGTTAGGATGAGAATGCGCGTCCCTAGTGATGGGCGTTAGGATGGGAATGCGCGTCCCTAGTGACGGGCGTTAGGAGGAGAATGTGCGTTCCTAGTGATGGGTGATAGGATGAGAATGTGCGTCCCTAGTGATGGGTGATAGGATGAGAATGCGCGTCCCTAGTGACGGGCGTTAGGAGGAGAATGCGCGTCCCTAGTGATGGGCGTTAAGAGGAGAATGTACGTCCCTAGTGATGGGCGTTAAGAGGAGAATGTGCGTCCCTAGTGATGGGCGTTAGGAGGAGAATGTGCGTCCCTAGTGGTGGGCGTTAGGATGAGAATGCGCGTCCCTAGTGACGGGCGTTAGGAGGAGAATGTGCATCCCTAGTGACGGGCGTTAGGAGGAGAATGTGCGTCCCTAGTGACGGGCGTTATGAGGAGAATGTGCGTCCCTAGTGACGGGCGTTAGGAGGAGAATGCGCGTCCCTAGTGATGGGTGTTAGGAGGAGAATGCCCTACCTAGTGACGGGCGTTAGGAGGAGAATGCCCCACCTAGTGACGGGCGTTAGGAGGAGAATGTGCGTCCCTAGTGACGGGCGTTAGGATGAGAATGCTCGTCCCTAGTGACGGGCGTTAGGAGGAGAATGTGCGTCCCTAGTGACGGGCGTTAGGAGGAGAATGCGCGTCCCTAGTGACGGGCGTTAGGATGAGAATGTGCGTCCCTAGTGACGGGCGTTAGGAGGAGAATGCGCGTCCCTAGTGATGGGCGTTAGGAGGAGAATGTACGTCCCTAGTGATGGGCGTTAGGAGGAGAATGTGCGTCCCTAGTGATGGGCGTTAGGAGGAGAATGTGCGTCCCTAGTGATGGGCGTTAGGATGAGAATGCGCGTCCCTAGTGACGGGCGTTAGGAGGAGAATGTGCGTCCCTAGTGATGGGCGTTAGGAGGAGAATGCGCGTCCGTAGTGATGGGTGATAGGATGAGAATGCGCGTCCCTAGTGATGGGTGTTAGGAGGAGAATGTGCGTCCCTAGTGATGGGTGTTAGGATGAGAATGTGCGTCCCTAGTGATGGGCGTTAGGATGAGAATGTGCGTCCCTAGTGATGGGCGTTAGGATGAGAATGCGCGTCCCTAGTGACGGGCGTTAGGAGGAGAATGTGCGTTCCTAGTGATGGGTGATAGGATGAGAATGTGCGTCCCTAGTGATGGGTGATAGGATGAGAATGCGCGTCCATAGTGACGGGCGTTAGGAGGAGAATGCGCGTCCCTAGTGATGGGCGTTAAGAGGAGAATGTACGTCCCTAGTGATGGGCGTTAAGAGGAGAATGTGCGTCCCTAGTGATGGGCGTTAGGAGGAGAATGTGCGTCCCTAGTGATGGGCGTTAGGATGAGAATGCGCGTCCCTAGTGACGGGCGTTAGGAGGAGAATGTGCGTCCCTAGTGATGGGCGTTAGGAGGAGAATGCGCGTCCGTAGTGATGGGTGATAGGATGAGAATGCGCGTCCCTAGTGATGGGTGTTAGGAGGAGAATGTGCGTCCCTAGTGATGGGTGTTAGGATGAGAATGTGCGTCCCTAGTGATGGGCGTTAGGATGAGAATGCGCGTCCCTAGTGATGGGCGTTAGGATGTGAATGCGCGTCCCTAGTGACGGGCGTTAGGAGGAGAATGTGCGTTCCTAGTGATGGGTGATAGGATGAGAATGTGCGTCCCTAGTGATTGGCGTTAGGAGGAGAATGTGCGTCCCTAGTGATGGGTGATAGGATGAGAATGTGCGTCCCTAGTGATGGGCGTTAGTAGGAGAATGCGCGTCCCTAGTGATGGGTGATAGGATGAGAATGCGCGTCCCTAGTGATGGGCGTTAGGAGGAGAATGCGCATCCCTAGTGATGGGCGTTAGGAGGAGAATGCGCGTCCCTAGTGATGGGCGTTAGGAGGAGAATGTGCGTCCCTAGTGATGGGCGTTAGGAGGAGAATGCGCATCCCTAGTGATGGGCGTTAGGAGGAGAATGCGCGTCCCTAGTGATGGGCGTTAGGAGGAGAATGTGCGTCCCTAGTGATGGGCGTTAGGAGGAGAATGTGCGTCCCTAGTGATGGGTGATAGGATGAGAATGTGCGTCTCTAGTGATGGGCGTTAGGAGGAGAATGCGCGTCCCTAGTGATGGGTGATAGGATGAGAATGCGCGTCCCTAGTGATGGGCGTTAGGAGGAGAATGTGCGTCCCTAGTGATGGGCGTTAGGATGAGAATGCGCGTCCCTAGTGACGGGCGTTAAGAGGAGAATGCGCGTCCCTAGTGACGGGCGTTGGGAATAGAATGCGCGTCCCTAGTGATGGGCGTTAGGAGGAGAATGTGCGTCCCTAGTGACGGGCGTTAGGAGGAGAATGTGCGTCCCTAGTGACGGGCGTTAGGAGGAGAATGCGCGTCCCTAGTGACGGGCGTTAGGAGGAGAATGCGCGTCCCTAGTGATGGGCGTTAGGATGAGAATGCACGTCCCTAGTGATGGGCGTTAGGATGAGAATGTGCGTCCCTAGTGATAGGCGTTAGGATGAGAATGCGCGTCCCTAGTGATGGGCGTTAGGATGAGAATGTGCGTTCCTAGTGACGGGCGTTAGGAGGAGAATGTGCGTTCCTAGTGATGGGCGTTAGGATGAGAATGTGCGTCCCTAGTGATAGGCGTTAGGATGAGAATGCGCGTCCCTAGTGATGGGCGTTAGGATGAGAATGTGCGTCCCTAGTGACGGGCGTTAGGAGGAGAATGTGCGTTCCTAGTGATGGGTGATAGGATGAGAATGTGCGTCCCTAGTGATTGGCGTTAGGAGGAGAATGTGCGTCCCTAGTGATGGGTGATAGGATGAGAATGTGCGTCCCTAGTGATGGGCGTTAGTAGGAGAATGCGCGTCCCTAGTGATGGGTGATAGGATGAGAATGCGCGTCCCTAGTGATGGGCGTTAGGAGGAGAATGTGCGTCCCTAGTGATGGGCGTTAGGATGAGAATGCGCATCCCTAGTGATGGGCGTTAGGAGGAGAATACGCGTCCCTAGTGACGGGCGTTAGGAGGAGAATGTGCGTCCCTAGTGACGGGCGTTAGGATGAGAATGTACGTCCCTAGTGACGGGCGTTATGAGGAGAATGCGCGTCCCTAGTGACGGGCGTTAGGAGGAGAATGCGCGTCCCTAGTGATGGGCGTTAGGATGAGAGTGTGCGTCCCTAGTGATGGGCGTTAGGACGAGAATGCGCGTCCCTAGTGATGGGCGTTAGGAGGAGAATGCGCGTCCCTAGTGATGGGCGTTAGGAGGAGAATGCGCGTCCGTAGTGATGGGTGATAGGATGAGAATGCGCGTCCCTAGTAATGGGTGTTAGGAGGAGAATGTGCGTCCCTAGTGATGGGTGATAGGATGAGAATGTGCGTCCCTAGTTACGGGCGTTAGGAGGAGAATGTGCGTCCCTAGTGACGGGCGTTAGGAGGAGAATGTGCGTCCCTAGTGGTGGGCGTTAGGATGAGAATGCGCGTCTCTAGTGATGGGCGTTAGGAGGAGAATGTGCGTCCCTAGTGATGGGCGTTAGGAGGAGAATGTGCGTCCCTAGTGATGGGTGATAGGATGAGAATGTGCGTCCCTAGTGATGGGCGTTAGGAGGAGAATGCGCGTCCCTACTGACGGGCGTTAGGAGGAGAATGCGCGTCCCTAGTGAAGGGCGTTAGGAGGAGAATGCGCGTCCCTAGTGATGGGCGTTAGGAGGAGAATGTGCGTCCCTAGTGACGGGCGTTAGGAGGAGAATGTGCGTCCCTAGTGACGGGCGTTAGGAGGAGAATGCGCGTCCCTAGTGACGGGCGTTAGGAGGAGAAT
The DNA here is from genome assembly GCF_051348905.1 of Ranitomeya variabilis. Classification (NCBI taxonomy): domain Eukaryota; kingdom Metazoa; phylum Chordata; class Amphibia; order Anura; family Dendrobatidae; genus Ranitomeya; species Ranitomeya variabilis. The sequence continues at coordinate 21,369,240 of NC_135233.1, forward strand.
GCGCGTCCCTAGTGATGGGCGTTAGGATGAGAATGCACGTCCCTAGTGATGGGCGTTAGGATGAGAATGTGCGTCCCTAGTGATAGGCGTTAGGATGAGAATGCGCGTCCCTAGTGATGGGCGTTAGGAGGAGAATGCGCGTCCGTAGTGATGGGTGATAGGATGAGAATGCGCGTCCCTAGTGATGGGTGATAGGATGAGAATGTGCGTCCCTAGTGACGGGCGTTAGGAGGAGAATGTGCGTCCCTCGTTACGGGCGTTAGGAGGAGAATGTGCGTCCCTAGTGACTGGCGGTAGGAGGAGAAGGTGCGTCCCTAGTGGTGGGCGTTAGGATGAGAATGCGCGTCTCTAGTGATGGGCGTTAGGAGGAGAATGTGCGTCCCTAGTGATGGGCGTTAGGAGGAGAATGTGCGTCCCTAGTGATGGGCGTTAGGATGAGAATGCGCGTCCCTAGTGACGGGCGTTAGGAGGAGAATGTGCGTCCCTAGTGATGGGCGTTAGGAGGAGAATGCGCGTCCGTAGTGATGGGTGATAGGATGAGAATGCGCGTCCCTAGTGATGGGTGTTAGGAGGAGAATGTGCGTCCCTAGTGATGGGTGTTAGGATGAGAATGTGCGTCCCTAGTGATGGGCGTTAGGATGAGAATGCGCGTCCCTAGTGATGGGCGTTAGGATGAGAATGCGCGTCCCTAGTGACGGGCGTTAGGAGGAGAATGTGCGTTCCTAGTGATGGGTGATAGGATGAGAATGTGCGTCCCTAGTGATGGGTGATAGGATGAGAATGCGCGTCCCTAGTGACGGGCGTTAGGAGGAGAATGCGCGTCCCTAGTGATGGGCGTTAAGAGGAGAATGTACGTCCCTAGTGATGGGCGTTAAGAGGAGAATGTGCGTCCCTAGTGATGGGCGTTAGGAGGAGAATGTGCGTCCCTAGTGATGGGCGTTAGGATGAGAATGCGCGTCCCTAGTGACGGGCGTTAGGAGGAGAATGTGCGTCCCTAGTGATGGGCGTTAGGAGGAGAATGCGCGTCCGTAGTGATGGGTGATAGGATGAGAATGCGCGTCCCTAGTGATGGGTGTTAGGAGGAGAATGTGCGTCCCTAGTGATGGGTGTTAGGATGAGAATGTGCGTCCCTAGTGATGGGCGTTAGGATGAGAATGCGCGTCCCTAGTGATGGGCGTTAGGATGAGAATGCGCGTCCCTAGTGACGGGCGTTAAGAGGAGAATGCGCGTCCCTAGTGACGGGCGTTAGGAGGAGAATGCGCGTCCCTAGTGATGGGCGTTAGGAGGAGAATGTGCGTCCCTAGTGACGGGCGTTAGGAGGAGAATGTGCGTCCCTAGTGACGGGCGTTAGGAGGAGAATGCGCGTCCCTAGTGACGGGCGTTAGGAGGAGAATGCGCGTCCCTAGTGATGGGCGTTAGGATGAGAATGCACGTCCCTAGTGATGGGCGTTAGGATGAGAATGTGCGTCCCTAGTGATAGGCGTTAGGATGAGAATGCGCGTCCCTAGTGATGGGCGTTAGGATGAGAATGTGCGTTCCTAGTGACGGGCGTTAGGAGGAGAATGTGCGTTCCTAGTGATGGGCGTTAGGATGAGAATGTGCGTCCCTAGTGATAGGCGTTAGGATGAGAATGCGCGTCCCTAGTGATGGGCGTTAGGATGAGAATGTGCGTCCCTAGTGACGGGCGTTAGGAGGAGAATGTGCGTTCCTAGTGATGGGTGATAGGATGAGAATGTGCGTCCCTAGTGATTGGCGTTAGGAGGAGAATGTGCGTCCCTAGTGATGGGTGATAGGATGAGAATGTGCGTCCCTAGTGATGGGCGTTAGTAGGAGAATGCGCGTCCCTAGTGATGGGTGATAGGAGGAGAATGTGCGTCCCTAGTGATGGGCGTTAGGATGAGAATGCGCATCCCTAGTGATGGGCGTTAGGAGGAGAATGCGCGTCCCTAGTGACGGGCGTTAGGAGGAGAATGTGCGTCCCTAGTGACGGGCGTTAGGATGAGAATGTACGTCCCTAGTGACGGGCGTTATGAGGAGAATGCGCGTCCCTAGTGACGGGCGTTAGGAGGAGAATGCGCGTCCCTAGTGATGGGCGTTAGGATGAGAGTGTGCGTCCCTAGTGATGGGCGTTAGGACGAGAATGCGCGTCCCTAGTGATGGGCGTTAGGAGGAGAATGCGCGTCCCTAGTGATGGGCGTTAGGAGGAGAATGCGCGTCCGTAGTGATGGGTGATAGGATGAGAATGCGCGTCCCTAGTAATGGGTGTTAGGAGGAGAATGTGCGTCCCTAGTGATGGGTGATAGGATGAGAATGTGCGTCCCTAGTTACGGGCGTTAGGAGGAGAATGTGCGTCCCTAGTGACGGGCGTTAGGAGGAGAATGTGCGTCTCTAGTGGTGGGCGTTAGGATGAGAATGCGCGTCTCTAGTGATGGGCGTTAGGAGGAGAATGCGCGTCCCTAGTGATGGGCGTTAGGAGGAGAATGTGCGTCCCTAGTGATGGGCGTTAGGAGGAGAATGTGCGTCCCTAGTGATGGGTGATAGGATGAGAATGTGCGTCCCTAGTGATGGGCGTTAGGAGGAGAATGCGCGTCCCTAGTGATGGGTGATAGGATGAGAATGCGCGTCCCTAGTGATGGGCGTTAGGAGGAGAATGTGCGTCCCTAGTGATGGGCGTTAGGATGAGAATGCGCGTCCCTAGTGACGGGCGTTAGGAGGAGAATGCGCGTCCCTAGTGAAGGGCGTTAGGAGGAGAATGCGCGTCCCTAGTGATGGGCGTTAGGAGGAGAATGTGCGTCCCTAGTGACGGGCGTTAGGAGGAGAATGTGCGTCCCTAGTGACGGGCGTTAGGAGGAGAATGCGCGTCCCTAGTGACGGGCGTTAGGAGGAGAATGCGCGTCCCTAGTGATGGGCGTTAGGATGAGAATGCACGTCCCTAGTGATGGGCGTTAGGATGAGAATGTGCGTCCCTAGTGATAGGCGTTAGGATGAGAATGCGCGTCCCTAGTGATGGGCGTTAGGAGGAGAATGCGCGTCCGTAGTGATGGGTGATAGGATGAGAATGCGCGTCCCTAGTGATGGGTGATAGGATGAGAATGTGCGTCCCTAGTGACGGGCGTTAGGAGGAGAATGTGCGTCCCTCGTTACGGGCGTTAGGAGGAGAATGTGCGTCCCTAGTGACTGGCGGTAGGAGGAGAATGTGCGTCCCTAGTGGTGGGCGTTAGGATGAGAATGCGCGTCTCTAGTGATGGGCGTTAGGAGGAGAATGCGCGTCCCTAGTGATGGGCGTTAGGAGGAGAATGCGCGTCCCTAGTGATGGGCGTTAGGATGAGAATGCGCGTCCCTAGTTACGGGCGTTAGGAGGAGAATGTGCGTCCCTAGTGACGGGCGTTAAAAGGAGAATGTGCGTCCCTAGTGACGGGCGTTAGGAGGAGAATGCGCGTCCCTAGTGATGGGCGTTAGGATGAGAATGCGCGTCCCTAGTGATGGGCGTTAGGATGAAAATGTGCGTCCCTAGTGATGGGCGTTAGGAGGAGAATGTGCGTCCCTAGTGATGGGCGTTAGGATGAGAATGCGCGTCCCTAGTGATGGGCGTTAGGATGAGAATGTGCGTCCCTAGTGACGGGCGTTAGGAGGAGAATGTGCGTCCCTAGTGATGGGTGATAGGATGAGAATGCGCGTCCCTAGTGACGGGCGATAGGAGGAGAATGTGCGTCCCTAGTGATGGGCGTTAGGATGAGAATGCGCGTCCCTAGTGACGGGCGTTAGGAGGAGAATGCGCGTCCCTAGTGATGGGCGTTAGGAGGAGAATGCGCGTCCCTAGTGATGGGCGTTAGGATGAGAATGCGCGTCCCTAGTGACGGGCGTTAGGAGGAGAATGTGCGTCCCTAGTGATGGGTGTTAGGAGGAGAATGCGCGTCCGTAGTGATGGGTGATAGGATGAGAATGCGCGTCCCTAGTGATGGGTGTTAGGAGGAGAATGTGCGTCCTTAGTGATGGGCGTTAGGATGAGAATGTGCGTCCCTAGTGATGGGCGTTAGGATGAGAATGCGCGTCCCTAGTGATGGGCGTTAGGATGAGAATGCGCGTCCCTAGTGACGGGCGTTAGGAGGAGAATGTGCGTCCCTAGTGATGGGTGATAGGATGAGAATGCGCGTCCCTAGTGATGGGCGTTAGGAGGAGAATGTGCGTCCCTAGTGATGGGCGTTAGGAGGAGAATTCGCTTCCTTAGTGATGGGTGATAGGATGAGAATGCGCGTCCCTAGTGATGGGCGTTAGGAGGAGAATGTGCGTCCCTAGTGATGGGTGATAGGATGAGAATGTGCGCCCCTAGTGATGGGCGTTTGGATGAGAATGCGCGTCCCTAGTGATGGGCGTTAGGAGGAGAATGTGCGTCCCTCGTGATGGGCGTTAGGATGAGAATGCGCGTCCCTAGTGACGGGCGTTAAGAGGAGAATGCGCGTCCCTAGTGACGGGCGTTAGGAGGAGAATGCGCGTCCCTAGTGATGGGCGTTAGGAGGAGAATGTGCGTCCCTAGTGACGGGCGTTAGGAGGAGAATGTGCGTCCCTAGTGACGGGCGTTAGGAGGAGAATGCGCGTCCCTAGTGACGGGCGTTAGGAGGAGAATGCGCGTCCCTAGTGATGGGCGTTAGGATGAGAATGCACGTCCCTAGTGATGGGCGTTAGGATGAGAATGTGCGTCCCTAGTGATAGGCGTTAGGATGAGAATGCGCGTCCCTAGTGATGGGCGTTAGGATGAGAATGTGCGTTCCTAGTGACGGGCGTTAGGAGGAGAATGTGCGTTCCTAGTGATGGGCGTTAGGATGAGAATGTGCGTCCCTAGTGATAGGCGTTAGTATGAGAATGCGCGTCCCTAGTGATGGGCGTTAGGAGGAGAATGTGCGTCCCTAGTGATGGGCGTTAGGAGGAGAATGTGCGTCCCTAGTGATGGGTGATAGGATGAGAATGTGCGTCCCTAGTGATGGGCGTTAGGAGGAGAATGCGCGTCCCTAGTGATGGGTGATAGGATGAGAATGCGCGTCCCTAGTGATGGGCGTTAGGAGGAGAATGTGCGTCCCTCGTGATGGGCGTTAGGATGAGAATGCGCGTCCCTAGTGACGGGCGTTAAGAGGAGAATGCGCGTCCCTAGTGACGGGCGTTAGGAGGAGAATGCGCGTCCCTAGTGATGGGCGTTAGGAGGAGAATGTGCGTCCCTAGTGACGGGCGTTAGGAGGAGAATGTGCGTCCCTAGTGACGGGCGTTAGGAGGAGAATGCGCGTCCCTAGTGACGGGCGTTAGGAGGAGAATGCGCGTCCCTAGTGATGGGCGTTAGGATGAGAATGCACGTCCCTAGTGATGGGCGTTAGGATGAGAATGTGCGTCCCTAGTGATAGGCGTTAGGATGAGAATGCGCGTCCCTAGTGATGGGCGTTAGGATGAGAATGTGCGTTCCTAGTGACGGGCGTTAGGAGGAGAATGTGCGTTCCTAGTGATGGGCGTTAGGATGAGAATGTGCGTCCCTAGTGATAGGCGTTAGTATGAGAATGCGCGTCCCTAGTGATGGGCGTTAGGATGAGAATGTGCGTCCCTAGTGACGGGCGTTAGGAGGATAATGTGCGTTCCTAGTGATGGGTGATAGGATGAGAATGTGCGTCCCTAGTGATTGGCGTTAGGAGGAGAATGTGCGTCCCTAGTGATGGGTGATAGGATGAGAATGTGCGTCCCTAGTGATGGGCGTTAGTAGGAGAATGCGCGTCCCTAGTGATGGGTGATAGGATGAGAATGCGCGTCCCTAGTGATGGGCGTTAGGAGGAGAATGTGCGTCCCTAGTGATGGGCGTTAGGATGAGAATGCGCATCCCTAGTGATGGGCGTTAGGAGGAGAATGCGCGTCCCTAGTGACGGGCGTTAGGAGGAGAATGTGCGTCCCTAGTGACGGGCGTTAGGATGAGAATGTACGTCCCTAGTGACGGGCGTTATGAGGAGAATGCGCGTCCCTAGTGACGGGCGTTAGGAGGAGAATGCGCGTCCCTAGTGATGGGCGTTAGGATGAGAGTGTGCGTCCCTAGTGATGGGCGTTAGGACGAGAATGCGCGTCCCTAGTGATGGGCGTTAGGAGGAGAATGCGCGTCCCTAGTGATGGGCGTTAGGAGGAGAATGCGCGTCCGTAGTGATGGGTGATAGGATGAGAATGCGCGTCCCTAGTAATGGGTGTTAGGAGGAGAATGTGCGTCCCTAGTGATGGGTGATAGGATGAGAATGTGCGTCCCTAGTTACGGGCGTTAGGAGGAGAATGTGCGTCCCTAGTGACGGGCGTTAGGAGGAGAATGTGCGTCCCTAGTGGTGGGCGTTAGGATGAGAATGCGCGTCTCTAGTGATGGGCGTTAGGAGGAGAATGTGCGTCCCTAGTGATGGGCGTTAGGAGGAGAATGTGCGTCCCTAGTGATGGGTGATAGGATGAGAATGTGCGTCCCTAGTGATGGGCGTTAGGAGGAGAATGCGCGTCCCTAGTGACGGGCGTTAGGAGGAGAATGCGCGTCCCTAGTGAAGGGCGTTAGGAGGAGAATGCGCGTCCCTAGTGATGGGCGTTAGGAGGAGAATGTGCGTCCCTAGTGACGGGCGTTAGGAGGAGAATGTGCGTCCCTAGTGACGGGCGTTAGGAGGAGAATGCGCGTCCCTAGTGACGGGCGTTAGGAGGAGAATGCGCGTCCCTAGTGATGGGCGTTAGGATGAGAATGCACGTCCCTAGTGATGGGCGTTAGGATGAGAATGTGCGTCCCTAGTGATAGGCGTTAGGATGAGAATGCGCGTCCCTAGTGATGGGCGTTAGGAGGAGAATGCGCGTCCGTAGTGATGGGTGATAGGATGAGAATGCGCGTCCCTAGTGATGGGTGATAGGATGAGAATGTGCGTCCCTAGTGACGGGCGTTAGGAGGAGAATGTGCGTCCCTCGTTACGGGCGTTAGGAGGAGAATGTGCGTCCCTAGTGATGGGCGTTAGGACGAGAATGCGCGTCCCTAGTGATGGGCGTTAGGAGGAGAATGCGCGTCCCTAGTGATGGGCGTTAGGAGGAGAATGCGCGTCCGTAGTGATGGGTGATAGGATGAGAATGCGCGTCCCTAGTAATGGGTGTTAGGAGGAGAATGTGCGTCCCTAGTGACGGGCGTTAGGAGGAGAATGTGCGTCCCTAGTGGTGGGCGTTAGGATGAGAATGCGCGTCTCTAGTGATGGGCGTTAGGAGGAGAATGCGCGTCCCTAGTGATGGGCGTTAGGAGGAGAATGTGCGTCCCTAGTGATGGGCGTTAGGAGGAGAATGTGCGTCCCTAGTGATGGGTGATAGGATGAGAATGTGCGTCCCTAGTGATGGGCGTTAGGAGGAGAATGCGCGTCCCTAGTGATGGGTGATAGGATGAGAATGCGCGTCCCTAGTGATGGGCGTTAGGAGGAGAATGTGCGTCCCTAGTGATGGGCGTTAGGATGAGAATGCGCGTCCCTAGTGACGGGCGTTAGGAGGAGAATGCGCGTCCCTAGTGAAGGGCGTTAGGAGGAGAATGCGCGTCCCTAGTGATGGGCGTTAGGAGGAGAATGTGCGTCCCTAGTGACGGGCGTTAGGAGGAGAATGTGCGTCCCTAGTGACGGGCGTTAGGAGGAGAATGCGCGTCCCTAGTGACGGGCGTTAGGAGGAGAATGCGCGTCCCTACTGATGGGCGTTAGGATGAGAATGCACGTCCCTAGTGATGGGCGTTAGGATGAGAATGTGCGTCCCTAGTGATAGGCGTTAGGATGAGAATGCGCGTCCCTAGTGATGGGCGTTAGGAGGAGAATGCGCGTCCGTAGTGATGGGTGATAGGATGAGAATGCGCGTCCCTAGTGATGGGTGATAGGATGAGAATGTGCGTCCCTAGTGACGGGCGTTAGGAGGAGAATGTGCGTCCCTCGTTACGGGCGTTAGGAGGAGAATGTGCGTCCCTAGTGACTGGCGGTAGGAGGAGAATGTGCGTCCCTAGTGGTGGGCGTTAGGATGAGAATGCGCGTCTCTAGTGATGGGCGTTAGGAGGAGAATGCGCGTCCCTAGTGATGGGCGTTAGGAGGAGAATGCGCGTCCCTAGTGATGGGCGTTAGGATGAGAATGCGCGTCCCTAGTTACGGGCGTTAGGAGGAGAATGTGCGTCCCTAGTGACGGGCGTTAAAAGGAGAATGTGCGTCCCTAGTGACGGGCGTTAGGAGGAGAATGCGCGTCCCTAGTGATGGGCGTTAGGATGAGAATGCGCGTCCCTAGTGATGGGCGTTAGGATGAAAATGTGCGTCCCTAGTGATGGGCGTTAGGAGGAGAATGTGCGTCCCTAGTGATGGGCGTTAGGATGAGAATGCGCGTCCCTAGTGATGGGCGTTAGGATGAGAATGTGCGTCCCTAGTGACGGGCGTTAGGAGGAGAATGTGCGTCCCTAGTGATGGGTGATAGGATGAGAATGCGCGTCCCTAGTGACGGGCGATAGGAGGAGAATGTGCGTCCCTAGTGATGGGCGTTAGGATGAGAATGCGCGTCCCTAGTGACGGGCGTTAGGAGGAGAATGCGCGTCCCTAGTGATGGGCGTTAGGAGGAGAATGCGCGTCCCTAGTGATGGGCGTTAGGATGAGAATGCGCGTCCCTAGTGACGGGCGTTAGGAGGAGAATGTGCGTCCCTAGTGATGGGTGTTAGGAGGAGAATGCGCGTCCGTAGTGATGGGTGATAGGATGAGAATGCGCGTCCCTAGTGATGGGTGTTAGGAGGAGAATGTGCGTCCTTAGTGATGGGCGTTAGGATGAGAATGTGCGTCCCTAGTGATGGGCGTTAGGATGAGAATGCGCGTCCCTAGTGATGGGCGTTAGGATGAGAATGCGCGTCCCTAGTGACGGGCGTTAGGAGGAGAATGTGCGTCCCTAGTGATGGGTGATAGGATGAGAATGCGCGTCCCTAGTGATGGGCGTTAGGAGGAGAATGTGCGTCCCTAGTGATGGGCGTTAGGAGGAGAATTCGCTTCCTTAGTGATGGGTGATAGGATGAGAATGCGCGTCCCTAGTGATGGGCGTTAGGAGGAGAATGTGCGTCCCTAGTGATGGGTGATAGGATGAGAATGTGCGCCCCTAGTGATGGGCGTTTGGATGAGAATGCGCGTCCCTAGTGATGGGCGTTAGGAGGAGACTGTACGTCCCTAGTGACGGGCGTTAGGAGGAGAATGCGCGTCCCTAGTGATGGGCGTTAGGATGAGAATGCTTGTCCCTAGTGACGGGCGTTAGGAGGAGACTGTACGTCCCTAGTGACGGGCGTTAGGAGGAGAATGCGCGTCCCTAGTGATGGGCGTTAGGATGAGAATGCTTGTCCCTAGTGACGGGCGTTAGGAGGAGACACTACGTCCCTAGTGACGGGCGTTAGGAGGAGAATGCGCGTCCCTAGTGACGGGCGTTTGGATGAGAATGCGCGTCCGTAGTGACGGGCGTTAGGATGAGAATGCGCGTCCCTAGTGATGGGCGTTAGGATGAGAATGCGCGTCCCTAGTGATGGGCGTTAGGATGAGAATGCGCGTCCCTAGTGATGGGCGTTAGGAGGAGAATGTGCGTCCCTAGTGATGGGTGATAGGATGAGAATGCTTGTCCCTAGTGACGGGCGTTAGGAGGAGACACTACGTCCCTAGTGACGGGCGTTAGGAGGAGAATGCACGTCCCTAGTGACGGGCGTTAGGATGAGAATGCGCGTCCCAAGTGACGGGCGTTAGGAGGAGAATGCGCGTCCCTAGTGATGGGCGTTAGGATGAGAATGCGTGTCCCTAGTGATGGGCGTTAGGAGGAGAATGCGCGTTCCTAGTGATGGGTGATAGGATGAGAATGCGCGTCCCTAGTGATGGGCGTTAGGAGGAGAATGTGCGTCCCTAGTGATGGGCGTTAGGAGGAGACTGTACGTCCCTAGTGACGGGTGTTAGGAGGAGAATGCGCGTCCCTAGTGATGGGCGTTAGGATGAGAATGCTTGTCCCTAGTGACGGGCGTTAGGAGGAGACACTACGTCCCTAGTGACGGGCGTTAGGAGGAGAATGCGCGTCCCTTGTGACGGGCGTTTGGATGAGAATGCGCGTCCGTAGTGACGGGCGTTAGGATGAGAATGCGCGTCCCTAGTGATGGGTGATAGGATGAGAATGCGTGTCCCTAGTGATGGGCGTTAGGATGAGAATGCGCGTCCCTAGTGATGGGCGTTAGGATGAGAATGCGCGTCCCTAGTAATGGGCGTTAGGAGGAGAATGTGCGTCCCTAGTGATGGGCGTTAGCATGAGAATGCGTGTCCCTAAGTGATGGGCGTTAGGAGGAGAATGTGCGTCCCTAGTGATGGGTGTTAGGATGAGAATGCGCGTCCCTAGTGACGGGTGATAGGATGAGAATGCGCGTCCTTAGTGATGGGTGTTAGGATGAGAATGCGCGTCCATAGTGACGGGTGATAGGATGAGAATGCGCGTCCTTAGTGATGGGTGATAGGATGAGAATGCTCTGCCTAGTGATGGGTGTTAGGAGGAGAATGCGCGTCCCTAGTGATGGGTGATAGGATGAGAATGCGCGTCCCTAGTGATGGGCGTTAGGAGGAGAATGCGCGTCCCTAGTGATGGGCGTTAGGATGAGAATGCGCGTCCCTAGTGATGGGTGATAGGATGAGAATGTGCGTCCCTAGTGATGGGCGTTAGCATGAGAATGCGCGTCCCTAGTGATGGGCGTTAGCATGAGAATGCGCGTCCCTAGTGACGGGCGTTTGGAGGAGAATGTGCGTCCCTAGTGATGGGTGTTAGGATGAGAATGCGCGTCCCTAGTGACGGGTGATAGGATGAGAATGCGCGTCCTTAGTGATGGGCGTTAGGAGGAGAATGTGCGTCCCTAGTGACGGGCGTTAGGAGGATAATGCGCGTCCCTAGTGATGGGCGTTAGGAGGAGAATGCGCATCCCTAGTGATGGGCGATAAGAGGAGAATGTACGTCCCTAGTGATGGGCGTTAAGAGGAGAATGTGCGTCCCTAGTGATGGGCGTTAGGAGGAGAATGTACGTCCCTAGTGATGGGCGTTAAGAGGAGAATGTGCGTCCCTAGTGATGGGCGTTAGGAGGAGAATGTGCGTCCCTAGTGATGGGCGTTAGGATGAGAATGCGCGTCCCTAGTGACGGGCGTTAGGAGGAGAATGTGCGTCCCTAGTGATGGGCGTTAGGAGGAGAATGCGCGTCCGTAGTGATGGGTGATAGGATGAGAATGCGCGTCCCTAGTGATGGGTGTTAGGAGGAGAATGTACGTCCCTAGTGATGGGTGTTAGGATGAGAATGTGCGTCCCTAGTGATGGGCGTTAGGATGAGAATGCGCGTCCCTAGTGATGGGCGTTAGGATGGGAATGCGCGTCCCTAGTGACGGGCGTTAGGAGGAGAATGTGCGTTCCTAGTGATGGGTGATAGGATGAGAATGTGCGTCCCTAGTGATGGGTGATAGGATGAGAATGCGCGTCCCTAGTGACGGGCGTTAGGAGGAGAATGCGCGTCCCTAGTGATGGGCGTTAAGAGGAGAATGTACGTCCCTAGTGATGGGCGTTAAGAGGAGAATGTGCGTCCCTAGTGATGGGCGTTAGGAGGAGAATGTGCGTCCCTAGTGGTGGGCGTTAGGATGAGAATGCGCGTCCCTAGTGACGGGCGTTAGGAGGAGAATGTGCATCCCTAGTGACGGGCGTTAGGAGGAGAATGTGCGTCCCTAGTGACGGGCGTTATGAGGAGAATGTGCGTCCCTAGTGACGGGCGTTAGGAGGAGAATGCGCGTCCCTAGTGATGGGTGTTAGGAGGAGAATGCCCTACCTAGTGACGGGCGTTAGGAGGAGAATGCCCCACCTAGTGACGGGCGTTAGGAGGAGAATGTGCGTCCCTAGTGACGGGCGTTAGGATGAGAATGCTCGTCCCTAGTGACGGGCGTTAGGAGGAGAATGTGCGTCCCTAGTGACGGGCGTTAGGAGGAGAATGCGCGTCCCTAGTGACGGGCGTTAGGATGAGAATGTGCGTCCCTAGTGACGGGCGTTAGGAGGAGAATGCGCGTCCCTAGTGATGGGCGTTAGGAGGAGAATGTACGTCCCTAGTGATGGGCGTTAGGAGGAGAATGTGCGTCCCTAGTGATGGGCGTTAGGAGGAGAATGTGCGTCCCTAGTGATGGGCGTTAGGATGAGAATGCGCGTCCCTAGTGACGGGCGTTAGGAGGAGAATGTGCGTCCCTAGTGATGGGCGTTAGGAGGAGAATGCGCGTCCGTAGTGATGGGTGATAGGATGAGAATGCGCGTCCCTAGTGATGGGTGTTAGGAGGAGAATGTGCGTCCCTAGTGATGGGTGTTAGGATGAGAATGTGCGTCCCTAGTGATGGGCGTTAGGATGAGAATGTGCGTCCCTAGTGATGGGCGTTAGGATGAGAATGCGCGTCCCTAGTGACGGGCGTTAGGAGGAGAATGTGCGTTCCTAGTGATGGGTGATAGGATGAGAATGTGCGTCCCTAGTGATGGGTGATAGGATGAGAATGCGCGTCCATAGTGACGGGCGTTAGGAGGAGAATGCGCGTCCCTAGTGATGGGCGTTAAGAGGAGAATGTACGTCCCTAGTGATGGGCGTTAAGAGGAGAATGTGCGTCCCTAGTGATGGGCGTTAGGAGGAGAATGTGCGTCCCTAGTGATGGGCGTTAGGATGAGAATGCGCGTCCCTAGTGACGGGCGTTAGGAGGAGAATGTGCGTCCCTAGTGATGGGCGTTAGGAGGAGAATGCGCGTCCGTAGTGATGGGTGATAGGATGAGAATGCGCGTCCCTAGTGATGGGTGTTAGGAGGAGAATGTGCGTCCCTAGTGATGGGTGTTAGGATGAGAATGTGCGTCCCTAGTGATGGGCGTTAGGATGAGAATGCGCGTCCCTAGTGATGGGCGTTAGGATGTGAATGCGCGTCCCTAGTGACGGGCGTTAGGAGGAGAATGTGCGTTCCTAGTGATGGGTGATAGGATGAGAATGTGCGTCCCTAGTGATTGGCGTTAGGAGGAGAATGTGCGTCCCTAGTGATGGGTGATAGGATGAGAATGTGCGTCCCTAGTGATGGGCGTTAGTAGGAGAATGCGCGTCCCTAGTGATGGGTGATAGGATGAGAATGCGCGTCCCTAGTGATGGGCGTTAGGAGGAGAATGCGCATCCCTAGTGATGGGCGTTAGGAGGAGAATGCGCGTCCCTAGTGATGGGCGTTAGGAGGAGAATGTGCGTCCCTAGTGATGGGCGTTAGGAGGAGAATGCGCATCCCTAGTGATGGGCGTTAGGAGGAGAATGCGCGTCCCTAGTGATGGGCGTTAGGAGGAGAATGTGCGTCCCTAGTGATGGGCGTTAGGAGGAGAATGTGCGTCCCTAGTGATGGGTGATAGGATGAGAATGTGCGTCTCTAGTGATGGGCGTTAGGAGGAGAATGCGCGTCCCTAGTGATGGGTGATAGGATGAGAATGCGCGTCCCTAGTGATGGGCGTTAGGAGGAGAATGTGCGTCCCTAGTGATGGGCGTTAGGATGAGAATGCGCGTCCCTAGTGACGGGCGTTAAGAGGAGAATGCGCGTCCCTAGTGACGGGCGTTGGGAATAGAATGCGCGTCCCTAGTGATGGGCGTTAGGAGGAGAATGTGCGTCCCTAGTGACGGGCGTTAGGAGGAGAATGTGCGTCCCTAGTGACGGGCGTTAGGAGGAGAATGCGCGTCCCTAGTGACGGGCGTTAGGAGGAGAATGCGCGTCCCTAGTGATGGGCGTTAGGATGAGAATGCACGTCCCTAGTGATGGGCGTTAGGATGAGAATGTGCGTCCCTAGTGATAGGCGTTAGGATGAGAATGCGCGTCCCTAGTGATGGGCGTTAGGATGAGAATGTGCGTTCCTAGTGACGGGCGTTAGGAGGAGAATGTGCGTTCCTAGTGATGGGCGTTAGGATGAGAATGTGCGTCCCTAGTGATAGGCGTTAGGATGAGAATGCGCGTCCCTAGTGATGGGCGTTAGGATGAGAATGTGCGTCCCTAGTGACGGGCGTTAGGAGGAGAATGTGCGTTCCTAGTGATGGGTGATAGGATGAGAATGTGCGTCCCTAGTGATTGGCGTTAGGAGGAGAATGTGCGTCCCTAGTGATGGGTGATAGGATGAGAATGTGCGTCCCTAGTGATGGGCGTTAGTAGGAGAATGCGCGTCCCTAGTGATGGGTGATAGGATGAGAATGCGCGTCCCTAGTGATGGGCGTTAGGAGGAGAATGTGCGTCCCTAGTGATGGGCGTTAGGATGAGAATGCGCATCCCTAGTGATGGGCGTTAGGAGGAGAATACGCGTCCCTAGTGACGGGCGTTAGGAGGAGAATGTGCGTCCCTAGTGACGGGCGTTAGGATGAGAATGTACGTCCCTAGTGACGGGCGTTATGAGGAGAATGCGCGTCCCTAGTGACGGGCGTTAGGAGGAGAATGCGCGTCCCTAGTGATGGGCGTTAGGATGAGAGTGTGCGTCCCTAGTGATGGGCGTTAGGACGAGAATGCGCGTCCCTAGTGATGGGCGTTAGGAGGAGAATGCGCGTCCCTAGTGATGGGCGTTAGGAGGAGAATGCGCGTCCGTAGTGATGGGTGATAGGATGAGAATGCGCGTCCCTAGTAATGGGTGTTAGGAGGAGAATGTGCGTCCCTAGTGATGGGTGATAGGATGAGAATGTGCGTCCCTAGTTACGGGCGTTAGGAGGAGAATGTGCGTCCCTAGTGACGGGCGTTAGGAGGAGAATGTGCGTCCCTAGTGGTGGGCGTTAGGATGAGAATGCGCGTCTCTAGTGATGGGCGTTAGGAGGAGAATGTGCGTCCCTAGTGATGGGCGTTAGGAGGAGAATGTGCGTCCCTAGTGATGGGTGATAGGATGAGAATGTGCGTCCCTAGTGATGGGCGTTAGGAGGAGAATGCGCGTCCCTACTGACGGGCGTTAGGAGGAGAATGCGCGTCCCTAGTGAAGGGCGTTAGGAGGAGAATGCGCGTCCCTAGTGATGGGCGTTAGGAGGAGAATGTGCGTCCCTAGTGACGGGCGTTAGGAGGAGAATGTGCGTCCCTAGTGACGGGCGTTAGGAGGAGAATGCGCGTCCCTAGTGACGGGCGTTAGGAGGAGAATGCGCGTCCCTAGTGATGGGCGTTAGGATGAGAATGCACGTCCCTAGTGATGGGCGTTAGGATGAGAATGTGCGTCCCTAGTGATAGGCGTTAGGATGAGAATGCGCGTCCCTAGTGATGGGCGTTAGGAGGAGAATGCGCGTCCGTAGTGATGGGTGATAGGATGAGAATGCGCGTCCCTAGTGATGGGTGATAGGATGAGAATGTGCGTCCCTAGTGACGGGCGTTAGGAGGAGAATGTGCGTCCCTCGTTACGGGCGTTAGGAGGAGAATGTGCGTCCCTAGTGACTGGCGGTAGGAGGAGAAGGTGCGTCCCTAGTGGTGGGCGTTAGGATGAGAATGCGCGTCTCTAGTGATGGGCGTTAGGAGGAGAATGTGCGTCCCTAGTGATGGGCGTTAGGAGGAGAATGTGCGTCCCTAGTGATGGGCGTTAGGATGAGAATGCGCGTCCCTAGTGACGGGCGTTAGGAGGAGAATGTGCGTCCCTAGTGATGGGCGTTAGGAGGAGAATGCGCGTCCGTAGTGATGGGTGATAGGATGAGAATGCGCGTCCCTAGTGATGGGTGTTAGGAGGAGAATGTGCGTCCCTAGTGATGGGTGTTAGGATGAGAATGTGCGTCCCTAGTGATGGGCGTTAGGATGAGAATGCGCGTCCCTAGTGATGGGCGTTAGGATGAGAATGCGCGTCCCTAGTGACGGGCGTTAGGAGGAGAATGTGCGTTCCTAGTGATGGGTGATAGGATGAGAATGTGCGTCCCTAGTGATGGGTGATAGGATGAGAATGCGCGTCCCTAGTGACGGGCGTTAGGAGGAGAATGCGCGTCCCTAGTGATGGGCGTTAAGAGGAGAATGTACGTCCCTAGTGATGGGCGTTAAGAGGAGAATGTGCGTCCCTAGTGATGGGCGTTAGGAGGAGAATGCGCGTCCGTAGTGATGGGTGATAGGATGAGAATGCGCGTCCCTAGTGATGGGCGTTAGGATGAGAATGCGCGTCCCTAGTGACGGGCGTTAGGAGGAGAATGTGCGTCCCTAGTGATGGGCGTTAGGAGGAGAATGCGCGTCCGTAGTGATGGGTGATAGGATGAGAATGCGCGTCCCTAGTGATGGGTGTTAGGAGGAGAATGTGCGTCCCTAGTGATGGGTGTTAGGATGAGAATGTGCGTCCCTAGTGATGGGCGTTAGGATGAGAATGCGCGTCCCTAGTGATGGGCGTTAGGATGAGAATGCGCGTCCCTAGTGACGGGCGTTAAGAGGAGAATGCGCGTCCCTAGTGACGGGCGTTAGGAGGAGAATGCGCGTCCCTAGTGATGGGCGTTAGGAGGAGAATGTGCGTCCCTAGTGACGGGCGTTAGGAGGAGAATGTGCGTCCCTAGTGACGGGCGTTAGGAGGAGAATGCGCGTCCCTAGTGACGGGCGTTAGGAGGAGAATGCGCGTCCCTAGTGATGGGCGTTAGGATGAGAATGCACGTCCCTAGTGATGGGCGTTAGGATGAGAATGTGCGTCCCTAGTGATAGGCGTTAGGATGAGAATGCGCGTCCCTAGTGATGGGCGTTAGGATGAGAATGTGCGTTCCTAGTGACGGGCGTTAGGAGGAGAATGTGCGTTCCTAGTGATGGGCGTTAGGATGAGAATGTGCGTCCCTAGTGATAGGCGTTAGGATGAGAATGCGCGTCCCTAGTGATGGGCGTTAGGATGAGAATGTGCGTCCCTAGTGACGGGCGTTAGGAGGAGAATGTGCGTTCCTAGTGATGGGTGATAGGATGAGAATGTGCGTCCCTAGTGATTGGCGTTAGGAGGAGAATGTGCGTCCCTAGTGATGGGTGATAGGATGAGAATGTGCGTCCCTAGTGATGGGCGTTAGTAGGAGAATGCGCGTCCCTAGTGATGGGTGATAGGAGGAGAATGTGCGTCCCTAGTGATGGGCGTTAGGATGAGAATGCGCATCCCTAGTGATGGGCGTTAGGAGGAGAATGCGCGTCCCTAGTGACGGGCGTTAGGAGGAGAATGTGCGTCCCTAGTGACGGGCGTTAGGATGAGAATGTACGTCCCTAGTGACGGGCGTTATGAGGAGAATGCGCGTCCCTAGTGACGGGCGTTAGGAGGAGAATGCGCGTCCCTAGTGATGGGCGTTAGGATGAGAGTGTGCGTCCCTAGTGATGGGCGTTAGGACGAGAATGCGCGTCCCTAGTGATGGGCGTTAGGAGGAGAATGCGCGTCCCTAGTGATGGGCGTTAGGAGGAGAATGCGCGTCCGTAGTGATGGGTGATAGGATGAGAATGCGCGTCCCTAGTAATGGGTGTTAGGAGGAGAATGTGCGTCCCTAGTGATGGGTGATAGGATGAGAATGTGCGTCCCTAGTTACGGGCGTTAGGAGGAGAATGTGCGTCCCTAGTGACGGGCGTTAGGAGGAGAATGTGCGTCTCTAGTGGTGGGCGTTAGGATGAGAATGCGCGTCTCTAGTGATGGGCGTTAGGAGGAGAATGCGCGTCCCTAGTGATGGGCGTTAGGAGGAGAATGTGCGTCCCTAGTGATGGGCGTTAGGAGGAGAATGTGCGTCCCTAGTGATGGGTGATAGGATGAGAATGTGCGTCCCTAGTGATGGGCGTTAGGAGGAGAATGCGCGTCCCTAGTGATGGGTGATAGGATGAGAATGCGCGTCCCTAGTGATGGGCGTTAGGAGGAGAATGTGCGTCCCTAGTGATGGGCGTTAGGATGAGAATGCGCGTCCCTAGTGACGGGCGTTAGGAGGAGAATGCGCGTCCCTAGTGAAGGGCGTTAGGAGGAGAATGCGCGTCCCTAGTGATGGGCGTTAGGAGGAGAATGTGCGTCCCTAGTGACGGGCGTTAGGAGGAGAATGTGCGTCCCTAGTGACGGGCGTTAGGAGGAGAATGCGCGTCCCTAGTGACGGGCGTTAGGAGGAGAATGCGCGTCCCTAGTGATGGGCGTTAGGATGAGAATGCACGTCCCTAGTGATGGGCGTTAGGATGAGAATGTGCGTCCCTAGTGATAGGCGTTAGGATGAGAATGCGCGTCCCTAGTGATGGGCGTTAGGAGGAGAATGCGCGTCCGTAGTGATGGGTGATAGGATGAGAATGCGCGTCCCTAGTGATGGGTGATAGGATGAGAATGTGCGTCCCTAGTGACGGGCGTTAGGAGGAGAATGTGCGTCCCTCGTTACGGGCGTTAGGAGGAGAATGTGCGTCCCTAGTGACTGGCGGTAGGAGGAGAATGTGCGTCCCTAGTGGTGGGCGTTAGGATGAGAATGCGCGTCTCTAGTGATGGGCGTTAGGAGGAGAATGCGCGTCCCTAGTGATGGGCGTTAGGAGGAGAATGCGCGTCCCTAGTGATGGGCGTTAGGATGAGAATGCGCGTCCCTAGTTACGGGCGTTAGGAGGAGAATGTGCGTCCCTAGTGACGGGCGTTAAAAGGAGAATGTGCGTCCCTAGTGACGGGCGTTAGGAGGAGAATGCGCGTCCCTAGTGATGGGCGTTAGGATGAGAATGCGCGTCCCTAGTGATGGGCGTTAGGATGAAAATGTGCGTCCCTAGTGATGGGCGTTAGGAGGAGAATGTGCGTCCCTAGTGATGGGCGTTAGGATGAGAATGCGCGTCCCTAGTGATGGGCGTTAGGATGAGAATGTGCGTCCCTAGTGACGGGCGTTAGGAGGAGAATGTGCGTCCCTAGTGATGGGTGATAGGATGAGAATGCGCGTCCCTAGTGACGGGCGATAGGAGGAGAATGTGCGTCCCTAGTGATGGGCGTTAGGATGAGAATGCGCGTCCCTAGTGACGGGCGTTAGGAGGAGAATGCGCGTCCCTAGTGATGGGCGTTAGGAGGAGAATGCGCGTCCCTAGTGATGGGCGTTAGGATGAGAATGCGCGTCCCTAGTGACGGGCGTTAGGAGGAGAATGTGCGTCCCTAGTGATGGGTGTTAGGAGGAGAATGCGCGTCCGTAGTGATGGGTGATAGGATGAGAATGCGCGTCCCTAGTGATGGGTGTTAGGAGGAGAATGTGCGTCCTTAGTGATGGGCGTTAGGATGAGAATGTGCGTCCCTAGTGATGGGCGTTAGGATGAGAATGCGCGTCCCTAGTGATGGGCGTTAGGATGAGAATGCGCGTCCCTAGTGACGGGCGTTAGGAGGAGAATGTGCGTCCCTAGTGATGGGTGATAGGATGAGAATGCGCGTCCCTAGTGATGGGCGTTAGGAGGAGAATGTGCGTCCCTAGTGATGGGCGTTAGGAGGAGAATTCGCTTCCTTAGTGATGGGTGATAGGATGAGAATGCGCGTCCCTAGTGATGGGCGTTAGGAGGAGAATGTGCGTCCCTAGTGATGGGTGATAGGATGAGAATGTGCGCCCCTAGTGATGGGCGTTTGGATGAGAATGCGCGTCCCTAGTGATGGGCGTTAGGAGGAGACTGTACGTCCCTAGTGACGGGCGTTAGGAGGAGAATGCGCGTCCCTAGTGATGGGCGTTAGGATGAGAATGCTTGTCCCTAGTGACGGGCGTTAGGAGGAGACTGTACGTCCCTAGTGACGGGCGTTAGGAGGAGAATGCGCGTCCCTAGTGATGGGCGTTAGGATGAGAATGCTTGTCCCTAGTGACGGGCGTTAGGAGGAGACACTACGTCCCTAGTGACGGGCGTTAGGAGGAGAATGCGCGTCCCTTGTGACGGGCGTTTGGATGAGAATGCGCGTCCGTAGTGACGGGCGTTAGGATGAGAATGCGCGTCCCTAGTGATGGGCGTTAGGATGAGAATGCGCGTCCCTAGTGATGGGCGTTAGGATGAGAATGCGCGTCCCTAGTGATGGGCGTTAGGAGGAGAATGTGCGTCCCTAGTGATGGGTTATAGGATGAGAATGCTTGTCCCTAGTGACGGGCGTTAGGAGGAGACACTACGTCCCTAGTGACGGGCGTTAGGAGGAGAATGCACGTCCCTAGTGACGGGCGTTAGGATGAGAATGCGCGTCCCAAGTGACGGGCGTTAGGAGGAGAATGCGCGTCCCTAGTGATGGGCGTTAGGATGAGAATGCGTGTCCCTAGTGATGGGCGTTAGGAGGAGAATGCGCGTTCCTAGTGATGGGTGATAGGATGAGAATGCGCGTCCCTAGTGATGGGCGTTAGGAGGAGAATGTGCGTCCCTAGTGATGGGCGTTAGGAGGAGACTGTACGTCCCTAGTGACGGGTGTTAGGAGGAGAATGCGCGTCCCTAGTGATGGGCGTTAGGATGAGAATGCTTGTCCCTAGTGACGGGCGTTAGGAGGAGACACTACGTCCCTAGTGACGGGCGTTAGGAGGAGAATGCGCGTCCCTTGTGACGGGCGTTTGGATGAGAATGCGCGTCCGTAGTGACGGGCGTTAGGATGAGAATGCGCGTCCCTAGTGATGGGTGATAGGATGAGAATGCGCGTTCCTAGTGATGGGCGTTAGGATGAGAATGCGCGTCCCTAGTGATGGGCGTTAGGATGAGAATGCGCGTCCCTAGTAATGGGCGTTAGGAGGAGAATGTGCGTCCCTAGTGATGGGCGTTAGCATGAGAATGCGTGTCCCTAGTGATGGGCGTTAGGAGGAGAATGTGCGTCCCTAGTGATGGGTGTTAGGATGAGAATGCGCGTCCCTAGTGACGGGTGATAGGATGAGAATGCGCGTCCTTAGTGATGGGTGTTAGGATGAGAATGCGCGTCCATAGTGACGGGTGATAGGATGAGAATGCGCGTCCTTAGTGATGGGTGATAGGATGAGAATGCTCTGCCTAGTGATGGGTGTTAGGAGGAGAATGCGCGTCCCTAGTGATGGGTGATAGGATGAGAATGCGCGTCCCTAGTGATGGGCGTTAGGAGGAGAATGCGCGTCCCTAGTGATGGGCGTTAGGATGAGAATGCGCGTCCCTAGTGATGGGTGATAGGATGAGAATGTGCGTCCCTAGTGATGGGCGTTAGCATGAGAATGCGCGTCCCTAGTGATGGGCGTTAGCATGAGAATGCGCGTCCCTAGTGACGGGCGTTTGGAGGAGAATGTGCGTCCCTAGTGATGGGTGTTAGGATGAGAATGCGCGTCCCTAGTGACGGGTGATAGGATGAGAATGCGCGTCCTTAGTGATGGGCGTTAGGAGGAGAATGTGCGTCCCTAGTGACGGGCGTTAGGAGGATAATGCGCGTCCCTAGTGATGGGCGTTAGGAGGAGAATGCGCATCCCTAGTGATGGGCGATAAGAGGAGAATGTACGTCCCTAGTGATGGGCGTTAAGAGGAGAATGTGCGTCCCTAGTGATGGGCGTTAGGAGGAGAATGTACGTCCCTAGTGATGGGCGTTAAGAGGAGAATGTGCGTCCCTAGTGATGGGCGTTAGGAGGAGAATGTGCGTCCCTAGTGATGGGCGTTAGGATGAGAATGCGCGTCCCTAGTGACGGGCGTTAGGAGGAGAATGTGCGTCCCTAGTGATGGGCGTTAGGAGGAGAATGCGCGTCCGTAGTGATGGGTGATAGGATGAGAATGCGCGTCCCTAGTGATGGGTGTTAGGAGGAGAATGTACGTCCCTAGTGATGGGTGTTAGGATGAGAATGTGCGTCCCTAGTGATGGGCGTTAGGATGAGAATGCGCGTCCCTAGTGATGGGCGTTAGGATGGGAATGCGCGTCCCTAGTGACGGGCGTTAGGAGGAGAATGTGCGTTCCTAGTGATGGGTGATAGGATGAGAATGTGCGTCCCTAGTGATGGGTGATAGGATGAGAATGCGCGTCCCTAGTGACGGGCGTTAGGAGGAGAATGTACGTCCCTAGTGATGGGCGTTAAGAGGAGAATGTGCGTCCCTAGTGATGGGCGTTAGGAGGAGAATGTGCGTCCCTAGTGATGGGCGTTAGGATGAGAATGCGCGTCCCTAGTGACGGGCGTTAGGAGGAGAATGTGCGTCCCTAGTGATGGGCGTTAGGAGGAGAATGCGCGTCCGTAGTGATGGGTGATAGGATGAGAATGCGCGTCCCTAGTGATGGGTGTTAGGAGGAGAATGTGCGTCCCTAGTGATGGGTGTTAGGATGAGAATGTGCGTCCCTAGTGATGGGCGTTAGGATGAGAATGCGCGTCCCTAGTGATGGGCGTTAGGATGAGAATGCGCGTCCCTAGTGACGGGCGTTAGGAGGAGAATGTGCGTTCCTAGTGATGGGTGATAGGATGAGAATGTGCGTCCCTAGTGATTGGCGTTAGGAGGAGAATGTGCGTCCCTAGTGATGGGTGATAGGATGAGAATGTGCGTCCCTAGTGATGGGCGTTAGTAGGAGAATGCGCGTCCCTAGTGATGGGTGATAGGATGAGAATGCGCGTCCCTAGTGATGGGCGTTAGGAGGAGAATGCGCATCCCTAGTGATGGGCGTTAGGAGGAGAATGCGCGTCCCTAGTGATGGGCGTTAGGAGGAGAATGCGCGTCCCTAGTGATGGGCGTTAGGAGGAGAATGTGCGTCCCTAGTGATGGGCGTTAGGAGGAGAATGTGCGTCCCTAGTGATGGGTGATAGGATGAGAATGTGCGTCCCTAGTGATGGGCGTTAGGAGGAGAATGCGCGTCCCTAGTGATGGGTGATAGGATGAGAATGCGCGTCCCTAGTGATGGGCGTTAGGAGGAGAATGTGTGTCCCTAGTGATGGGCGTTAGGATGAGAATGCGCGTCCCTAGTGACGGGCGTTAGGAGGAGAATGCGCGTCCCTAGTGACGGGCGTTAGGAGGAGAATGCGCGTCCCTAGTGATGGGCGTTAGGAGAAGAATGTGCGTCCCTAGTGACGGGCGTTAGGAGGAGAATGTGCGTCCCTAGTGACGGGCGTTAGGAGGAGAATGTGCGTCCCTAGTGATGGGCGTTAGGAGGAGAATTCGCTTCCTTAGTGATGGGTGATAGGATGAGAATGCGCGTCCCTAGTGATGGGCGTTAGGAGGAGAATGTGCGTCCCTAGTGATGGGTGATAGGATGAGAATGTGCGCCCCTAGTGATGGGCGTTTGGATGAGAATGCGCGTCCCTAGTGATGGGCGTTAGGAGGAGACTGTACGTCCCTAGTGACGGGCGTTAGGAGGAGAATGCGCGTCCCTAGTGATGGGCGTTAGGATGAGAATGCTTGTCCCTAGTGACGGGCGTTAGGAGGAGACTGTACGTCCCTAGTGACGGGCGTTAGGAGGAGAATGCGCGTCCCTAGTGATGGGCGTTAGGATGAGAATGCTTGTCCCTAGTGACGGGCGTTAGGAGGAGACACTACGTCCCTAGTGACGGGCGTTAGGAGGAGAATGCGCGTCCCTTGTGACGGGCGTTTGGATGAGAATGCGCGTCCGTAGTGACGGGCGTTAGGATGAGAATGCGCGTCCCTAGTGATGGGCGTTAGGATGAGAATGCGCGTCCCTAGTGATGGGCGTTAGGATGAGAATGCGCGTCCCTAGTGATGGGCGTTAGGAGGAGAATGTGCGTCCCTAGTGATGGGTGATAGGATGAGAATGCTTGTCCCTAGTGACGGGCGTTAGGAGGAGACACTACGTCCCTAGTGACGGGCGTTAGGAGGAGAATGCACGTCCCTAGTGACGGGCGTTAGGATGAGAATGCGCGTCCCAAGTGACGGGCGTTAGGAGGAGAATGCGCGTCCCTAGTGATGGGCGTTAGGATGAGAATGCGTGTCCCTAGTGATGGGCGTTAGGAGGAGAATGCGCGTTCCTAGTGATGGGTGATAGGATGAGAATGCGCGTCCCTAGTGATGGGCGTTAGGAGGAGAATGTGCGTCCCTAGTGATGGGCGTTAGGAGGAGAATGCGTGTCCCTAGTGATGGGCGTTAGGAGGAGAATGTGCGTCCCTAGTGATGGGTGTTAGGATGAGAATGCGCGTCCCTAGTGACGGGTGATAGGATGAGAATGCGCGTCCTTAGTGATGGGTGTTAGGATGAGAATGCGCGTCCATAGTGACGGGTGATAGGATGAGAATGCGCGTCCTTAGTGATGGGTGATAGGATGAGAATGCTCTGCCTAGTGATGGGTGTTAGGATGAGAATGCGCGTCCCTAGTGATGGGTGATAGGATGAGAATGCGCGTCCCTAGTGATGGGCGTTAGGAGGAGAATGCGCGTCCCTAGTGATGGGCGTTAGGATGAGAATGCGCGTCCCTAGTGATGGGTGATAGGATGAGAATGTGCGTCCCTAGTGATGGGCGTTAGCATGAGAATGCGCGTCCCTAGTGATGGGCGTTAGCATGAGAATGCGCGTCCCTAGTGACGGGCGTTTGGAGGAGAATGTGCGTCCCTAGTGATGGGTGTTAGGATGAGAATGCGCGTCCCTAGTGACGGGTGATAGGATGAGAATGCGCGTCCTTAGTGATGGGCGTTAGGAGGAGAATGTGCGTCCCTAGTGACGGGCGTTAGGAGGATAATGCGCGTCCCTAGTGATGGGCGTTAGGAGGAGAATGCGCATCCCTAGTGATGGGCGATAAGAGGAGAATGTACGTCCCTAGTGATGGGCGTTAAGAGGAGAATGTGCGTCCCTAGTGATGGGCGTTAGGAGGAGAATGTACGTCCCTAGTGATGGGCGTTAAGAGGAGAATGTGCGTCCCTAGTGATGGGCGTTAGGAGGAGAATGTGCGTCCCTAGTGATGGGCGTTAGGATGAGAATGCGCGTCCCTAGTGACGGGCGTTAGGAGGAGAATGTGCGTCCCTAGTGATGGGCGTTAGGAGGAGAATGCGCGTCCGTAGTGATGGGTGATAGGATGAGAATGCGCGTCCCTAGTGATGGGTGTTAGGAGGAGAATGTACGTCCCTAGTGATGGGTGTTAGGATGAGAATGCGCGTCCCTAGTGATGGGCGTTAGGATGGGAATGCGCGTCCCTAGTGACGGGCGATAGGAGGAGAATGTGCGTCCCTAGTGATGGGCGTTAGGATGAGAATGCGCGTCCCTAGTGATGGGCGTTAGGATGGGAATGCGCGTCCCTAGTGACGGGCGTTAGGAGGAGAATGTGCGTTCCTAGTGATGGGTGATAGGATGAGAATGTGCGTCCCTAGTGATGGGTGATAGGATGAGAATGCGCGTCCCTAGTGACGGGCGTTAGGAGGAGAATGCGCGTCCCTAGTGATGGGCGTTAAGAGGAGAATGTGCGTCCCTAGTGATGGGCGTTAGGAGGAGAATGTGCGTCCCTAGTGATGGGCGTTAGGATGAGAATGCGCGTCCCTAGTGACGGGCGTTAGGAGGAGAATGTGCGTCCCTAGTGATGGGCGTTAGGAGGAGAATGCGCGTCCGTAGTGATGGGTGATAGGATGAGAATGCGCGTCCCTAGTGATGGGTGTTAGGAGGAGAATGTGCGTCCCTAGTGATGGGTGTTAGGATGAGAATGTGCGTCCCTAGTGATGGGCGTTAGGATGAGAATGCGCGTCCCTAGTGATGGGCGTTAGGATGAGAATGCGCGTCCCTAGTGACGGGCGTTAGGAGGAGAATGTGCGTTCCTAGTGATGGGTGATAGGATGAGAATGTGCGTCCCTAGTGATTGGCGTTAGGAGGAGAATGTGCGTCCCTAGTGATGGGTGATAGGATGAGAATGTGCGTCCCTAGTGATGGGCGTTAGTAGGAGAATGCGCGTCCCTAGTGATGGGTGATAGGATGAGAATGCGCGTCCCTAGTGATGGGCGTTAGGAGGAGAATGCGCATCCCTAGTGATGGGCGTTAGGAGGAGAATGCGCGTCCCTAGTGATGGGCGTTAGGAGGAGAATGTGCGTCCCTAGTGATGGGCGTTAGGAGGAGAATGCGCATCCCTAGTGATGGGCGTTAGGAGGAGAATGCGCGTCCCTAGTGATGGGCGTTAGGAGGAGAATGTGCGTCCCTAGTGATGGGCGTTAGGAGGAGAATGTGCGTCCCTAGTGATGGGTGATAGGATGAGAATGTGCGTCCCTAGTGATGGGCGTTAGGAGGAGAATGCGCGTCCCTAGTGATGGGTGATAGGATGAGAATGCGCGTCCCTAGTGATGGGCGTTAGGAGGAGAATGTGCGTCCCTAGTGATGGGCGTTAGGATGAGAATGCGCGTCCCTAGTGACGGGCGTTAGGAGGAGAATGCGCGTCCCTAGTGACGGGCGTTAGGAGGAGAATGCGCGTCCCTAGTGATGGGCGTTAGGAGGAGAATGTGCGTCCCTAGTGACGGGCGTTAGGAGGAGAATGTGCGTCCCTAGTGACGGGCGTTAGGAGGAGAATGCGCGTCCCTAGTGACGGGCGTTAGGAGGAGAATGCGCGTCCCTAGTGATGGGCGTTAGGATGAGAATGCACGTCCCTAGTGATGGGCGTTAGGATGAGTATGTGCGTCCCTAGTGATAGGCGTTAGGATGAGAATGCGCGTCCCTAGTGATGGGCGTTAGGATGAGAATGTGCGTTCCTAGTGACGGGCGTTAGGAGGAGAATGTGCGTTCCTAGTGATGGGCGTTAGGATGAGAATGTGCGTCCCTAGTGATAGGCGTTAGGATGAGAATGCGCGTCCCTAGTGATGGGCGTTAGGATGAGAATGTGCGTCCCTAGTGACGGGCGTTAGGAGGAGAATGTGCGTTCCTAGTGATGGGTGATAGGATGAGAATGTGCGTCCCTAGTGATTGGCGTTAGGAGGAGAATGTGCGTCCCTAGTGATGGGTGATAGGATGAGAATGTGCGTCCCTAGTGATGGGCGTTAGTAGGAGAATGCGCGTCCCTAGTGATGGGTGATAGGATGAGAATGCGCGTCCCTAGTGATGGGCGTTAGGAGGAGAATGTGCGTCCCTAGTGATGGGCGTTAGGATGAGAATGCGCATCCCTAGTGATGGGCGTTAGGAGGAGAATGCGCGTCCCTAGTGACGGGCGTTAGGAGGAGAATGTGCGTCCCTAGTGACGGGCGTTAGGATGAGAATGTGCGTCCCTAGTGACGGGCGTTATGAGGAGAATGCGCGTCCCTAGTGACGGGCGTTAGGAGGAGAATGCGCGTCCCTAGTGATGGGCGTTAGGATGAGAGTGTGCGTCCCTAGTGATGGGCGTTAGGACGAGAATGCGCGTCCCTAGTGATGGGCGTTAGGAGGAGAATGCGCGTCCCTAGTGATGGGCGTTAGGAGGAGAGTGCGCGTCCGTAGTGATGGGTGATAGGATGAGAATGCGCGTCCCTAGTAATGGGTGTTAGGAGGAGAATGTGCGTCCCTAGTGATGGGTGATAGGATGAGAATGTGCGTCCCTAGTTACGGGCGTTAGGAGGAGAATGTGCGTCCCTAGTGACGGGCGTTAGGAGGAGAATGTGCGTCCCTAGTGGTGGGCGTTAGGATGAGAATGCGCGTCTCTAGTGATGGGCGTTAGGAGGAGAATGCGCGTCCCTAGTGATGGGCGTTAGGAGGAGAATGTGCGTCCCTAGTGATGGGCGTTAGGAGGAGAATGTGCGTCCCTAGTGATGGGTGATAGGATGAGAATGTGCGTCCCTAGTGATGGGCGTTAGGAGGAGAATGCGCGTCCCTAGTGATGGGTGATAGGATGAGAATGCGCGTCCCTAGTGATGGGCGTTAGGAGGAGAATGTGCGTCCCTAGTGATGGGCGTTAGGATGAGAATGCGCGTCCCTAGTGACGGGCGTTAGGAGGAGAATGCGCGTCCCTAGTGACGGGCGTTAGGAGGAGAATGCGCGTCCCTAGTGATGGGCGTTAGGAGGAGAATGTGCGTCCCTAGTGACGGGCGTTAGGAGGAGAATGTGCGTCCCTAGTGACGGGCGTTAGGAGGAGAATGCGCGTCCCTAGTGACGGGCGTTAGGAGGAGAATGCGCGTCCCTAGTGATGGGCGTTAGGATGAGAATGCACGTCCCTAGTGATGGGCGTTAGGATGAGAATGTGCGTCCCTAGTGATAGGCGTTAGGATGAGAATGCGCGTCCCTAGTGATGGGCGTTAGGAGGAGAATGCGCGTCCGTAGTGATGGGTGATAGGATGAGAATGCGCGTCCCTAGTGATGGGTGATAGGATGAGAATGTGCGTCCCTAGTGACGGGCGTTAGGAGGAGAATGTGCGTCCCTCGTTACGGGCGTTAGGAGGAGAATGTGCGTCCCTAGTGACGGGCGGTAGGAGGAGAATGTGCGTCCCTAGTGGTGGGCGTTAGGATGAGAATGCGCGTCTCTAGTGATGGGCGTTAGGAGGAGAATGCGCGTCCCTAGTGATGGGCGTTAGGAGGAGAATGCGCGTCCCTAGTGATGGGCGTTAGGATGAGAATGCGCGTCCCTAGTTACGGGCGTTAGGAGGAGAATGTGCGTCCCTAGTGACGGGCGTTAAAAGGAGAATGTGCGTCCCTAGTGACGGGCGTTAGGAGGAGAATGCGCGTCCCTAGTGATGGGCGTTAGGATGAGAATGCGCGTCCCTAGTGATGGGCGTTAGGATGAAAATGTGCGTCCCTAGTGATGGGCGTTAGGAGGAGAATGCGCGTCCCTAGTGATGGGCGTTAGGAGGAGAATGCGCGTCCCTAGTGATGGGCGTTAGGATGAGAATGCGCGTCCCTAGTTACGGGCGTTAGGAGGAGAATGTGCGTCCCTAGTGACGGGCGTTAAAAGGAGAATGTGCGTCCCTAGTGACGGGCGTTAGGAGGAGAATGCGCGTCCCTAGTGATGGGCGTTAGGATGAGAATGCGCGTCCCTAGTGATGGGCGTTAGGATGAAAATGTGCGTCCCTAGTGATGGGCGTTAGGAGGAGAATGTGCGTCCCTAGTGATGGGCGTTAGGATGAGAATGCGCGTCCCTAGTGATGGGCGTTAGGATGAGAATGTGCGTCCCTAGTGACGGGCGTTAGGAGGAGAATGTGCGTCCCTAGTGATGGGTGATAGGATGAGAATGCGCGTCCCTAGTGACGGGCGATAGGAGGAGAATGTGCGTCCCTAGTGATGGGCGTTAGGAGGAGAATGCGCGTCCCTAGTGATGGGCTTTAGGAGGAGAATGCGCGTCCCTAGTGATGGGCGTTAGGAGGAGAATGCGCGTCCCTAGTGATGGGCGTTAGGATGAGAATGCGCGTCCCTAGTGACGGGCGTTAGGAGGAGAATGTGCGTCCCTAGTGATGGGTGTTAGGAGGAGAATGCGCGTCCGTAGTGATGGGTGATAGGATGAGAATGCGCGTCCCTAGTGATGGGTGTTAAGAGGAGAATGTGCGTCCTTAGTGATGGGCGTTAGGATGAGAATGTGCGTCCCTAGTGATGGGCGTTAGGATGAGAATGCGCGTCCCTAGTGATGGGCGTTAGGATGAGAATGCGCGTCCCTAGTGACGGGTGTTAGGAGGAGAATGTGCGTCCCTAGTGATGGGTGATAGGATGAGAATGCGCGTCCCTAGTGATGGGCGTTAGGAGGAGAATGTGCGTCCCTAGTGATGGGCGTTAGGAGGAGAATTCGCTTCCTTAGTGATGGGTGATAGGATGAGAATGCGCGTCCCTAGTGATGGGCGTTAGGAGGAGAATGTGCGTCCCTAGTGATGGGTGATAGGATGAGAATGTGCGCCCCTAGTGATGGGCGTTAGGAGGAGACTGTACGTCCCTAGTGACGGGCGTTAGGAGGAGAATGCGCGTCCCTAGTGATGGGCGTTAGGATGAGAATGCTTGTCCCTAGTGACGGGCGTTAGGAGGAGACTGTACGTCCCTAGTGACGGGCGTTAGGAGGAGAATGCGCGTCCCTAGTGATGGGCGTTAGGATGAGAATGCTTGTCCCTAGTGACGGGCTTTAGGAGGAGACACTACGTCCCTAGTGACGGGCGTTAGGAGGAGAATGCGCGTCCCTAGTGACGGGCGTTTGGATGAGAATGCGCGTCCGTAGTGACGGGCGTTAGGATGAGAATGCGCGTCCCTAGTGATGGGCGTTAGGATGAGAATGCGCGTCCCTAGTGATGGGCGTTAGGATGAGAATGCGCGTCCCTAGTGATGGGCGTTAGGAGGAGAATGCGCGTCCGTAGTGATGGGTGATAGGATGAGAATGCGCGTCCCTAGTGATGGGTGATAGGATGAGAATGTGCGTCCCTAGTGACGGGCGTTAGGAGGAGAATGTGCGTCCCTCGTTACGGGCGTTAGGAGGAGAATGTGCGTCCCTAGTGACGGGCGGTAGGAGGAGAATGTGCGTCCCTAGTGGTGGGCGTTAGGATGAGAATGCGCGTCTCTAGTGATGGGCGTTAGGAGGAGAATGCGCGTCCCTAGTGATGGGCGTTAGGAGGAGAATGCGCGTCCCTAGTGATGGGCGTTAGGATGAGAATGCGCGTCCCTAGTTACGGGCGTTAGGAGGAGAATGTGCGTCCCTAGTGACGGGCGTTAAAAGGAGAATGTGCGTCCCTAGTGACGGGCGTTAGGAGGAGAATGCGCGTCCCTAGTGATGGGCGTTAGGATGAGAATGCGCGTCCCTAGTGATGGGCGTTAGGATGAAAATGTGCGTCCCTAGTGATGGGCGTTAGGAGGAGAATGCGCGTCCCTAGTGATGGGCGTTAGGAGGAGAATGCGCGTCCCTAGTGATGGGCGTTAGGATGAGAATGCACGTCCCTAGTTACGGGCGTTAGGAGGAGAATGTGCGTCCCTAGTGACGGGCGTTAAAAGGAGAATGTGCGTCCCTAGTGACGGGCGTTAGGAGGAGAATGCGCGTCCCTAGTGATGGGCGTTAGGATGAGAATGCGCGTCCCTAGTGATGGGCGTTAGGATGAAAATGTGCGTCCCTAGTGATGGGCGTTAGGAGGAGAATGTGCGTCCCTAGTGATGGGCGTTAGGATGAGAATGCGCGTCCCTAGTGATGGGCGTTAGGATGAGAATGTGCGTCCCTAGTGACGGGCGTTAGGAGGAGAATGTGCGTCCCTAGTGATGGGTGATAGGATGAGAATGCGCGTCCCTAGTGACGGGCGATAGGAGGAGAATGTGCGTCCCTAGTGATGGGCGTTAGGATGAGAATGCGCGTCCCTAGTGACGGGCGTTAGGAGGAGAATGCGCGTCCCTAGTGATGGGCGTTAGGAGGAGAATGCGCGTCCCTAGTGATGGGCGTTAGGATGAGAATGCGCGTCCCTAGTGACGGGCGTTAGGAGGAGAATGTGCGTCCCTAGTGATGGGTGTTAGGAGGAGAATGCGCGTCCGTAGTGATGGGTGATAGGATGAGAATGCGCGTCCCTAGTGATGGGTGTTAGGAGGAGAATGTGCGTCCTTAGTGATGGGCGTTAGGATGAGAATGTGCGTCCCTAGTGATGGGCGTTAGGATGAGAATGCGCGTCCGTAGTGATGGGCGTTAGGAGGAGAATGTGCGTCCCTAGTGATGGGTGATAGGATGAGAATGCGCGTCCCTAGTGATGGGCGTTAGGAG
The DNA here is from genome assembly GCF_051348905.1 of Ranitomeya variabilis. Classification (NCBI taxonomy): domain Eukaryota; kingdom Metazoa; phylum Chordata; class Amphibia; order Anura; family Dendrobatidae; genus Ranitomeya; species Ranitomeya variabilis. The sequence goes on from NC_135233.1 coordinate 21,400,680, forward strand.
GAGAATGTGCGTCCCTAGTGATGGGCGTTAGGAGGAGAATTCGCTTCCTTAGTGATGGGTGATAGGATGAGAATGCGCGTCCCTAGTGATGGGCGTTAGGAGGAGAATGTGCGTCCCTAGTGATGGGTGATAGGATGAGAATGTGCGCCCCTAGTGATGGGCGTTAGGAGGAGACTGTACGTCCCTAGTGACGGGCGTTAGGAGGAGAATGCGCGTCCCTAGTGATGGGCGTTAGGATGAGAATGCTTGTCCCTAGTGACGGGCGTTAGGAGGAGACTGTACGTCCCTAGTGACGGGCGTTAGGAGGAGAATGCGCGTCCCTAGTGATGGGCGTTAGGATGAGAATGCTTGTCCCTAGTGACGGGCGTTAGGAGGAGACACTACGTCCCTAGTGACGGGCGTTAGGAGGAGAATGCGCGTCCCTAGTGACGGGCGTTTGGATGAGAATGCGCGTCCGTAGTGACGGGCGTTAGGATGAGAATGCGCGTCCCTAGTGATGGGCGTTAGGATGAGAATGCGCGTCCCTAGTGAAGGGCGTTAGGATGAGAATGCGCGTCCCAAGTGACGGGCGTTAGGAGGAGAATGCGCGTCCCTAGTGATGGGCGTTAGGATGAGAATGCGTGTCCCTAGTGATGGGCGTTAGGAGGAGAATGCGCGTTACTAGTGATGGGTGATAGGATGAGAATGCGCGTCCCTAGTGATGGGCGTTAGGAGGAGAATGTGCATCCCTAGTGATGGGCGTTAGGAGGAGACTGTACGTCCCTAGTGACGGGTGTTAGGAGGAGAATGCGCGTCCCTAGTGATGGGCGTTAGGATGAGAATGCTTGTCCCTAGTGACGGGCGTTAGGAGGAGACACTACGTCCCTAGTGACGGGCGTTAGGAGGAGAATGCGCGTCCCTTGTGACGGGCGTTTGGATGAGAATGCGCTTCCGTAGTGACGGGCGTTAGGATGAGAATGCGCGTCCCTAGTGATGGGTGATAGGATGAGAATGCGCGTCCCTAGTGATGGGCGTTAGGATGAGAATGCGCGTCCCTAGTGATGGGCGTTAGGATGAGAATGCGCGTCCCTAGTAATGGGCGTTAGGAGGAGAATGTGCGTCCCTAGTGATGGGCGTTAGCATGAGAATGCGTGTCCCTAGTGATGGGCGTTAGGAGGAGAATGTGCGTCCCTAGTGATGGGTGTTAGGATGAGAATGCGCGTCCCTAGTGACGGGTGATAGGATGAGAATGCGCGTCCTTAGTGATGGGTGTTAGGATGAGAATGCGCGTCCATAGTGACGGGTGATAGGATGAGAATGCGCGTCCTTAGTGATGGGTGATAGGATGAGAATGCTCTGCCTAGTGATGGGTGTTAGGAGGAGAATGCGCGTCCCTAGTGATGGGTGATAGGATGAGAATGCGCGTCCCTAGTGATGGGCGTTAGGAGGAGAATGCGCGTCCCTAGTGATGGGCGTTAGGATGAGAATGCGCGTCCCTAGTGATGGGTGATAGGATGAGAATGTGCGTCCCTAGTGATGGGCGTTAGCATGAGAATGCGCGTCCCTAGTGATGGGCGTTAGCATGAGAATGCGCGTCCCTAGTGACGGGCGTTTGGAGGAGAATGTGCGTCCCTAGTGATGGGTGTTAGGATGAGAATGCGCGTCCCTAGTGACGGGTGATAGGATGAGAATGCGCGTCCTTAGTGATGGGCGTTAGGAGGAGAATGTGCGTCCCTAGTGACGGGCGTTAGGAGGAGAATGCGCGTCCCTAGTGACGGGCGTTTGGATGAGAATGCGCGTCCGTAGTGACGGGCGTTAGGATGAGAATGCGCGTCCCTAGTGATGGGCGTTAGGATGAGAATGCGCGTCCCTATTGATGGGCGTTAGGAGGAGAATGTGCGTCCCTAGTGATGGGTGATAGGATGAGAATGCTTGTCCCTAGTGACGGGCGTTAGGAGGAGACACTACGTCCCTAGTGACGGGCGTTTGGAGGAGAATGTGCGTCCCTAGTGATGGGTGTTAGGATGAGAATGCGCGTCCCTAGTGACGGGTGATAGGATGAGAATGCGCGTCCTTAGTGATGGGCGTTAGGAGGAGAATGTGCGTCCCTAGTGACGGGCGTTAGGAGGAGAATGCGCGTCCCTAGTGACGGGCGTTTGGATGAGAATGCGCGTCCGTAGTGACGGGCGTTAGGATGAGAATGCGCATCCCTAGTGAAGGGCGTTAGGATGAGAATGAGCGTCCCTAGTGATGGGCGTTAGGAGGAGAATGTGCGTCCCTAGTGATGGTTGATAGGATGAGAATGCTTGTCCCTAGTGACGGGCGTTAGGAGGAGACACTACGTCCCTAGTGACGGGCGTTAGGAGGAGAATGCACGTCCCTAGTGACGGGCGTTATGATGAGAATGCGCGTCCCAAGTGACGGGCGTTAGGAGGAGAATGCGCGTCCCTAGTGATGGGCGTTAGGATGAGAATGCGTGTCCCTAGTGATGGGCGTTAGGAGGAGAATGCGCGTTCCTAGTGATGGGTGATAGGATGAGAATGCACGTCCCTAGTGATGGGCGTTAGGAGGAGAATGTGCGTCCCTAGTGATGGGCGTTAGGAGGAGACTGTACGTCCCTAGTGACGGGTGTTAGGAGGAGAATGCGCGTCCCTAGTGATGGGCGTTAGGATGAGAATGCTTGTCCCTAGTGACGGGCGTTAGGAGGAGACACTACGTCCCTAGTGACGGGCGTTAGGAGGAGAATGCGCGTCCCTTGTGACGGGCGTTTGGATGAGAATGCGCGTCCGTAGTGACGGGCGTTAGGATGAGAATGCGCATCCCTAGTGATGGGTGATAGGATGAGAATGCGCGTCCCTAGTGATGGGCGTTAGGATGAGAATGCGCTTCCCTAGTGATGGGCGTTAGGATGAGAATGCGCGTCCCTAGTAATGGGCGTTAGGAGGAGAATGTGCGTCCCTAGTGATGGGCGTTAGCATGAGAATGCGTGTCCCTAGTGATGGGCGTTAGGAGGAGAATGCGCGTCCCTAGTGATGGGTGTTAGGATGAGAATGCGCGTCCCTAGTGACGGGTGATAGGATGAGAATGCGCGTCCTTAGTGATGGGTGTTAGGATGAGAATGCGCGTCCATAGTGACGGGTGATAGGATGAGAATGCGCGTCCTTAGTGATGGGTGATAGGATGAGAATGCTCTGCCTAGTGATGGGTGTTAGGAGGAGAATGCGCGTCCCTAGTGATGGGTGATAGGATGAGAATGCGCGTCCCTAGTGATGGGCGTTAGGAGGAGAATGCGCGTCCCTAGTGATGGGCGTTAGGATGAGAATGCGCGTCCCTAGTGATGGGTGATAGGATGAGAATGTGCGTCCCTAGTGATGGGCGTTAGCATGAGAATGCGCGTCCCTAGTGATGGGCGTTAGCATGAGAATGCGCGTCCCTAGTGACGGGCGTTTGGAGGAGAATGTGCGTCCCTAGTGATGGGTGTTAGGATGAGAATGCGCGTCCCTAGTGACGGGTGATAGGATGAGAATGCGCGTCCTTAGTGATGGGCGTTAGGAGGAGAATGTGCGTCCCTAGTGACGGGCGTTAGGAGGAGAATGCGCGTCCCTAGTGACGGGCGTTAGGATGAGAATGCGCGTCCCTAGTGATGGGCGTTAGGATGAGAATGCGTGTCCCTAGTGATGGGCGTTAGGAGGAGAATGTGCGTCCCTAGTGATGGGTGATAGGATGAGAATGCTTGTCCCTAGTGACGGGCGTTAGGAGGAGACACTACGTCCCTAGTGACGGGCGTTAGGAGGAGAATGTGCGTCCCTAGTGACGGTGTTAGGATGAGAATGCGCGTCCCAAGTGATGAGCGTTAGGATGAGAATGCGCATCCCTAGTGATGGGCGTTAGGAGGAGAATGCGCGTTCCTAGTGATGGGTGATAGGATGAGAATGCGCGTCCTTAGTGATGGGTGTTAGGAGGAGAATGTGCGTCCCTAGTGATGGGCGTTAGGAGGAGACTGTACGTCCCTTGTGACGGGCGTTAGGAGGAGAATGCTTGTCCCTAGTGACGGGCGTTAGGAGGAGACACTACGTCCCTAGTAACGGGCGTTAGGAGGAGACACTACGTCCCTAGTGACGGGCGTTAGGAGGAGAATGCGTGTCCCTAGTGATGGGCGTTAGGAGGAGAATGCGCGTCCCAAGTGACGGGCGTTAGGAGGAGAATGCGCATCCCTAGTGAAGGGCGTTAGGATGAGAATGAGCGTCCCTAGTGACGGGGGTTAGGAGGAGAATGTGCGTCCCTAGTGACGGGGGTTAGGAGGAGAATGCGCGTCTCTAGTGACGGGTGATAGGATGAGAATGCGCGTCCTTAGTGATGGGCGTTAGGAGGAGAATGTGCGTCCCTAGTGACGGGCGTTAGGAGGAGAATGCGCGTCCCTAGTGACGGGCGTTAGGATGAGAATGCGCGTCCCTAGTGATGGGCGTTAGGATGAGAATGCGTGTCCCTAGTGATGGGCGTTAGGAGGAGAATGTGCGTCCCTAGTGATGGGTGATAGGATGAGAATGCTTGTCCCTAGTGACGGGCGTTAGGAGGAGACACTACGTCCCTAGTGACGGGCGTTAGGAGGAGAATGTGCGTCCCTAGTGACGGTGTTAGGATGAGAATGCGCGTCCCAAGTGATGAGCGTTAGGATGAGAATGCGCATCCCTAGTGATGGGCGTTAGGAGGAGAATGCGCGTTCCTAGTGATGGGTGATAGGATGAGAATGCGCGTCCTTAGTGATGGGTGTTAGGAGGAGAATGTGCGTCCCTAGTGATGGGCGTTAGGAGGAGACTGTACGTCCCTTGTGACGGGCGTTAGGAGGAGAATGCTTGTCCCTAGTGACGGGCGTTAGGAGGAGACACTACGTCCCTAGTAACGGGCGTTAGGAGGAGACACTACGTCCCTAGTGACGGGCGTTAGGAGGAGAATGCGTGTCCCTAGTGATGGGCGTTAGGAGGAGAATGCGCGTCCCAAGTGACGGGCGTTAGGAGGAGAATGCGCATCCCTAGTGAAGGGCGTTAGGATGAGAATGAGCGTCCCTAGTGACGGGGGTTAGGAGGAGAATGTGCGTCCCTAGTGACGGGGGTTAGGAGGAGAATGCGCGTCTCTAGTGACGGCCTTTAGGAGGAGACTGTACGTCCCTAGTGATGGGCGTTAGGAGGAGAATGCGCGTCCCTAGTGATGGGCGTTAGGAGGAGAATGTGCGTCCCTAGTGACGGGCGTTAGGAGGAAAATGTGCGTCCCTAGTGACGAGCGTTAGGAGGAGAATGTGCGTCCCTAGTGACGGGCGTTAGGAGGAGAATGCGCACCCCTAGTGATGGGCGTTAGGAGGAGAATGTGCGTCCCTAGTGATGGGTGATAGGATGAGAATGCGCGTCCCTAGTGATGAGCGTTAGGAGGAGAATGTGCGTCCCTAGTGATGGGTGATAAGATGAGAATGTGCGTCCCTAGTGATGGGCGTTAGGAGGAGAATGCGCGTCCCTAGTGATGGGCGTTAGGATGAGAATGTGCGTCCCTAGTGATGGGCGTTAGGAGGAGAATGCGCACCCCTAGTGATGGGCGTTAGGAGGAGAATGTGCGTCCCTAGTGATGGGCGTTAGGAGGAGAATGCGCGTCCCTAGTGATGGGCGTTAGGAGGAGAATGTGCGTCCGTAGTGACGGGCGTTAGGAGGAGAATGTGCGTCCCTAGTGATGGGCGTTAGGAGGAGAATGCGCGTCCCTAGTGATGGGCGTTAGGAGGAGAATGCGCGTCCCTAGTGACGGGCGTTAGGATGAGAATGTGCATCCCTAGTGATGGGCGTTAGGATGAGAATGTGCGTCCCTAGTGATGGGCGTTAGGATGAGAATGTGCGTCCCTAGTGACGGGCGTTAGGATGAGAATGTGCGTCCTTAGTGATGGGCGTTAGGATGAGAATGTGCGTCCCTAGTGATGGATGATAGGATGAGAATGTGCGTCCCTAGTGATGGGCGTTAGGATGAGAATGTGCGTCCCTAGTGATGGGCGTTAGGATGAGAATGTGCGTCCCTAGTGATGGATGATAGGATGAGAATGTGCGTCCGTAGTGATGGGCGTTAGGAGGAGAATGTGCGTCCCTAGTGATGGGCGTTAGGATGAGAATGCGCGTCCCTAGTGATGGGTGATAGGAGGAGAATGCGCGTCCCTAGTGATGGGCGTTAGGATGAGAATGTACGTCCCTAGTGACGGGTGATAGGATGAGAATGCGCGCCCCTAGTAACGGGTTAGGATGAGAATGCGCGCCCCTAGTAACGGGTTAGGATGAGAATGCGCGCCCCTAGTAACGGGTTAGGATGAGAATGCGCGCCCCTAGTAACGGGTTAGGATGAGAATGCGCGCCCCTAGTGTTTGGAGTGGTGACATCTGACTGTGACATGTGACCTCTGTAGCCAATCAGAAAGCTGACAGTGATGACACGTTAAACCGCACTAGACCGATGAGGCCAGTGATTGGCTGCAGGGGTGATATCTGGTCAGTGGGAATTAACCGCTGCTGCCCTGTAAACAGAGGTGGACGAGGAGCATCATAGGGTAAGTTATGGTTATGTTACCGTATTACTTGCCTTTTGCCATTATATCACCTGATCTTTGCGAACGACTATAAACTTAGCGCCTACAGAAACTAATTAATCCACGCAGCGAACGCAAATAGCTGCCTTAATGCAAGGTGGAATATTCATCACTTTTCCCTTTTGCTATTTTTTGCCTCGAGCCCCTTCTGAAGTGACAGGGGAGCAGTTTCCGATTTACGGTACATGTCCCCATGTGGGCAACGTACAATGTCCTCATACTTCGGGGTTAATGATTTTCCGGCCCCGTGAGTCATGGGCCGATGACGTCACTCCCTGATGACTCACCCGTTGTGTAATTGTGATAGCGCTAACCGAGAACACAAGCAGCAGTACTACAAATAGACAGATGTCAGAGTGACGCGCTCGGCCCCGGCTGCAGGAAATGGCGCCACTATCATTTGCCATTCATCAATACATTCCAGGCTTCCTATAAATACACCGCCAGCGCTCGTCACTTCAGATCCAGAGAAAAGAGTGTAAACCCACTCATCCCCGCACCTTCCCCGGGTACACCGCCAGTCGGCATACTACTGCCTCCATATATGTATGCATCTATAGGGGCTCATCATCCAGAACCGATGATCACCCATCATCCACCAGGAATATTAACATCTGTGTGCAACGCATGGTCCTCAGTTACATCATAAAGACGTGTCCTTATAGAGATTGTATTATAATGTTGTAGTATAATGACGCTCTCTGTGTAAATAATAACTGCTATAATACTGCTCCTATGTACAAGAATATAAGTACTATAATACTGCCCCTATATACAAGAATATAACTACTATAATACTGCCCCTATGTACAAGAATATAACTACTATAATACTGCTCCTATATACAAGAATATAACTACTATAATACTGCTCCTATGTACAAGAATATAACTACTATAATGCTGCTCCTATATACAAGAATATAACTACTATAATACTGCTCCTATATACAAGAATATAACTACTATAATACTGCCCCTATGTACAAGAATATAACTACTATAATACTGCTCCCTATGTACAAGAATATAACTACTATAATACTGCTCCTATGTACAAGAACATAACTACTATAATACTGCCCCCTATGTACAAGAATATAACTACTATAATACTGTCCCCTATGTACAATAATATAACTACTATAATACTGCCCCTATGTACAAGAATATAACTACTATAATACTGCTCCCTATGTACAAGAATATAACTACTATAATACTGCCCCCTATGTACAATAATATAACTACTATAATACTGCCCCTATGTACAAGAATATAACTACTATAATACTGCTCCCTATGTACAAGAATATAACTACTATAATACTGTCCCCTATGTACAATAATATAACTACTATAATACTGCCCCTATGTACAAGAATATAATTACTATAATACTGCTCCCTATGTACAAGAATATAACTACTATAATACTGCCCCCTATGTACAATAATATAACTACTATAATACTGCCCCTATGTACAAGAATATAACTACTATAATACTGCTCCCTATGTACAAGAATATAACTACTATAATACTGCCCCCTATGTACAATAATATAACTACTATAATACTGCCCCTATGTACAAGAATATAACTACTATAATACTGCTCCTATATACAAGAATATAACTACTATAATACTGCTCCTATGTACAAGAATATAACTACTATAATGCTGCTCCTATATACAAGAATATAACTACTATAATACTGCTCCTATATACAAGAATATAACTACTATAATACTGCCCCATGTACAAGAATATAACTACTATAATACTGCTCCCTATGTACAAGAATATAACTACTATAATACTGCCCCCTATGTACAATAATATAACTACTATAATACTGCCCCTATGTACAAGAATTTAACTACTATAATACTGCTCCCTATGTACAATAATATAACTACTATAATACTGCCCCTATGTACAAGAATATAACTACTATAATACTGCTCCTATGTTCAAGAATAAAACTACTATAATACTACTCCTATGTATGAGAATATAACTACTATAATACTGCCCCCTATGTACAAGAATATAACTACTATAATACTGCCCCATGTACAAGAATATAACTACTATAATACTGCCCCTATGTACAGGAATATAACTACTATAATACTGCCCCTATGTACAAGAATATAACTACTATAATACTGCTCCTATGTTCAAGAATAAAACTACTATAATACTACTCCTATGTATGAGAATATAACTACTATAATACTGCCCCATGTACAAGAATATAACTACTATAATACTGCCCCTATGTACAAGAATATAACTACTATAATACTGCCCCATGTACAAGAATATAACTACTATAATACTGCTCCTATGTACAGGAATATAACTACTATAATACTGCCCCCTATGTACAAGAATATAACTACTATAATGCTGCTCCTATATACAAGAATATAACTACTATAATACTGCTCCTATATACAAGAATATAACTACTATAATACTGCTCCTATGTACAAGAATATAACTACTATAATACTGCTCCCATGTACAAGAATATAACTACTATAATACTGCTCCTATGTACAAGAATATAACTACTATAATACTGCCCCTATGCACAGGAATATAACTACTATAATACTGCTCCTATGTACAAGAATATAACTACTATAATACTGCCCCTATGCACAGGAATATAACTACTATAATACTGCCCCTATGTACAAGAATATAACTACTATAATGCTGCTCCTATATACAAGAATATAACTACTATAATACTGCCCCTATGCACAGGAATATAACTACTATAATACTGCCCCTATGTACAAGAATATAACTACTATAATACTGCTCCTATGTACAAGAATATAACTACTATAATACTGCCCCTATGCACAGGAATATAACTACTATAATACTGCCCCTATGTACAAGAATATAACTACTATAATACTGCTCCTATGTACAAGAATATAACTACTATAATACTGCTCCTATATACAAGAATATAACTACTATAATACTGCCCCTATGTACAAGAATATAACTACTATAATACTGCCCCTATGCACAGGAATATAACTACTATAATACTGCCCCTATGTACAAGAATATAACTACTATAATACTGCTCCTATGTACAAGAATATAACTACTATAATACTGCTCCTATATACAAGAATATAACTACTATAATACTGCCCCCTATGTACAAGAATATAACTACTATAATACTGCCCCTATGCACAGGAATATAACTACTATAATACCATTGTTTTGCCCTTTGTTTCTTACGTCTGTCGCTGCTTACAGAGTCTGGCAGGGTGGGACGCCGCGGACCCGGAGTGCCTGCTGCAGGTGGTGAAGGAGCTGGTCCAGCAGTACCACCAGTACCAGTGCAGCCGCCTCAGTGAGAGCTCGCGCCTCATGTTTGAGTATCAGACGTTACTGGAGGAGCCGCAGTACGGGGAGAACATGGAAATCTACGCCGGGAAGAAGAATAACTGGGTAAGAGCGATGTGCCACCGTGTGACGTAGATGTGGTTTATGCTCTGCCCCATACTTCTTGCTCTGTTCTGTGGATTGATGCTGAATCTGTTTTATGGGAAGGTTGCGCTCGATAATCCAGACAGACTGATAATCTGGCATGTGCAGGTTCCTGTTGATGGTTCTCAATTATAATAATTACCAAAGAATAATTGGCTATTATTCCAGTAGCGATTAGACAGACATGTGCTTTTATGAAAAGTTCCTTTTATTTTCCTGGTTATTCACTAACACTTTGTATTGTCACATGGAAACTGTCAGCTGCTGTTCACTGATCCTTTCATGGACTTATTCTAATTTAGTGTAAGCTTCCTGACAACTGCAGGATAGTGATGAGCGCTGGGTGCAGGATGTCCTGATGTCAGTCCCACTGAACACCTTGTACTTCTGTGTTTTGCTCAGTGGTGGTCGGGCTCAGCCTCCTCACCTCGGCCGTGTCTCTGAGCACCTTGTACTTCTGTGTCTTGCTCAATGGTGGTCGGGCTCAGCGTCCTCACCTCGGCCGTGTCTCTGAGCACTGAACACCTTGTATTTCTGTGTCTTGCTCAGTGGTGGTCGGGCTCAGCCTCCTCACCTCGGCCGTGTCTCTGAGCACCTTGTACTTCTGTGTCTTGCTCAGTGGTGGTCGGGCTCAGCCTCCTCACCTCGGCCGTGTCTCTGAGCACTGAACACCTTGTACTTCTGTGTCTTGCTCAGTGGTGGTCGGGCTCAGCCTCCTCACCTCGGCCGTGTCTCTGAGCACAGAACACCTTGTACTTCTGTGTCTTGCTCAGTGGTGGTCGGGCTCAGCCTCCTCACCTCGGCCGTGTCTCTGAGCACTGAGCACCTTGTACTTCTGTGTCTTGCTCAGTGGTGGTCGGGCTCAGCCTCCTCACCTCGGCCGTGTCTCTGAGCACCTTGTACTTCTGTGTCTTGCTCAGTGGTGGTCGGGCTCAGCCTCCTCACCTCGGCCGTGTCTCTGAGCACTGAGCACCTTGTACTTCTGTGTCTTGCTCAGTGGTGGTCGGGCTCAGCCTCCTCACCTCGGCCGTGTCTCTGAGCACCTTGTACTTCTGTGTCTTGCTCAGTGGTGGTCGGGCTCAGCCTCCTCACCTCGGCCGTGTCTCTGAGCACTGAGCACCTTGTACTTCTGTGTCTTGCTCAGTGGTGGTCGGGCTCAGCCTCCTCACCTCGGCAGTGTCTCTGAGCACTGAGCACCTTGTACTTCTGTGTCTTGCTCAGTGGTGGTCGGGCTCAGCCTCCTCACCTCGGCCGTGTCTCTGAGCACCTTGTACTTCTGTGTCTTGCTCAGTGGTGGTCGGGCTCAGCCTCCTCACCTCGGCTGTGTCTCTGAGCACTGAGCACCTTGTACTTCTGTGTCTTGCTCAGTGGTGGTCGGGCTCGGCCTCCTCACCTCGGCTGTGTCTCTGAGCACTGAGCACCTTGTACTTCTGTGTCTTGCTCAGTGGTGGTCGGGCTCAGCCTCCTCACCTCGGCCGTGTCTCTGAGCACTGAGCACCTTGTACTTCTGTGTCTCGCTCAGTGGTGGTCGGGCTCGGCCTCCTCACCTCGGCCGTGTCTCTGAGCACTGAACACCTTGTACTTCTGTGTCTTGCTCAGTGGTGGTCGGGCTACCCTCCTCACCTCGGCCGTGTCTCTGAGCACTGAGCACCTTGTACTTCTGTGTCTTGCTCAGTGGTGGTCGGGCTCGGCCTCCTCACCTCGGCTGTGTCTCTGAGCACTGATCACCTTGTACTTCTGTGTCTCGCTCAGTGGTGGTCGGGCTCGGCCACCTCACCTCGGCTGTGTCTCTGAGCACCTTGTACTTCTGTGTCTTGTTCAGTGGTGGTCAGGCTCGGCCTCCTCACCTCGGCCGTGTCTCTGAGCACTGAGCACCTTGTACTTCTGTGTCTTGCTCAGTGGTGGTCGGGCTCGGCCTCCTCACCTCGGCTGTGTCTCTGAGCACTGAGCACCTTGTACTTCTGTGTCTTGCTCAGTGGTGGTCGGGCTCGGCCTCCTCACCTCGGCCGTGTCTCTGAGCACTGAACACCTTGTACTTCTGTGTCTCGCTCAGTGGTGGTCGGGCTCAGCCTCCTCACCTCAGCCGTGTCTCTGAGCACTGAGCACCTTGTACTTCTGTGTCTTGCTCAGTGGTGGTCGGGCTCAGCCTCCTCACCTCGGCCGTGTCTCTGAGCACTGAACACCTTGTACTTCTGTGTCTCGCTCAGTGGTGGTCGGGCTCGGCCTCCTCACCTCGGCTGTGTCTCTGAGCACTGAGCACCTTGTACTTCTGTATCTCGCTCAGTGGTGGTCGGGCTCGGCCTCCTCACCTCGGCCGTGTCTCTGAGCACTGAGCACCTTGTACTTCTGTGTCTTGTTCAGTGGTGGTTGGGCTCGGCCTCCTCACCTCGGTTGTGTCTCTGAGCACTGAGCACCTTGTACTTCTGTGTCTTGCTCAGCGGTGGTCGGGCTCGGCCTCCTCACCTCGGCCGTGTCTCTGAGCACTGAGCACCTTGTACTTCTGTGTCTTGCTCAGTGGTGGTCGGGCTCGGCCTCCTCACCTCGGCTGTGTCTCTGAGCACTGAGCACCTTATACTTCTGTGTCTCGCTCAGTGGTGGTCGGGCTCGGCCTCCTCACCTCGGCTGTGTCTCTGAGCACCTTGCAGCTCTGGAATACTGCAGCACTGGAGGACCCCGGCTTCTCCTCTGATTCTTCCTGTGTCTTTTTCTCCGGGGTTTTGCCCCCGGTGATTATTTGCTGTGACCCTTTTGTTTTGTGATCGCCCCAATATCTGACCGTGTCGGGAGCGGTTTTCTCTGTGGACTGGGAACAGTCTGGGACGTCTCAGAGTCAGAGAAATCTCTTTTTTTTGCCCATTTTGCCTGATGAAAACGAGCTCTTAATAATTCAGTACACCCTAATAAAGGGGAGTACTGAAGCATGAAAATAATATGGTGAAAATCCTCACTGCCTAATAGTTCTACACAGTGTATTCAAATACACAGCTCTGCTACATACACACAGTGTTGCTGCGCATCCAGCTCTACTACATACACACATGCAGTGTTGCTGCGCACACACACCTTTGCTACATGCACACACAGCTCTGCTACATATCTTTCCTTTTAGGCACGTGACTGATTACATGGCCTGAATGTTCCTTCTGCTTGTCAGGACCTGCAGCTTTAGTGAGGTGCAGGGCCTGGGATTTTGGTCTCCTGCCCTGCACCCTTCTGACTGATCAGTGAGGGGCAGGGGGCGAGAGTAGTTCTCGCAATAATTGGGAAAGACGCTGCGTCCCTGTTCTCCTCCATCACAGGATGCTGCCTCCAGACTATGACGCGTACACACTTTTTAGCAAGATTTATTCTTGCTAATGAGTGCGTCTTGTTTTTTCTCTGAGACGCTGCACATTTCAGCGTACAACATTAGGCTAGGTCATCAGTATCAGATTATGGGGGTCTGATACCCCCACCAATCGCTCACCCTGTGTAGTGGCCGTTCTGGGTACCGTAGTTCAGTTAATGAAGTGAATGTGATCTAAGCTGCAGTACCGAGAACTGCCACTATGGTGTGCATGGCGCTGTGGAGGAGGAAGTGGCCGTGCCATAATAATAATAATAATAATCTTTATTTTTATATAGCGCTAACATATTCCGCAGCGCTTTACAGTTTGCACACGTTATCATCGCTGTCCCCGTTGGGGCTCACAATCTAAATTCCCTATCAGTATGTCTTTGGAATGTGGGAGGAAATCGGAATACCCGGAGGAAACCCACACAAACACGGGGAGAACATACATACTCCTTGCAGATGTTGTCCTTGGTGGGGCTTGAACCCAGGACTCCAGCACTACAAGGCTGCAGTGCTAACCACTGAGCCACCATGCTGCCCACTGTACATTTCTACTAGGAAACACTTTGTCGGATTTTCCCAGAAATCTTAGTTTCCTGCATCCACAGGACGGACCGGCGCTTCCTTATTTCACAAGATGATGTCCCGTGACGCGTTCTCCTGGTCAGATTCCAGCTCTGCCATCAAGGCTTCTGTAGTGTTTGGCAAAGAAAGCTGAAAAGTGTGAGACTTTGTGACATACCCTCTTTGGCGGTATTATATAGTGCCTGCCGTGTGTCCATTATAGGAGTAGATTACTGAGTGGCCGTAGGAACGGACATAGGCACTGTAGGGCGGTATTATATAGTCGCGGCATGGTGGCACTTTTTGGTCATTGTGTGACTATTATTTTGTGAATATAGGAGCGGTGATACTATGTGTGCACTGTGTGGCAGTATTATATCACTGCCTGTACATGTAGCGGTTTTTGGTCCCACTGCTTGGACTGGTGAGGCACATCGTTTCTCAGGGTCTCGCCAGTCGTAGCCGCGTCTGTCATATCCATCCCACAATCCGTGCAATTCTCTGCAGAACGTGCGGTTTGTAGCCACGTGGCGGCACCGAGGTCAGCGCAGCTCTGGTCACCCGTCTCGTCACCGTGCAGCACATTGCCGGACAATATAACATTCTGCTACTTTCTTTTGCTCCTCTCTAAGTTCTGTGTTTGCTGTCAGTGAATAGAACCGTAGTGATATTTCCTGATGGTTACAGAGTTTCATTATACGGGAGCCTGGTGACATCCAGTATGGCCGCCGGAGCCAGGCTCGCTGGTGTCAGTCGCCCTTCTGCTGTAACTGGTGGATGGTGTCGTCCTAATCTTGTTTTGTTCTTGTCTTACAGACCGGGGAGTTTTCTGCTCGATTCCTCTTGAAGCTGCCGGTGGACTTCAGTAACATCCCCATCTACCTGCTAAAGGTACCGCCTCATACGGCTCTTACCGCACCGATCCGGCTATGTTATTCAAATAAGATATTGGTATTGGGTTACTGTATGGAGGTATTAATGGGTTACTGTATGGAGGTATCATTGGGTTACTGTATGGAGGTATTAATGGGTTACTGTATGGAGGTATCATTGGGTTACTGTATGGAGGTATTAATGGGTTACTGTATGGAGGTATTAATGGGTTACTGTATGGAGGTATTATTGGGTTACTGTATGGAGGTATCATTGGGTTACTGTATGGAGGTATTAATGGGTTACTGTATGGGGGTATTATTGGGTTACTGTATGGAGGTATCATTGGGTTACTGTATGGAGGTATTAATGGGTTACTGTATGGAGGTATTATTGGGTTACTGTATGGAGGTATCATTCGGTTACTGTATGGAGGTATTAATGGGTTACTGTATGGAGGTATTATTGGGTTACTGTATGGAGGTATTAATGGGTTACTGTATGGAGGTATTAATGGGTTACTGTATGGAGGTATCATTGGGTTACTGTATGGAGGTTTTATTGGGTTACTGTATGGTGGTATTAATGGGTTACTGTATGGAGGTATTAATGGGTTACTGTATGGAGGTATTATTGGGTTACTGTATGGAGGTATCATTGGGTTACTGTATGGAGGTATTAATGGGTTACTGTATGGGGGTATTATTGGGTTACTGTATGGAGGTATCATTGGGTTACTGTATGGAGGTATTAATGGGTTACTGTATGGAGGTATTATTGGGTTACTGTATGGAGGTATCATTCGGTTACTGTATGGAGGTATTAATGGGTTACTGTATGGAGGTATTATTGGGTTACTGTATGGAGGTATTAATGGGTTACTGTATGGAGGTATTATTGGGTTACTGTATGGAGGTATTAATGGGTTACTGTATGGAGGTATTATTGGGTTACTGTATGGAGGTATCATTGGGTTACTGTATGGAGGTATTAATGGGTTACTGTATGGAGGTATTATTGGGTTACTGTATGGAGGTATTAATGGGTTACTGTATGGAGGTATTAATGGGTTACTGTATGGAGGTATTATTGGGTTACTGTATGGAGGTATCATTGGGTTACTGTATGGAGGTATTAATGGGTTACTGTATGGAGGTATTATTGGGTTACTGTATGGGGGTATTAGGTTACTGTATGGAGGTATTATTGGGTTACTGTATGGAGGTATCATTGGGTTACTGTATGGGGGTATTGGGTTACTGTATGGAGGTATCATTGGGTTACTGTATGGAGGTATTATTGGGTTACTGTATGGAGGTATCATTGGGTTACTGTATGGGGGTATTGGGTTACTGTATGGAGGTATCATTGGGTTACTGTATGGGGGTATTAATGGGTTACTGTATGGAGGTATTATTTGGTTACTCTATGGAGGTATTTTTGGGTTACTGTATGGATGTAGTATTGGGTTACTGTATGGAGGTATTAATGGGTTACTGTATGGAGGTATTGGGTTACTGTGTGGAGGTATTATTGGGTTACTGTATGGAGGTATTATTGGGTTACTGTATGGAGGTATTGGGTTACTGTGTGGAGGTATTATTGGGTTACTGTATGGAGGTATTATTGGGTTACTGTATGGAGGTATTATTGGGTTACTGTATGGAGGTATTATTGGGTTACTGTATGGAGGTATCATTGGGTTACTGTATGGGGGTATCATTGGGTTACTGTATGGAGGTATTATTGGGTTACTGT
Source organism: Ranitomeya variabilis (assembly GCF_051348905.1). Lineage (NCBI taxonomy): Eukaryota > Metazoa > Chordata > Amphibia > Anura > Dendrobatidae > Ranitomeya > Ranitomeya variabilis. Next base: position 21,417,335 of record NC_135233.1, read on the forward strand.
ATGGAGGTATTATTGGGTTACTGTATGGAGGTATTATTGGGTTACTGTATGGAGGTATTATTGGGTTACTGTATGGAGGTATTAATGGGTTACTCTATGGAGGTATTATTGGGTTACTGTATGGATGTAGTATGGGGTTACTGTATGGAGGTATTAATGGGTTACTGTATGGAGGTATTGGGTTACTGTGTGGAGGTATTATTGGGTTACTGTGTGGAGGTATTATTGGGTTACTGTATGGAGGTATTAATGGGTTACTGTATGGAAGTATCATTGGGTTACTGTATGGAGGTATTACTGGGTTACTGTATGGAGGTATTAATGGGTTACTGTATGGAGGTATTATTGGGTTACTGTATGGAGGTATTAATGGGTTACTGTATGGAGGTATTATTGGGTTACTGTATGGAGGTATTATTGGGTTACTGTATGGAAGTATCATTGGGTTACTGTATGGAGGTATTACTGGGTTACTGTATGGAGGTATTAATGGGTTACTTTATGGAGGTATTAATGGGTTACTGTATGGAGGTATCATTGGGTTACTGTATGGAGGTATTAGTGGGTTACTGTATGGAAGTATCATTGGGTTACTGTATGGAGGTATTACTGGGTTACTGTATGGAGGTATTAATGGGTTACTTTATGGAGGTATTATTGGGTTACTGTATGGAGGTATCATTGGGTTACTGTATGGAGGTATTAGTGGGTTACTGTATGGAGGTATTAGATTACTATTTGGAAGTATTGGGTTACTGTATGGAGGTATTATTGGGTTACTGTATGGAAGTAATGAATTACTGTATGGTGTTAGGTTACTGGTCTTATCCTGTTTTAATCTTGTACAATTATTTGTTGTATGCACAGTATGGCAGTATAATATTACTATACCGTGGTATTATTTGGTCACTGGTGTACTAATTTTATAATTAATATGTAACTGAGCTTTTGAGCTGAGGACTTGTCATAAATATGTAATCCCGCAGTATTTTAACACGTTGATCCCGCCCATTTGACAAACAAGACGCAATTCACACATAAAGTGGGGGCCATAGCTCGGGAACAGAGAGCCGCAGGGACTGAAGAAAACCAGCCGTGCATTCAGGAGAAAAGCGGCATTTACATAAGGAGGGAACAAAACCTATTTATCACAAGTGACCGGCCTCCTGTACCATTAGTGCTATTACTTACGGTGTGGCGGCATTATTTAGTCTGTGTTGCAGTACATGACACTTTACGGCTGTGTCTGTATAGTTGTACTGATCAGTCACAGTATGGCGGTATTAATAACACACTGTGGTACACTAGTCTGCATTAACGGCGCACATTTCATTGGTGTAATGAATCTTACGTATCGGACGATCACGTTGGGGGGTTCACGAGATGGAACTTGTTAGCAATGTCATGAAGTGACATTTGAAGCAATGGAAATCTCCATCCAGACGAGCAGGGGTTAACTGAACGTGCCAGCGCTTCCGTTATGGGGTCTCCTGAATACCTACCTGCACCTACAGTTCTGGACATGTCCGCCGCTGTGACCCGGCTGCTGGGGTGTGGGGATTTCCTTTCGGCACCAGTTCTGACACATTTTGGCCTTGATCCTGATGATCAGTCAGAGTAAATCCGTCCCAGTCTGTCTGTGCGCTGGGACCAGTCTTCTCCCGCTCCTCTCGCTGGGACTCTCTTTGGTTTGGGGCATTTTGCCCAATTGTTTTTGTCTAGACATTATGCTAAAGGCAAATGAGTTCCTCCTGTTTGCTCCACTCTCCGGTGACAGCAGGATTTTCTCCTGTCTGGTTCCTGTCTTCAGTTCTGTACTCGCCATGTTATTGTCATCATGTGCTGAACAGGAGGAGGGCTGGCAATAACCGGGGGTCCGGCAAAAACCGGGGGTCCGAAGCACCGCAGACTCTGCAGGGGAGGCCACAGTCCTGCTAAGTAAGGCTACGTTCACATTTGCGGTCTGCGCCGCAGCGTCGGGCGCCGCATCGTCGCCGCATGCGTCATGCGCCCCTATATTTAACATGGGGGCGCATGGACATGCGTCGCACTTGCGTTTTGCGCCGCATGCGTCCCTGCGGCGCCCGCCTCCGGGCGCAGAGGACGCAGCAAGTTGCATTTTTGCTGCGTCCAAAATCAATGAAAAAAAGGACGCATGCGGAGCAAAACGCAGCGTTGTGCATGCGTTTTGCAGCGTTTTTGTTTGCGTTGTGCGTTGCGGCGCCGACGCTGAGGCGCATAACGCAAATGTGAACGTAGCCTAATGGGAGGCAAAAGTTCTCGTAAGATACATGTAAACAATAGTGATGTCCTCAGAAGGGTGATCGGCGTCCATGTCACCACCAGGACAGGCGGCCTCCTCAGTGATGTCACCACCAGGACGGGCGGCCTCCTCAGTGATGTCACCACCAGGACAGGCGGCCTCCTCAGTGATGTCACCACCAGGACAGGCGGCCTCCTCAGTGATGTCACCACCAGGACAGGAGGCCTCCTCAGTGATGTCACCACCAGGACAGGCGGCCTCCTCAGTGATATCACCACCAGGACAGGCGGCCTCCTCAGTGATGTCACCACCAGGACAGGAGGCCTCCTCAGTGATGTCACCACCAGGACGGGCGGCCTCCTCAGTGATGTCACCACCAGGACAGGAGGCCTCCTCAGTGATGTCACCACCAGGACAGGCGGCCTCCTCAGTGATATCACCACCAGGACAGGCGGCCTCCTCAGTGATGTCACCACCAGGACAGGCGGCCTCCTCAGTGATGTCACCACCAGGACAGGCGGCCTCCTCAGTGATGTCACCACCAGGACGGGCGGCCTCCTCAGTGATGTCACCACCAGGACGGGCGGCCTCCTCAGTGATGTCACCACCAGGACAGGCGGCCTCCTCAGTGATGTCACCACCAGGACAGGCGGCCTCCTCAGTGATGTCACCACCAGGACAGGAGGCCTCCTCAGTGATGTCACCACCAGGACAGGCGGCCTCCTCAGTGATATCACCACCAGGACAGGCGGCCTCCTCAGTGATGTCACCACCAGGACAGGAGGCCTCCTCAGTGATGTCACCACCAGGACGGGCGGCCTCCTCAGTGATGTCACCACCAGGACAGGAGGCCTCCTCAGTGATGTCACCACCAGGACAGGCGGCCTCCTCAGTGATATCACCACCAGGACAGGCGGCCTCCTCAGTGATGTCACCACCAGGACAGGCGGCCTCCTCAGTGATGTCACCACCAGGACAGGCGGCCTCCTCAGTGATGTCACCACCAGGACAGGTGGCCTCCTCAGTGATGTCACCACCAGGACAGGCGGCCTCCTCAGTGATGTCACCACCAGGACAGGTGGCCTCCTCAGTGATGTCACCACCAGGACAGGCGGCCTCCTCAGTGATGTCACCACCAGGACAGGCGGCCTCCTCAGTGATGTCACCACCAGGACGGGCGGCCTCCTCAGTGATGTCACCACCAGGACGGGCGGCCTCCTCAGTGATGTCACCACCAGGACAGGCGGCCTCCTCAGTGATGTCACCACCAGGACGGGCGGCCTCCTCAGTGATGTCACCACCAGGACGGGCGGCCTCCTCAGTGATGTCACCACCAGGACGGGCGGCCTCCTCAGTGATGTCACCACCAGGACGGGCGGCCTCCTCAGTGATGTCACCACCAGGACGGGCGGCCTCCTCAGTGATGTCACCGTCACCACCAGGACGGGCGGCCTCCTCAGTGATGTCACCGTCACCACCAGGACGGGCGGCCTCCTCAGTGATGTCACCACCAGGACGGGCGGCCTCCTCAGTGATGTCACCACCAGGACGGGCGGCCTCCTCAGTGATGTCACCACCAGGACGGGCGGCCTCCTCAGTGATGTCACCACCAGGACGGGCGGCCTCCTCAGTGATGTCACCACCAGGACAGGAGGCCTCCTCAGTGATGTCACCACCAGGACAGGCGGCCTCCTCAGTGATATCACCACCAGGACAGGCGGCCTCCTCAGTGATGTCACCACCAGGACAGGCGGCCTCCTCAGTGATGTCACCACCAGGACAGGCGGCCTCCTCAGTGATGTCACCACCAGGACAGGTGGCCTCCTCAGTGATGTCACCACCAGGACAGGCGGCCTCCTCAGTGATGTCACCACCAGGACAGGTGGCCTCCTCAGTGATGTCACCACCAGGACAGGCGGCCTCCTCAGTGATGTCACCACCAGGACAGGCGGCCTCCTCAGTGATGTCACCACCAGGACGGGCGGCCTCCTCAGTGATGTCACCACCAGGACGGGCGGCCTCCTCAGTGATGTCACCACCAGGACAGGCGGCCTCCTCAGTGATGTCACCACCAGGACGGGCGGCCTCCTCAGTGATGTCACCACCAGGACGGGCGGCCTCCTCAGTGATGTCACCACCAGGACGGGCGGCCTCCTCAGTGATGTCACCACCAGGACGGGCGGCCTCCTCAGTGATGTCACCACCAGGACGGGCGGCCTCCTCAGTGATGTCACCGTCACCACCAGGACGGGCGGCCTCCTCAGTGATGTCACCGTCACCACCAGGACGGGCGGCCTCCTCAGTGATGTCACCACCAGGACGGGCGGCCTCCTCAGTGATGTCACCACCAGGACGGGCGGCCTCCTCAGTGATGTCACCACCAGGACGGGCGGCCTCCTCAGTGATGTCACCACCAGGACGGGCGGCCTCCTCAGTGATGTCACCACCAGGACGGGCGGCCTCCTCAGTGATGTCACCACCAGGACGGGCGGCCTCCTCAGTGATGTCACCACCAGGACGGGCGGCCTCCTCAGTGATGTCACCACCAGGACGGGCGGCCTCCTCAGTGATGTCACCACCAGGACGGGCGGCCTCCTCAGTGATGTCACCACCAGGACGGGCGGCCTCCTCAGTGATGTCACCACCAGGACGGGCGGCCTCCTCAGTGATGTCACCACCAGGACGGGCGGCCTCCTCAGTGATGTCACCACCAGGACGGGCGGCCTCCTCAGTGATGTCACCACCAGGACGGGCGGCCTCCTCAGTGATGTCACCACCAGGACGGGCGGCCTCCTCAGTGATGTCACCACCAGGACGGGCGGCCTCCTCAGTGATGTCACCACCAGGACGGGCGGCCTCCTCAGTGATGTCACCACCAGGACGGGCGGCCTCCTCAGTGATGTCACCACCAGGACGGGCGGCCTCCTCAGTGATGTCACCACCAGGACGGGCGGCCTCCTCAGTGATGTCACCACCAGGACGGGCGGCCTCCTCAGTGATGTCACCACCAGGACGGGCGGCCTCCTCAGTGATGTCACCACCAGGACGGGCGGCCTCCTCAGTGATGTCACCACCAGGACGGGCGGCCTCCTCAGTGATGTCACCACCAGGACGGGCGGCCTCCTCAGTGATGTCACCACCAGGACGGGCGGCCTCCTCAGTGATGTCACCACCAGGACGGGCGGCCTCCTCAGTGATGTCACCACCAGGACGGGCGGCCTCCTCAGTGATGTCACCACCAGGACGGGCGGCCTCCTCAGTGATGTCACCACCAGGACGGGCGGCCTCCTCAGTGATGTCACCACCAGGACGGGCGGCCTCCTCAGTGATGTCACCGCTGATCCCTGGTGATGGATAGGAGACATTCTCAGTGATGTCACCACTGATCTCTGGTGATGGATAGGAGGCATTCTCAATGATGTCACCTCTGATCTCTGGTGATGGATAGGAGGCATTCTCAGTGATGTCACCGCTGATCTCTGGTGATGGATAGGAGGCATTCTCAGTGATGTCACCGCTGATCTCTAGTGATGGATAGGAGACATTCTCAGTGATGTCACCTCTGATCTCTGGTGATGGATAGAAGACATTCTCAGTGATGTCACTGCTGATCTCTAGTGATGGATAGGAGACATTCTCAGTGATGTCACCTCTGATCTCTGGTGATGGATAGGAGGCATTCTCAGTGATGTCACCGCTGATCTCTGGTGATGGATAGGAGGCATTCTCAGTGATGTCACCGCTAATCTCTGGTGATGGATAGGAGGCATTCTCAGTGATGTCACCGCTGATCTCTGGTGATGGATTTGATATTTAGGACACAGCGTTTTCCTTCGGGACTGTGGGGTCTGTATCAGTGAGTTATATGAGGCCGTGTAATTATCATACAGCGGCAGAGACCTATTAATGATTTGCGTCAGTCACTGGGAAAATAGTTTTAATTAATTGACTTCTCTGCAGCCTCCTGTAATGAATTGTGTCGGCAGGAGAGCTAATTGGTTGTTATTTCTATGTGATTCACAGTTAATCTACTCGTGGTGCAGAAATTGCTGGCAACGTCGTCCGCTCGGCAAATTCGTCACTAATTGCAGAAATAGAGATACGAATTAATTAGACAGATTTATTATAAATGTATTTTACTGTTATATTTTATGTTGTGGTGAAGTGCGTGTTCACCTGCACCGCAGCCGGACCACGCCGGGGTCTTCCCCCATCCCCTGCTGACAGCTAAATGACATTGCGTGACGTCCTCTCCTGCCGCGCCGCGTAATCTGTGCCATTACCGAAGCATTGGGGATCCACCAGGAATGTCCAGGAAGAATTGTAAGGTGGGATCACCTCTGTTCTATCATCCTTCTTGGCACCACACAGCCGCGCTGTCACTGCTGGGATTCACAAAAAGCAGGGGAATGACTACAAGGGGGAAAATAGACCGAGATACAGGTGAACAGCACATTGTAGATACGGAAGGAATTATCAAGGTGGTTTCTAGATTTATTTAATGGTGGAAATTTATCTTTGATTCTTGATAATGGTAAAACATTGTAAAAAAAAAATTGTCTTTTGTTGGAAAGAAACATAACTGCTCTAATTCCCGCTATGTACAGGAATATACTGTAACAACTATAATGTACAAGAATATAACTACTGTAGTACTGCCCCTATGTACAGGAATATAACTACTATAATACTGCCCCTATGTACAAGAATATAACTACTATAATACTGCCCCGATGTACAAGAATATAACTACTATAATACTGCCCGTATGTACAAGAATATAACTACTATAATACTGCCCGTATGTACAAGAATATAACTACTATAATACTGCCCCTATCTACAAGAATATAACTACTATAATACTGCTCCTATGTACAAGAATATAACTACTATAATACTGCTCCTATGTACAAGAATATAACTACTATAATACCGCCCCTATGTACAAGAATATAACTGCTATAATACTGCCCCCTATGTACAAGAATATAACTACTATAATACTGCCTCCTATGTACAAGAATATAACTACTATAATACTGCCCCTATGTACAAGAATATAGCTACTATAATACTGCACCTATGTACAAGAATATAACTACTATAATACTGCTCCTATGTACAAGAATATAACTACTATAATACTGCCCCGATGTACAACAATATAACTACTATAATACTGCCCCTATGTACAAGAATATAACTACTATAATACTGCTCCTATGTACAAGAATATAACTACTATAATACTGCCCCTATGTACAAGAATATAACTACTGTAATACTGCCCCTATGTACAAGAATATAACTACTTCAATACTGCTGCTATGTACAAGAATATAACTACTATAATACTGCCCCTATGTACAGGAATATAACTACTATAATACTGCTCCTATGTACAAGAATATAACTACTATAATACTGCTCCTATGTACAAGAATATAACTACTATAATACTGCTCCTATGTACAAGAATATAACTACTATAATACTGCCCCGATGTACAAGAATATAACTACTATAATACTGCTCCTATGTACAAGAATATAACTACTATAATACTGCTCCTATGTACAAGAATATATCTACTATAATACTGCCCCGATGTACAACAATATAACTACTATAATACTGCCCCTATGTACAAGAATATAACCACTATAATACTGCCCCTATGTACAAGAATATAACTACTGTAATACTATCCCTATGTACAAGAATATAGCTACTATAATACTGCTCCTATGTACAAGAATATAACTACTATAATACTGCTCCTATGTATAAGAATATAACTACTATAACACTGCCCCCTATGTACAAGAATATAACTACTATAATACTGCCCCCTATGTACAAGAATATAACTACTATAATACTGCCTCCTATGTACAAGAATATAACTACTATAATACTGCCCCTATGTACAAGAATATAGCTACTATAATACTGCACCTATGTACAAGAATATAACCACTATAATACTGCCCCTATGTACAAGAATATAACTACTGTAATACTATCCCTATGTACAAGAATATAGCTACTATAATACTGCACCTATGTACAAGAATATAACCACTATAATACTGCCCCTATGTACAAGAATATAACTACTGTAATACTATCCCTATGTACAAGAATATAACCACTATAATACTGCCCCTATGTACAAGAATATAACTACTGTAATACTATCCCTATGTACAAGAATATAGCTACTATAATACTGCTCCTATGTACAAGAATATAACTACTATAATACTGCTCCTATGTATAAGAATATAACTACTATAACACTGCCCCCTATGTACAAGAATATAACTACTATAATACTGCCCCCTATGTACAAGAATATAACTACTATAATACTGCCTCCTATGTACAAGAATATAACTACTATAATACTGCCCCTATGTACAAGAATATAGCTACTATAATACTGCCCCTATGTACAAGAATATAACCACTATAATACTGCCCCTATGTACAAGAATATAACTACTGTAATACTATCCCTATGTACAAGAATATAGCTACTATAATACTGCTCCTATGTACAAGAATATAACTACTATAGTACTGCTCCTATGTATAAGAATATAACTACTATAACACTGCCCCCTATGTACAAGAATATAACTACTATAATACTGCCCCCTATGTACAAGAATATAACTACTATAATACTGCTCCTATGTACAAGAATATAACTACTATAGTACTGCTCCTATGTATAAGAATATAACTACTATAATACTGCCCCTATGTATAAGAATATAACTACTATAACACTGCCCCCTATGTACAAGAATATAACTACTATAATACTGCCTCCTATGTACAAGAATATAACTACTATAATACTGCCCCTATGTACATGAATATAACTACTATAATACTGCTCCTATGTACAAGAATATAACTACTATAATACTGCTCCTATGTACAAGAATATAACTACTATAATACTGCCCCTATGTACAAGAATATAACTACTATAATACTGCTCCTATGTACAAGAATATAACTACTATAATACTGCTCCTATGTACAAGAATATAACTACTATAATACTCCCCGTATGTACAAGAATATAACTACTATAATACTGCCCCTATGCACAAGAATATAACTACTATAATACTGCTCCTATGTACAAGAATATAACTACGGTACTGTAATACTGCCCCTATGTACAAGAATATAACTACTATAATACTGCTCCTATGTACAAGAATATAACTACTATAATACTGCCCCCTATGTACAAGAATATAACTACTATAATACTGCTCCTATATACAAGAATATAACCACTATAATACTGCCCCTATGTACAAGAATATAACTACTATAATATTGCCTCCTATGTACAGGAATAGAACTCCACACATACATGCAGGGTTCAGTATGATTATGTAGACGTCCTTTCATTCTTTGTGTTTTTGCTGTATGTTATGATGGATGCTGTGTGTTGCACTGACTTGTACCTCTATTGTGGGGGTTTATATGTTTTTGTGGCTTTCGGACCCTCCCCGCCTTTATTCTTCAAGCACTCACCGCCATGAAGTGCATTTTGCTGTGCTGAGAGCTTGTTGTTCTCCTTTTATAAGTGAAGGCGTTAATTCCCGTCAGTCTGGGGCCCTGGCTCGGTCACGGGCTCTTGGGGACACACTAATTGTCTCACTATGTGCGGCTTTATTACCAGGGTAAACATCCATGTCTCCTTTCTGCAGTCTCCATTGTTTACAGACTTGAAAAGAAGAGTCTCCTATAATAACTCTTTCAGAGTGAACTTTTGGCTGCGGCTCCTAGTTTGGCCGGGTTCACATACATACAGGAGGGCAGCCATTATCAGCCTGGTGTATATGTTTCTGTACAGACACTGATTACTCGGAGCTTCTGTTTTTACAATTTCTTGCATTCTTTTGGCTCGTGGTCGTGGCTGCGATGGTCGTAATGTTCATGGTTGACCAACATTTCCATTAGTCGGGTAGAAGTGATCATCATCCTCCACATGATGGTCCTGAATGGCGGATGATTGGACTTATGTTGCGTATTAGTCATATATTTCTGTGGGCTTCCTGTAAGGTTTGGTGGTCTACCACGCTATGACCGACATATTGGAGTCCTGTATGGTCGTAATGTGAGCACCAGCTCAACTTGATTGTCCATCAAGACCTTTGACATGACAGAGGCCACCTGCTACATTACGAGGAGGCTTCACTGATCCCCATTCATTCCTGCAGAAACAAATGAGGACTCTTCACTACAGCCCTCCCTGGACCTTCCATACAGTTCTACCACATTTTATAATTATTTTCTGTAGGGTGTGAGAACCTAAAGATGATGAGGGGTTACAAGGTCCGGCCGTCAGGGATGAGGGTCCATTAAGCTTCTCTATCAATGAGAGTGTTATGACGGAGCTTCTGTGTGAGTCTATTGAGCAGCCAGTGTCAGAGCAGTAAGTCGCCCATCATTACTGCACTTGAGGGTCCAAGGGTGATGGGTGGTCTTCCAGGGATGGTTTGGGGCCATTTTTCCTCTGTAAGCCATCTAATCCGATAAGTGGAAATAAAACAGACCCCTGTAACCAGGAGGACAGGACGTCACTAGATCCTCTCTGTACTTGAAATCATCTCATCATCGTCTGTCTTCTCCTTTTAGGAAGTGATAAAAGTTACAAAAAGTCCAATATATTTGTTACAGTGACAAAAGTACCATAATAAACTATAGTGATGTCACCGCTGATCTCTGGTGATGGATAGGAGGCATTCTTAGTGATGTCACCGCTGATCTCTGGTGATGGATAGGAGGCATTCTCAGTGATGTCACCGCTGATCTCTAGTGATGGATAGGAGGCATTCTCAGTGATGTCACCGCTGATCTCTGGTGATGGATAGGAGACATTCTCAGTGATGTCACCTCTGATCTCTGGTGATGGATAGGAGACATTCTCAGTGATGTCACCGCTGATCTCTGGTGATGGATAGGAGGCATTCTCAGTGATGTCACCTCTGATCTCTGGTGATGGATAGGAGGCATTCTTAGTGATGTGACCGCTGATCTCTAGTGATGGATAGGAGGCATTCTTAGTGATGTCACCGCTGATCTCTGGTGATGGATAGGAGGCATTCTCAGTGATGTCACCGCTGATCTCTGGTGATGGATAGGAGACATTCTCAGTGATGTCACCGCTGATCTCTGGTGATGGATAGGAGGCATTCTCAGTGATGTCACCGCTGATCTCTGGTGATGGATAGGAGGCATTCTCAGTGATGTCACCTCTGATCTCTGGTGATGGATAGGAGACATTCTCAGTGATGTCACCACTGATCTCTGGTGATGGATAGGAGACATTCTCAGTGATGTCACCGCTGATCTCTGGTGATGGATAGGAGACATTCTCGGTGATGTCACCGCTGATCTCTGGTGATGGATAGGAGACATTCTCAGTGATGTCACCTCTGATCTCTGGTGATGGATAGGAGGCATTCTCAGTGATGTCACCGCTGATCTCTGGTGATGGACAGGAGACATTCTCAGTGATGTCACCGCTGATCTCTGGTGATGGACAGGAGGCATTCTCAGTGATGTCATCTCTGATCTCTAGTGATGGATAGGAGGCATTCTCAGTGATGTCACCGCTGATCTCTGGTGATGGATAGGAGGCATTCTCAGTGATGTCACCGCTGATCTCTGGTGATGGATAGGAGGCATTCTCAGTGATGTCACCGCTGGTCTCTGGTGATGGATAGGAGGCATTCTCAGTGATGTCACCGCTGGTCTCTGGTGATGGATAGGAGGCATTCTCAGTGAGGTCACCGCTGATCTCTGGTGATGGATAGGAGACATTCTCGGTGATGTCACCTCTGATCTCTGGTGATGGATAGGAGACATTCTCAGTGATGTCACCGCTGATCTCTAGTGATGGATAGGAGACATTCTCAGTGATGTCACCGCTGATCTCTGGTGATGGATTGGAGGCATTCTCAGTGATGTCACCTCTGATCTCTGGTGATGGATAGGAGGCATTCTCAGTGATGTCACCGCTGATCTCTAGTGATGGATAGGAGACATTCTCAGTGATGTCACCGCTGATCTCTAGTGATGGATAGGAGACATTCTCAGTGATGTCATCTCTGATCTCTAGTGATGGATAGGAGACATTCTCAGTGATGTCACCGCTGATCTCTGGTGATGGATTGGAGGCATTCTCAGTGATGTCACCTCTGATCTCTGGTGATGGATAGGAGACATTCTCAGTGATGTCATCTCTGATCTCTAGTGATGGATAGGAGGCATTCTCAGTGATGTCACCTCTGATCTCTGGTGATGGATAGGAGGCATTCTCGGTGATGTCACCGCTGATCTCTGGTGATGGATTGGAGGCATTCTCAGTGATGTCACCGCTGATCTCTAGTGATGGATAGGAGGCATTCTCAGTGATGTCACCTCTGATCTCTGGTGATGGATAGGAGACATTCTCAGTGATGTCACCACTGATCTCTGGTGATGGATTGGAGGCATTCTCAGTGATGTCACCGCTGATCTCTGGTGATGGATAGGAGACATTCTCAGTGATGTCACCGCTGATCTCTGGTGATGGATAGGAGACATTCTCAGTGATGTCACCTCTGATCTCTGGTGATGGATAGGAGACATTCTCAGTGATGTCACCGCTGATCTCTGGTGATGGATAGGAGGCATTCTCAGTGATGTCGCCGCTGATCTCTGGTGATGGATAGGAGGCATTCTCAGTGATGTCGCCGCTGATCTCTGGTGATGGATAGGAGGCATTCTCAGTGATGTCACCGCTGATCTCTGGTGATGGATAGGAGGCATTCTCAGTGATGTCACCGCTGATCTCTGGTGATGGATAGGAGACATTCTCAGTGATGTCACCGCTGATCTCTGGTGATGGATAGGAGGCATTCTCAGTGATGTCACCTCTGGTCTCTGGTGATGGATAGGAGACATTCTCAGTGATGTCACCGCTGATCTCTGGTGATGGATAGGAGACATTCTCAGTGATGTCACCGCTGATCTCTGGTGATGGATAGGAGGCATTCTCAGTGATGTCACCGCTGATCTCTGGTGATGGATAGGAGACATTCTCAGTGATGTCACCTCTGATCTCTGGTGATGGATAGGAGACATTCTCAGTGATGTCACTGCTCATCTCTGGTGATGGATAGGAGGCATTCTCAGTGATGTCACCTCTGATCTCTGGTGATGGATAGGAGGCATTCTCAGTGATGTCACCGCTGATCTCTGGTGATGGATAGGAGGCATTCTCAGTGATGTCACCTCTGATCTCTGGTGATGGATAGGAGGCATTCTCAGTGATGTCACCTCTGATCTCTGGTGATGGATAGGAGGCATTCTCAGTGATGTCACCGCTGATCTCTGGTGATGGATAGGAGACATTCTCAGTGATGTCACCGCTGATCTCTGGTGATGGATAGGAGGCATTCTCAGTGATGTCACCTCTGATCTCTGGTGATGGATAGGAGGCATTCTCAGTGATGTCACCTCTGATCTCTGGTGATGGATAGGAGGCATTCTCAGTGATGTCACCTCTGATCTCTGGTGATGGATAGGAGGCATTCTCAGTGATGTCACCGCTGATCTCTGGTGATGGATAGGAGACATTCTCAGTGATGTCACCGCTGATCTCTGGTGATGGATAGGAGGCATTCTCAGTGATGTCACCTCTGATCTCTGGTGATGGATTGGAGGCATTCTCAGTGATGTCACCGCTGATCTCTGGTGATGGATAGGAGACATTCTCAGTGATGTCACCGCTGATCTCTGGTGATGGATAGGAGACATTCTCAGTGATGTCACCTCTGATCTCTGGTGATGGATAGGAGACATTCTCAGTGATGTCACCGCTGATCTCTGGTGATGGATAGGAGGCATTCTCAGTGATGTCGCCGCTGATCTCTGGTGATGGATAGGAGGCATTCTCAGTGATGTCACCGCTGATCTCTGGTGATGGATAGGAGGCATTCTCAGTGATGTCACCGCTGATCTCTGGTGATGGATAGGAGACATTCTCAGTGATGTCACCGCTGATCTCTGGTGATGGATAGGAGGCATTCTCAGTGATGTCACCGCTGATCTCTGGTGATGGATAGGAGGCATTCTCAGTGATGTCACCTCTGATCTCTGGTGATGGATAGGAGGCATTCTCAGTGATGTCACCTCTGGTCTCTGGTGATGGATAGGAGACATTCTCAGTGATGTCACCGCTGATCTCTGGTGATGGATAGGAGACATTCTCAGTGATGTCACCGCTGATCTCTGGTGATGGATAGGAGGCATTCTCAGTGATGTCACCTCTGATCTCTGGTGATGGATAGGAGACTTTCTCAGTGATGTCACCTCTGATCTCTGGTGATGGATAGGAGGCATTCTCAGTGATGTCACCTCTGATCTCTGGTGATGGATAGGAGGCATTCTCAGTGATGTCACCTCTGATCTCTGGTGATGGATAGGAGGCATTCTCAGTGATGTCACCGCTGATCTCTGGTGATGGATAGGAGGCATTCTCAGTGATGTCACCTCTGATCTCTGGTGATGGATAGGAGGCATTCTCAGTGATGTCACCTCTGATCTCTGGTGATGGATAGGAGGCATTCTCAGTGATGTCACCGCTGATCTCTGGTGATGGATAGGAGACATTCTCAGTGATGTCACCGCTGATCTCTGGTGATGGATAGGAGGCATTCTCAGTGATGTCACCTCTGATCTCTGGTGATGGATAGGAGGCATTCTCAGTGATGTCACCGCTGATCTCTGGTGAGGGGCAGCATACATTTTCAATCTTGGGGTCTTTGTGTTTTGGGACCCTTTTTCCTGTTGCTTTGTTGGTTCTCTCTTCTTCTTGGCTCTGGTCACTTCTGCGGCTCCGATCTCGCGGTGATCTATGGGGATACATTCTGCCTCTTTCACCCTTTCATGTTGCTCTGTATACAGTGCCTACAAGTAGTATTCAACCCCCTGCAGATTTAGCAGGTTTAATAAGATGCAAATAAGTTAGAGCCTTCAAACTTCAAACAAGAGCAGGATTTATTAACAGATGCATAAATCTTACAAACCAAAAAGTTTTGTTGCTCAGTTAAATTTTTATAAATTTTAAACATAAAAGTGTGGGTCAATTATTATTCAACCCCTAGGTTTAATATTTTGTGGAATAACCTTTGTTTGCAATTACAGCTAATAATCGTCTTTTATAAGACCTGATCAGGCCGGCACAGGTCTCTGGAGTTATCTTGGCCCACTCCTCCATGCAGATCTTCTCCAAGTTATCTAGGTTCTTTGGGTGTCTCATGTGGACTTTAATCTTGAGCTCCTTCCACAAGTTTTCAATTGTGTTAAGGTCAGGAGACTGACTAGGCCACTGCAACACCTTGATTTTTTGCCTCTTGAACCAGGCCTTGGTTTTCTTGGCTGTGTGCTTTGGGTCGTTGTCTTGTTGGAAGATGAAATGACGACCCATCTTAAGATCCTTGGTGGAGGAGCGGAGGTTCTTGGCCAAAATCTCCAGGTAGGCCGTGCTATCCATCTTCCCATGGATGCGGACCAGATGGCCAGGCCCCTTGGCTGAGAAACAGCATGATGCTGCCACCACCATGCTTGACTGTAGGGATGGTATTCTTGGGGTCGTATGCAGTGCCATCCAGTCTCCAAACGTCACGTGTGTGGTTGGCACCAAAGATCTCGATCTTGGTCTCATCAGACCAGAGAACCTTGAACCAGTCAGTCTCAGAGTCCTCCAAGTGATCATGAGCAAACTGTAGACGAGCCTTGACATGACGCTTTGAAAGTAAAGGTACCTTACGGGCTCGTCTGGAACGGAGACCATTGCGGTGGAGTACATTACTTATGGTATTGACTGAAACCAATGTCCCCACTGCCATGAGATCTTCCCGGAGCTCCTTCCTTCTTGTCCTTGGGTTAGCCTTGACTCTTCGGATAAGCCTGGCTTCGGCACGGGAGGAAACTTTCAAAGGCTGTCCAGGCCGTGGAAGGCTAACAGTAGTTCCATAAGCCTTCCACTTCCGGATGATGCTCCCAACAGTGGAGACAGGTAGGCCCAACTCCTTGGAAAGGGTTTTGTACCCCTTGCCAGCCTTGTGACCCTCCACGATCTTGTCTCTGATGGCCTTGGAATGCTTCTTTGTCTTTCCCATGTTGACCATGTATGAGTGCTGTTCACAAGTTTGGGGAGGGTCTTAAATAGTCAGAAAAGGCTGGAAAAAGAGATAATTAATCCAAACATGTGAAGCTCATTGTTCTTTGTGCCTGAACTACTTCTTAATACTTTAGGGGAACCAAACAGAATTCTGGTGGGTTGAGGGGTTGAATAATAAATGACCCTCTGAAAAAACTTGTCCCAATTTAAAAAAAAAATAAACAAAGAAATAACATTCTTTTTTGCTGCAGTGCATTTCACACTTCCAGGCTGATCTACAGTCCAAATGTCACAATGCCAAGTTAATTCCAAATGTGTATTTTTCACCTTTTTTTTTTTTTTTTTATGCAGCAAAACCTCATCTCTTAGCAGGAAAGAATCTGCAGAAAAAAAGTAGGATTTTGTTGCATTTTTGCTGCTGTTTTGGCATTTTATATTTTGTGTCTTGGGCATGCTGGTAAAGTTTAATTTTGAAAAAAAAGTCTTATTCTATAGAATCATGTTTTGGCACAAAAAAAGCAGGAAAACCTGATACCTGTGTTTTTGGTGCGTTTTTTCACCAGCCATTCAAGTCAATGGGTTAAAAGCGCTGAATGAAGTGACATTGCTACATTGTATGTCCCAAAAAAACCATGCCAAGCACAAACTACTGATGACAGAATAAGATCCAAGGTGTGTGCTCGCGATTTCTGAGATCTCATTGGCTTTGCTGGTACTGTGAAAAGCAGCTGAAAATTAGCATAAAAAAACGCTCAGTGTGAACAGAGCCTTAGGTCATTGTCTTGATGTTCTTGTTCTCAGATGGAGAATCCATCGTGCGGAGATTTCCTTGTGTTTGTTTCCTGGAGTGAACTTGTTGTTAATGAATCTTTGTGTTTTCATACTATTTTATTATGGCCAGAAAAAGGACATATGTGTCCGCACCGTTCCCAGGTCCTCATCTCCAGGTGTCTGCAGAGTCAGGACCTTGCATGTCGGTCGCTTGCTTGATTAGTCTCCCTTGTATGTAGCCCCCCAGCCAAAAAGCAAAGGGGTCAAATCCCGTTAGTCAGTCTTTTTCTGGATCTAGGGGTCTGTATTGCATTATCCTGCACTGTGGTTACATGTAGTACTGAGAATATGAGATTTGTGGGGGTCCAACCCCCAATACCCCCACCGATCATCCGCATGTACTCACTTCATGGAGCAGATAGTGGCCATTCCCGGTACTGCAGCTCAGATCTCATTCTCTTCAATAGGAGCTGAGCTGCAGTACCGAGAGCGGCCACTACCTGGTGTATGGCGCTGTGCTGGGTATATCTGGGCACGGCTAGAGCTCATCATATATATTATATTCTTGTTATGATGTCGGTGGGTTTCTGTGGCCCCCGCATACACTCAGATGTCAGGGCGTCTCCCTGTGCTGCCTGTCCCGACCTGAGCGCTAATATCTCCAGAAAGATCCATTAACCCGATCAATGATTGACTATTTAATGGCGGTAACGCGCCTGTCGTCTGCCGGCACCTCGCTGACTGCTACTTGTAGATCTCCTATCAATAAGGTTTGTGAGTCACGTGATCCCGACGTTTAATCTGGGCAATCGCATAAAAGACAATTCCTCCACACACCCCAGTCTACACAACTATTACCCCCATCGGGATGACTGATAGCGGCCGCTCCTCTTATATAATGCTTTGGGACTACAAAGCGATCACTTCAAGGGCTTGTCCAGAATTGGAAAATCATAGCCACATTCTTCCACAAACAGCGCCCCCCCTATAAACAGGTTGTGTATGGTATTGCAGCTCAGCTGTCTTGTAAATGATTGACACTGAGCTGTAATGCCAGACACAGCCTATGGACAGAGGTGGCGCTGTGGAGAAATCATTACATGCCTCTTAATAGACAGCAGAGCTCCCATGGTATAACAGGCGAGTGCTGGGAGACCCATAGCCGACATCACTGGTGCAGTGTGGGACGTGAGAAGGAAGGGGGTTTTTTCACAGTTAAGACATTTAAAAAGTTTTTGCCCAAGTAGTCGACAATCCCTTTAAGAAGTTACGCAGCAGCAATCAGAAAGTGCTCCAGTCCCTTCTGTGAGCTGCATTTACTACACTTGTCCTGTAGGGGGAGCTCCTGAGCCGGATCCATGCCCCTAAACTATGTTCTATGAGTCTGTCCTGAGACAGGAACAGGTTAAGTGAGGTTTTCTAGTTTTCCCATAAAAAAAATCAATAAATCAACTGCCTCTGAATGTTGTCCTGCACTGACAGCAAGCAGAGATCTTGAGCATTAAGATTACCTGAATCACAAAGAAGTTGTAGAACTTTTTATTTCACACTTTGCATTCTCAGGCCACATTCACACGTTGCAACTTTTTACACAGCATTTTTTTGCCCCGTTTTTTGGTGCCGATCTCTTTTCGTTTTTCCAGCATTTTTGCCCTTTCTCCTTACTTTCTATGGAATAATAAAAAAAAAAAACTGGTGAAAGAATGAATCCCGCGGTTATCTCATTGTCAGGTGCATAAATGGGGCTGCTGGAAACTCACAGCGTTCACCAGTATTGTAAAAACCGCACCATGTGAACGCAGCCTGAGCTGATGTCACCGGCGTCTTCTCCGCTCCTGGGTCATCTGGAGTGGCCGCCATAATCCGCCACCCTTCACCATAATCCGCCGCCCTTCGCCATTATCTGCCGCCCTTCGCCATAATCCGCCGCCCTTTACCATAATCCGCCGCCCTTTACCATAATCCGCCGCCCGTCACCATAATCTGCCGCCCTTCGCCATTATCTGCCGCCCTTCGCCATTATCAGCCGCCCTTCACCATAATCCACCGCCCTTCATCATAATCTGCCGCACGTCACCATAATCTGCCGCCCTTCACTATTATCTGCCGCCCTTCACCATAATCTGCCGCCCTTCGCCATAATCTGCCGCCCTTCGCCATAATCTGCCGCACTTCACCATAATCTGCCGCACGTCACCATAATCTGCCGCCCTTCGCCATAATCTGCCGCCCTTCACCATAATCTGCCGCACGTCACCATAATCTGCCGCACTTCACTATTATCTGCCGCACTTCACCATTATCTGCCGCACTTCGCCATAATCTGCCGCACGTCACCATAATCTGCCGCACTTCACTATTATCTGCCGCACTTCACCATTATCTGCCGCACTTCGCCATAATCTGCCGCACTTCGCCATAATCCGCCGCCCTTCGCCATAATCCGCCGCCCTTCGCCATAATCCGCCGCCCTTCGCCATAATCCGCCGCCCTTCGCCATAATCCGCCGCCCTTCGCCATAATCCGCCGCCCTTCGCCTTAATCCGCCGCCCTTTGCCATAATCCGCCGCCCTTTGCCATAATCCGCCGCCCTTTGCCATAATCCGCCGCCCTTTGCCATAATCCGCCGCCCTTCGCCATAATCTGCCGCCCTTCGCCATAATCTGCCGCCCTTCGCCATAATCCGCCGCCCTTCGCCATAATCCGCCGCCCTTCGCCATAATCCGCCGCCCTTCGCCTTAATCCGCCGCCCTTTGCCATAATCCGCCGCCCTTTGCCATAATCCGCCGCCCTTTGCCATAATCCGCCGCCCTTTGCCATAATCCGCCGCCCTTTGCCATAATCCGCCGCCCTTTGCCATAATCCGCCGCCCTTTGCCATAATCCGCCGCCCTTTGCCATAATCCGCCGCCCTTTGCCATAATCCGCCGCCCTTTGCCATAATCCGCCGCCCTTTGCCATAATCCGCCGCCCTTCGCCATAATCCGCCGCCCTTCGCCATAATCTGCCGCCCTTCGCCATAATCTGCCGCCCTTCGCCATAATCTGCCGCCCTTCGCCATAATTTGCCGCCCTTCGCCATAATCCGCCGCCCTTCGCCATAATCCGCCGCCCTTCGCCATAATCCGCCGCCCTTCGCCATAATCCGCCGCCCTTCGCCATAATCTGCCGCCCTTCGCCATAATCTGCCGCCCTTCGCCATAATCTGCCGCCCTTCGCCATAATCTGCCGCCCTTCGCCATAAACCGCCGCCCTTTGCCATAATCCGCCGCCCTTTGCCATAATCCGCCGCCCTTTGCCATAATCCGCCGCCCTTTGCCATAATCCGCCGCCCTTTGCCATAATCCGCCGCCCTTCGCCATAATCTGCCGCCCTTCGCCATAATCTGCCGCCCTTCGCCATAATCTGCCGCCCTTCGCCATAATCTGCCGCCCTTCGCCATAATCTGCCGCCCTTCGCCATAATCCGCCGCCCTTCGCCATAATCCGCCGCCCTTCGCCATAATCCGCCGCCCTTTGCCATAATCCGCCGCCCTTTGCCATAATCTGCCGCCCTTTGCCATAATCCGCCGCCCTTTGCCATAATCCGCCGCCCTTTGCCATAATCCGCCGCCCTTTGCCATAATCCGCCGCCCTTTGCCATAATCCGCCGCCCTTTGCCATAATCCGCCGCCCTTTGCCATAATCCGCCGCCCTTTGCCATAATCCGCCGCCCTTTGCCATAATCCGCCGCCCTTTGCCATAATCCGCCGCCCTTTGCCATAATCCGCCGCCCTTTGCCATAATCCGCCGCCCTTTGCCATAATCCGCCGCCCTTTGCCATAATCCGCCGCCCTTTGCCATAATCCGCCGCCCTTCGCCATAATCTGCCGCCCTTCGCCCTCGTCCGCATTCTCCTCTTATCAGTCAGATCCGTTTATGGCGGGGATCGGCGGCGTCTGCTCCCTGCGCTGTCCTCAGATGACAGATTATCAGAAGGAAAAGACAAAAACATCACAGAAGCAGACACTGACAGACACGGCTGGGTTTTACGTTTGATGTTTTTTTTTAGAATTTTATGTCTTTTTTTTGTGAAGAAAACCAAGGAAATGTCTGTGGATTGGAAAGTGAAAAATGTAACAAATGACTATAAACAGAAAAAACATTAAAGAATCTACAAATCCCACAAATCCCCGTCATGTCTGATGGTGGACGGATGCCATGAAATCATAGTGAAGCGAACAATATTATTTATTACAATGTTATAATTTATATCATGTATTAAATAGAATTTATTGTAATATTTTATGATATATTTTTATATTGGCAGAGGCCAAAATGAGCCGATCCTTAAACTGATCTCATTAGAGGCGGATTGTTTGAGCCGAGTAATGCGGCCGACCCCCGACTCCGAGGACCACGGCCCTGACTTTCTAATACCCCCCATCCCCATCCTGCGACTCCCCCCGCTTCGCCTCATCATTATGCATCTGCCCCCTTTTACATTTTGTCTTCTGCAGCAGAGCGGAGTGTGCGATGTAGCATAATACACCATGAGCTCTGCTGCATCCATCATCGCCGGGAAGCTTATCGGCAGATCTGCGGGGCGACTTAGGGCTTAAATGTTCCTTTTAGCTCCAGTTTGTGTATGAAAAGAGCCACCAGCAGCCGGGATTAAGGTGCCAGGTTGTGATCGGATAATTGACGCTTCCAGAGGAGCAGATAGGACCTTAATCCCCCGGTGATGAGCGTGTCCTGAGTGATCCGTGCGGAGGATAAAGCCTTCCATTTACTCCTGCTGATCCTCTCGATGGGAAGAGGCGCTGCCGCAACCTCCGCACCATCAACTTCGCGACATTTTTGTGTTTTTTTTTTCTCGTTCTCCTTTGATCACAGAGGATTTTTTAAGAGCTTTGAAAGAGTCTGTCACCGGATTTACAAAGTTTTGTGTGTTTTTCTCATCTGGAAGCTGTTCTCCACTTTCAGCTCCATTATATCCTATGAGGGGAACAATAAATGAGGAAGCACCCGAAAGTGGGGCCATTACCTTCCTTTATAGCGGACTCCTTTCAGCTGTCCAGGAACATCTGGGCGGCTCCCAGAATAAATGGAGACCTCCCAGACTCCTGGAAGGGGTGACAAGTTAGGTAGGGTATCGATCACCTGTCCCAAGTAAGCGCTCCCATAACGGTTCCTTCAACGGGGCATCACTTTCAATCAGCAGGAACAAAGCAATCAGGGTGCAAGGTCTGAAAAAGGGGGGCTTGGTCTGAAAAAGGGGGACGTGGCCTGAAAAAGGGGTACGTGGTCTGAAAAGGGGGTGAGGTCTGAAAAAGGGGGACGTGGTCTGAAAAAGGGGGACGTGGTCTGAAAAAGGGGTACGTGGTCTGAAAAGAGGGTGAGGTCTGAAAAAGGGGGACGTGGTCTGATTTAAGGGGGATGTGGTCTGAATAAGCTGGTCATGGCCTGATTTTAGGGGGAGGTTGTCTGAAAAAGGGGGACATGGCTTGATTTAAGGGGGATGTGGTCTGAAAAAATGGGAACATGGTCTGAAAAAGGGGATGTGGTCTGCATAAGCTGGAAGTGGCCTGATTTTAGCGGGACGTGGTCTGATTTAAGGGGACGTGGTTTGTAAAAGGGGGACATAATCTGAAAAAGGGGGATGTGGTATGATTTAAGGGTGACTTCTGAAAAAGGGGGACGTGGTCTGATTTAAGGGGGACATGGTCTGAAGAGGTGGTCCAAAAATGATGTGCCGTCTGAAAAGGGGGACATGGTTTTATTATGGGGGCCATGGTCTGACATAGTTGAAGTAGTCATTGTGTGGCATGAAAAGGGGGTGGTCTGGTCTGTAAAGTGGGGGAGTCTAGACTCAGAAAGGGTGGGCTGGTTGAGAAAGTGGGCCATAGTTATGCCTACAGCGCTCCAAAGCCGTCTGCCATAGTGATGGCTCCCTTCTAACACTGGCCCAGAGGACCCTCGTTTAGCTGGGAATAATGGCCGGGTCAGATGGCCACGTGCAATCTGAATTTCTGATCATACTCGGATGTGGGGCGATTGCAAGCTGCTTTGTCCAAGGAAAAAATCAGACCTGTGCACGGCCCCATAGAATAACATTGGTCCGATCTGGTGTATGGTCAGATGGAAATTACCGGTTGTCTGCACCTGCCGTAATGGGGGACATTTCAGACCACCTAAGGCCCCCATAGACAATGCAGCTGAGCTGGAGCCGCGGGTCAGAGCTGTGCCCTAATGGGGCCAAACAAGTAAGTGTCAGGACGGTCGGAAGATGGAAACCACATTAAACTCCGGTCTTGAGCGATCGCTCTAAAAGTCACGATCCTGGGGTCTCCTCTGCGCTCAGACGACTAGTGCAATACTAAGGAGACGGTGAAAACGTAACCCGGAGCTGAGAAGCCCCCGGAGCTGAGAAGCCCCCGGAGCTGAGAAGCCCCCGGAGCTGAGAAGCCCCCGATCCTGCCTCCCTGATCTGTGCCGCGCCCGTCCGTCCGGCGGTGTCACTCTACGTAACCCTCACGGTCCTGCCAGGTCTAAATATAGAGGCGCGAAGGTGGGAAACGTGTCGGACCTCGGTGAGTCAATAAGCTCTTGGCTCGCTTTGGCCGCTCGCTGGCGTTTTATTGCTTAGGATGTCGACATCTCGCGTTTATTTGCTGTTTCAGCTTTATTTTTAACACGAACCTTCCCCGATTTATTTGACTTTACCACTTGGTTAATATCCTGCCGTGTGTAGTCCCAGATCTGAGATCTCATTTCTTAAAGGGGTCATCCAGCGAGGCCCAGACACCGGTGCCGATCCCAGCAGCTGCCCGCTTGGGGTTGATACACTGGAGGGTGTCCTGGGTAGGGGGGCTCCGCATTAGTTTTGTGGGGGCTGGCTGGCTGCTCCCTTCAATGCCCAAGTATTTACTAACATCGACCATGATAGATTAGAAAAATGGCTAAATAACGTCTCCGAAGACAGAGGGGGCGGAGGGAGATGCAGCTGCAGAGTGTGAGACCGCATGCTGCGAGAGGGGAGGCAGCGCTTCAGCTGCACACCACTGCATGTGCTTGGAAAGGAATGACAACAAATCTTCAGGTTTTGCACATTTCTGGCTCCACCACTGCCCCAGGAGGGATCTTCTTTTAATGACCGGCCCACTTTAAAGGCGTTTTCCATCCTTTTATCCAAAGTGGCCAGAGAAAATGGCTGTTTGCAAAAAGAAAGGAGTGTTACCTCTCCGAACTGCTGCCATTCACATCAGACGGTCAGGGGCCTAATCCCAGTGCCGGTCACACTCCTGTGGACTCCGGCTGTCCGTAATCCCCACTTCCAGTAGGTGGGATTAGGTCCTGTGGTTACATTGTCCATGTCTGTGGTTCCCGGGCACCCTGGGGTATGTAACGCTGCGCAGCGCCTCCACGTACAGTCCATCACTCTATGCTGCGGTCTGTCTGCGTCCTGCTGGCGGCGAGAGGCAAGAAGATGTGAGAACTTTTACCTTAAGAAAAGCTTTGGATGTTTTTGGAGTATATATATTTTTTCATTTTTTGCGCTGGACCATCGTAGAGAAGGTGCCCCCTGCCTTGTAGGAGGCTCATCCTGCCCAGTAAGAGGCTCTCCCTGCCCTGTAGGAGGCTCTCCCTGCCCTGTAGGAGGCTCATCCTGCCCAGTAAGAGGCTCTCCCTGCCCTGTAGGAGGCGCTCTCTGCCCTGTAGGAGATGCTCCCTGCCCTGTAGGAGGCGCTCTCTGCCCTGTAGGAGGCTCTCCCTGCCCAGTAGGAGGCTCATCCTGCCCAGTAAGAGGCTCTCCCTGCCCTGTAGGAGGCTCTCCCTGCCCTGTAGGAGGCTCATCCTGCCCTGTAGGAGGCTCTCCCTGCCCTGTAGGAGGCGCTCTCTGCCCTGTAGGAGGCTCTCTGCCCTGTAGGAGGCGCTCTCTGCCCTGTAGGAGGCGCTCTCTGCCCTGTAGGAGGCTCTCCCTGCCCTGTAGGAGGCTCTCTCTGCCCTGTAGGAGGCTCTCCCTGCCCAGTAGGAGGCTCATCCTGCCCAGTAAGAGGCTCTCCCTGCCCTGTAGGAGGCTCTCCCTGCCCTGTAGGAGGCTCATCCTGCCCTGTAGGAGGCTCTCCCTGCCCTGTAGGAGGCTCTCTCTGCCCTGTAGGAGGCGCTCTCTGCCCTGTAGGAGGCTCTCTCTGCCCTGTAGGAGGCTCTCTGCCCTGTAGGAGGCTCTCTGCCCTGTAGGAGGCTCTCTCTGCCCTGTAGGAGGCTCTCTCTGCCCTGTAGGAGGCTCTCCCTGCCCTGTAGGAGGCTCTCCCTGCCCAGTAGGAGGCTCTCTCTGCCCTGTAGGAGGCGCTCTCTGCCCTGTAGGAGGCTCTCTCTGCCCTGTAGGAGGCTCTCTGCCCTGTAGGAGGCTCTCTCTGCCCTGTAGGAGGCTCTCTGCCCTGTAGGAGGCTCTCTCTGCCCTGTAGGAGGCTCTCTGCCCTGTAGGAGGCTCTCCCTGCCCTGTAGGAGGCGCTCTCTGCCCTGTAGGAGGCGCTCTCTGCCCTGTAGGAGACACTCCCTGCCCAGTAGGAGGCGCTCTCTGCCCAGTAGGAGGCGCTCTCTGCCCAGTAGGAGGCGCTCTCTGCCCAGTAGGAGGCGCTCTCTGCCCAGTAGGAGGCGCTCTCTGCCCAGTAGGAGGCGCTCTCTGCCCAGTAGGAGGCTCTCCCTGCCCTGTAGGAGGCGCTCTCTGCCCTGTAGGAGGCGCTCTCTGCCCTGTAGGAGACGCTCCCTGCCCTGTAGGAGGCGCTCTCTGCCCTGTAGGAGGCTCTCCCTGCCCTGTAGGAGGCGCTCTCTGCCCTGTAGGAGGCTCATCCTGCCCTGTAGGAGGCGCTCTCTGCCCAGTAGGAGGCGCTCTCTGCCCAGTAGGAGGCGCTCTCTGCCCTGTAGGAGGCTCTCCCTGCCCAGTAGGAGGCGCTCTCTGCCCAGTAGGAGGCGCTCCCTGCCCAGTAGGAGGCTAATCCTGCCCAGTAGGAGGCGCTCTCTGCCCAGTAGGAGGCTCTCTGCCCAGTAGGAGGCGCTCCCTGCCCAGTAGGAGGCTAATCCCGCCCAGTAGGAGGCGCTCTCTGCCCAGTAGGAGGCGCTCTCTGCCCAGTAGGAGGCTCTCCCTGCCCAGTAGGAGGCGCTCTCTGCCCAGTAGGAGGC
Organism: Ranitomeya variabilis; assembly: GCF_051348905.1. NCBI lineage: Eukaryota > Metazoa > Chordata > Amphibia > Anura > Dendrobatidae > Ranitomeya > Ranitomeya variabilis. The sequence continues at coordinate 21,443,740 of NC_135233.1, forward strand.
GCTCCCTGCCCAGTAGGAGGCTAATCCTGCCCAGTAGGAGGCGCTCTCTGCCCAGTAGGAGGCGCTCTCTGCCCAGTAGGAGGTGCTCCCTGCCCAGTAGGAGGCTAATCCTGCCCAGTAGGAGGCGCTCCCTGCCCAGTAGGAGGCTAATCCTGCCCAGTAGGAGGCGCTCTCTGCCCAGTAGGAGGCGCTCTCTGCCCAGTAGGAGGCGCTCTCTGCCCAGTAGGAGGCTAATCCTGCCCAGTAGTAGGCTCTCCCTGCCCAGTAGGAGGCTCTCTGCCCAGTAGGAGGCGCTCTCTGCCCAGTAGGAGGCTCTTTCTGCCCAGTAGGAGGCTAATCCTGCCCAGTAGGAGGCGCTCTCTGCCCAGTAGGAGGCTCTCCCTGCCCAGTAGGAGGCTTATCCTGCCCAGTAGGAGGCGCTCTCTGCCCAGTAGGAGGCGCTCTCTGCCCAGTAGGAGGCTCTCCCTGCCCAGTAGGAGGCTAATCCTGCCCAGTAGGAGGCGCTCTCTGCCCAGTAGGAGGCGCTCTCTGCCCAGTAGGAGGTGCTCCCTGCCCAGTAGGAGGCTAATCCTGCCCAGTAGGAGGCGCTCTCTGCCCAGTAGGAGGCGCTCTCTGCCCAGTAGGAGGCGCTCCCTGCCCAGTAGGAGGCTAATCCTGCCCAGTAGTAGGCGCTCTCTGCCCAGTAGGAGGCTAATCCTGCCTAGTAGGAGGCTAATCCTGCCCAGTAGTAGGCGCTCTCTGCCCAGTAGGAGGCGCTCCCTGCCCAGTAGGAGGCTAATCCTGCCCAGTAGGAGGCGCTCTCTGCCCAGTAGGAGGCGCTCTGCCCAGTAGGAGGCGCTCTCTGCCCTGTAGGAGGCTCTCCCTGCCCAGTAGGAGGCTAATCCTGCCCAGTAGGAGGCGCTCTCTGCCCAGTAGGAGGCTAATCCTGCCCTGTAGGAGGCTCTCCCTGCCCAGTAGGAGGCTAATCCTGCCCTGTAGGAGGCGCTCTCTGCCCAGTAGGAGGCGCTCTCTGCCCAGTAGGAGGTGCTCCCTGCCCAGTAGGAGGCTAATCCTGCCCAGTAGGAGGCGCTCTCTGCCCAGTAGGAGGCGCTCCCTGCCCAGTAGGAGGCTAATCCTGCCCAGTAGTAGGCGCTCTCTGCCCAGTAGGAGGCTAATCCTGCCCAGTAGGAGGCTAATCCTGCCCAGTAGGAGGCTAATCCTGCCCAGTAGTAGGCGCTCTCTGCCCAGTAGGAGGCGCTCCCTGCCCAGTAGGAGGCTAATCCTGCCCAGTAGGAGGCGCTCTCTGCCCAGTAGGAGGCGCTCTGCCCAGTAGGAGGCGCTCTCTGCCCTGTAGGAGGCTCTCCCTGCCCAGTAGGAGGCTAATCCTGCCCAGTAGGAGGCGCTCTCTGCCCAGTAGGAGGCTAATCCTGCCCTGTAGGAGGCTCTCCCTGCCCAGTAGGAGGCTAATCCTGCCCAGTAGGAGGCGCTCTCTGCCCAGTAGGAGGCGCTCCCTGCCCAGTAGGAGGCTAATCCTGCCCAGTAGTAGGCGCTCTCTGCCCAGTAGGAGGCTAATCCTGCCCAGTAGTAGGCGCTCTCTGCCCAGTAGGAGGCGCTCCCTGCCCAGTAGGAGGCTAATCCTGCCCAGTAGTAGGCGCTCTCTGCCCAGTAGGAGGCGCTCTCTGCCCAGTAGGAGGCTAATCCTGCCCAGTAGTAGGCGCTCTCTGCCCAGTAGGAGGCGCTCCCTGCCCAGTAGGAGGCTAATCCTGCCCAGTAGTAGGCGCTCTCTGCCCAGTAGGAGGCTAATCCTGCCCAGTAGTAGGCGCTCTCTGCCCAGTAGGAGGCGCTCCCTGCCCAGTAGGAGGCTAATCCTGCCCAGTAGTAGGCGCTCTCTGCCCAGTAGGAGGCGCTCCCTGCCCAGTAGGAGGCTAATCCTGCCCAGTAGTAGGCGCTCTCTGCCCAGTAGGAGGCGCTCTCTGCCCAGTAGGAGGCTAATCCTGCCCAGTAGGAGGCTCTCTCTGCCCTGTAGGAGGCTAATCCTGCCCTGTAGGAGGCGCTCTCTGCCCAGTAGGAGGCTAATCCTGCCCTGTAGGAGGCTCTCCCTGCCCAGTAGGAGGCTAATCCTGCCCAGTAGGAGGCGCTCTCTGCCCAGTAGGAGGCGCTCCCTGCCCAGTAGGAGGCTAATCCTGCCCAGTAGTAGGCGCTCTCTGCCCAGTAGGAGGCTAATCCTGCCCAGTAGTAGGCGCTCTCTGCCCAGTAGGAGGCGCTCCCTGCCCAGTAGGAGGCTAATCCTGCCCAGTAGTAGGCGCTCTCTGCCCAGTAGGAGGCGCTCTCTGCCCAGTAGGAGGCTAATCCTGCCCAGTAGTAGGCGCTCTCTGCCCAGTAGGAGGCGCTCCCTGCCCAGTAGGAGGCTAATCCTGCCCAGTAGTAGGCGCTCTCTGCCCAGTAGGAGGCTAATCCTGCCCAGTAGTAGGCGCTCTCTGCCCAGTAGGAGGCGCTCCCTGCCCAGTAGGAGGCTAATCCTGCCCAGTAGTAGGCGCTCTCTGCCCAGTAGGAGGCGCTCCCTGCCCAGTAGGAGGCTAATCCTGCCCAGTAGTAGGCGCTCTCTGCCCAGTAGGAGGCGCTCTCTGCCCAGTAGGAGGCTAATCCTGCCCAGTAGGAGGCTCTCTCTGCCCTGTAGGAGGCTAATCCTGCCCAGTAGGAGGCTCTCTCTGCCCTGTAGGAGGCTAATCCTGCCCAGTAGTAGGCGCTCTCTGCCCAGTAGGAGGCCATAACATCTATGGGCACGCTGCATAAACACTGGGAGCGTTCCTGCCCTTGTTTGTGACCTTCTATCCCGGTGTTGCGATCTTCCAGGATTTATGCCAGGTGGTCGGGTAGGACCAGGTCTGGGGTCTATTACTGGTGTAACTCGGGGGTTATTTAACCCTTTGGTGCTCACGAGCATAATGAAGCAAATTTATATCTATTGCTAACCAGAAATCGCTGATCGTATGATGGATGATAGGATATCAATTATTGGGAACATGATCGTCCCTATACCATCGCCATACTGTGATACTGGACGTTAATCTCGCTCTACAATTGGCCTGGGGAATCAATAATTAAGAAACCGTTCCAGTGAAGAGTCATGCGGCCGTGTCATTATAATGCTGCCACAGTGACATCCTGCACAGCAGAGCGAGGCGCTTCTCCAGCACTACCTGCAAACTGCGCGGGCGAGCGAGGCGGCTGGATGGCAAAGCCTCATGTCTCTGGGGGAGTCCAGTGGGCGGTCCCGGGATCCCGGAGCCCTGCTGTCCTGGCACTGCAGTCCAGCACCAGATTCATCTAGCCCATATGATCTGCACAGATAGTCCTGGGGCAAGTACACCTCGCATGACTCCTATAGGACTGCTTGTCTCTGCAGTCAAGTGGGCGGTCCCAGCCTCCTTTGGAGTCACTTTCTAATAACATCTGATACATGCGCACTGCACAGATGATGCTGGGCAAAGTACATGCATTGTGATGCCAGGACTACAGGAGACAGGCTCCGCCCCCTTGACTCTTCAAGGTAACATGCTTTACTTTATAACTTATTTTCCTTCTCCATCCAGTATAAGGCTATGGCAGCGGTTTGGGGCTGATATTTTAGATAACATGTTCCCTTTAAGATCTATAATGATGTGATTAATAATTATTTTGGTGCCGGGTGACGACCTTTGTTTTTTTTAATCCCTTTAGGACGCTAACGAGGACCCAGGAGAAGATGTCGCTCTGCTCTCGGTCAGCTTTGAAGACGCAGAAGCTACACAAGTGTTCCCCAAACTCTTCCTGTCCCCCCGAGTTGAGCAGTAAGTGGAACCAGTACAGTTAAAGGGATTGTCCAGAACGAGAAAAACATGGCTGCCCGTGGGTTGTGTCAGCTATTACAGCTCGCCGGTGATAGGGAAGATGAGCTGCAATACCACAACCAACCTGTAGTCAGAAGTGGCACAATTTTTAGAAGCAACCATGTTTTTGTAAGCCTGCACAACCCCTTTTACATACTTGATATTTCCGTCTTGTGTCTGCTCTCATGTATGGTTTTGGAGTGACTTCTCCTTTAAGAGCGGGTGTAACAGAGGGGGATTAGTGTGTCCTTTCTGAATGCTTATACACAGCAGACTGAACAGTCAGAGCTGCAGTGTAGAGCATGGGGGAGGACTGAGTGGCAGCCTGCGCTTCTGAGGGTCCTCAGACCACCACAGTCTCCAAAGATCAATGCAGCCAAGTGGGAGTCTGATCTGGGCAGCAGTGTAAAGCATGGGGGATGGAGAAAGCAGCCGCCTAAAGCATGGGGGTAACACAGAGCAGCCTGTGATGAGCAGGGGGTGGGTTTCAGACGACCTCAGACCCCAATAACCAGTGCAGCGAAGCTGAAGTCACAGAGTAAAGTTATATCCACGTGGCTGCAGTGTAAAGCATGGGGGACGGACAGACTTATTGATGAGCAGGAGGAGGACCTCACACAACCTCAGACCCCGATGACCGGTGGAGGGCAGACCCCAGCTGTGTCTCTGATTGGTAGAGGACCCGGCCCTCGGCTTTGTGGCTGTGGCCCCCGGTAGGTGACTCGTTTGGGCCCCTAGGACCCGGCTCTTATTGTTTTGCCCGTTGTACGGTGACTCTGGAATTTCAGGACCATCCAGCGATTTTATGAAGGTTGCAATAAATCCTGCTCCAACCGCAGAGAACAAAGGCCGGTGTTGTGTGCGGCTCCTGTGCCCTCGTCTCAGACCCGGGGTTACATGTTCGGGGAAATGATCCTGGTCCCCCGCCAGCTCCACTGGCTCCCCGCCGTCCCTCCGTTAACTCTACTTGTGCTGGCTCCTTCGCACTGACACCCCGAGCCTGAGGGTCCGCTGCCATTGTATCCAGTGCAGACAATCCTCTGTGACATATGTCAGCGGTCCTGATAGTTTGCTACAATGTAGCAGGGTCCGTCAGGCTGAGGGTCCGTTAAGGTACCTTCACACGAAACGACTTTACAACGAGAACGACAACGATCCGTGACGTTGCAGCGTCCTGGATAGCGATCTCGTTGTGTTTGACATGCAGCAGCGATCTGGATCCTGCTGTGATATCGCTGGTCGTTGATTAAAGTTCAGAACTTTCTTTGGTCGTCAGATCGCCGTGTATCGTCGTGTTTGACAGCAAAAGCAACGATGCCAGCGATGTTAAACATGGAGCTAACGACCTGTGAGAACGATAAATGAGTCACCGCTACGTCACTGGATCGCTCCTGCATCGTTCTGGAGCTGCTGTGTCTGACATCTCTACAGCGACCTAACAGCGACGCTGCGGCGATCGGCTCGTTGTCGTTCTCGTTGTAAAGTCGTTTCGTGTGAAGGTACCTTAAGTCCTTGGAGACATCTGGGGGGTTTTCTCTTGTTTGTTTGTCCCCTGATCCATTCACCTCCTCCCATGTGTAACCAGTTTGCAGATAAAACAACCTGCACCGATACACTGTAACGAACCACACCAGGAAAGCTGTGGATTTTTGCTCACAGAGGATTGTTTAGACTGGATACTATTGTAACAGACCCTCAGCTGTGACTCATTCGTTAGTCATTCGCCTGGTAATTGTCACCTTCACCGATACATTGTAGCAAACAATCAGGAAAGCTGTGAGATTACCTCACAGAGCATTGTCTGGACTGGATGCAATTGTCACAGACCCTCAGCGGTGAGAAGGGTGTATGTATTCTGATAGCAAGCAGGGTTCTTGCAGAGGTTGGCGATACACAGGGGCAGCTGTCACCGGCCGGCATTGGTGGGCTGCATCAATGTCATCAGACTGCTGCTGCTTACTAGGGACTAGTGACGTCACCGAGCGCAGCGGGGGCGGCAGCTGAGTGGGGGGCGGCAGCTGAGTGGGGGGCACCAGCCCTGTCCCTGGCAATAAACCGACATTCTGCAAAACCTTCGAAAAAGACAATGATCTGCAAACTATGTGCTGAGAGAACTACAAGTCCTAGCAGCTCCGCTGAGCCTGGTCATTACTCTGATGTGCCGGTAACACATCGCAGTCAGGGGAATGGAAATGTCTGCAGCCCCCTAATGATCCATTCATTTCAGAAACCCAGTGACTGGGGACAGTGCGGTCAGTGACTGGGGACAGTGCAGTCAGTGACTGGGGACAGTGCGGTCAGTGACTGGGAACGCTGCTTGCAGTCAGTGACTGGGAACGCTGCTTGCGGTCAGTGACTGAGAACGCTGCTTGCAGTCAGTGGCTGGGGACATTGTGGTCAGTGACTGGGGACGTTGTGGTCAGTGACTGGGGACAGTGCTGTCAGTGACTGGGAACGCTGCTTGCGGTTAGTGACTGGGAACGCTGCTTGCGGTCAGTGACTGGGAACGCTGCTTGCGGTCAGTGACTGGGAACGCTGCTTGCGCGGTCAGTGACTGGGAACGCTGCTTGCAGTCAGTGACTGGGGACAGTGCGGTCAGTGACTGGGAACGCTGCTTGCGGTCAGTGACTGGGAACGCTGCTTGCGGTCAGTGACTGGGAACGCTGCTTGCGGTCAGTGACTGGGAACGCTGCTTGCGGTCAGTGACTGGGGACGCTGCTTGCGGTCAGTGACTGGGGATATTGTGGTCAGTGACTGGGGACATTGCGGTCAGTGACTGGGGACATTGCGGTCAGTGACTGGGAACGCTGCTTGCGGTCAGTGACTGGGAACGCTGCTTGCGGTCAGTGACTGGGAACGCAATGAGGTTCTCAGTCTCTTCCTCCCACAAATTCAGCACACTCCTCTCCTGACATACTCTGTGCTGCTGCTGGGTGTTTCGGTTCTCCCCACTATGTATCTACCAGAGAAAGGACCTGCACTTACATGGCAGCTACCTGTAGGTGGCACAAGTGAGACACAGGAGGAGACCCTATCTGCATACTTATTTCCCAGGATGCATTGCCACATAGAAAATGCCATAATGGTGAAATAATGGCAGAAAGGAGCCGGCCCATAACAGCTTCCAGGCCGTCCAATCACTTCTCAGCATATTGGCTCAGATAAGGTGTAGTACCTGTCGTTATAAGCGTAGGGTGGGCTCATCCGGATAAGGTGTAGTACCTGTCGTTATCAGCGCAGGGTGGGCACATCCGGATAAGGAGTAGTACCTGTCGTTATCACTGTAGGGTGGGCACATCCGGATAAGGTGTAGTACCTGTCGTTATAAGCGTAGGGTGGGCACATCCGGATAAGGAGTAGTACCTGTCGTTATCAGCGCAGGGTGGGCACATCCGGATAAGGTGTAGTACCTGTCGTTATCAGCGCAGGGTGGGCGCATCCGGATAAGGTGTAGTACCTGTCGTTATCACTGTAGGGTGGGCACATCCGGATAAGGTGTAGTACCTGTCGTTATCAGCGCAGGGTGGGCACATCCGGATAAGGTGTAGTACCTGTCGTTATCAGCGCAGGGTGGGCACATCCGGATAAGGTGTAGTACCTGTCGTTATCAGCGCAGGGTGGGCACATCCGGATAAGGTGTAGTACCTGTCGTTATCAGCGCAGGGTGGGCACATCCGGATAAGGTGTAGTACCTGTCGTTATCAGCGCAGGGTTGGCACATCCGGATAAGGTGTAGTACCTGTCGTTATCAGCGCAGGGTGGGCACATCCGGATAAGGTGTAGTACCTGTCGTTATCAGCGCAGGGTGGGCACATCCGGATAAGGTGTAGTACCTGTCGTTATCAGCGCAGGGTGGGCACATCCGGATAAGGTGTAGTACCTGTCGTTATCAGCGCAGGGTGGGCACATCCGGATAAGGTGTAGTACCTGTCGCTATCAGCGCAGGGTGGGCACATCCGGATAAGGTGTAGTACCTGTCGTTATCACTGTAGGGTGGGCACATCCGGATAAGGTGTAGTACCTGTCGTTATCAGCGCAGGGTGGGCACATCCGGATAAGGTGTAGTACCTGTCGTTATCAGCGCAGGGTGGGCACATCCGGATAAGGAGTAGTACCTGTCGTTATCAGCGCAGGGTGGGCACATCCGGATAAGGTGTAGTACCTGTCGTTATCAGCGCAGGGTGGGCGCATCCGGATAAGGTGTAGTACCTGTCGTTATCACTGTAGGGTGGGCACATCCGGATAAGGTGTAGTACCTGTCGTTATCAGCGCAGGGTGGGCACATCCGGATAAGGTGTAGTACCTGTCGTTATCAGCGCAGGGTGGGCACATCCGGATAAGGTGTAGTACCTGTCGTTATCAGCGCAGGGTGGGCACATCCGGATAAGGTGTAGTACCTGTCGTTATCAGCGCAGGGTGGGCACATCCGGATAAGGTGTAGTACCTGTCGTTATCAGCGCAGGGTTGGCACATCCGGATAAGGTGTAGTACCTGTCGTTATCAGCGCAGGGTGGGCACATCCGGATAAGGTGTAGTACCTGTCGTTATCAGCGCAGGGTGGGCACATCCGGATAAGGTGTAGTACCTGTCGTTATCAGCGCAGGGTGGGCACATCCGGATAAGGTGTAGTACCTGTCGTTATCAGCGCAGGGTGGGCACATCCGGATAAGGTGTAGTACCTGTCGTTATCAGTGCAGGGTGGGCACATCCGGATAAGGTGTAGAACCTGTCGTTATCACTGTAGGGTGGGCACATCCGGATAAGGTGTAGTACCTGTCGTTATCAGCGCAGGGTGGGCACATCCGGATAAGGTGTAGTACCTGTCGTTATCAGCGCAGGGTGGGCACATCCGGATAAGGTGTAGTACCTGTCGTTATCAGCGCAGGGTGGGCACATCCGGATAAGGTGTAGTACCTGTCGTTATCAGCGCAGGGTGGGCACATCCGGATAAGGTGTAGTACCTGTCGTTATCAGCGCAGGGTGGGCACATCCGGATAAGGTGTAGTACCTGTCGTTATCAGCGCAGGGTGGGCACATCCGGATAAGGTGTAGTACCTGTCGTTATCAGCGCAGGGTGGGCACATCCGGATAAGGTGTAGTACCTGTCGTTATCAGCGCAGGGTGGGCACATCCGGATAAGGTGTAGTACCTGTCGTTATCAGCGCAGGGTGGGCACATCCGGATAAGGTGTAGTACCTGTCGTTATCAGCGCAGGGTGGGCACATCCGGATAAGGTGTAGTACCTGTCGTTATCACTGTAGGGTGGGCACATCCGGATAAGGTGTAGTACCTGTCGTTATCAGCGCAGGGTGGGCACATCCGGATAAGGTGTAGTACCTGTCGTTATCAGCGCAGGGTGGGCACATCCGGATAAGGTGTAGTACCTGTCGTTATCACTGTAGGGTGGGCACATCCGGATAAGGTGTAGTACCTGTCGTTATCAGTGCAGGGTGGGCACATCCGGAAGCATTTCCCACCTTTGCCTGGTTCAGGATGGATACATCCACACCGGGTGGAAGCTGTCAGGTTGCTGTCTGTAGGTGACCCTCACCGTCAGGGTGGGAGCTGTGGCTTGATTGGAGCAGACGTGTGTTAGATAGGGATAGAAGGGATAAAGCGTTCCAGAGCGTGGCTGCAGCACAGGAGGAGTCTTTGAGTTATAGGTCATCAGTATCAGGTCATTGGGGACTCAGCTCTCCCACCAATCAGCTGTTTGCGTACGGTGTAGGAATAGCACCACTCTGTACACCACTTAGTGGCCATTCTCGGTAGTACAGCTCAGCTCCTATTGAAGTGACTGTGATCTGAGCTGCAGTACCGAGAACGGCCACTACGTGGTGCAGTGTTTCTGCTGTGTACTCACGGTGGTGACAGCTGATAATGGGGGTCCTGGGTATTGGACCCCCACAGGTCTGAGGTTGAGGACCTACCCTGAGGCCGGGTCACCCTTGTCTTACTTCTGGACAACCCCTTTAAGGTCACATAACCCAAGCCTGAGACTCGTGACTTCTCCTGGCACCAACCAGCACTTTACGCCTTGCACTTTTATGCTGAGATCAAAGTGAAACCACAAGAGCTGCAATCCTTCCATCCATCACAAGGACGAGTAAACAGAAATCGTTCAGCGAGATCACAGCGCCTGGGAATTGGGGGTCTGGCAGCCGCTGCCGCCCCGTCCTCCTCTTTACGGGATTTGGGGAGATAACTGTATAATAAATATTGTCACGGTCGAGGGATATTTAGTGGGGGATGATATACAGGCGCATCTGGTAAAGGATGGGGGGCGAGTTGTCGAGATCCGGGCTGTCAGGCCGGCCTGGGGGTGCAGGACGTGCCGTGCTCCAGTCTGGGACGCCTTCCAGAAGTGGTTTTCAGAGCGTAGACTCAGCACTTTTCTTCCCTGTCCTACAAGCTGGGAAACACAAAACACCACACCTTAAAATGTTCTACCCCGGAGAACAAGCCAGCGGCGAAAAAAGCCGAAGCGCTCCCACCCCTCCCCCGTCTGTGATGGGAATGAGCGACGTTTCACCCAAGATGTCAGCAGGACGGTGTGGGACACCAACATGGAGGCTGTGACCCCGACACGCGGCTTCATGGCTGCCCATCAGCAGACGCATTTCATGGCGGGATCCCCCCAGTTATAAGGGTTTATATTAAACTGTCCTATAGACAACACCAGACCGCCATGGAGGGATCGCTACTGAAATACTCTGTGCTGCAGTGGTGGCTTCTGCGGGGTCTACATCTAGAATGTTTCCAGATTAAAAGGATACTCCATGGAAATTCTGAAGATTCCCATAAATATGAGAACTGTGTCCAGACCCAACATTGTCGACAAGAGCAGAACTAGTAATGGGTATTGGGGTCTCACATCTCCCCTGATAGCGGAGGTCAGGCAAACACAGATCGGGCATGTCTGGCTGACAAGGATCAAATGTACTGAAATCACAGACGGCGGGGCCTGGATGGGACAGAAGTGAGGAGGAAGACTGAGGGGCTCCTGGAGGAAGACTGAGGGGCTCCTGGAGGAAGACTGAGGGGCTCCTGGAGGAAGACTGAGGGGCTCCTGGAGGAAGACTGAGGGGCTCCTGGAGGAAGACTGAGGGGCTCCTGGAGGAAGACTGAGGGGCTCCTGGAGGAAGACTGAGGGGCACCTGGAGGAAGACTGAGGGGCTCCTGGAGGAAGACTGAGGGGCTCCTGGAGGAAGACTGAGGGGCTCCTGGAGGAAGACTGAGGGGCTCCTGGAGGAAGACTGAGGGGCACCTGGAGGAAGACTGAGGGGCTCCTGGAGGAAGACTGAGGGGCTCCTGGAGGAAGACTGACGGGCTCCTGAAGGAAGACTGAGGGGCTCCTGGAGGAAGACTGAGGGGCACCTGGAGGAAGACTGAGCGGCTCCTGGAGGAAGACTGAGCGGCTCCTGGAGGAAGACTGAGGGGCTCCTGGAGGAAGACTGAGACGCTCCTGGAGGAAGACTGAGGGGCACCTGGAGGAAGATTGAGGGGCACCTGGAGGAAGATTGAGGGGCTCCTGGAGGAAGACTGAGGGGCTCCTGGAGGAAGACTGAGGGGCACCTGGAGGAAGATTGAGGGGCTCCTGGAGGAAGACTGAGGGGCTCCTGGAGGAAGACTGAGGGGCTCCTGGAGGAAGACTGAGGGGCTCCTGGAGGAAGACTGAGGGGCTCCTGGAGGAAGACTGAGGGGCTCCTGGAGGAAGACTGAGGGGCTCCTGGAGGAAGACTGAGGGGCTCCTGGAGGAAGACTGAGGGGCTCCTGGAGGAAGACTGAGGGGCACCTAGAGGAAGACTGAGGGGCACCTTTAGGAAGACTGAGGGGCTCCTAGAGGAAGACTGAGGGGCACCTGGAGGGAGACTGAGGGGCTCCTGGAGGGAGACTGAGGGGCTCCTGGAGGAAGACTGAGGGGCTCCTGGAGGAAGACTGAGGGGCACCTGGAGGGAGACTGAGGGGCTCCTGGAGGGAGACTGAGGGGCTCCTGGAGGAAGACTGAGGGGCTCCTAGAGGAAGACGGAGGGCCTGGAGGAGGACGGCGGAGCAACTGATGGGAGACCATGAGGAGCCCTGAGGACGATAGCGTGTTGTGAAGGGGACAGAGGAACCAGGTGGAAGACAGTGAGGAGCCTTGAGGTGACAAAGACGTCTACAGGAGGTCAGAAAGATTTGGATAAGACACAGGAGTCTGTGGGAGGATGGAGGAGTCTTGACTGCCTCCTTTTCCCCCTCTCCCCATGCAGAACTTGTGCACGCTCAGCTGAACTCGGCCTTCGTGTATTTTGGGAGGTCCTTCTGCCGACAGCTCAGGTGTACGACCATTTATTGGTCTGAATCGGCAGCTTCTCCTTACAGACTCCACAAGGACATTACGTGCACTCATTCTTGCGGTTTTGGGTTGTTGTTTTTTTGCTTTGTATGAACCAAAGTCCTTGGAGTTTTTTTCCACCACATGCGGCTGAGACATGAAACGCCCGCAGTAATCCCGATCAGACCTGTGCGTGTGAACAGACCCTGACAGATGATCCCTACAAGCCTCGGCCTGGACGGACAGCACTGGCTTATGTGTGACTGTGGGAGGACGCCCCCTGCGGATCTCCAGCCGGGGGTCCCTCCTATGGCAGAAGACGGCTGGCAGGGTCCATAGTGATACTGACTAATGGCAGGGCAATATGGCGGCATATCGGAGTATGTGCACAGGATGGCCTTCATGTGATGACCCCAGTGTCCCAGTGCTAGCCATGAAATCCCAGTCCATCTCTCGGATCCTCAGCATAGAATGAGTTAATCAGTAATGTGCTCACTCTCTGGATATTTTCACTGGTGTTTAGTTGCTGGGAAATCCCAGACAAAGCGCAGGCTGTGTACACAACTGGTGTCTGCTGGAACCAGTGCAGCCCCTTACTGGAAAGAGCTCCTTCTCTACTGGTAGATCTGGGAGTCTTTGTTTAGAGCCTGGTCCACCGCTGACCGGCCGGCCCGACTTCTGCTCAGTCTCCGGACTGTCTGCCCTTATATCAGGGGCTCCCAACCTGTGGCTCTCCAGATGTTTGAAAACTACTAGCCCCAGCATCCCCAGAGAGCCACAGGTTGGGGCCACTGCTACAGGTCCTAGTGTGCAATGACTCTAGCACTATATTGGGGGCTTTATGTGTCGGAGGGGCTTTTGGGATCCGCTCAGATGCGACTACCACGGACTGACATAGCCACTCGTTGTAAACTGTCAGAACGGTAAGCAGGGGCGCTACATCCCACATAATACAGACCTATATGAGCTCCATGGGGGTCAGTCACTAGATGTTACCAGTGATGAAGCCCCCCCTATTGTAGAAGTTCTGCAGCAGCTGAGGCTGTATATCCCACTTCCCATGCCATCAGGCTGCATGTTATACCTATGTAGTCCTAGGATTAGAGTACGGCTGCCCATCCTCTCCGCTGCCATCCCTCGCGATCCCCGCGTGCTCGTGCATGCTCAGTTCAGCTGAGCGTCCATGTGTTCTGTAATCGAGGGAATAAACATCTGCCTGACATCTCTGGCGCCAGCTGATGAGGCATGTTGAAAACTAACAGCCCTACCCTTTCCTCCCCCAACATTTACCGTCAGGGGAATAGCAGGAGACCCCCCTGACCATCAATCAATCTGATATCGATGACCTATCCTAAAGATAGACTATCAATAATTTCCAGACCTCCCGTTTTAAGGTTATCAAGCAAGGTCTCACTGCATCTCAGCCAGTTTTATTTTCCCAAGTTTTGGCTGTGTTGCCATAGAGGGGACCGAGGTTCCCATTGTGCTATAAGCAGCCGCCGCCCGTGCTCGGCCAGTCATGTTGGCTCTGCCGTTACACCATGGCCTGTGACATGCACAACCGCTATACAGTGAGCTGCGCTAGAGTCTCTGCTATTCCTGTGCGCTCTCCCTGATGTGATTGTAAGAGCTGCACCAGGTGACGTGCACAACCGCTGTACAGTGAGCCGCACTAGAGTCTCTGCTATTCCTGCGCGCTCTCCCTGGTGTGATTGTAAGAGCTGCACCAGGTGTCGTGTACAACCGCTATACAGTGAGCCGCGCTAGAGTCTCCGCTATTCCTGTGTACTGTCACTGGTGTGATTGTAAGAGCTGCACCAGGTGACGTGCACAACCGCTGTACAGTGAGCCGCACTAGAGTCTCTGCTATTCCTGTGCACTCTCCCTGGTGTGATTGTAAGAGCTGCACCAGGTGACGTGCACAACCGCTGTACAGTGAGCCGCACTAGAGTCTCCGCTATTCCTGCGCACTCTCCCTGGTGTGATTGTAAGAGCTGCACCAGGTGACGTCGTGCACAACCGCTGTACAGTGAGCCGCACTAGAGTCTCTGCTATTCCTCCGCGCTCTCCCTGGTGTGATTGTAAGAGCTGCACCAGGTGTCGTGCACAACCGCTATACAGTGAGCCGCACTAGAGTCTCCGCTATTCCTGTGCACTCTCCCTGGTGTGATTGTAAGAGCTGCACCAGGTGACGTCGTGCACAACCGCTGTACAGTGAGCCGCACTAGAGTCTCTGCTATTCCTGTGTGCTCTCCCTGGTGTGATTGTAAGAGCTGCACCAGGTGACGTGCACAACCGCTATACAGTGACCCGCACTAGAGTCTCTGCTATTCCTGTGTACTGTCACTGGTGTGATTGTAAGAGCTGCGCCAGGTGACGTGCACAACCGCTGTACAGTGAGCCGCACTAGAGTCTCTGCTATTCCTGTGTGCTCTTCTTGGTGTGATTGTAAGAGCTGCGCCAGGTGACGTCGTGCACAACCGCTGTACAGTGAGCCGCACTAGATTCTCTGCTATTCCTGTGCGCTCTCCCTGGTGTGATTGTAAGAGCTGCGCCAGGTGACATCGTGCACAACCGCTGTACAGTGAGCCGCACTAGAGTCTCTGCTATTCCTGTGTACTGTCACTGGTGTGATTGTAAGAGCTGCGCCAGGTGACGTGCACAACCGCTGTACAGTGAGCCGCACTAGAGTCTCTGCTATTCCTGTGTGCTCTCCCTGGTGTGATTGTAAGAGCTGCGCCAGGTGTCGTGTACAACCGCTATACAGTGAGCCGCGCTAGAGTCTCCGCTATTCCTGTGTGCTCTCCCTGGTGTGATTGTAAGAGCTGCGCCAGGTGACGTGCACAACCGCTGTACAGTGAGCCGCACTAGAGTCTCTGCTATTCCTGTGTGCTCTCCCTGATGTGATTGTAAGAGCTGCACCAGGTGCACAGACAAGCAGACAACCACCCCAAACTGAAGCTTCATCCCCCTCCTCCCCCAGTCATTGTTATGTTCAGATATCATACACCTCGCTCCCCACCGGCCCCCGTAGCCCCAGGACAGTAACCAGGAGCTGCTGACATTGTATTTTTCTTTAGGAGCACTGTAAATCTGGCTGCGAGTTCAGGGTCTCTGTACCCGTCATCAGTGACACTCATGACCACCTCTACTATTGGCATACTCTACTATTGCATCCGGGGCAGGGGTTAGTGAGTCCTGGCCTTCCAGGGGAAGGAGGGTTTGCCTGAGTAATTTTGGGTAATAACTATATCCCTGGAGTCTTGTGGGTAATAACTATATCCCTGGAGTCTTGTGGGTAATAATTATATCTCTGGTGTCTTGTGGGTAATAATTATATCCCTGGAGTCTTGTGGGTAATAACTATATCCCTGGTGTCTTGTGGGTAATAATTATATCCCTGGTGTCTTGTAGGTAATAATTATATCCCTGGTGTCTTGTGGGTAATAATTATATCCCTGGAGTCTTGTGGGTAATAATTATATCCCTGGTGTCTTGTGGGTAATAATTATATCCCTGGAGTCTTGTGGGTAATAATTATATCCCTGGTGTCTTGTGGGTAATAACTATATCCCTGGTGTCTTGTGGGTAATAATTATATCCCTGGTGTCTTGTGTGTAATAACTATATCCCTGGTGTCTTGTGGGTAATAACTATATCCCTGGTATCTAGTGGGTAATAATTATATCCCTGGTGTCTTGTGTGTAATAATTATATCCCTGGTGTCTTGTGGGTAATAACTATATCCCTGGTATCTAGTGGGTAATAATTATATCCCTGGTGTCTTGTGGGTAATAACTATATCCCTGGTGTCTTGTGTGTAATAATTATATCCCTGGTGTCTTGTGGGTAATAACTATATCCCTGGTGTCTTGTGGGTAATAACTATATCCCTGGTGTCTTGTGGGTAATAATTATATCCCTGGTGTCTTGTGGGTAATAACTATATCCCTGGTGTCTTGTGGGTAATAACTATATCCCTGGTGTCTTGTGGGTAATAACTATATCCCTGGTATCTAGTGGGTAATAATTATATCCCTGGTGTCTTGTGGGTAATAATTATATCCCTGGTATCTAGTGGGTAATAATTATATCCCTGGTGTCTTGTGGGTAATAATTATATCCCTGGTGTCTTGTGGGTAATAACTATATCCCTGGTATCTAGTGGGTAATAATTATATCCCTGGTGTCTTGTGGGTAATAACTATATCCCTGGTGTCTTGTGGGTAATAACTATATCCCTGGTGTCTTGTGGGTAATAACTATATCCCTGGTATCTAGTGGGTAATAATTATATCCCTGGTGTCTTGTGGGTAATAATTATATCCCTGGTGTCTTGTGGGTAATAACTATATCCCTGGTATCTAGTGGGTAATAATTATATCCCTGGTGTCTTGTGGGTAATAATTATATCCCTGGTGTCTTGTGTGTAATAACTATATCCCTGGTGTCTTGTGGGTAATAACTATATCCCTGGTATCTAGTGGGTAATAATTATATCCCTGGTGTCTTGTGGGTAATAACTATATCCCTGGTGTCTTGTGGGTAATAACTATATCCCTGGTATCTAGTGGGTAATAATTATATCCCTGGTGTCTTGTGGGTAATAACTATATCCCTGGTGTCTTGTGGGTAATAACTATATCCCTGGTGTCTTGTGGGTAATAACTATATCCCTGGTATCTAGTGGGTAATAATTATATCCCTGGTGTCTTGTGGGTAATAATTATATCCCTGGTGTCTTGTGGGTAATAATTATATCCCTGGTATCTAGTGGGTAATAATTATATCCCTGGTGTCTTGTGGGTAATAATTATATCCCTGGTGTCTTGTGTGTAATAACTATATCCCTGGTGTCTTGTGGGTAATAACTATATCCCTGGTATCTAGTGGGTAATAATTATATCCCTGGTGTCTTGTGGGTAATAACTATATCCCTGGTGTCTTGTGGGTAATAACTATATCCCTGGTGTCTTGTGGGTAATAACTATATCCCTGGTATCTAGTGGGTAATAATTATATCCCTGGTGTCTTGTGGGTAATAATTATATCCCTGGTGTCTTGTGGGTAATAACTATATCCCTGGTATCTAGTGGGTAATAATTATATCCCTGGTGTCTTGTGGGTAATAACTATATCCCTGGTGTCTTGTGGGTAATAACTATATCCCTGGTGTCTTGTGGGTAATAATTATATCTCTGGTGTCTTGTGGGTAATAATTATATCCCTGGTGTCTTGTGGGTAATAACTATATCCCTGGTGTCTTGTGGGTAATAATTATATCCCTGGTGTCTTGTGGGTAATAACTATATCCCTGGTGTCTTGTGGGTAATAACTATATCCCTGGTGTATTGTGGGTAATAATTATATCCCTGGTGTCTTGTGGGTAATAACTATATCCCTGGTGTCTTGTGGGTAATAACTATATCCCTGGTGTATTGTGGGTAATAATTATATCCCTGGTGTCTTGTGGGTAATAACTATATCCCTGGTGTCTTGTGGGTAATAACTATATCCCTGGTGTATTGTGGGTAATAATTATATCCCTGGTGTCTTGTGGGTAATAACTATATCCCTGGTGTCTTGTGGGTAATAACTATATCCCTGGTGTATTGTGGGTAATAACTATATCCCTGGTGTCTTGTGGGTAATAATTATATCCCTGGTGTATTGTGGGTAATGACTATATCCCTGGTGTCTTGTGGGTAATAATTATATCCCTGGTGTCTTGTGGGTAATAACTATATCCCTGGTGTCTTGTGGGTAATAACTTATATTCCTGGTGTCTTGTGGGTAATAACTATATCCCTGGTGTCTTGTGGGTAATAATTATATCCCTGGTGTATTGTGGGTAATAATTATATCCCTGGTGTCTTGTGGGTAATAATTATATCCCTGGTGTATTGTGGGTAATGACTATATCCCTGGTGTCTTGTGGGTAATAATTATATCCCTGGTGTATTGTGGGTAATAACTATATCCCTGGTGTCTTGTGGGTAATAATTATATCCCTGGTGTCTTGTGGGTAATAATTATATCCCTGGTGTATTGTGGGTAATGACTATATCCCTGGTGTCTTGTGGGTAATAATTATATCCCTGGTGCCTGTTGGGTAATAACTATATCCTTGGTGTATTGTGGGTAATAATTATATCCCTGGTGTCTTGTGGGTAATAACTATATCCCTGGTGTCTTGTGGGTAATAATTATATCCCTGGTGTCTTGTGGGTAATGACTATATCCCTGGTGTCTTGTGGGTAATAATTATACCCCTGGTGTCTTGTGGGTAATAACTATTTCCCAGGTGTCTTTTGTGTAATAACTTCATAACTGATGCCTCGTGGGTAATAACTTATATTCCTGGTGTCTTGTGGGTACTAATCGCATACGTGTCTCGCAGTTCCCTGGTGTCTTGGTGCAGTAATGACTTGGGTTCTCCTTCCTAGTCTTGGTGCAGTAATGACTTGGGTTCTCCTTCCTAGTCTTGGTGCAGTAATGACTTGGGTTCTCCTTCCTAGTCTTGGTGCAGTAATGACTTGGGTTCTCCTTCCTAGTCTTGGTGCAGTAATGACTTGGGTTCTCCTTCCTAGTCTTGGTGCAGTAATGACTTGGGTTCTCCTTCCTAGTCTTGGTGCAGTAATGACTTGGGTTCTCCTTCCTAGTCTTGGTGCAGTAATGACTTGGGTTCTCCTTCCTAGTCTTGGTGCAGTAATGACTTGGGTTCTCCTTCCTAGTCTTGGTGCAGTAATGACTTGGGTTCTCCTTCCTAGTCTTGGTGCAGTAATGACTTGGGTTCTCCTTCCTAGTCTTGGTGCAGTAATGACTTGGGTTCTCCTTCCTAGTCTTGGTGCAGTAATGACTTGGGTTCTCCTTCCTAGTCTTGGTGCAGTAATGACTTGGGTTCTCCTTCCTAGTCTTGGTGGGTACGCATTTCTCCCCCAGGAGTCTTGTGGTTTAGTATTTTTATCCCTGGTCACTAGTGGATAATAACTTCCTGGAGATAATTTAACCCTTGGTGACTGCGCCACCTTTCCCAGAAGAATAATGTCACAGCGGAGGTTTGAGACATGACTCTGCCATTACTACCTCTCACCCCCCAGGACGTATCCCTGAAGTCCAGCCGGGCCGGGGTGAACCCAGAGTGCCGGGATTACAAGGAGTTGGTGACGGTCCTGGGATCTGCTGTAAATTTTGCTGTTTGATATCAATTCTTTCTTTTCTATGATTCGGCAGGAAATCTCGGCGATGCCGACTCATCTGTAATAATGAGCCCAGCTTATAATAGATGACACGTTAACCCCTTAATGCACACTCGTTCTCCTTGCATTGCTGCTGCGTGTCAAGAGCAGAAGAGGCGGCACAGAGAGAGATGATGGCCGCTTCTCCACATTGTACATGGAGATCTCTGCTCATCAGACTCGGGGACGTTGGATGGAGTAGTTAGCGATGACACAGATACGCTTTCATAGCTCCCACTGTACCAGTACAAATCCTTTTTTTTTTTAGTTCCCACAATCCACTTTGGTCACAGAAGCGCGGCAGATTTCTGAGTGCAGCTCTGGATGTAACTAGAGCCACAGTTGGGTAGTGCTGCCTGTGAGTAGGTGGCACTATGGCCATGGTGCCTGTGAGTAGGTGGCACTATGGCCACGGTGCCTGTGAGTAGGTGGCACTATGGCCACGGTGCCTGTGAGTAGGTGGCACTATGGCCACGGTGCCTGTGAGTAGGTGGCACTATGGCCACGGTGCCTGTGAGTAGGTGGCACTCTACGGTTCCTATGAGTAGGTGGCACTATGGCCACGGTGCCTGTAAGTAGGTGGCACTATGGCCACGGTGCCTGTGAGTAGGTGGCACTATGGCCACGGTGCCTGTGAGTAGGTGGCACTATGGCCACGGTGCCTGTGAGTAGGTGGCACTATGGCCACGGTGCCTGGGAGTAGGTGGCACTATGGCCACGGTGCCTGTGAGTAGGTGGCACTATGGCCACGGTGCCTGGGAGTAGGTGGCACTATGTCCACGGTGCCTGTGTTTGGAGCATTTGTGGCTGCTTGGATTGTGTTTACCATTTACTAACGACCGCCGCTGTGTAATGTGCACTGGGGGGAACTGTTTGACCATCGCATTAGGGTTGGGGCCACGTCTCGCCCCCGTGAGGTCACTTCCCAGGTATAATGTGTTTATTTGCAATCTCCCATCCTCCTACGATTTCAGAAAATGCAGCTTTGTCCACCAACACGCGGGGAGGGGACACGAGGAGCTCGGCCCAACCCAATGTAAAGCCCTTAATTGGAGCTTGGTCTCTGCCCGCATCACCGTAACCTGAGGATTAACGCCTTCACCATCCTCACCTGCATGATGTCAGCAAGTGGAGACTCAGGAAAGACCTGGTGAGAGTAAGGACTGTGCTAGGGAATTCCCAGGTTATACCAGCTGTACATATACAATTATATACAGGAGATGCCCAGGTTATACCAGCTGTACATATACAATTATATACAGGAGATGCCCAGGTTATACCGGCTGTACATATATAATTATATACAGGAGATGCCCAGGTTATACCAGCTGTACATATATAATTATATACAGGAGATGCCCAGGTTATACCGGCTGTACATATATAATTATATACAGGAGATGCCCAGGTTATACCAGCTGTACATATATAGATATATACAGGAGATGCCCAGGTTATACCAGCTGTAGATATATAATTATATACAGGAGATACCCAGGTTATGCCAGCTGTACATATATAATTATATACAGGAGATGCCCAGGTTATACCGGCTGTAAATGTATAATTATATACAGGAGATACCCAGGATATACCAGCTGTACATATATAATTATATACAGGAGATGCCCAGGTTATACCAGCCGTACATATATAATTATATACAGGAGATGCCCAGGTTATACCAACATTTTCTATAACACCAACGACCAAAAGGGTAACAATTTTTTGAACTTCTAACTTTCTGGCTCCATATCTTTCTATACACTACTGCTTCGACCGCGAGACGACAATCATTTTACAGACAGTGATCTTGGCGATCTCATACAAACAATTGACTTGCGACTAGTTAACATATTTTCACGGGGTTACCACGACAGAGAGGAGCCAGAAGACCGCAGGGTCTGATTTCTCCTGCACTGATTAGGAGCACTTCACCTTCATATTAAACTGTGTAAATTTGGTTTAGCAATGGAGGGGTTAATCTGCTCAGTTGAGAGCTCCTGGAAGCTTTCCTGCATTAAGGCTCTCAGCTGCTCACTGTTAGCCACTCCTATCTCTGGTATAATTTAGGCCCTGGCTAGCTCTCATTGTCAGAACTAGTTGATGCTGCATGGCTGGAGGAGGTTGTTATAGGAGAAGGCATTTGGTGGATTTATCTGTGACACTTGCTAGGTTTTGAGTGTGTGATAATTCCCTTTCTTATCCAACTTTGGTTTAGCCCCATCCTCCGGTGCATTCCTCTGTTATATGTGTGAGTATATTTGTATGTTTTGTCTTTTCCTTTATCCCTGTTCGTATTACCTTGTTAGTCTGGTTGTTGTATTACGGTACACTACTACTCCCCTCTTCCCTGGGTGGGGGGAAGAATACCATCGTCTTCACCATCAGAAGTAATCCGGGGGGAGAGGGCGAGTTAGGGCGCCCCTAGTATTAGGGACAGGGACAGAGCCCCTGGTCCCGGTACACTCGGCAACAGAGCCGGGGCAAATATGATTAGCTGTGCAGTGTTTTGTCTCACCCAGAGCTGGATTCACAGCTACACTGCTCAGTCTCGCTGTATTTTTTTTTTCTCCATGCTGTTGCTTCTGCCTATGAGCTACACAGAGACAAAAGATCAGTAATCACTGATACCTGTGTAAGGGAGACATGATAGGTAGTCTCTACCCACCAGCTCAGAGACAACCGTAAAGCAGCTAGAGAGGGTAAAACTGCAGGATAGACGCCATGTAACGGCCAGAGTGCGCAGGACAGACTATTATGTGTTATACAGTTTGGTCTGCCATCAAATATGTAGGCTTGGGTGCCATCACCGCTAGGTACCAGGCATCAGTGGGGGTCTCCTTTATGGCGGTGCCTCATTGTAGATCACAGCATGTCTCCCCTCTCCAGTCTTACAATACAGCAGAGCTGTTGACACGGTTGGGTGGACTCGGTCCAGGGTGGTGCCCGCTTCTTGGCAGCCTGGCATGCTCAGCCCTGCCCCCTCTCCCCAGGTGCCTGTGCCCGGCATTCTTCACTAATGCCCTCCGTCACCGCTGACTTACTCCCCTCTGACGTGTGCAGCTCTTGAGCTGTTTTTAGATCCCGCAGCCGCGGATTGTTTGCTTTAGTTGTAGCAGCAAATCGAGAACTGTGTCTGTTATCTGCGTCCTGAGCAAACATGGGCAGAGTCATTCCAGGTCAGGCCTGCGCCAAGCAATCCTCCCCGAGAGCAGAAATCCGCTGCAGCCCGCACATCCAGCACGTCCGCTCCATCATACAGGATCCCGCAGGATCCCGCGTCCCACCGACCCCATCCCCAGGGTGTTAGTAGGCTATAATCGTGGTAGAATGGAGGAGAGGTCCTTAACTTTGTTGCTCCGATTCATCTTCTGCTTTCTAGGCTTTCTAGGTGTCTTTTTGCCTTTGTCTTTTGGTATTCGTTGCCTATTTTTAGTCAAATTCTTCATGGCGCATGCAAGTTCATGAGATTTTCCAGCACATTGTAGCACAACGCCAAAAAAATAAAAAATGTGACTTTTCAAAAAGTTTCAAATGATGAATTTGGCTAAAACATTTGGATTCAGAAAGCTGCAATATAAAGCTGAAGAATGGGGCAAAAAACAGACAAAGACAAGTAAAGTTATCGTAAAAAGGAACAAATGAAATAATGAACAAGGCGAACAGCTAAAAGTCACCAACAGAAGTAAGTTTACGCCAGAAAAAAAGGCCACAAAAGCGAAGAGGAATCGAGACCTTTGTGTTCATATTCGACACCAAGTTTATGATCTCTGCTTACTGCCTGTGAATGGAAACCTTCCCCCATCCGGAGGCTGGACGTCCCACCCTAATACTCTGCGCCTTAGTGATCCCCCTGGTGTGCGGTTTATGTAGAAGTATCTAGGTACAGTCCGGCCAGGACCTTTTAGCCATAATTTTGTGTTCCTCCTGGGTGTGACCATTCATCAGCCTTGTACATTACTTGCTGCTCCCAGTGGGATGGACCCTTCTAATGATCGACCTTGATCGGAGAGGAGGAAGGAGCAGAAACCTTGAACGTGCAGATGTAAGAAGACCAGGAGACCCCGGCTGCAGCCCCTTGAAATATCAAGCCCATGTCAGTTTGTAATCTGGGAGAGGAGCCCGGGAGCCCGAGACTGCAGCCCCATGAGATATCGAGCCCTTGTAGGTATTATTACACAGGAGTGTAAGCTTGCAAAGGAGACCGGGAGACATTGGTGACATCTCCTTGGGATTTACAGAGGCTTTTAATCTGGGGTCAGAAGTCCTGGAGACCTCGGATGCAGACCACTGAAGTCCATTTAGATGTAATCACATAGGCTTGCAATCTAAAAGCCCATATACGTCATGATTATTGTGATTGAGAACTTTCCCAATATTTGTGCAGTGTGAACAGACTGCCAATCTCCTGATGAACGAGATTACATTTGCTTGTAGTGAGTGGAAAAGCTGACTACGAAAGAGAGGTGCACAAACATATTGTGCTGTTGTTTTCTCGTGGGTGTTTTACCTCAAGCCAGTACTGGATTCACAGCTACGTTGCTCACTACTGCTGTATATTGTCCTCCATGCTGCTGCTTCTCAGTGTTTTATCTCACTTAGAGTTGGATTCTCAACTACACTGAAAACCACTGCTGTATAATGTCCTAAGTGCTGCCTCTCCCTAGTATCTGTTTTATCTCACCCATACCTGTATTCACAGCTACCCTGCTTATTACAACTATATATTTAACTTCATGTTTCTTCTGCATTGTAGTGTTTTGCCTCACACCAGAGCTGGATTTACAGCTAAACTGATCAGTCCTTTTGTATTGTGATTGAGCGCTTTCCCCATAATTGTGCAGTGTGAACAGACTGCCAACCACCTGATGAATGAGCAAAACGCTCGTTCGTCGGGTGAAACGATCTCTGGTGCTATACAAAAGATCACCTTTATCGGCAGCACATCCTCTGTATACAGGATTCGCCCCAGCCAAGAAAGATGGCAGCCTATGCTCACCGAACGGGTCCATGTAGAAGGGATCATTTCCGTGAAACATGAGAAAGGAGATCAGGAGGCTTTGTACTCGCTGCAGCCTCATCAAGTCCATCCTGGTGTACTTACACAGATTGGCAAAGGAGAAGCCCCCAGCTGTCGGCTGAACCATGGTTCGGCGATCCTTCGGCTAGCTGTTATATCGAGCTCCCCCCGATACACAAGTGGGGGCCACATACTTAATATCCCGTCGGTGAGCCCATCAATATTGTCATGTTCCATCAGCGAGCCCATCAACATCGCCAGGTACCATCAGCGAGCCCTTCAATATCGCCAGGTTCCGTCGGCGAGCCCATTAATATCGCCAGGTTCTGTCAGCGAGCCCATCAATATCGCCAGGTTCCGTCGGCGAGCCCATTAATATCGCCAGGTTCTGTCAGCGAGCCCATCAATATCGCCAGGTTCCGTCAGCGAGCCCATCAATATCGCCAGGTTCCGTCGGCGAGCCCATCAAAATCGCCAGGTTCTGTCGGCGAGCCCATCAATATCGCCAGGTTCTGTCGGCGAGCCCATCAATATCGCCAGGTTCCGTCTGCGAGCCCATCAATATCGCCAGGTTCCGTCGGCGAGCCCATCAAAATCGCCAGGTTCCGTCGGCGAGCCCATCAATATCGCCAGGTTCTGTCGGCGAGCCCATCAATATCGCCAGGTTCCGTCTGCGAGCCCATCAATATCGCCAGGTTCCGTCGGCGAACCCATCAATATCGCCAGGTTCTGTCGGCGAACCCATCAATATCGCCAGGTTCTGTCGGCGAACCCATCAATATCGCCAGGTTCCGTCGGCGAGCCCATCAAAATCGCCAGGTTCCGTCGGCGAGCCCATCAAAATCGCCAGGTTCTGTCGGCGAGCCCATCAATATCGCCAGGTTCTGTCGGCGAGCCCATCAATATCGCCAGGTTCCGTCTGCGAGCCCATCAATATCGCCAGGTTCCGTCGGCGAACCCATCAATATCGCCAGGTTCTGTCGGCGAACCCATCAATATCGCCAGGTTCCGTCTGCGAGCCCATCAATATCGCCAGGTTCCATCTGCGAGCCCATCAATATCGCCAGGTTCCGTCGGCGAGCCCATCAATATCTCCAGGTTCTGTCAGCGAACCCATCAATATTGCCAGGTTCCGTCTGCGAGCCCATCAATATCGCCAGGTTCCGTCGGCGAGCCCATCAATATCGTCAGGTTCTGTCGGCGAGCCCATCAATATCGCCAGGTTCCGTTTGCGAGCCCATCAATATCGCCAGGTTCCGTCTGCGAGCCCATCAATATCATCAGGTTCTGTCGGCGAGCCCATCAATATCGCCAGGTTCCGTCGGCGAGCCCATCAATATCGCCAGGTTCCGTCTGCGAGCCCATCAATATCGCCAGGTTCCATCTGCGAGCCCATCAATATCGCCAGGTTCCATCTGCGAGCCCATCAATATCGCCAGGTTCTGTCGGCGAGCCCATCAATATTGCCAGGTTCCGTCTGCGAGCCCATCAATATCGCCAGGTT
Organism: Ranitomeya variabilis; assembly: GCF_051348905.1. Lineage (NCBI taxonomy): Eukaryota > Metazoa > Chordata > Amphibia > Anura > Dendrobatidae > Ranitomeya > Ranitomeya variabilis. Next base: position 21,469,670 of record NC_135233.1, read on the forward strand.
CTGTCGGCGAGCCCATCAATATCGCCAGGTTCCGTCTGCGAGCCCATCAATATCGCCAGGTTCCGTCTGCGAGCCCATCAATATCGCCAGGTTCCGTCTGCGAGCCCATCAATATCGTCAGGTTCTGTCTGCGAGCCCATCAATATCGCCAGGTTCCGTCTGCGAGCCCATCAATATCGCCAGGTTCCGTCTGCGAGCCCATCAATATCGTCAGGTTCTGTCTGCGAGCCCATCAATATCGCCAGGTTCCGTCTGCGAGCCCATCAATATCACCAGGTTCTGTCGGCGAGCCCATCAATATCGCCAGGTTCCGTCGGCGAGCCCATCAATATCTCCAGGTTCCGTCTGCGAGCCCATCAATATCACCAGGTTCACCGTCCTTTAGTCTAATGTGTATGGGGGGCTTTAAGCTGCAGCCCTATTAGACCTGTTGTCCATGCAGGAATGACACGGGCTTGATATCTGTGAAAAGAGATCGGCAGCAGCGTTTTGTTTTTTTTCTGCCCAGGGGGAAGGTTTTGGCTGCAGTAAAAACGCTGCGTGTGAACAGAGCCTTAGACTGTAACCTCCATCCATGTCCGGTCCATGAGATGACACCATGCCTGTCCTGGAGCGGAGTCGCCCTTTACACCCGTCCTTTCTGTGCGAGCGGTTAGCGCACATTACTAGTCATTACTGACGCTCCGTCGTTCCGACATTCAGAACGTCTGATTACAGATTTGTTATTTTTCCCCAGCGAGTGCCAAGGCGACACGTTCTCCTGCCAGCTTAGTGCGAGCTTCAATAGCCGAGCGCCCGTAATGGAGGCACCCTCGCTGCGCGGCTTGGGCTGTGGGCGTATTTTCATGTTCCTGATTAAGTCGATCATCTCCAGTTAGTGGGAGAAAAATAGCTGCAGATTACAGAACATACGGCCCAGCGCTGACGCACTCCGAGCCGAAAGGGAGCGGAAAACGCTGCAGAACGTTTCACCTTAAAGCGACATTACCTAGTGCTCCACTGAGCGGAGCAGGAGGCACAGGACTGTGCGGGGGCGACGTGACCGCAGCCAAGGACGACTCAAGGACTGACATTTATTAGCCATTACTGTGCTGCAATGTTTAATAACTCCCCCGATCATCCCATGTCATCTAGTAATAGGCCTTGTCCTTCCTGGATCTTCAAGGGTCTCTGCTGGGATCTAATGATGATAATCTTCCCATTCCGTGACCTATAATTAGCTGTGAAGGATATCATTATGTGCGAGGAGTTGGCGTCAGCACATACCTGTATAACCTGTGTGGAGGGCGCTCCTCACACGCGGCAGGGTGCACAGCGGCACGCCGGTGTCCTTAGAGGACATTTCCACTTTATACACCGTTTTACTGCTTATATCTAAATATAATATTTCAATATTAAAGCGTTGTGACTATGTACATACATTACACTGCAAATCATTTACTGCTAAAATCAGTCCTGCTTAAGATGAGACGGACTGTCGGCTCACTGAGAGATCACATTACAGCTTCCTGTTAAACATGGATAGAGGGGAAGAAACACACAACCCCGTTTTGCAACTTATGGCTGGATTAACAGCTACACTGCTCAGGATGACCAAATAATGTAATCACTACTTCTGTTTGCTGTTTGTACCTGGATTCACAGCAACAGCGCTGAGTACTTTTAGACAATGTCTTTTATGCCGCAGCACAATAGTGTTTTATTTTACACCAGTGCTGAAGTGTCAGCAACTCTGCACAGTACTACTGTATAATGTTTTCTAACACTTGTGTTTTTCCTCACCCCAGTGCTGAATGACAGCTGCACTAATCATTACTACAGTATAATGTCCTTTATGTTGCTGCTGAGCTTTAGTAAGTGTTTTATCTCATCTGAGAGCATGATTCACAGAGGCAATGCTTACTAATACTGTATAATGTCCTCATTGCTTTTTACTGAGTGTTGACTATGTGCTGGATTCTCAGCTACATTGCTAAGTACTGCTGTATAAGTGGTTTATTTCATCTCAAAGCTGACTCACAGCTGCACTGCTCAATATTGCTATATAATGTCCTCTATGTTGCTGTTGAGCTCCAGCAAGTGTTTCATTTCATCCAAGAGCAGGATTCACAGCTACAATGCTCACTACTGCTATATAATGCCCTCCACACTTTCTGCTAAGTGTTTATCTAAACATTGCTCAGTAATGCTGTATAATGTTTTCTACACTTCCTAGTGAGTGTTTTATCTTACCTCAGTGCTGAAATCACAGCTGCACTGCTCAGTACTGCTGTTTAATGCCCTCCATATTTCTGCTGTGTACTAGTAAATGTTTTCTCACCTGAGGCAAGAACTGGATTCCCAATGCTTAGGCCAGGTTCACATTTCGTTTTGGCAGTCCATTAGACGGACTGCGTTATGGACAGTCCGTTACCGCCGCCATTAATCCCTATGTCGGACGCATCGCTAGCGCACGCCCACAGTGGGAGTGCACTAGCAATGTGCCGTCATTGAGTGACGGACCCTGAGACGCAGGCTGCAGCGTTTCCGGGTCCGTCACTGCTAGCGCAGATAAAGCATCTGCTAGCTCTGTCTGCGTTAGCGCTAGCGAAATTCGGCACTTGCGTTTACAGCAGCCCATTAACACATGTGTTGAATGGGCTGCTGTTAACGCAATGTGAAACTGGCCTTACTACTTCCATATAATGTTCACCATTGCGCTGCTGCTTTATAGTAATTGTTCTCACTCCACTTCTGGATTCACAGCTACACTGCTTAGTTCTTCTGTAGATAATTATTCATGTTGCTTTTGCTTCTAGTAAATGTTTTATCTTACCCCAGTGCTGGTTTTCCAGTGACATCGTTGTTTATAATGTGTTCAAGTCTGTTGTACTCGAGTAAATGTTTTAATGTTTTATATTTTTGTATTTTTTGTGTTTTTATAAAATGTTTAAAGTTTTCAGTACAAAAATAAAATGCTAACATATTCTCACCGTAGTGTTAGATTCACAGCTGCATAGCTCAGTTCTGTCCTTCAATATCCTCCATGCTGCTGTAGTTTATAGTAGGTGTTTTATTTATGCCCCAAGCTGGATTCGCAGCTAGGCTGCTCAGTACTACAGAATAGTGTCCACCATGGTGCAGTTTAAACTGGAGGTCTGTTCATCCTGAACCTCCTGATACATAATAAGAATGCTCGAACTACAATCGGGACAGACTCGGTCAGAGTTGTAGCATCTGAGACATTGAGACACGTTATTACTGATGGTGGTGTCACCAGTGTTCTGGGGAAGAAACCAAGAGAACCTGGGAATGTCAGCACATCTGTATCTTATAAGTGGAGCGGCTGATATCCTATGCCAGGGCAGTACCCCGCACAGGGCCTGAGCCATCCCCCCATGTAATATCCGCCTCTACATCCTATCCTGATGATGAGATGGAACCTGCAATTTGACAAGAATCCTGACCTCATCCATATGTCGTTCCACACCCTTCTAAAAAGCATACTTGCCGGCTGAGTCAGCGCCCGTCCACACCCCGCACTATAAATGTATGTGTAAATGCAGATAAGCGGACGCCCGCTTTATAATGAGCGCGTAGGAACAGCCTCGCATTGTGCCTCCAAATATTATCCCGGATGGGTCCAGCCACGGATTCCACCTGGACTGGTCCTAGTAACCTAGATCATTGCTGCATATGCAGGCCGTAGATTTATCTTGCTCCAGTTATGGATTCACAGCTACACTGCTCAGTACAGCTGCCACCCATCATGTCTGCATTAGAGCCCTGGAAGGATATGTATACTGTGACAGCATGAGATGCAGAGCAGGTGTAACGTGACATCACCCGGTGCAGGTCACGCCGATGAGTCAGCCATGTTTGTATACTCTGACTAATCCACGCTGCGCCGGCTCCTGCACTGCTAACATGGACACTTAGGGTATGTGTCTACGTTCAGGAAACGCTGCGTTTTTGACGCAGCGCTGAGCCGCAGCGTCAAAAACGCAGCGTCCAGATGTCACAGCATAGTGGAGGGGATTTAATGAAATCCCGTCTCCACTGTGCAGGAAAAAAGGCATGCATTTTTTCCGCAAAAACGCACATGCGGTGCGTTTTTTAAGAACGCAGCATGTTGCTACAATGAGCAAAACACGCAGGAACACCGCAGGTGACCTGCCAGTGACCTCAGGTGCATTTTTGGTCAGGAGTTTACCTGCATAAAATCCTGACCAAAGCCTGAAGCAAAACTGAACGTGGACACATACCCTTATTCTGTCTAAACACGCCGTGCGTCCTCTCCTCACTACTTAAAGGGACAGGAAACTTGGATTCAGTCTTGGTTATCAGCTGCATGGTCGATGACACAGTAGTGCCCTGACAGCTGGAGGTTTGCTGCAGTGTACAGCTGGAGGTTTGCTGCAGTGTACAGCTGGAGGTGTGCTGCAGTGTACAGCTGGCGGTTTGCTGCAGTGTACAGCTGGCGGTTTGCTGCAGCGTACAGCTGGCGGTTTGCTGCAGCGTTCAGCTGGCGGTTTGCTGCAGCGTACAGCTGGCGGTTTGCTGCAGCGTACAGCTGGCGGTATGCTGCAGTGTACAGCTGGAGGTTTGCTGCAGTGTACAGCTGGCGGTTTGCTGCAGTGTACAGCTGGCGGTTTGCTGCAGTGTACAGCTGGCGGTATGCTGCAGTGTACAGCTGGCGGTATGCTGCAGTGTACAGCTGGAGGTTTGCTGCAGTGTACAGCTGGCGGTTTGCTGCAGTGTACAGCTGGCGGTTTGCTGCAGTGTACAGCTGGCGGTTTGCTGCAGTGTACAGCTGGCGGTATGCTGCAGTGTACAGCTGGCGGTTTGCTGCAGTGTACAGCTGGCGGTTTGCTGCAGTGTACAGCTGGCGGTTTGCTGCAGTGTACAGCTGGCGGTATGCTGCAGTGTACAGCTGGAGGTTTGCTGCAGTGTACAGCTGGAGGTTTGCTGCAGTGTACAGCTGGAGGTGTGCTGCAGTGTACAGCTGGAGGTTTGCTGCGGCTTACAGCTGGAGGTTTGCTGCAGTGTACAGCTGGAGGTGTGCTGCAGTGTACAGCTGGCGGTTTGCTGCAGCGTTCAGCTGGCGGTTTGCTGCAGCGTACAGCTGGCGGTTTGCTGCAGCGTACAGCTGGCGGTTTGCTGCAGCGTACAGCTGGCGGTATGCTGCAGCGTACAGCTGGAGGTTTGCTGCGGCTTACAGCTGGAGGTTTGCTGCGGCTTACAGCTGGAGGTTTGCTGCAGTGTACAGCTGGAGGTGTGCTGCAGTGTACAGCTGGAGGTGTGCTGCGGCTTACAGCTGGAGGTTTGCTGCAGTGTACAGCTGGAGGTGTGCTGCGGCTTACAGCTGGCGGTTTGCTGCAGTGTACAGCTTGGCGGTTTGCTGCAGTGTACAGCTGGAGGTTTTCTGCAGTGTACAGCTGGAGGTTTGCTGCAGTGTACAGCTGGAGGTTTGCTGCAGTGTACAGCTGGAGGTGTGCTGCGGCTTACAGCTGGCGGTTTGCTGCAGTGTACAGCTTGGCGGTTTGCTGCAGTGTACAGCTGGAGGTTTTCTGCAGTGTACAGCTGGAGGTTTGCTGCAGTGTACAGCTGGAGGTTTTCTGCAGTGTACAGCTGGAGGTTTTCTGCAGTGTACAGCTGGAGGTGTGCTGCAGTGTACAGCTGGAGGTGTGCTGCGGCTTACAGCTAGCGGTTTGCTGCAGTGTACAGCTTGGCGGTTTGCTGCAGTGTACAGCTGGAGGTTTTCTGCAGTGTACAGCTGGAGGTTTGCTGCAGTGTACAGCTGGAGGTTTTCTGCAGTGTACAGCTGGAGGTGTGCTGCGGCTTACAGCTGGCGGTTTGCTGCAGTGTACAGCTGGAGGTTTGCTGCAGTGTACAGTTGGATACCCTCCTCGATACCACGGCAGATTTTTTGCTGCTTCTGTGATTGCCGTCAGCTATGGGCATACGTCATTCAGGACAGGTGTCGGCAATGAAGGTTTCTGTTCATTAACAGCAAGCAGAGATCTCGAGAAAATAAAGCAAAGTCCAATAGAGAGTCCGATTGTCAGGTCGATGTCTCCTGTAATATAACGGGGTACGTGTGTTGTCTCTGCAGCGCTCTCGGGGGGTCCTCTGCTCTTCACATCCCAGCGTTCCCAAGCGGCGGGTGCCTGATCGATTACGTGCCCCAGATCTGTCAGTTACTGACCAATAAGGTAAGTCGTGGATGATGAGGATCATTTATGAGGGTAAAAAACACTAGAAATCATTTACCTAAAATCCCAGTATAGTAGAAAAGCAGCAAGTAGTCCCCAAATCACAAGAGGTAAAGCAAAGCTGGGCTCCACCCCTTTAAAGGTGATCTGTCCTATCTGAGAGCAGCATGATGTCAGGCCACAGACCCTGATTACAGTGTTGTGTCACTTACTGGGCTGCTTGCTGTAGTTTTGATCAAAGCCCTATTGTCTCTGCTTCAGATTTAACAGTGCTCTGAATTCTGAGCTCTGTGTAACCCCGCCCACACCACTGATTGCTAGCTTTCTTATACACTGTGCATAGGCAGAAAGCTGCCAATCAGTGGTGGGGGCATGCATATACCGAGGTCATGAGTATGAGAGACTACATGGCATCAGGTTTACTAGTGATAATCTCCTGCTGATAAAACTGATTTTATCAAAATTACAGCAAGAAGCCCAGTAAGTTACACATCACTGGAATCAGGGCCTCTGCCCCTACTATATTATGCTATCAAATTAGGTGGCAAAATCTGATGACAGGGTCTCATTAAAGAGGACCTTTCACTAATTTGAGTCTCCTTTGCGGAGATATTAGCGCTTAAAGTTTAGTTCTAATTTATGATGATTCCAAGGTGCTTTGCCAGAGGCTTTTCTATGGGGGCATGTACTTCTTCCCCTGCATGACGCTGAGCAATCCTGAGCAGGCAGCAACGTACAGGGGGAAAAAAAGCACACACACCCCCGCAATAGCTTAGAACAGATTTATCCTGTGTGAGACATGTAATGACAGACAGTGTACTCTTCTCACTGTGTGTGACTGCAAAGTGCCAGGAGTAGAGCAGAGCGTCATTACTATCACCTTCAGCCTTCATCTCAGAGCAGTCAGTGTGGGGAGAAGGGCAGAACAGCACAGCTGAGCTTTGTCTCCTTACAAAGATGCCTGCAGCTGCGACTCTTCTCTCATAGTGCTGCTTTCTCCTCCCCCCACATTACTGTAAGATGAAAGGTGTCGTCACACTTAGCTGAGCTCCTGACAGTGTGCAATTACACAGCTCTGCTGTGAGATGAGCGAAGAGAGCAGACTGTCATTATATGTCTCACACTGAGGAACCTTCTCTAAGTTACTGTGTGGGCTTTTCCTTTTTTTCCCCTGTATGTTGCTTCCTGCTTATGATTGGTTAACGTCATGAAGGGGAAGATGTACACGCCCCCAAGGATGAGCTAATTTCCCTGCAATGGATGAGCGAAATTAGATATTAAAAACTATGTTTATTCAGCTCTGCAGACAATATTCAATTTTGTGGCCTGTTTAATGTGCTCAAACAGGTGAAAGGTCCTCTATAAGATATCCCCAACATAACATAGCTCTGTCCAGAACTGCACTCACTATTCTGCTGGTGCAGTCACTGTGTACATACATTACTGATCCTGGGTTACATCCTGTATTATACCCCAGAGCTGCACTCACTATTCTGCTGGTGCAGTCACTGTGTACATACATTACTGATCCTGAGTTACCTCCTGTATTATACCCCAGAGCTGCACTCACTATTCTGCTGGTGCAATCACTGTGTACATACATTACTGATCCTGAGTTACACCCTGTATTATACCCCAGAGCTGCACTCACTGTTCTGCTGGTGCAATCACTGTGTACATACATTACTGATCCTGAGTTACATCCTGTATTATACCCCAGAGCTGCACTCACTATTCTGCTGGTGCAGTCACTGTGTACTTACATTACATTACTGATCCTGAGTTACATCCTGTATTATACTCCAGAGCTGCACTCACTATTCTGCTGGTGCAGTCACTGTGTACATACATTACTGATCCTGAGTTACATCCTGTATTATACTCCAGAGCTGCACTCACTATTCTGCTGGTGCAGTCACTGTGTACATACATTACTGATCCTGAGTTACATCCTGTATTATACCCCAGAGCTGCACTCACTGTTCTGCTGGTGCAATCACTGTGTACATACATTACTGATCCTGAGTTGCATCCTGTATTATACCCCAGAGCTGCACTCACTATTCTGCTGGTGCAGTCACTGTGTACTTACATTACATTACTGATCCTGAGTTACATCCTGTATTATACTCCAGAGCTGCACTCACTATTCTGCTGGTGCAGTCACTGTGTACATACATTACATTACTGATCCTGAGTTACATCCTGTATTATACCCCAGAGCTGCACTCACTATTCTGCTGGTGCAGTCACTGTGTACATACATTACTAATCCTGAGTTACATCCTGTATTATACTCCAGAGCTGCACTCACTATTCTGCTGGTGCAGTCACTGGGTACATACATTACTGATCCTGAGTTACATCCTGTATTATACCCCAGACCTGCACTCACTATTCTGCTGGTGCAGTCACTCTACATACATTACATTACTGATCCTGAGTTACATCCTGTATTATACTCCAGAGCTGCACTCACTATTCTGCTGGTGCAGTCACTGTACATACATTACTGATCCTGAGTTACATCCTGTATTATACCCCAGAGCTGCACTCACTATTCTGCTGGTGCAGTCACTGTGTACATACATTACATTACTGATCCTGAGTTACATCCTGTATTATACCCCAGAGCTGCACTCACTATTCTGCTGGTGCAGTCACTGTGTACATACATTACATTACTGATCCTGAGTTACATCCTGTATTATACCCCAGAGCTGCACTCACTATTCTGCTGGTGCAGTCACTCTACATACATTACATTACTGATCCTGAGTTACATCCTGTATTATACTCCAGAGCTGCACTCACTATTCTGCTGGTGCAGTCACTGTACATACATTACTGATCCTGAGTTACATCCTGTATTATACCCCAGAGCTGCACTCACTATTCTGCTGGTGCAGTCACTGTGTACATACATTACATTTCTGATCCTGAGTTACATCCTGTATTATACCCCAGAGCTGCACTCACTATTCTGCTGGTGCAGTCACTGTGTACATACATTACATTACTGATCCTGAGTTACATCCTGTATTATACTCCAGAGCTGCACTCACTATTCTGCTGGTGCAGTCACTGTGTACATACATTACATTACTGATCCTGAGTTACATCCTGTATTATACTCCAGAGCTGCACTCACTATTCTGCTGGTGCAGTCACTGTGTACATACATTACATTACTGATCCTGAGTTACATCCTGTATTATACTCCAGAGCTGCACTCACTATTCTGCTGGTGCAGTCACTGTGTACATACATTACATTACTGATCCTGAGTTACATCCTGTATTATACTCCAGAGCTGCACTCACTATTCTGCTGGTGCAGTCACTGTGTACATACATTACATTACTGATCCTGAGTTACATCCTGTATTATACTCCAGAGCTGCACTCACTATTCTGCTGGTGCAGTCACTGTGTACATACATTACATTACTGATCCTGAGTTACATCCTGTATTATACTCCAGAGCTGCACTCACTATTCTGCTGGTGCAGTCACTGTGTACATACATTACATTACTGATCCTGAGTTACCTCCTGTATTATACTCCAGAGCTGCACTCACTATTCTGCTGGTGCAGTCACTGTGTACATACATTACATTACTGATCCTGAGTTACCTCCTGTATTATACTCCAGAGCTGCACTCACTATTCTGCTGGTGCAGTCACTGTGTACATACATTACATTACTGATCCGGAGTTACATCCTGTATTATACTCCAGAGCTGCACTCACTATTCTGCTGGTGCAGTCACTGTGTACATATGTTTGTGATTCCAGACTGATTCTATCACTTTGTGTTCAGCTCCTATGGAAACTGTGTCTCCATGGTGACAGACGACATAGAATCACTGTGTAGTCAGCTCCGCCCCTTCTTTGTGATGTATTCCATTACATGAGCTGATGACAGGAGTAACCGCGGGATCCGACCGCTCTGGGATTTATGTGTAGTCTGTTACCATGGAGACACATAGGTTTGCATAAGGAGCTGTGGAGTTGAAGCTTTGCTGTATTCCTCCTACGAGTTGCTTTGGGTAATAATGGAGGGTGTCGCGTTGGACGTGGCCGGTGGCGTCTTCTCAGGGAGCCGCGTCTTGTACTTTTGTACGCCGTGGTCCGACGCTGGCATTTTCCCGCAGACACTGGCAGCGCTCCTCAGACGCCCCTCCACGGTTCTCATTTATTCTGTAAAGTGTCCGCGCAGCAGAGGAAATCCAGCGCTCCGCTGCCAGAAACAACACATGACATGGTCTTCCCTGCCGCCTGCCAAGTTCACAGAGAACGTCTCAAGAAAAATCTGGGTCAGACTGCGGCCGAGAAATGGAAAACCGAGCCGTGAAGTCCCTGAGATTTACTGTTCCTTGGGACAATGTCGCAGGTGTTTCCGACCCACAAAGTTTACATGGCTGCCGTCCTCACCAACATCGAGCCCCCTGCGGGGGGCGCACCGCCAGGAGCCTGTACCCTCGGTATATGAAGCTCTGACTGTTTTTCAGGCTGTATTGGACAGTTGCTTAAAGAGCAATTCCCTCTCCTTTGGATGTCCCTGGGTTGTTTGTGAACTCTTATGCCACCGCTTCATAGCTTTCTCCAGACTCCTGATAAGAAGGTGGTCTTCATGGTTCTTCTGATCCCCTCCGTAGGTGCAGTACGTCATCCAGGGGTACCACAAGAGACGGGAGTACATCGCTGCTTTCCTCAGCCATTTTGGAACGTGAGTACATGTTCGTTCTTCATTCTCTGCCATGCATTTTCTTTGCAGCTTGAAATCCACATTTTATTATAGAAAACTCCTTCATAGTTGTGCTAGTTCAGTTTCTCTCTGTGTCTCTATCATTTACAAAGAGATACAGGAGAGTAGTACTATCTGTGCTTACACTATTTCAGTAGAGAGGCAGTACTATCTGTGCCAGCATGTACAGGCACTGTCTGTGCCTACAGAATACAGTACAATGTGAGCGTTCTCATTGGTTGATACCTTTTAATGGTGAACTTAAAAGACTGTAATAAATTACAAGCTCTCGAGACTACTCGGGTCTCTTCATCAGGCATTGATGAATAGTCCTGAAAGGTTACAATTTGTTACATTTTAATGCTGAACTGAAAAGATGGTATCAACCAATGAGAACTCTCAAATGTTAATATTTTTCTATCTACTGGCTAATATGGTATAAACATATATATTTTTAATGTACAGAATATACTGGAAAAAACAGGGAGACGGTACTATCTGTGCCTTCTGCATATACCCAGAGAGATTGAGAGGCAGTAGTAACTGTATCCAAGGTAGTACTATCTGTTTCGACATCATTTACAAAGGAAACAAGAAGAAAGTACAATCTGTTAATAAATAATTTTCAAGGAATAATTACAATCTGTAACCACAACATTTATAGGGAGAAGCCGGGAGGCAGTACTATCAGTGCCTCCATTATTTCTACAGAGAGACAGGGAGACATTCCTATTTACGCCTACATAATTCATATAGAGAGACAGGGAGGCAGTACTATCTGTGCCTACATCATTATGTGAAGAGACAGGGAGGCAGTACTATCTTTGCTTACATCATTATATAGAGAAATAGGGAGGCAGTACTATCTGTTCCATCATTATATAAAGAAACAGGGAGGCAGTACTATCTGTGCTTACATTGTCATATAGAAAGACAAGAAGGCAGTACTGTCCGTGCCTACACCATTATGTAAAGAGTACTGCCTCCTTGTCTATCTGTGTTTTCATCATGATATCGAGAGACAGGTAGGCAGTACTATCTGTGCCTACATCATTATGTGAAGAGACAGGGAGGCAGTACTATCTTTGCTTACATCATTATATAAAGAAATAGGGAGGCAGTACTATCTGTGCTTACATTGTCATATAGAAAGACAAGAAGGCAGTACTGTCTGTGCCTACACCATTATGTAAAGAGTACTGCCTCCTTGTCTATCTGTGTTTTTACCATCATATCGAAAGACTGGGATGCAGTACTATCTTTTCCTACATGCCTACATCATTATGTAAATAGACATGAAGGCAGTACTATCTGTGCTTACATCATTATACTCTGCTCAAAAAAATAAAGGGAACACCAAAATCCCACATCCTAGATATCACTGAATGAAATATTCCAGTTGTAAATCTTTATTCATTACATAGTGGAATGTGTTCAGAACCATAAAACCTAAAAATGATCAATGTAAATCACAACTAATATCCCATGGAGGTCTGGAGTTGGAATGATGCTCAAAATCAAAGTGGAGAATGAAGTTACAGGCTGATCCAACTTCAGTGGAAATGCCTCATGACAAGGAAATGATGCTCAGTAGTGTGTGTGGCCTCCACGTGCCAGTATGATCTCCCTACAACGCCTGGGCATGCTCCTGATGAGGCGGCGGATGGTCTCCTGAGGGATCTCCTTCCAGACCTGGACTAAAGCATCCACCAACTACTGGACAGTCTGAGGTGCAACGTAACTTTGGTGGATGGTGCGAGACATGATGTCCCAGATGTGTTCAGTCAGATTCAGGTCTGGGGAACGGGCGGGCCAGTCCATAGCTTCAATGCCTTCATCTTGCAGGAACTGCTGACACACTCCAGCCACATGAGATCTGGCATTGTCCTGCATTAGGAGGAACCCAGGGCCAACCGCACCAGCATATGGTCTCACAAGGGGTCTGAGGATCTCATCTCGGTACCTAATGGCAGTCAGGCTACCTCTGATGAGCACATGGAGGGCTGTGCGACCCTCCAAAGAAATGCCACCCCACACCATTACTGATCCACTGCCAAACCAGTCATGCTGAAGGATGTTGCAGGCAGCAGATCGCTTTCCACGGCGTCTCCAGACTCTGTCACGTCTGTCACATGTGCTCAGTGTGAACCTGCTTTCATCTGTGAAGAGCACAGGACACCAGTGGCGAATTTGCCAATCCTGGTTTTCTGTGGCAAATGGAAAGCATCCTTCACAGTGTTGGGCTGTGAGCACAACCCCCATCTGTGGACGTCGGGCACTCAGACCACCCTCATGGAGTCGGTTTCTAACCGTTTGTGTAGACACATGCACATTTGTGGCCTGCTGGAGGTCATTTTGCAGTGCTCTGGCAATGCTCCTCCTGTTCCTCCTTGCACAAAGGCGGAGGTAGCGGTCCTGCTGCTGGGTTGTTGCCCTCCTACGGCCCCCTCTACATCTCCTGTTGTACTGGCCTGTCTCCTGGTAGCACCTCCAGCCTCTGGACACTACGCTGACAGACACAGCAAACCTTCTTGCCACAGCTCACATTGATGTGCCATCCTGGATGAGCTGCACTACCTGAGCCACTTGTGTGGGTTGTAGAGCCCATCTCATGCTACCACGAATGTGAAAGCACAACCAACATTCAAAAGTGACCAAAACATCAGCCAGAAAGCATTGGTACTGAGATGTGGTCTGTGGTCCCCACCTGCAGAACCACTCCTTTATTGAGGGTGTCTTGATAATTGCCAATAATTTCCATCTGTTTTCTATTCCATTTGCACAACAACATGTGACATTGATTGTCAATCAGTGCTGCTTCCTAAGTGGGCAGTTTGGTTTCACAGAAGTTTGATTTACTTGGAGTTATAATCTGTTGTTTAAGTGTTCCCTTTAGTTTTTTGAGCAGTGTATAAAGAGACAAGGAGGCAGTACTACCTGTGCCTACATCATTATATAAAGAGACAGGGAGGCAGTACTATATGTGCTTTAATGATCATGTAGGGAGACAGGGATGCATTACTATCTGTTCCTACATACCTACACCATTATGTAAAGAGACAGTACTATCAGCATCGGTTCATGCAGCTTTACATGAACACCCGAGCCTTACACTATGGCTGGTCCAAATAACTGAAGCAATTGTTACCATCCACCTCTCATGTCTCCCCTTTTCCTCATAGTTTGTAGCTTGCGAGCAGCAGGGCCCTCATTCCTCCTGGTATCTGTTTTGAACTGTGATTTCTGTTATGCTGTAATGTCTATTGTCTGTACAAGCCCCCTCTATAAGTTGTAAAGCGCTGCGGAATATGTTGGCGCTATATAAATAAAATTATTATTATTATTATTATCAGTGCCTATCTCATTATATAGAGAGACAGGGAGGCAGTACTATCAGTGCCTATGTCCTGGTATACATGAATATATGTGTTACTCAGCTTTCTTAGACTCCTGAATATCAGATTTCCCACAGCATGCCGCAGTGCAGGAACATGGCAGATCATCCGTTATCTGGGGGTCCGGCGGGGGCAGCTGTCCTGCAGTCCTAACTTCTTGTTGTCCTGTGTCCGCAGGGGGGTGGTGGAGTACGACGCCGAGGGCTTCACAAAGCTCACCCTGTTACTGACATGGAAAGACTTCTGCTTCCTGGTCCACAGTGAGTATAACGCCCACCGCCCCTCCATCCCTCGCCTCCTGTGTCTGAGGGGAGCAGCGCAGACCCCCATCCTCTCATGTCCTCCCACCCTAATGATATCTGTATGTACCTGCGCTCCATGGACGGCACACTGCATATCCCCCCTTACAGCAGGGACCCCACTACCCTGCGGGTTCTGAGAGGAGACGTGCACACTGCTCCACCCAGACCTTCGCACCCGCACAGCGCCCCCCATACACCGCAGACGTGGGGGGGATGATCTACATCTTTCCATTCCCACACCCAGGGAGTCGCGGGACGTGGAGCTCGTGTTGTGCGACTTGTTTTCATTGTCATGGAGACTGGGATGCAATAATGCCTAAAGAGGTGAACGCGAGGCCGAAAGCTGCTGCCCCCGCACCCACAAATCCCAGAGAATCTACTGCACACTGCCAGCACCCCCCAACCTACTGCACAGTGCCGGCACCCCCCGATGTACCGCACAGAGCCAGCACCCCCCAACCTACTGCACAGTGCCAGCACCCCCCGATGTACTGCACACTGCCAGCACCCCCCGATGTACTGCACAGAGCCAGCACCCCCCAACCTACTGCACAGTGCCAGAACCCCCCAACCTACTCCACACTGCCAGCACCCCCCGATGTACCGCACAGAGCCAGCACCCCCCAACCTACTGCACAGTGCCAGAACCCCCCAACCTACTCCACACTGCCAGCACCCCCCGATGTACCGCACAGAGCCAGCACCCCCCAACCTACTGCACAGTGCCAGCACCCCCCGATGTACCGCACAGAGCCAGCACCCCCCAACCTACTGCACAGTGCCAGCACCCCCCAACCTACTGCACACTGCCAGCACCCCCCGATGTACCGCACAGAGCCAGCACCCCCCAACCTACTGCACAGTGCCAGCACCCCCCAACCTACTGCACAGTGCCAGCACCCCCCAACCTACTGCACAGAGCCAGCACCCCCCAACCTACTGCACAGAGCCGGCACCCCCCCCCCCCCCCCCCGATTTACTGCACAGTACCAGCACCCCCCAACCTACCGCACAGTGCCAGCACCCCCCCACCTACTGCACAGTGCCAGCACCCCCCAACCTACTGCACAGTGCCAGCACCCCCCAACCTACTGCACAGTGCCAGCACCCCCCAACCTATCTTGTGCACAGAATCCAGTACCCCAAATTCTTATACTCTGACCCCTGTACTCTATAGTCCTGTACAGCCCCCAAAAATTGTCTACTGACCCCTGCACCCACCTCAGTTGTACACCGATACCTGCACCTCCCCCCAGAATCATACACTGATTCCTGCACCCCCAGAATCATTCAATTATTTCTGCACATTGTACACTGACACCCGTGCCCCCACAATCGTAGACTTACCCTTGTGCCCCCACAGTCGTAAACTGTTTTCTGCATTCTCCCACAATCATACTCTGACCACTGTGCCCCCCACAATCGAACACTCGCCCCTTCACTCCCCACAATCGAACACTGACCCCTGCACAATTATACACTGACACCTGCACTATCCCACAATCATACTGACCCTTGTGCCCCCACTATCGTACTCACTCCTGCACCCCCACAATTGTACTCTCGACCCTGTGCCCCCCACAATCGTACACTCACCCCTACGCTCCCCAACACTCGTACTCGTCCCTCCCCCCCACAATCATACTCTCATCCCTGTGCCCCCCACAATCGTACTCTCGTCCCTGTGCCCCCCACAATCGTACACTAGTTCCTTATATCGTCCTCTCGCCCCTTATATCGTCCTCTCGCCCCTTATATCGTCCTCTCGCCCCTTATATCGTCCTCTCGCCCCTTATAGCGTCCTCTCGCCCCTTATAGCGTCCTCTCGCCCCTTATAGCGTCCTCTCGCCCCTTATAGCGTCCTCTCGCCCCTTATAGCGTCCTCTCGCCCCTTATGGCGTCCTCTCGCCCCTTATATCATCCTCTCGCCCCTTATATCGTCCTCTCGCCCCTTATAGCGTCCTCTCGCCCCTTATAGTGTCCTCTCGCCCCTTATATAGTCCTCTCGCCCCTTATATCGTCCTCTCGCCCCTTATATCGTCCTCTCGCCCCTTATAGCGTCCTCTCGCCCCTTATAGCGTCCTCTCGCCCCTTATAGCGTCCTCTCGCCCCTTATGGCGTCCTCTCGCCCCTTATATCATCCTCTCGCCCCTTATATCGTCCTCTCGCCCCTTATAGCGTCCTCTCGCCCCTTATAGCGTCCTCTCGCCCCTTATAGCGTCCTCTCGCCCCTTAAAGCGTCCTCTCGCCCCTTACATCGTCCTCTCGCCCCTTATAGCATCCACTCGCCCCTTATAGCATCCTCTCGCCCCTTATATCGTCCTCTTGCCACTTATATCGTCCTCTCGCCCCTTCTATCGCCCTCTCGCCCCTTATATCGTCCTCTCGCCCCTTATGGCGTCCTCTCGCCCCTTATATCGTCCTCTCGCCCCTTATAGCGTCCTCTCGCCCCTTATAGCATCCTCTCGCCCCTTATATCGTCCTCTCGCCCCTTATAGCGTCCTCTCGCCCCTTATAGCGTCCTCTCGCCCCTTATAGCGTCCTCTCGCCCCTTATAGCGTCCTCTCGCCCCTTATAGCGTCCTCTCGCCCCTTATAGCGTCCTCTCGCCCTTATAGCATCCTCTCGCCCCTTATATCGTCCTCTTGCCACTTATATCGTCCTCTCGCCCCTTATATCACCCTCTCGCCCCTTATATCGCCCTTTCGCCCCTTATATCGCCCTCTCGCCCCTTATATCGCCCTCTCGCCCCTTATATCGCCCCTTATAGCGTCCTCTCGCCCCTTATATCGCCCTCTCGCCCCTTATATCGCCCCTTATAGCGTCCTCTCGCCCCTTATAGCGTCCTCTCGCCCCTTATAGCGTCCTCTCGCCCTTTATATCGCCCCTTATAGCATCCTCTCGCCCCTTATATCGCCCCTTATAGCATCCTCTCGCCCCTTATATCGCCCTCTCGCCCTTTATATCGCCCTCTCGCCCCTTATTTCGCCCTCTCGCCCCTTATATCGCCCTCTCGCCCCTTATTTCTGTGCCTTTCTTGCTGCTGTTCCTTATCAGACACACTTTACATTTTTGCTTTACAGCAGGGTTAACCCTTTGTTGTCCTGCGGTGTGGGCTGCTCGGCTCCGGTCACCCAGGGCAGGTCTGCGGAAAGTCTCCAAATCTGCCCTGAACTTTTTCTGTTTTAATTTAGATTTTTTTTCCAATTTCTACATCCAGTCCACTGACTGGGAATCCTGAGACCGGTAGTCTGCTTTGTCACTTTTACCTGCAAAACTTCAATTATTGGTGTGAATATAATTTCCTCCAGGAAAATGTCACAGAGATAATTTTACCCACAAAAACTGTCACAAAAGAAGGAGCATCAGGAGGCCACCAGGGAAGCCCGTACCCTAGACCGCCAGGAAAGCCGGTACCCTAGACCGCCAGGGAAGCCCGTACCCTACACCGCCAGGGAAGCCCGGACCCTACACCGCCAGGGAAGCCCGGACCCTAGCCCGCCAGGGAAGCGCGGACCCTAGCCCGCCAGGGAAGCCCGTACCCTAGCCCGCCAGGGAAGCCCGTACCCTAGACCGCCAGGGAAGCCCGTACCCTAGACCGCCAGGGAAGCCCGTACCCTAGACCGCCAGGGAAGCCCGTACCCTAGACCGCCAGGGAAGCCCGTACCCTAGACCGCCAGGGAAGCCCGTACTCTAGACCGCCAGGGAAGCCCGTACCCTAGACCGCCAGGGAAGCCCGTACCCTAGACCGCCAGGGAAGCCCGTACCCTAGACCGCCAGGGAAGCCCGTACCCTAGACCGCCAGGGAAGCCCGTACCCTAGACCGCCAGGGAAGCCCGTACCCTAGACCGCCAGGGAAAGCCCGTACCCTAGACCGCCAGGGAAGCCCGGACCATAGACCGCCAGGGAAAGCCCGTACCCTAGACCGCCAGGGAAGCCCGGACCCTAGACCGCCAGGGAAGCCCGTACCCTAGACCGCCAGGGAAAGCCCGTACCCTAGACCGCCAGGGAAGCCCGGACCCTAGACCGCCAGGGAAGCCCGGACCCTAGACCGCCAAGGAAGCCCGGACCCTAGACCGCCAGGGAAGCCCGGACCGTAGACCGCCAGGGAAGCCCGGACCGTAGACCGCCAGGGAAGCCCGGACCGTAGACCGCCAGGGAAGCCCGGACCGTAGACCGCCAGGGAAGCCCGGACCGTAGACCGCCAGGGAAGCCCGGACCGTAGACCGCCAGGGAAGCCCGGACCGTAGACCGCCAGGGAAGCCCGGACCGTAGACCGCCAGGGAAGCCCGGACCGTAGACCGCCAGGGAAGCCCGGACCGTAGACCGCCAGGGAAGCCCGGACCGTAGACCGCCAGGGAAGCCCGGACCGTAGACCGCCAGGGAAGCCCGGACCGTAGACCGCCAGGGAAGCCCGGACCCTAGACCGCCAGGGAAAGCCCGTACCCTAGACCGCCAGGGAAGCCCGGACCCTAGACCGCCAGGGAAAGCCCGTACCCTAGACCGCCAGGGGAGCCCGGACTCTAGACCGCCAGGGTATTAAGGACCCTAGACCGCCAGGGTATTAAGGACCCTAGACCGCCAGGGTATTAAGGACCCTAGACCGCCAGGGTATTAAGGACCCTAGACCGCCAGGGTATTAAGGACCCTAGACCGCCAGGGTATTAAGGACCCTAGACCGCCAGGGTATTAAGGACCCTAGACCACCCTAAGGGTATGTGCACACGTCAGGATTTCTTGCAGAAATTTTCCTGACAAAAACCGGACATTTCTGCCAGAAATCCGCATGCGTTTTTACTGCGTTTTTCATGCATTTTTGACACGTTTTTGGTGCGTTTTTGTGCGTTTTTTTCCAAATGCATAGAATAGCGGGAAAAACGCAGAAAATCCGCAAAATTAATGAACATGCTGCTTTTTTTACCGCGATGCGTTTTTTTCGCGGAAAAAAACGCATCATGTGCACAAAACATGCAGAATGCATTCTAAATGATAGGATGCATAATGTATGCGTTTTTATCGCGAAAAACGCGAAAAAAAACGCAAAAAAACCTGAACGTGTGCACATACCCTAAAGCTGGTGTTGACTTTCTCACCACTCTGCACCAGACCATACCACCCAAGACTAATAGAGCGGCTTAGAGAGAACTTTCCACTACACTAGACCACCAGGGCAGATGTCATTAAACCCTTTTAACACTGGATCACCCAAGAAGCCAACGATAAAACCTCCACTACTCCAAACTACTAGAGATTCTGGCATAAACTTTTAGCACACTAAGCCACCAAGGAAGCCAGTCCTAAACGTCCCACTACCCTAGACTGCCAGGGATGCTGGCATAGACTGTCTACTAGTGTGCCAACAATATACCATCCACTACCCTGGACCACCAGGGATTCTGGCATTAACTCTATCACCCAGACCGCCAAAGAAGTCAACAATATAATTTCCTCCAGGAAAATGTCACAGAGATAATTTTACCCACAAAAACTGTCACAAAAGAAGGAGCATCAGGAGGCCACCAGGGAAGCCCGTACCCTAGACCGCCAGGAAAGCCGGTACCCTAGACCGCCAGGGAAGCCCGTACCCTACACCGCCAGGGAAGCCCGGACCCTACACCGCCAGGGAAGCCCGGACCCTAGCCCGCCAGGGAAGCGCGGACCCTAGCCCGCCAGGGAAGCCCGTACCCTAGCCCGCCAGGGAAGCCCGTACCCTAGACCGCCAGGGAAGCCCGTACCCTAGACCGCCAGGGAAGCCCGTACCCTAGACCGCCAGGGAAGCCCGTACCCTAGACCGCCAGGGAAGCCCGTACCCTAGACCGCCAGGGAAGCCCGTACCCTAGACCGCCAGGGAAGCCCGTACCCTAGACCGCCAGGGAAGCCCGTACCCTAGACCGCCAGGGAAAGCCCGTACCCTAGACCGCCAGGAAAGCCCGGACCCTAGACCGCCAGGGAAGCCCGGACCCTAGACCGCCAAGGAAGCCTGGACCGTAGACCGCCAGGGAAGCCCGGACCGTAGACCGCCAGGGAAGCCCGGACCGTAGACCGCCAGGGAAGCCCCGACCATAGACCGCCAGGGAAAGCCCGGACCGTAGACCGCCAGGGAAGCCCGGACCGTAGACCGCCAGGGAAGCCCGGACCGTAGACCGCCAGGGAAGCCCGGACCGTAGACCGCCAGGGAAGCCCGGACCCTAGACCGCCAGGGAAGCCCGGACTCTAGACCGCCAGGGTATTAAGGACCCTAGACCGCCAGGGTATTAAGGACCCTAGACCGCCAGGGTATTAAGGACCCTAGACCGCCAGGGTATTAAGGACCCTAGACCGCCAGGGTATTAAGGACCCTAGACCACCCTAAGGGTATGTGCACACGTCAGGATTTCTTGCAGAAATTTTCCTGACAAAAACCGGACATTTCTGCCAGAAATCCGCATGCGTTTTTACTGCGTTTTTCATGCATTTTTGACACGTTTTTGGTGCGTTTTTGTGCGTTTTTTTCCAAATGCATAGAATAGCGGGAAAAACGCAGAAAATCCGCAAAATTAATGAACATGCTGCTTTTTTTACCGCGATGCGTTTTTTTCGCGGAAAAAAGCGCATCATGTGCACAAAACATGCAGAATGCATTCTAAATGATAGGATGCATAATGTATGCGTTTTTATCGCGAAAAACGCGAAAAAAAACGCAAAAAAACCTGAACGTGTGCACATACCCTAAAGCTGGTGTTGACTTTCTCACCACTCTGCACCAGACCATACCACCCAAGACTAATAGAGCGGCTTAGAGAGAACTTTCCACTACACTAGACCACCAGGGCAGATGTCATTAAACCCTTTTAACACTGGATCACCCAAGAAGCCAACGATAAAACCTCCACTACTCCAAACTACTAGAGATTCTGGCATAAACTTTTAGCACACTAAGCCACCAAGGAAGCCAGTCCTAAACGTCCCACTACCCTAGACTGCCAGGGATGCTGGCATAGACTGTCTACTAGTGTGCCAACAATATACCATCCACTACCCTGGACCACCAGGGATTCTGGCATTAACTCTATCACCCAGACCGCCAAAGAAGTCAACAATAAATTCCCCACTATCCTAGACCACCAGGGATGCTGGCATTAACTATTTACCATCTGAAGCCACCATGGAAGCTAACAAATAAGTCTCCACTGCCCTGGATCACCCAGGAAGCTTCCTTATAAAAAAGACAACAAACCCTCCGCTACTCTAGACCACCAGGGATGCCTGCATTACCACCATAGACCACCAATGAAGCTAACATTGAATTAGCCTAACTAAACTACATAACCCCACCAGGGATGCTGGCATTAAGAAAGAAGCCAAGACTAAAAGCTCAACTACCCTAGGCCACCAGGGACAACTCAGTCCAGTTGAGATAATGGAAACTGGTGATTTTTACATCTTCTGTTATGTAAACTTCATTGCGTCTTGTCGTAACGAAATATGAGCAATTTGTTAGAAAAGTCCAAGACGGGAGGAATTCAATATTTCCCAGCGTCCGTGTGAGACAAAGCGTCCGTTTTTGGAGCCTATGAAGTGGAAGAGTTTTGCCGTAGAATTCTTGGCCGGCGCGGATCGTCTCGGTGTTGCGGCAGCTCTCGTGTGTCGCTCACCTATCCTCTTACTATATGATGTGACAGTTCACATGACGGTTATATAAACACGCTACGCTGCGCCGCCGGCTCCTGATAGCGGGTGAATCACCACTACAGCTGGGCTATTATTAGGCCCCGAAGTGTCGTGTGCTGCCATAAAAAGCCGCAGCTCAGATAAAAGCATTGTAATCGCTCCAGAAGCAGCAGCGGCGCTGCATGAGTAAGCAGCGGCAGGGCATGAGTAAGCAGCGGCAGGGCATGAGTAAGCAGCGGGCTCTGATGCCACTTTCCCTCCTGTGCAGACATTAGTCATCAGTCATTGTCTATAGAGGCAGCGAGGTGATGAAACAAGTCCGGCCGTGCACTGCTACCCCCAGCTAGCTCCAGGATCGGAGAGAACAGCGCCACACCTCTCCACAGGCCACGTGTGGTATTGCAGCCTTTCCCATTTCACTTTAATAGAGCTGACCTGCAGTACCAGACACAACCTGTGAACAGAGGGGGTGCTGGACCTCTAGCTTTGCCTTCTTTTCTATAACATTACTCCTTTTTTTTCCAACAGTTTGTGCTGCCAGAGCAGTCTGAACCTGGGTCAGGAAACCAACCCTCCCGCAGTCCTGCTCTTTTGTTTCCCGCCATGCTTTACACTGCAGTTCCTTTTTTTGCAATCATGAATATATTATGTGGTTATTTTGTGCTGTCTCCTTGGCTCCTGCCCTCTATTGGTCTCCTGCTTTTTACGCTGAAACCGTTTCCTGTAGATTTCCATTTTGTGCGATTCCAGCCCTGCTGTCTTGTCTGTTGGTTTCGGAGGTCGTCACTCTTCACACTGTTAATCAGTGACTGCAGCTCAGCTGTGCTGTCTGAGGCTCTGGTTGAGGCTGAATGCCCTCATTCTTTACACTGCTGCTCTGCTCTTTTAGAGGAGTCTCTGTAATCGGTGACTGCAGCTCAGCTGTGCTGTCTGAGGCTCTGGTTGAGGCTGAATGCCCTCATTCTTTACACTGCACCTCTGCTCTTTTAGAGGAGTCGCTGTAATCGGTGATTGCAGCTCAGCTGTGCTGTCTGAGGCTCTGGTTGAGGCTGAATGCCCTCATTCTTTACACTGCAGCTCTGCTCTTTTAGAGGAGTCTCTGTAATCGGTGACTGCAGCTCAGCTGTGCTGTCTGAGGCTCTGGTTGAGGCTGAATGCCCTCATTCTTTACACTGCACCTCTGCTCTTTTAGAGGAGTCGCTGTAATCGGTGATTGCAGCTCAGCTGTGCTGTCTGAGGCTCTGGTTGAGGCTGAATGCCCTCATTCTTTACACTGCACCTCTGCTCTTTTAGAGGAGTCTCTGTAATTGGTGACTGCAGCTCAGCTGTGCTGTCTGAGGCTCTGGTTGAGGCTGAATGCCCTCATTCTTTACACTGCAGCTCTGCTCTTTTAGAGGAGTCTCTGTAATCGGAGACTGCAGCTCAGCTGTGCTGTCTGAGGCTCTGGTTGAGGCTAAATGCCCTCATTCTTTACACTGCACCTCTGCTCTTTTAGAGGAGTCTCTGTAATCGGTGACTGCAGCTCAGCTGTGCTGTCTGAGGCTCTGGTTGAGGCTGAATGCCCTCATTCTTTACACTGCAGCTCTGCTCCTTTAGAGGAGTCGCTGTAATCGGTGACTGCAGCTCAGCTGCGCTGTCTGAGGCTCTGGTTGAGGCTGAATGCCCTCATTCTTTACACTGCAGCTCTGCTCTTTTAGAGGAGTCTCTGTAATCGGTGACTGCAGCTCAGCTGTGCTGTCTGAGGCTCTGGTTGAGGCTGAATGCCCTCATTCTTTACACTGCACCTCTGCTCTTTTAGAGGAGTCGCTGTAATCGGTGATTGCAGCTCAGCTGTGCTGTCTGAGGCTCTGGTTGAGGCTGAATGCCCTCATTCTTTACACTGCACCTCTGCTCTTTTAGAGGAGTCTCTGTAATTGGTGACTGCAGCTCAGCTGTGCTGTCTGAGGCTCTGGTTGAGGCTGAATGCCCTCATTCTTTACACTGCAGCTCTGCTCTTTTAGAGGAGTCTCTGTAATCGGAGACTGCAGCTCAGCTGTGCTGTCTGAGGCTCTGGTTGAGGCTAAATGCCCTCATTCTTTACACTGCACCTCTGCTCTTTTAGAGGAGTCTCTGTAATCGGTGACTGCAGCTCAGCTGTGCTGTCTGAGGCTCTGGTTGAGGCTGAATGCCCTCATTCTTTACACTGCAGCTCTGCTCCTTTAGAGGAGTCGCTGTAATCGGTGACTGCAGCTCAGCTGTGCTGTCTGAGGCTCTGGTTGAGGCTGAATGCCCTCATTCTTTACACTGCAGCTCTGCTCTTTTAGAGGAGTCTCGGTGATCGATGACTGCAGCTCAGCTGCGCTGTCTGAGGTTCTGGTTGAGGCTGAATGCCCTCATTCTTTACACTGCTGCTCTGCTCTTTTAGAGGAGTCGCTGTAATCGGTGACTCCAGCTCAGCTGTGCTGTCTGAGGCTCTGGTTGAGGCTGAATGCCCTCATTCTTTACACTGCAGCTCTGCTCTTTTAGAGGAGTCTCTGTAATCGGTGACTGCAGCTCAGCTGCGCTGTCTGAGGTTCTGGTTGAGGCTGAATGCCCTCATTCTATACACTGCAGCTCTGCTCTTTTAGAGGAGTCTCTGTAATCGATGACTGCAGCTCAGCTGCGCTGTCTGAGGTTCTGGTTGAGGCTGAATGCCCTCATTCTTTACACTGCAGCTCTGCTCTTTTAGAGGAGTCTCTGTAATCGGTGACTGCAGCTCAGCTGTGCTGTCTGAGGCTCTGGTTGAGGCTGAAAGCCCTCATTCTTTACACTGCACCTCTGCTCTTTTAGAGGAGTCTCTGTAATCGGTGACTGAAGCTCAGCTGCGCTGTCTGAGGTTCTGGTTGAGGCTGAATGCCCTCATTCTTTACACTGCAGCTCTGCTCTTTTAGAGGAGTCTCTGTAATCGGTGACTGCAGCTCAGCTGTGCTGTCTGAGGTTCTGGTTGAGGCTGAATGCCCTCATTCTTTACACTGCAGCTCTGCTCTTTTAGAGGAGTCTCTGTAATCGATGACTGCAGCTCAGCTGCGCTGTCTGAGGTTCTGGTTGAGGCTGAATGCCCTCATTCTTTACACTGCAGCTCTGCTCTTTTAGAGGAGTCTCTGTAATCGGTGACTGCAGCTCAGCTGTGCTGTCTGAGGCTCTGGTTGAGGCTGAAAGCCCTCATTCTTTACACTGCACCTCTGCTCTTTTAGAGGAGTCTCTGTAATCGGTGACTGAAGCTCAGCTGCGCTGTCTGAGGTTCTGGTTGAGGCTGAATGCCCTCATTCTTTACACTGCAGCTCTGCTCTTTTAGAGGAGTCTCTGTAATCGGTGACTGCAGCTCAGCTGTGCTGTCTGAGGCTCTGGTTGAGGCTGAATGCCCTCATTCTTTACACTGCAGCTCTGCTCTTTTAGAGGAGTCTCTGTAATCGGTGACTGCAGCTCAGCTGTGCTGTCTGAGGCTCTGGTTGAGGCTGAATGCCCTCATTCTTTACACTGCAGCTCTGCTCTTTTAGAGGAGTCTCTGTAATCGGTGACTGCAGCTCAGCTGTGCTGTCTGAGGCTCTGGTTGAGGCTGAATGCCCTCATTCTTTACACTGCAGCTCTGCTCTTTTAGAGGAGTCTCTGTAATCGGTGACTGCAGCTTAGCTGCGCTGTCTGAGGCTCTGGTTGAGGCTGAATGCCCTCATTCTTTACACTGCACCTCTGCTCTTTTAGAGGAGTCTCTGTAATCGGTGACTCCAGCTCAGCTGCGCTGTCTGAGGTTCTGGTTGAGGCTGAATGCCCTCATTCTTTACACTGCAGCTCTGCTCTTTTAGAGGAGTCTCTGTAATCGGTGACTGCAGCTCAGCTGCGCTGTCTGAGGCTCTGGTTGAGGCTGAATGCCCTCATTCTTTACACTGCACCTCTGCTCTTTTAGAGGAGTCTCTGTAATCGGTGACTCCAGCTCAGCTGCGCTGTCTGAGGTTCTGGTTGAGGCTGAATGCCCTCCTTCTTTACACTGCACCTCTGCTCCTTTACAGGAGTTGCTGTAATCGGTGACTGCAGCTCAGCTGTGCTGTCTGAGGTTCTGGTTGAGGCTGACTGCCCTCATTCTTTACACTGCAGCTCTGCTCTTTTAGAGGAGTCTCTGTAATCGGTGACTCCAGCTCAGCTGTGCTGTCTGAGGCTCTGGTTGAGGCTGAATGCCCTCATTGTATACACTGCACCTCTGCTCTTTTAGAGGAGTCTCTGTAATCGGTGACTGCAGCTCAGCTGTGCTGTCTGAGGTTCTGGTTGAGGCTGACTGCCCTCATTCTTTACACTGCAGCTCTGCTCTTTTAGAGGAGTCTCTGTAATCGGTGACTGCAGCTCAGCTGTGCTGTCTGAGGTTCTGGTTGAGGCTGACTGCCCTCATTCTATACACTGCACCTCTGCTCTTTTAGAGGAGTCTCTGTAATCGGTGACTCCAGCTCAGCTGTGCTGTCTGAGGCTCTGGTTGAGGCTGACTGCCCTCATTCTTTACACTGCAGCTCTGCTCTTTTAGAGGAGTCTCTGTAATCGGTGATTGCAGCTCAGCTGTGCTGTCTGAGGCTCTGGTTGAGGCTGAATGCCCTCATTCTATACACTGCACCTCTGCTCTTTTAGAGGAGTCTCTGTAATCGGTGACTGCAGCTCAGCTGTGCTGTCTGAGGTTCTGGTTGAGGCTGAATGCCCTCATTCTTTACACTGCACCTCTGCTCCTTTACAGGAGTTGCTGTAATCAGTGACTGCAGCTCAGCTGTGCTGTCTGAGGCTCTGGTTGAGGCTGAATGCCCTCATTCTTTACACTGCAGCTCTGCTCTTTTAGAGGAGTCTCTGTAATCGGTGACTCCAGCTCGGCTGCAGTGTCTGTTGGTGGCAGAGGTGGTCGGGGAGGCAGTGTTTGTGTTGTCAGAGTCTCCGATGTTCTGTCCGTCAGTCGTGTTCGCCCCAGATGTGGCGCTCACATCCAGTTGCAGGAAGCCCTCCGGTTCCCAGCAGTGGCCGCCGCACATTTCTACTGATGAGTTGATTTCCTTGCAGCTCATCACGTTTCCTGAGTCCTGGAATCGTCCCTCACAAACCAGACGTCAGTCCTGCTGCCAGGGGGCCGTCACCCAGCTCTCCCATAGCACTGCAGGAAGAGGCAGAGCTGGGTGACCACCCCGGGGCGGCCATGTTGGATTCTCATCTGGTACGTGACAGCCGTGCTCTCCGGCCTGGTGGGGCCCTCACCCAGGGGAGTCGGATTCGGCTTCTCCCGTGTTTTGTGGTTTCCTTATCTGTTTTGCCCGGTTACTATTTACACTGGTTTTCTTCTAAATAGAAAGTGGCGCGAGACTCTGCCAAGAATTGTACAGGTGCAGATAAAGGAGCGAGTACCACCCAGGGTGGCCGAGGGCGCACAGATGGGGGACAGCAGCCCCTGCCCCGAAATACGGACCACGAGCCGGGGACAGATCATTACTATAGCATGTGGTGGGTCTCCGTCATGGTGGCCGATAGTAACCACATTAATTACGAAATCTTACAGGGCCGGATACCGATAGCCGGGGGAATTCAGACTGGACCAGTAGAAGCCACAGCTACCACTTATTCCCCCAATAGTCACAGCAGCCACTTATTCCCCCAATAGTCACAGCAGCCACTTATTCCCCCAATAGTCACAGCAGCCACTTATTCCCCCCCCCAATAGTCAGAGCAGCCACTTATTCCCTCATTAGTCACAACAGCCACTTATTCCCCCCCAATAGTCAGAGCAGCCACTTATTCCCCCAATAGTCACAGCAGCCACTTATTCGCCCCAATAGTCACAGCAGCCACTTATTCCCCCAATAGTCACAGCAGCCACTTATTCCCCCAATAGTCACAGCAGCCACTTATTCCCCCAATAGTCACAGCAGCCACTTATTCCCCCAATAGTCACAGCAGCCACTTATTCCCCCAATGGTCACAACAGCCACTTATTCCCCCCAATAGTCAGAGCAGCCACTTATTCCCCCTCAATGGTCACAGCAGCCACTTATTCCCCCCCAATAGTCACAGCAGCCTCGTGTCATAACCTCCCCAGTAGTAGCAGGGGTTCCCCATCATGCTCTTTGCAGTACTCACACAATCTACCCTCCCCCAATTACTCAAACAAGGTCCATCTGCAACCTCCTCATTGCAGTTCCCTCATTATAACCTCCCCAGTATTCACAACAGCCTCTTCCCTCCTCTTAGCCTTCACCACCCCTTCCCCCAATATTCTTAGTAAAGTCCCCCATCATAACCTCCACAGTAGTCACAGAAGCCACCCCACCAGTAGTAGTCACAGCAGTGTCCCCTGTCATAATCTTCCCAGTAGTCACAGCAGTGTGCAACGCTGTTATACCCTCCCCAGTAGTCACAGCTGTCTCCCCTGTTATACCCTCCCCAGTAGTCACAGCTGTCTCCCCTGTTATACCCTCCCCAGTAGTCACAGCGGTCTCCCCTGTTATACCCTCCCCAGTAGTCACAGCTGTCTCCCCTGTTATACCCTCCCCAGTAGTCACAGCTGTCTCCCCTGTTATACCCTCCCCAGTAGTCACAGCTGTCTCCCCTGTTATACCCTCCCCAGTAGTCACAGCTGTCTCCCCTGTTATACCCTCCCCAGTAGTCACAGCTGTCTCCCCTGTTACACCCTCCCCAGTAGTCACAGCTGTCTCCCCTGTTATACCCTCCCCAGTAGTCACAGCGGTCTCCCCTGTTATACCCTCCCCAGTAGTCACAGCTGTCTCCCCTGTTATACCCTCCCCAGTAGTCACAGCTGTCTCCCCTGTTATACCCTCCCCAGTAGTCACAGCTGTCTCCCCTGTTATACCCTCCCCAGTAGTCACAGCTGTCTCCCCTGTTATACCCTCCCCAGTAGTCACAGCTGTCTCCCCTGTTATACCCTCCCCAGTAGTCACAGCTGTCTCTCCTGTTATACCCTCCCCAGTAGTCACAGCTGTCTCTCCTGTTATACCCTCCCCAGTAGTCACAGCTGTTTCCCCTGTTATACCCTCCCCAGTAGTCACAGCGGTCTCCCCTGTTATACCCTCCCCAGTAGTCACAGCTGTCTCCCCTGTTATACCCTCCCCAGTAGTCACAGCTGTCTCCCCTGTTATACCCTCCCCAGTAGTCACAGCTGTCTCCCCTGTTATACCCTCCCCAGTAGTCACAGCTGTCTCCCCTGTTACACCCTCCCCAGTAGTCACAGCTGTCTCCCCTGTTATACCCTCCCCAGTAGTCACAGCTGTCTCCCCTGTTATACCCTCCCCAGTAGTCACAGCTGTCTCCCCTGTTATACCCTCCCCAGTAGTCACAGCTGTCTCCCCTGTTATACCCTCCCCAGTAGTTACAGCGGTCTCCCCTGTTATACCCTCCCCAGTAGTCACAGCTGTCTCCCCTGTTATACCCTCCCCAGTAGTCACAGCTGTCTCCCCTGTTATACCCTCCCCAGTAGTCACAGCTGTCTCCCCTGTTATACCCTCCCCAGTAGTCACAGCTGTCTCCCCTGTTATACCCTCCCCAGTAGTCACAGCTGTCTCCCCTGTTATACCCTCCCCAGTAGTCACAGTAGTGTCCCCTGTTATACCCTCCCCAGTAGTCACAGCTGTCTCCCCTGTTATACCCTCCCCAGTAGTCACAGCTGTCTCCCCAGTTATACCCTCCCCAGTAGTCACAGCTGTCTCCCCTGTTATACCCTCCCCAGTAGTCACAGCAGTGTCCCCTGTTATACCCTCCCCAGTAGTCACAGTAGTGTCCCCTGTTATACCCTCCCCAGTAGTCACAGCTGTCTCCCCTGTTATACCCTCCCCAGTAGTTACAGCGGTCTCCCCTGTTATACCCTCCCCAGTAGTTACAGCGGTCTCCCCTGTTATACCCTCCCCAGTAGTCACAGCTGTCTCCCCTGTTATACCCTCCCCAGTAGTCACAGCTGTCTCCCCTGTTATACCCTCCCCAGTAGTCACAGCTGTCTCCCCTGTTATACCCTCCCCAGTAGTCACAGCTGTCTCCCCTGTTATACCCTCCCCAGTAGTCACAGCGGTCTCCCCTGTTATACCCTCCCCAGTAGTCACAGTAGTGTCCCCTGTTATACCCTCCCCAGTAGTCACAGCTGTCTCCCCTGTTACACCGTCCCCAGCACTGGTTGGTTCACGGTCCGGCACCCATCTTGCTCTGCTCTCTCACCCCTCACATGCCCCTGTCCTCGCCCCGGGTCCCCCCTGTGGTCAGACATTCCTTGTGATTGTCTGCAGTCTGATGCTTGTTCTCTAGAAGAATGAAGCAGATAAAGCTCCTGCAGGAATGACTCGCCCTGTGTCGCCCCCCAGCGTCTCCCTCCCCTGTCCTGTCCTCTGGTAACCCCGACATGGTGCACAGTGAGGCGCACGCTAGCGCACAGCCTTCCCCGCAGTGACCTGGAAACACCCCGGCCGCTGCCGCCGCTCATTGTAAACAGCTCGGTATAGAATGTGCTGCATGGCATGTGCGCCGCCGCCACTCGCCCGCGGGTGATTCAGGGTGACTTCCTGCCTGAATTCCAGGCTGATAGTAACTCGCTCCGTGCTGCTGTGACTGACAGTGCTGCTCTGCGTCCTGCCTCCGCAGATGACTGACTGCAGGGGTCCTGCCGGCTCCCAGTCTGCAGCAAGATCCGCAAAGTGTAAAATCCGCACCGAAACTCTGCAGCAAGTCCTAAGTAAAGGACCCATATGGCTGGGGAGCGTGCCGCCGGGTGTCCCCGCACGAAACCACATGCGCCAATTTCTCAGACACGATCGTGGGGAATTTGTGGCGTCCCGAGCCCAAACATAAACCCCGGCCACAAGTGGGCAATTCCGGCAGTTTTGTGGTGGAGCCAGAACCCTCCCTCTTATCCCTCCAGATGATGAGGGTGAACGGCACAGAGCCGTGTGGTCCCCAGGACCGTGTGAGATGCGCATGCTCCAACCTTCGGGCGTATGCTGATAGTTCAGGGTTCACAGTGTGATATGCTGTAGGCATCGAGGACGGCTCGCCCATTGAACCAATAGGCGATCATTTAGGCAATCTGCAGAATCTGAGTTTATCTCTCGAGACAGATAAACGGTTATTTATCTGCCGTGTTGTGGAAAAGTATTTGCCCCCCTTTTTAATTGATTAATTTAATAGAAAAATCCAAACTAAACTAAGAAAACAGATTTTTATAACAGATGACTTGTGTCCTTCAATAAACTAACACCAACCAGCCCTATGTGAGATAAGGTACTGCCCCTGAACATCCACTGTCACAGAGAGACCCTGCAGCTGCATCCCCCTCCACTGTCACAGAGAGACCCTGCAGCTGCATCCCCCTCCACTGTCACAGGCAGAGAAACTGCAGCTGCATCCCCCTCCACTGTCACAGGCAGAGAAACTGCAGCTGCATCCCCCTTTACTGTCACAGGCAGAGACCCTGCAGCTCCATCCCCCTTCACTGTCACAGGCAGGGACCCTGCAGCTGCATCCCCCCTCTACTGTCACAGGCACAGAGACTGCAGCTGCATCCCCCTCCACTGTCACAGGCAGAGAAAGTGCAGCTCCATCCCCCTCCACTGTCACAGGCAGAGAAACTGCAGCTCCATCCCCCTCCACTGTCACAGGCAGAGAAACTGCAGCTGCATCCCCCTCCACTGTCACAGGCAGAGAAACTGCAGCTGCATCCCCCTCCACTGTCACAGGCAGAGAAACTGCAGCTGCATCCCCCTTTACTGTCACAGGCAGAGACCCTGCAGCTCCATCCCCCTTCACTGTCACAGGCAGGGACCCTGCAGCTGCATCCCCCCTCTACTGTCACAGGCACAGAGACTGCAGCTGCATCCCCCTCCACTGTCACAGGCAGAGAAACTGCAGCTCCATCCCCCTCCACTGTCACAGGCAGAGAAACTGCAGCTGCATCCCCCTCTACTGTCACAGGCAGAGAAATTGCAGCTGCATCCCCCTCCACTGTCACAGGCAGAGAAACTGCAGCTGCATCCCCCTCTACTGTCACAGGCAGAGAAACTGCAGCTGCATCCCCCTCCACTGTGACAGGCAGAGAAACTGCAGCTGCATCCCCCTCCACTGTCACAGGCACAGAAACTGCAGCTGCATCCGCCTTCTCACTCTTTTCTGTGTCTTCATTTACTGGACATTTGAGCGAAGCTTCAGATAATGACAGGTTCACTTAATCGCTGGATGTCTCTGATGGCTGGAGATCAGTCCTCTGGAGAATTGCTGCAGCCATATTGGAATCATTTGACGTAAGGGGTTAATAATCGTTCTCTCCGTCGCTCTGGAGTGTGTGTTTAAGGGCTCATCTCCACTTGCGAGGAAAACAGACGAGTGCAATCTGATAAAAAATCGGATTGCACTAGGACCAAGGTTATTCAATAGGTGTCTTTTCATTTGCGATTATTTTTTTCAGCCGAAATCAGACTGAGAATAAAATCGCAGCCTGCTGTGTACTGCTGTGATAATACTCGCCAATGCAAGTCAATGGGTGCGAGAAAAAAACACATGGAATATGGACCATCCGTATTCCATCCTTTTATTACGGATACATCACCATTCTGTGACATAGAACACTGGAAATGACTGTATAAAAATAGTTGCAGAGAAAAAAAACGGATGTCATACGGATGTCATTCGGATGTTAAACGGATGGTGCGATTACAAAATGGCATTGCACTCACATAACACTCACATGACCATCGCATACGGTACATGCGTTTTTTCGGTCCAGATTACGGACTAATTCGCTCCGGCTTTCAGAGCTGAATTTAGGCTCAAAGGAGAATATTCAGGCATAACAATAGGATGGGTGATAAGTGGTGGCTGGGTGGGACCCCCGCAATTGCTGGTCCTCTGTTCCCGCAGCCACAGGACCGTGGCTCAGTGAGTATAACTGGAGCAGTGGTCAAGAGTGCAGTGAATGAAGTCTGTGACACTGATGGAAATAGCCGGGTACAGAGCTCCATCTTCTCCCCCAGCGTCGTAGACGTCTCCTCCTGGCCGTAGTTCTGGCTCAGAAAAAACTTGACCGCTGCAGCCAATCCACGACCGCTGATTGACTGCAGCAGTCACTTGACATGCCCTGCTGGGAGAGGAATTGAGGAGGCCATTGTGAGCAGGGCCACATCCGGCCTGCGTGGTGTAACGTGGGTGACATCTTGTCCCTGGTGCGAGACGTTCTGCTTCAGGAGATGGCAGTAATCATCAGTCATTAATTAGCCGCACGGATTTCAGGTAATAGAAGCGCATCCGTGAAGGTCGGGAGGAGGACGCTGCGTCCCTGCCGCCGAGGGCAACCCTGTACGCTGCGGGGGCCGCAGGTAACAACATGATGGAAAAGTGCCATCCATGGGATTGCTGGAATATCTCCAGTCACAGCCAAAGCTGATCCGAGTCCTGGTGGCGCTCAGGACTTCACCGCCGTGTCTGTAGGGGCCGCACCCGTTGTAGGGGCCACACCCGTTGTAGGGGCCGCACCTTTAGGCTATGTGCACACGTCAGGATTTTATGTGGAAATTTCCTGATCAAAACCGGAGATTTTCCGCATAAAATCCGCACGCGGTTTTCTCGCGTTTTTTGCACGGATTTTTCGTGTTTTTTTCCGGAGCTTCCCAAATCAATAACTTAGTGGGAATTCCGCAAAAAATCCACAAAATTAATGAACATGCTGCGTATTTTTCCGCATGCGCTTTTTTTTATGGAAAAATCTGCAACATGTGCACAAAAATTGCGGAATTCATTGGAAATGATGGGATGCATAATGTATGCGGTTTTTATGCGTTTTTGCCTCAGAATTACGCCCAAAAAACACGAAAAATCCACGAATAATCCAGAACGTGTGCACATACCCTTATGGTTTTTAGCTAATCTTTTAGGATTGCGTCTGTCGGGCTCATGGTAATGCTTTTCAGGGAGTAACTTCTCTTGCAGCTTTGGGTGTGATTGGAGCAGCGGACGGGTGCAGAATGACTGGATGCGGAGTGTCAGGGTTGTGTTCTGTGTCCGGACACTGGAAGCTGCAGCTCTCTCCCCCCTCTCCCAGCAGCGTCTACCACAGCGGTGAATTAGCCGCTCGCAGCCAGGGAGGCGCCTGCGGGATATAAAGGGACGGTTGTGATGTTGTCCAGTAGGGGGCAGGCTTCCTGATCATCTGTGCAGTACGGGCCATTTCTCTTGCTGTTTGCCATTGCTGGAGATGCGTTGCCCGTCCTCACATCTTCCGTCCGTGTCTTTGCAGTTGACCTTCCTCTGTACTTCCCCCGGGATCAGCCCATGCTGACGTTTCAGTCCGTCTACCACTTCACCAACAGCGGGCAGCTCTATTCCCAGGCCCAGAAGAACTATCCGTACAGCCCCCGCTGGGATGGCAACGAGATGGCAAAGAGAGCAAAGTAAGAAACCAGTACACCGCCCCTTTAATGGTTATTGTTTGCGTTAAAGGGGTTGTCCAGGAGTGCGCCCATCAGGAAAGGTCATCAATACCCGATGAGCTCCCTGCTCTGTCTAGTGGCCGTTCTTGGTACTGCAGCTCGGCTTCCATTAAAGTGAAGGGTGGCAGAGCTGCAGAGCGTCCCTCCGGCAGCCGCGGGGACTAGTAATAACCGGGCGTCGGACCCCCGACCGTCTGATATTGATGACCCAAACTAAGGAATGTCACGGTTCTAGACAAACCCTTTAATTCTTGGTATGAAAGTCGTCCTCTTCTGTCCCATTGTTATATATTCTGCTCATCTGTCCCCTCCATGGGATGCAAAACCTGAGATTCGCATACTCCTGGTCGCAAATCTGCTTGTTAAAGGGATCTCTGCTTGTTAAAGGGATCTCTGCTTGTTAAAGGGATATCTGCTTGTTAAAGGGATCTCTGCTTGTCCCCCTATGGGGGGCTGCTGACACAACGCAGGACATAGCTGAGCCCTGAGATCCACCATCCCCCTCGAGGACTGATTTGCCCCTTTTTAGGTTTTTTTTTTTAACATGCTAAGCGTAATTGCTCTTCATAGTGACGGAGGCGCCCCTCGTGCGAGGAAGCATCTGTGTGTAATTTCATGTACCCGGACCCTCTGCCAGCAGACTGCATGCACATCACACGGCACTGGGTCCACCACCGCTGCAGAGCACCGGGGGGCTACGGCCTGACCCTACACCGCAGTGCAGGGGTTAATGCTGCGGTCCGGGGGCTTCTTCCCCTGCTGCACATACAAGTTGCGTCTCGTGCCGGCGAAGCGTCTAATTCCGCCGCGCTCTGACAGCGCTATTCTACAAGCGGCTTTCACTTCCATAAAGCTCCAGGAGCAGAAGAGGATTAGGCGGCAATTATCCCGTCTCCATTGTATCACTGATAGCCTTCACCCGTAATCCTGCACTTTACATGACACTAATACGGGCTGTGTGCGCCCCCGCGCCCAACAACACGGCCCTGCCCAACAGCCCCAACACAGTCTATTTTTGTTGCTTTGTGTTTTTTTTGTTGATTTTTGCTGTTGAAAAAATTAGCAGTTTGGTCCCAAGCAAATCGCTGTTTGCACAGCCGGCAACACCTCTGCTTGCTGTCAGTGTGTAGGAGCCTGAAGCCGCGGAGGACGGACTGTCTGACGGCTGCACTATGGAGGATCGGGGGAAAGATCCATCACACATGCCGCTGTCGGAACGTGGAATGGGATGTGACACAATGTTACTCTCTACATACGGCCCCCGGATAATAGACCCTGATTGTCGCGGAAGTAATGCAAGTGATCAGAGGATCGCAGGCGCAAGACCCCTAGGGCGACTAAACCTAAAAACGGTGTAATCTAAAGAAAAAAGTTTTAAGAAAACTAAAAAAAAAACCAACAAAAGTTATAGACACTTCCTCTTTATCCCAATACTAAAAACTCTTTGTCCTCTCCACATCCAGCAGTGTCCGATCGATCGCAGAGTGATTCCGTCTGTTTCATCCGTGTAATAACAATACATCAGAGCGACAAGTGGCTGCTCTTGGATTGCCGCACCTTCCAGAAGAATGCAGCCCCCAGGATCGGAGCGGCAACATGGGGTCAATGAGAAACCGCAGCCCCCGCACAGCGGGAACGGAACATTGGCCATGGCAGGCACATCGCACAGTGTGTGCCCCTAGAGCCGTGGTGTGGCCATGCATGCTGGGAGTTGTAGTTTCTCCAGGGAGGCGCAGGTTTGGAATCGCTGCCTCTTCTGTTTTCTTCCCCTTCTTGCTCTGACTTGTCCCGAGACCTGGGAAACTTGTTTGTGATTATAGCGAACACCCAAAACAACCTGTTCTTGGCGGCGTGACAGGAGGGTTTGCCCCGGCCCACCGCGGACGCCGTGTTCTCCACAGCTGGGTTATGTGTGTGAGCTAACCCTCAGACACGGCTCGGGGTCCGTCCCGGGAGCTCGGAGGGGTCCGCACACATCACCCATCTTATATACCGGACTGGTCACAGGTCGTCTGTGCTTGTCCTGGTCAATAAAGCTTGGAAAACTTAAAGGGAGTCTCCATTAAGTGAATAGCGCAGTGGTCACACGGGATCACACATGGGACACAGGACCCCCATTCATGTGCTCAGCGGGGGTCCCAGTAATCAGACATTCATCAGCTACACAGCGGACAGGTTATATGTGAGGTTAACGGGGGATAACAGTGACCGCAGCTCTGGAGGTGACTGGAGGATAAGACTTGTAACAGCAGAATAATGACTGCAGCTCTGGAGGATAAAAGCTGATGTAACAGCAGAATAGTGAGTGCAGCTCTGGAGGTGACTGGAGGATAAAAGCTGATGTAACAGCAGAATAGTGACTGCAGCTCTGGAGGTGACTGGAGGGTAAGATGTGATGTAACAGCAGAATAATGACCGCAGCTCTGGAGGTGACTGGAGGATAAGACGTGATGTAACAGCAGAATAGTAACCACAGCTTTGGAGGTGACTGGAGGATAAGATGTGATGTAACAGCAGAATAGTGACTGCAGCTCCGGAGGTGACTGGAGAATAAGACGTGATGTAACAGCAGAATAGAGAGTGCAGCTCTGGAGGTGACTGGAGGATAAAAGCTGATGTAACAACTGAATAGTGACCGCAGCTCTGGAAGTGACTGGAGGATAAGATGTGAAGTAACAGCAGAATTGTGACCGCAGCTCTGGAGGTGATTGGAGGACAGGGCAATATGTCACTCGTTTGCATGTTCTTAGTGTTGGACATTGCTCAGTGACGCGGCCGGTCCTATGTATAAACCTCGTAAACATTCTGCTCGTTATGTATCTAGGTCACGTTACACAGCGAACCTATAATCTAACAAATCACAAGTGTGTGATCATCCGATCCGACCGGAGCCGGCGCCATAACTCCACTACACCCGGGACGCTCCTAATAACGACGGACGAGGTCGTGTCTCCAGAAGACGAGAAAGTACCGGGACCAAGATAAGACGAAAGAAAAAGACTGAGATAGAAAGCAGCACAGAAACCGACTGCGGACAAGATCCCCGACCAGATCAGCTGGAGGAAAGCAGCGACCACACGTCTTCATCATTCTGAGTGTATAATGTCCGCCCCATTGCCCCCAGTGTATAACCTCCAGCCCCTCACCTCTGGTGTATAATGTCCTCCCCATTGCCCCCAGTGTATAACCTCCAGCCCCTCACCTCAGGTGTATAATGTCCGCCCCATTGCCCCCCAGTGTATAACCTCCAGCCCCTCACCTCAGGTGTATAATGTCCGCCCCATTGTCCCCAGTGTATAACCTCCAGCCCCTCACCTCAGGTGTATAATGTCCTCCTCATTGCCCCCAGTGTATAACCTCCAGCCCCTCACCTCAGGTGTATAATGTCCGCCTCATTGCCCCCCAGTGTATAACCTCCAGCCCCTCACCTCAGGTGTATAATGTCCGCCCCATTGTCCCCAGTGTATAACCTCCAGCCCCTCACCTCAGGTGTATAATGTCCTCCTCATTGCCCCCAGTGTATAACCTCCAGCCCCTCACCTCCGGTGTATAATGTCCTCCTCATTGCCCCCAGTGTATAACCTCCAGCCCCTCACCTCAGGTGTATAATGTCCGCCCCATTGCCCCCAGTGTATAACCTCCAGCCCCTCACCTCTGGTGTATAATGTCCTCCCCATTGCCCCCAGTGTATAACCTCCAGCCCCTCACCTCAGGTGTATAATGTCCGCCCCATTGCCCCCCAGTGTATAACCTCCAGCCCCTCACCTCAGGTGTATAATGTCCTCCTCATTGCCCCCAGTGTATAACCTCCAGCCCCTCACCTCAGGTGTATAATGTCCGCCTCATTGCCCCCCAGTGTATAACCTCCAGCCCCTCACCTCAGGTGTATAATGTCCGCCCCATTGTCCCCAGTGTATAACCTCCAGCCCCTCACCTCAGGTGTATAATGTCCTCCCCATTGCCCCCAGTGTATAACCTCCAGCCCCTCACCTCAGGTGTATAATGTCCTCCTCATTGCCCCCAGTGTAAAACCTCCAGCCCCTCACCTCAGGTGTATAATGTCCGCCCCATTGCCCCCCAGTGTATAACCTCCAGCCCCTCACCTCAGGTGTATAATGTCCGCCCCATTGTCCCCAGTGTATAACCTCCAGCCCCTCACCTCAGGTGTATAATGTCCTCCCCATTGCCCCCAGTGTATAACCTCCAGCCCCTCACCTCAGGTGTATAATGTCCTCCTCATTGCCCCCAGTGTAAAACCTCCAGCCCCTCACCTCAGGTGTATAATGTCCGCCCCATTGCCCCCCAGTGTATAACCTCCAGCCCCTCACCTCAGGTGTATAATGTCCTCCTCATTGCCCCCAGTGTATAACCTCCAGCCCCTCACCTCAGGTGTATAATGTCCTCCCCATTGCCCCCAGTGTATAACCTCCAACCCCTCACCTCAGGTGTATAATGTCCACCCCATTGCCCCCCAGTGTATAACCTCCAGCCTCTCACCTCTGGTGTATAATGTTCGCCTCATTGCCCCCAGTGTATAACCTCCAGCCCCTCACCTCCGGTGTATAATGTCCGCCTCATTGCCCCCAGTGTATAACCTCCAGCCCCTCACCTCCGGTGTATAATGTCCGCCCCATTGCCCCCCCAGTGTATAACCTCCAGCCCCTCACCTCAGGTGTATAATGTCCTCCCCATTGCCCCCAGTGTATAACCTCCAGCCCCTCACCTCAGGTGTATAATGTCCTCCTCATTGCCCCCAGTGTATAACCTCCAGCCCCTCACCTCAGGTGTATAATGTCCTCCCCATTGCCCCCAGTGTATAACCTCCAACCCCTCACCTCAGGTGTATAATGTCCGCCCCATTGCCCCCCAGTGTATAACCTCCAGCCCCTCACCTCCAGTGTATAATGTTCGCCTCATTGCCCCCAGTGTATAACCTCCAGCCCCTCACCTCCGGTGTATAATGTCCGCCTCATTGCCCCCAGTGTATAACCTCCAGCCCCTCACCTCAGGTGTATAATGTCCTCCCCATTGCCCCCAGTGTATAACCTCCAGCCCCTCACCTCAGGTGTATAATGTCCTTCCCATTCTCCCCCCGTGTATAACCTCCAGCCCCTCACCTCCAGTGTATAATGTCCGCCTCATTGCCCCCAGTGTATAACCTCCAGCCCCTCACCTCCGGTGTATAATGTCCTCCCCATTGCCCCCAGTGTATAAACCTCCAGCCCCTCACCTCAGGTGTATAATGTCCGCCCCATTGCCCCCCAGTGTATAACCTCCAGCCTCTCACCTCAGGTGTATAATGTCCTTCCCATTCTCCCCCCATGTATAACCTCCAGCCCCTCACCTCCGGTGTATAATGTCCTTCCCATTCTCCCCCCGTGTATAACCTCCAGCCCCTCACCTCCAGTGTATAATGTCCGCCTCATTGCCCCCAGTGTATAACCTCCAGCCCCTCACCTCCGGTGTATAATGTCCTCCCCATTGCCCCCAGTGTATAACCTCCAGCCCCTCACCTCAGGTGTATAATGTCCGCCCCATTGCCCCCAGTGTATAACCTCCAGCCCCTCACCTCAGGTGTATAATGTCCTCCTCATTGCCCCCAGTGTATAACCTCCAGCCCCTCACCTCAGGTGTATAATGTCCGCCCCATTGCCCCCAGTGTATAACCTCCAGCCCCTCACCTCAGGTGTATAATGTCCTTCCCATTCTCCCCCCGTGTATAACCTCCAGCCCCTCACCTCCAGTGTATAATGTCCGCCTCATTGCCCCCAGTGTATAACCTCCAGCCCCTCACCTCCGGTGTATAATGTCCTCCCCATTGCCCCCAGTGTATAACCTCCAGCCCCTCACCTCAGGTGTATAATGTCCGCCCCATTGCCCCCAGTGTATAACCTCCAGCCCCTCACCTCAGGTGTATAATGTCCTCCTCATTGCCCCCAGTGTATAACCTCCAGCCCCTCACCTCAGGTGTATAATGTCCGCCCCATTGCCCCCAGTGTATAACCTCCAGCCCCTCACCTCAGGTGTATAATGTCCTCCTCATTGCCCCCAGTGTAAAACCTCCAGCCCCTCACCTCAGGTGTATAATGTCCTCCTCATTGCCCCCAGTGTATAACCTCCAGCCCCTCACCTCAGGTGTATAATGTCCTCCTCATTGCCCCCAGTGTATAACCTCCAGCCCCTCACCTCCAGTGTATAATGTCCCCCCCATTGCCCCCAGTGTATAACCTCCAGCCTCTCACCTCCAGTGTATAATGTCCGCCTCATTGCCCCCAGTGTATAACCTCCAGCCCCTCACCTCCGGTGTATAATGTCCTCCCCATTGCCCCCAGTGTATAACCTCCAGCCCCTCACCTCAGGTGTATAATGTCCACCCCATTGCCCCCCAGTGTATAACCTCCAGCCCCTCACCTCAGGTGTATAATGTCCTCCCCATTGCCCCCCAGTGTATAACCTCCAGCCCCTCACCTCAGGTGTATAATGTCCCCCCCATTGCCACCAGTGTATAACCTCCAGCCCCTCACCTCAGGTGTATAATGTCCTTCCCATTGTCCCCAGTGTATAACCTCCAGCCTCTCACCTCAGGTGTATAATGTCCGCCCCATTGTCCCCAGTGTATAACCTCCAGCCTCTCACCTCAGGTGTATAATGTCTGCCCCATTGCCCCCAGTGTATAACCTCCAGCCCCTCACCTCAGGTGTATAATGTCCGCCCCATTGTCCCCAGTGTATAACCTCCATCCTCTCACCTCAGGTGTATAATGTCTGCCCCATTGCCCCCAGTGTATAACCTCCAGCCCCTCACCTCAGGTGTATAATGTCCGCCCCATTACCCCCAGTGTATAACCTCCAGCCCCTCACCTCAGGTGTATAATGTCCTCCCCATTGCCCCCAGTGTATAAACTCCAGCCCCCCACCTCAGGTGTATAATGTCCTCCCCATTGTCCCCCAGTGTATAACCTCCAGCCCCTCACCTCAGGTGTATAATGTCCTCCCCATTGTCCCCCAGTGTATAACCTCCAGCCCCTCACCTCAGGTGTATAATGTCCTCCCCATTGTCCCCCAGTGTATAACCTCCAGCCCCCCACCTCAGGTGTATAATGTCCTCCCCATTGTCCCCCAGTGTATAACCTCCAGCCCCTCACCTCAGGTGTATAATGTCCTCCCCATTGTCCCCCAGTGTATAACCTCCAGCCCCTCACCTCAGGTGTATAATGTCCTCCCCATTGTCCCCCAGTGTATAACCTCCAGCCCTCACCTCAGGTGTATAATGTTCGCCCCATTGCCCCCCAGGGTATAACCTCCAGCCCCTCACCTCAGGTGTATAATGTCCGCCCCATTGTCCCCAGTGTATAACCTCCAGCCCCTCACCTCAGGTGTATAATGTTTGCCCCATTGCCCCCCAGGGTATAACCTCCAGCCCCTCACCTCAGGTGTATAATGTCCGCCCCATTGCCCCCCAGTGTATAACCTCCAGCCCGTCACCTCAGGTGTATAATGTCCGCCCCATTGTCCCCAGTGTATAACCTCCAGCCCCTCACCTCAGGTGTATAATGTCCGCCCCATTGTCCCCAGTGTATAACCTCCAGCCCCTCACCTCAGGTGTATAATGTCCTCCCCATTGCCCCCAGTGTATAACCTCCAGCCCCTCACCCCAGGTGTATAATGTCCGCCCCATTGCCCCCAGTGTATAACCTCCAGCCCCTCACCTCAGGTGTATAATGTCCTCCCCATTGCCCCCAGTGTATAACCTCCAGCCCCTCACCCCAGGTGTATAATGTCCGCCCCATTGCCCCCAGTGTATAACCTCCAGCCCCTCACCTCAGGTGTATAATGTCCTTCCCATTGCCCCCAGTGTATAACCTCCAGCCCCCCACCTCAGGTGTATAATGTCCGCCTCATTGCCCCCAGTGTATAACCTCCGCCATACCGTCTGTCATTACTACCATGTTACAGAGCAGCCAGTGGTGCGGAGCTCACTGATACCAGCGCGGTCCTGTAATAGGAGCCCCCGGAGTAACAAGTCCATCCATGACATTTCTTCCTCCAGGATCTTCCCCCATCACCTGTGAGTGATATAATTGGAGGGAACCGCAGCAACTCAGCCGCGAAGTGGAGACCCTGAAATGTTACAGAACGGTGGGCTGAGTGCTAAGGAGCAGACTTGGCAGAGTGGCCGGACGGAAGCCTCTCCTCAGTGCAGGACATATGAAAAGCCGCACAGAGTTTGCTAAAACACATGAAGGACTCCCAGACTATGAGAAATAAGATTCTCTGGTCTGATGAGATGAAGATAGACCTTTCTGGTGATAATTCTAAGCGGTATGTGTGGAGAAAACCAGGCACTGCTCATCACCTGCCCAAATACAATCCCAACAGTGAAGCATGGTGGTGGCAGCATCATGCTATGGGGGTGTTTTTCAGCTGCAGGGACAGGACACTGGTTGTCATTGAAGGAAACATAAATGCGGCCAAGTACAGAGAGATCCTGGATGAAAACCTCTTCCAGAGTGCTCTGTACCTCAGACTTGGCCGAAGGTTCACCTTCCAACAAGACAATGATCCTAAACACACAGCTAAAATAACAAAGGAGCAGCATCTCTGGAGAGACCTAAACATGGCTGTCCACCAATGTTCACCATCCAACCTGACGGAACTGGAGAGGATCTGCAAGGAAGAATGGCAGAGG
Source organism: Ranitomeya variabilis (assembly GCF_051348905.1). Taxonomy (NCBI): domain Eukaryota; kingdom Metazoa; phylum Chordata; class Amphibia; order Anura; family Dendrobatidae; genus Ranitomeya; species Ranitomeya variabilis. The sequence goes on from NC_135233.1 coordinate 21,513,094, forward strand.
ATCCCCAAATCCAGGGGTGAAAAACTTGTGGCATCATTCCCAAGAAGACTCATGGCTGTACTAGCTCAAAAGGTGCTTCTCCTCAATACTGAGCAAAGGGGCTGAAGGCTTATGGCCATGTGATATTTCAGTTTTTCTTTTTTAATAAATTTGCAAAAATGTCTACATTTCTGTTATTTTCAGTCAAGATGGGGTGCAGAGTGTACATTAATGAGAAAAAAAATGAATTTTTTTGCATTTACCAAATGGCTGCAATGAAAAAGAGTAAAAAATTTAAAGGGGTCTGAAGACTTTCTGTACCCACTGTAACTACTATAATACGGCCCCTACGTACAAGAATATACTGTAACTACTATAATACTGCCCCTATGTACAAGAATATAAATACTATAATACTGCTCCTATGTACAAGAATATAACTACTATAATACTGCTCCTATGTACAAGAATATAACTACTATAATACTGCTCCCTATGTACAAGAATATAACTACTATAATACTGCTCCTATGTACAAGAATATAACTACTATAATACTGCTCCTATGTACAAGGATATAACTACTATAATACTGCTCCTATGTACAAGAATATAACTACTATAATACTGCTCCTATGTACAAGAATATAACTACTATAATACTGCCCCCTATGTACAAGAATATAACTACTATAATACTGCTCCTATGTACAAGAATATAACTACTATAATACTGCTCCTATGTACAAGGATATAACTACTATAATACTGCCCTTATGTACAAGAATATAAGTACTATAATACTGCCCCTATGTACAAGAATATAACTACTATAATACTGCTCCTATGTACAAGAATATAACTACTATAATACTGCTCCTATGTACAAGAATATAACTACTATAATACTGCCACTATGTACAAGAATATAACTACTATAATACTGCTCCTATGTACAACAATATAACTACTATAATACTGCCCCCTATGTACAAGAATATAACTACTATAATACTGCCCCTATGTACAAGAATATAACTACAATAATACTGCCTCTATGTACAAGAATATAACTACTATAATACTTTTCCTATGTACAAGAATATAACTAATATAATACTGCCCTTATGTACAAGAATATAAGTACTATAATACTGCCCCTATGTACAAGAATATAACTACTATAATACTGCCCCTATGTACAAGAATATAACTACTATAATACTGCCCCTATGTACAAGAATATAACTACTATAATACTTTTCCTATGTACAAGAATATAACTAATATAATACTGCCCTTATGTACAAGAATATAAGTACTATAATACTGCCCCTATGTACAAGAATATAACTACTATAATACTGCTCCTATGTACAAGAATATAACTACTATAATACTGCTCCTATGTACAAGAATATAACTACTATAATACTGCTCCTATGTACAAGAATATAACTACTATAATACTGCCCCTATGTACAAGAATATAACTACTATAATACTGCCCCTATGTACAAGAATATAACTACTATATTTTTTGTTTGTCTCCTCATTATGCATTATGACAAGATGCAGGGATATCGGTACTTAGGGTGATGGCGTCATCATTAATGTGAGCAGCACTCGGTGAGGTGGCTCCTTATTTCAGGCGCACTGGAGATTAGAAGCGTTTACTGCTCTTAATCCGGTTATTACAAGGTGGAAATGCTCTTGTCTCACAAATCTGTAATTCTCTTATTAATGTGACACTGAACTCAGTTGCCCTGATGAGCAGGTGGAGGACGTCTTCACATTGCCGGGTGTTTTGTCTTGGCCTCTCGGTAAGGTGTCGTTTTCTCAATAGGATTAGGACCTGGACCGTGTAGTCAGGTGACGCCACTTCTTATTTCTTCTGCTTTTCTTTTTTTGCAACCTTTCACTAACTAAGGATGGTGACTCAGTGTGCTACGTCTTTAGCTGGGTCTTGATTGACCAGTCTAGGCCACATCAGCCCATAGGCTGAATATTATGAAATGTTTATGGAACTGCTCAGCACTGTTGCCTAATGTAATCCATACTGCTTCTGCTTTATCTCACCGTGGTGCTGATTATCCTACATACTGCAGCTGCTTTCTAGTAATTCATCCTAAGGCTAGATTCACAGCTACATTGCTCAGTATAATTTACTCACGCCATTTAGTTGCTTTCTAGGAAAGATTTTTTTTTTCACTCCAGTGCTGGATTCACATCTACATAACAAAGAACTGTTCTATAGTGTGCTCCATGCTTCTACCTTCTAGTAAGTGATTTTTCTCACTGTAGTGGTGGATTCACATCTACACTGCTCAGTACATCTATGTAATATCTTCCATACTGCTGCCGGTTGTTACAGTAACATTAGTCATATGATTCTTTGATTATTGATTTGGCCTATTAAACACTGCTAGGGACAGTCCTCATTGAGGGGGCTGCCATTGCGTTTTTTGGGTTAGGTCGGGTGTCTATCAGTGATATATGTTTACTTAGTTGATATACCAGTCACTACCTTTACTCTGTGAGATAGGAGACACCATGGCAGAGGTAGTCTACACCCTCCATCAAACAGACAAGTCAGAAATATCAAGTGTCGTAGTCTGGGCTCTGTAAAGTTCTAAGGGGTCATTATCCATCACCCCTGATGGTCTATTGATACTGCAGGGGTGGGCCGAGCCATGGGTTGTGCTCCACGGCCAGACGCTCGGTGGTGTACCCTGATTAGCTCTCTCCCCTGTAGTGTCCCTTATGTTATCACTCAGCAGTGCCAGACGTGATGTCAGTGCACCCATCCACGATTCCCGGGCGGCTCCTTCCGTCCGTATCGCTATATTCTCTTCTGGTCGCTGACCCTCCTTTTGTTTCTTTCAGGGCTTATTTCAGAAGTTTTGTGCCTCAGTTCCAAGAAGCCGCATTCGCTAATGGGAAGCTGTAACTGACCAGACGGACAAAGCCAAAGTCTCCGGTGTCGTCAGTAGAAAATTGTGAACTTTTTGTAAATAAAATAAAATTTCTCCTGTTTGTTTTCTTGCACTCCTCTCCCCCGGGTACTTCATCCCGTACACCGGCGCAGACCCCAGCAGATTCAACATCACAGTCTTGTGGCTATATATATATATATATATATAGATATATATATAGAGATATAGATATAGATAGATAGATATATATATAGAGATATATATAGATATATATATAGAGATATATATAGATATATATAATCTGGAGAAATAAGTATTGAACAAGTTGCCAATTTTTTAAGTAAAAATATTTTTAAAGGTGCTATTGACATGAAATTCTCACCAGATTTCAGTAACAACCCATCCAATCTACACAGGCAAAGAAATCACCATAGATGTCCATATATTATGTGTAATAATGAGAAATGACATCGGGGAAAAAGTATTGAACTCATGAAGAAAGAGCGGAGCAAAAAGCCCTGGGAAGTCCCGACACAGGCTGAAATCTATCAGTAATAAGAAAGTAATCCTGCCACTTAGTGAGAAATAATATCAGCTGGTTCACCTGATGCCTCTAAAAAGGTGTCTTGCTACCATGGTGCCACACAAGAAACATCATGGGTTAAACCAGTGAGCTGTCTCAAGACCTTCACAACCTTATTCTTGTGAAACATACTGATAGCATTGGTTACAGATGAATTTCTAAACTACTGAAGATTCTAGTGAGCATTGTTGGGGCTGTAATCCGGAAAGGGAAAGAACATCATTTCACAATAAACCGGCCACAACCAGGTGCTCCTCGCTAGATGTCAGACAGAGGAGTAAAAATAATTATCAGAAGAGATGTCCAACAGTCAAGAACACCTGTGGAGAGAAACAGAAAGACCTGGAATTAGCAGGGGCAATTGTTTCACCAAAAATTATAAGTAACGCACTCAACCTCTATGGCCTGTATGCGCTCTCACCACACAACCTGTATGGCCTGTATGCACGCTCACCATGCAAGACTCCATGGCGGAACAAAAGCATGTTTAAGCATGTTTACAGTTTTACTCAACAACATTTAGACAAGCCTCTGAAATACTGGGAGAATATAGTCTGATCAGATGAGACCAAAATTGAACTCTGGATTTCAAAATGCACACCATGTTTGGAGGCCAAAAGGCATTCCATATCACCCCAAAAACACCATGCCTACAGTGAAGTATGGAGGTGGGAACATCATGGTGTGGGGCTGTTTTTCAGCATACGGTACTGGCAAACGTCATATCTTTGAAGGAAGGATGAATGGACAAATGTACCAAGAGATTCTTCATAATAATCTGCTGCCATCTACCGGGAGGAGGAAGATGAAATGAGGATGGACATTTCAGCAAGACAATGATCCCAAACACACAGCCAAGGAAACTCAATTGGTATCAGAGAAAGAAAATAAAGCTTCTAGAATGGTCGAGCTGATCACCGGACCTGAATCCAATAGCAAATGTATGGAAGGAACTAAAGCTCAGAGATCATAGAAGAAACCACGGAAGCTTCAGGATGTGAAGAGTGTTTGTGTAGAAGAGTGGGCCAAAATCACCCCTGAGCAATGCCTGTGACTAGTTTCTCCATTCAGTAACGTGTTCATTCCTTTTTCCCGATGTCATTTCTCATTATTACACATCATTTATGACATCTATGGCGATTTCTTTGCCTGTGTGGATTGAATGGATTCTTACTGACATGTGGGGAGAATTTCATGTCAATAGCACCTTTTCCAATTTTCCAATAGATCTACTTAGAAAATTGGTGATGTGTTCAATACTTATTCCCCCGCTGTATATAACAGCCTATGTGTCAGCGCTCAGTGAATGTGTCACCCGGACGTCACTTTCGTTCACATATGTTATGTGATCTTCCATCTTTAGGGTCAAAATGGAGAAGAACGACCCAAGTCCTAAAATATTTAGTGACCAATAATCCAGAAATCATCATAGAGAACAGAGCCTGTCATTATATACATGTATACCGTATGTAGCAGAGCAGAGACCGTCCAGTAATATTTCCAGAGGGAGGCGTGCTGCTGCACAATGACAGTTCACACCACCTGTACAGGCGGCCTCAGAGCAGCACAGGGACCCTGAAGATGGCTGAATCCAGCGATCCTGACAGCTCCAGAGCCGAATTTACAAGCTGTAAATGCTATGCTCTTTGCCTAAGAAACCGAACACCACTGATAAACTGCAGAAGGTGGTCGGTAACCTAGGTAACCAGCAGCCCTGTGTACTAAAGAATTTAAAAAAAAAAAATCTTGAACAGAGGTGATTTTTGTTGGGAGGGAAGTTGCTTAGTCTTACAAGTACTTGGGGACTCTTCCTTTTTTTTGATGAGGGAAGCCATGACGGTGACCCCTCCGCTCGTTCCCCTCACTCTCTGGCGGTGGGATCACAGATCCAGGATGTGGTTTCTGGTGATTGATGTCAACTACTTGTTGAAATTTGCTTGAATTTCTTTGGAATTTGTGATTGTGACGATACATTTGCTGTTTCCAGCTACCGTTTCAGGTATTTTCGTGCAGTAAGAAAACGGAACCCATCAGCAAGCAGCCGTCTGATGTTCTTTAGAGCCTTCATGTAGTTTTCATTGGCTCTTCTGCAGCCATATTAGAGAATGGTCACCAAACTATGGGGATTTGTGTTAATGAACACCAGTAAAATCAGTCATCAGCCCTGCCCTGCTTGTTGATGGTTTCCAGGGAGCATGTTTTATTTTAGACTGCAGAGTGAAAACATTATGTAAGGTAAAGATGAAATAATAGAGATGCTGGATGTTATATGACCATATCGTACACGGCGCTCACCGCCCCTCCCCTGTTCTCTGCATGACAACACCTCGGCCATTACACCACATTGACTGCGCGTCCCTTTAATTAACCACCTGTAATGTTCTCCAGACACCCGCAGCTTTCACACCCTGGAACAATTCATATAATTAATCCACTTTAATGTTTCTCTCTGATCTTCCCCAGCTGCTGCCTAGGAAAGATTTGGATCCTCATCATCTTCTATGACAACACGCATTTTAGCTATTAGTTGTATAGGTGACTAGGAGGCTGGCTCACACTCACTATGGCCTCCTCTCGCCTGTCACAAGGCTCACCCAGCTTTCCTAAGTCCGGAGCGCTCTGTCATGTAGTGATACATCCACTGTCCCATAGAAGTCTACGACGGATGCAACAGCTGCTATTTTTAGTCAAATTTTAGAACCTATACACCTAAGCTGCAATTTCTGATAAAAGCTCTAAATATCCTACAAACGCATAGTTATAAAAATAATAAAAAGCTCACTTCCTGCTGCCACCACTAGGGGGAGTTCCCTGTATACAGAGATACATGATAAGATCCTGTCTGCAGCCACCACTAGGGTGTAATAATTATAGGGGATAACTCATGAGACTCTTTGCGTGGAACAAGACAACTACAGGACACAGTTTTATAAGTGGTAAAGTTTATATTATCACACGGTGATTCAAACAGGTGCAGAGAGAAACTCAAGTCCACAATACTTGGTGCAAATAATAAACACAGCTCAGCAGTCTATAGGAAACTTCAGAGGAAAATGCAATCAAGCAGAAAGTCTATGAAGCACAATTATTCTTGAGGATACTTGACACGAATAAATCCTTGTCTTAGTCCAGACACAGATAGATATGCTTATAGGCAGTTCAAATCATATCTTAGCTCAACCAGGGAGGCCAGGTTAATAGTCTCAGGTTCTTGCAGAGCAGCAACAGCTTACATGTCCAGCAAATGCAGATGGAAGTAAACACGAGCAGCAGATGAAGGAGGATTACTGGAACTGGTGTATGCAGCAGGAACTCAGAGCAGAGTAGCAGGATAACCCCACAGGTTCACAGAAGCAGGTATATAGCCAGGGAGTAATCAGAGGTCAGGAGCTGGATGCAAGGCAGAATAATCTAGCACAGACTGAAGGCTGGGGTGAAGTTTTATAGCAGGAAGACAAAGTGCACATGAGACCAAAGACGCCATCTTGGAAAAGGGCAGTAATGCACAAAAGGTAAAAAATGTTCAGAGTCCTGACATTACTCCCTCCTTAGAAGCGGCCTCAGGACGATCCTGGACCTGGTTTCTCAGGGAATCTCTGATGAAAACGAGAAATCTTCTGTTGGGCATTGATGTTTTCCACAGGTTCCCAAGAGTCTTCCTCAGGGGGATATCCCTGCCATCTTATCAGATATTGGAGCCGATTCCTGCAAATCCTGGAATCAATAATTTCCTCCACCACAAATTATTCTTGCCCATAAATCACCACAGGCTGCGGAGGTGGCACAACACGTCCCTGGAAGGTATTAGGAGATACAGGCTTTAGTAAAGATACATGAAAAACTGGGTGTACCTTCATTGTCCTAGGCAGCTTCAGCCGGCAGGCCACAGAGCTCACAATACCGTTGATCTTGAAGGGGCCAATGAATTTCTGTCCAAGTTTTTGTGAAGGAACGTTTAACTTCAGGTTCTTAGTTGCTAACCACACGGAATCTCCTACCTTGAACATGGGTGCAGGTTTACGGAATCTATCAGCCGATCTCTTATAACGTTCTTGAGCTGTGGTCAGGGATTCCTTCAGAACCTCCAGATTTTGTCTCATCGCAGTCAGCCTTTCCTCCACTGCCGGAACCGGAGAATTAATTGGAGACCTAGGTAAGATACACGGATGGTAACCCAGATTGGCAAAGAAAGGTGTAAATTTAGTGGAGGCGCTCTGAGAATTATTATATGAAAATTCGGCTAACGGCAACAACTCCAATCATCCTGGAGATGGCTGACATAGCATCTTAGATATTGTTCCAGCGTCTGGTTGGTACACTTAGTCTGACCATTTGTCTGGGGATGGTAAGCGGAAGAGAGACAGACATTAATATTGAGTGCAGAGCAAAACCCCTTCCAGAATCTTGAAGTGAACTGTACTCCACGGTCAGAGATGATCTCATCTGGAACCCCATGCAACCGAAAGACATTCTGTATAACCAAGTTCACTGTATCTTTAGCTGAGGGGAGGCCGGTGCACGGAACAAAATGAGCAGCTTTAGTCAGGCGATCAACTACCACCATGATTGTATTCATGCCCCCTGATGTAGGCAGTTCCACAATAAAGTCCATTGATATAGACCCCCAAGGGCTTGACGGAACAGGTAATGGTTGTAGAAGACCCGTAGGTGCCACATTAGGAGTCTTGTAACGGGCACATACCTCGCAAGAGAGAACATAGTCCTTGGTATCCTTCAGGCAAGTTGGCCACCAGAAGAATCGGCTCAGGAACTCTTGTGTCTTCTGTACCCCCCTGTGACCAGCCAACTTGGGAGTCATGTACCAACTTGAGGATCTGCAGACGGACGACCTCAGGGACGTACATACAGGTATGTCGATCTCTGAACCACATGCCACCCTTAAAGACAAGATTAATATCCACAGGTGGGTTGGCCAGAAATACATCACCTTCATAGGCCTCCCTGCACTCCTTCCACAAGTCCTGATCGTGGATAACTCCGATGAAATTGGCATCAGATAGAATGGTCTTGGACGGGGCTTCAGGTACGGAATCCGCAGCATGGATTCGGGATAAAGCATCAGCCTTCCCATTACGAGAACCTGGACGGTACGAGATAACAAAGTTTAATTGATTTAAAAATAAGTTCCAACGAGCCTGACGAGTAGAAAGACATCTAGCGGATCTAAGGAACTCTAAATTGCGATGGTCAGTTAGCACTATGATCTGTTGTGTAGCTCCTTGCAGATGATGTCTCCATTCCTTGAAAGCCGCAATAATAGCCAGCAATTCCTTGTCTCCCACGTCGTAATTCTTCTCTGCTGAGGTTAGTCTACGGGAAAAGAAAGCACAAGGCTGTAGCAGACCCTTCTCTCCAGTTCTTTGGGAGAGAATAGCCCCCAAAGCATTATCATAAGCGTCCACCTCCACAATGAAAGAAAGTGTTGGATCTGGGTGTATCAACAGCGGTGCTGATGTGAAACAGATCTTAAGCCGATCAAAAGCTGCTTGAGCCTGTGATGACCACTTAAAGGGCTTTTCCTTTGTCAAGGAAGTAATGGGACGGACAATATCAGAAAAATTTCGAATGAAGCATCTGTAGAAATTGCAAAACCAATAAAACGTTGGACCTCCTTAACGTTCTTGGGTACCGGCCAGTCAAGGATAGCCTGAATCTTACCAGATTCCATGTTCAGCCCCTGGGGAGAGATGATATAACCTAAGAACTGTATCTCAGAACGATGGAACTCGCATTTCTCCGGCTTGATAGACAGATGGTTCTCTTTCAGATGTCTTAAAACAGTTTTGACATGTTCATGTTCCTGTAGAGAGTCGGAAAAGATTAGTATATCGTCCAAATAGATCACTACAAACTGGTCCAACAAATCTCTGAAAATGTCATTAGCAAGGTGTTGAAATGTTGCAGGGGCGTTACAAAGCCCGAAGGGCATCACAAGAGATTCAAAGTGTCCATACCGGCATCTGAATGCTGTCTTCCACTCATCCCCTGGACGAATACGCACCAAATTATAAGCCCCACGAAGATCCAGTTTAGAGAACACCTTAGCATGGCGGACTCTTTCCAGTAATTCGGGAATCAGAGCCAAAGGGTAAAGGTTTTGTACGGTTACCTTATTGAGTTCTCGATAGTCAACACAGGGTCTCAGGGTCCCATCCTTCTTTACAAAAAAGATAGGTGCCCCTGCTGGTGAGGAAGAAGGACGTATGAAGCCTTTGGCCAGATTTTCATCAATATACTCTTTTAAGGCTTGAAGCTCAGGTGCCGCCAAAGGGTATACGTTACCTAAAGGAATGGCTGCCCCAGGAAGCAGCTCAATGGGACAGTCATGATGCCTGTGTGGAGGAAGCTGTTCTGCATTCTTGTCACAGATGTCAGAGAACTCTTTATAAGCTGGAGGTAAAGAAAATACCTCTACATGTGGTTCCGTAGTCGTGGGCTCAGGGACAGCTTCCGTTAACGCTGAGTTGCTGCTTGTTGGGAAGATAATCTCCTTGGTCTCCCAGTTGATAATTGGGTTCTGAGAACGCAACCAAGGAATGCCTAAAATCACAGGAAAATGAGAAGAAATTAGCAAGAAAGAAAGTTGCTCCTGATGATTAGGCTCCAACAAAATTTCAAGGGGTATGGTCTCCTGATCCACAGGCCCAGAGATTAAACGTGACCCATCCACTGTTTCCATGGTAATTGGAGAGGCTCTTTGCTGAATTTTAATACCATGTTCCTTGGCAAATGCAATATCCATGAAATTGCCACCTGCACCAGAGTCAATCATAGCTGAACTGGAAATCCACTGTCCTGAACACAGGATCTTAATAGGGAGAGAACAACGAGAGATCTTTTCCTTCAGCTCCTTGGGGGGTGAAGTCATAGAAAGTGAATGGAATACAGCGTTTAAAGGCAGGCTACATTCAGAGATGTTAGGTTCATCATCACAGTTGTCATACTCCCCTACTGCTGCTAGCACCTTGTTAGGCCGCTTGGGACACTTAGGACAATTGATTAAGAAGTGGTCAGACTGGCCGCAGTAGAAACATAGACTTTCACGAAGGCGATGCTCCCGGCGCTCATTGATCTCACGTCTCTGAACGGAATCAATTTGCATGGGCTCCTCCTCCACCTCCCGAGAGGTTTTACCTGCAGGCTCTTTGGAAGGAAGGGAAAAGTTAGAAACATGGTTATATGCAGCAAATGTCTCCTGCCTACGCTCAGTAAGGCGAATGTCTATGCGCACACAATGCTGTATAAATGTCTCTAGCTCTTGTGGTGACTCAGAGTGGGCTAGTTCATCTTTTACAAAACTAGACAGACCCCTTTTAAAAATAGGCAATTGTGCATAACTATCCCAATTGGTATCTACCGCCAATCTCCTGAATTCAGTGGCATACTCAATAACAGAACGTTTAGCCTGGCGTAAAGACAACAAAGCAGATATAGCAGTTGCACGGTGATTAGGGTCATCAAACATTAATGCCATAGCGGCCAAGAAATCATCCAAGTCATTTAACCGTGGGTCACGAGACTCAATCATCGGATTCGCCCAGGCGAGCGCTCGTGAGGTCAGTAGCATTATTACACACAATACTTTGGATCTATCAGTAGGAAAACGGTCAGCATGCACATCAAAATATAGCATACATTGATTCACAAAGCCACAAAATTTGTCGCGATCACCATTAAATCTGAATGGGGGCAACTTAAGTGGGCTAGTTGGTGGCGGTTGCCCAGAGGGTAAAGTCACTTGTGCAGCTATTTGCGTGCTTATGTCCTGAAAAGCCCGTCCATACTGGGACTCTATGCCAGCAAGTTTGTTTTCCTGGGCTGCCATGCGGGTGCTTAAGTCCTGCAAAGTCTGTCCAAACACTTGTTGATTGAGTTCAAAGCTTCCAAACTTCTTTTGCAGACCTTCCACATCTTTCTGCAGTGATCTAATTATGGAAAACACCTGCTCTAATCTGCTCTCTGCAGTCATTGTTCCAGCAGTCTCCTTTTTTTTTTTTTTAGGCTAGAGTATCCTGTAATAATTATAGGGAATAACTCAGGAGACTCTGCGTGGAACAAGACAACTACAGGACACAGTTTTATAAGTGGTAAAGTCTATATTGTCACATGGTGATTCAAACAGGTGCAGAGAGAAACTCAAGTCCACAACACTTGGTGCAAATAATAAACGCAGCTTAGCAGTCTATAGGAAACTTCAGAGGGAAATGCAATCACGCAGAAAGTCTATGAAGCACAGTTATTCTTGAGGATACTTGACACGAATAAATCCTTGTCTTAGTCCAAACACAGATAGATATGCTTATAGGCAGCTCAAATCATATCTTAGCTCAACCAGGGAGGCCTGGTTAATAGTCTCAGTTTAATGCAAAGCAGCAGCAGCTTACATGTCCAGCAAATGCAGGAGGAAGTAAACACGAACAGCAGATGAAGGAGGATTACTGGAAACTTGTGTATGCAGCAGGAACTCCGAGCAGAGTAGCAGGATCACCACACAGGTTCACAGGAGCAGGTGTATAGCCAGGGAGTAATCAGAGGTCAGGAGCTGGATGCAAGGCAGAATACTCTAGCACAGACTGAAGGCTGGGGTGGAGTTTTATAGCAGGAAGACAAAGTGCACATGAGACCAAATACGCCATCTTGGAAAAGGGCAGTAATGCACAAAAGGTAAAAAATGTTCAGAGTCCTGACATAGGGGGAGCTTCCTGTATACAGAGATACATGATAAGATCCTGTCTGCAGCCACCACTAGGGGGAGCTCCCGGTATACAGAGATACATAAGATTCTGTCTGCAGTCACCACTAGGGGGAGATCCCTGTATACAGAGATACATGATAAGATCCTGTCTGAAATCACCACTAGGGGGAGCTCCCTGTATACAGAGATACATGATAAGATCCTGTCTGCAGCCACCACTAGGGGGAGCTCCCTGTATACAGAGATACATGATAAGATTCTGTCTGCAGCCACCATTAGGGGGAGCTCCCTGTATACAGAGATACATGATAAGATTCTGTCTGCAACCATCACTAGGGGGAGCTCCCTGTATTCAGAGATACAGGATAAGATCCTGTCTGCAGCCATCACTAGGGGGAGCTCCCTGTATACAGAGATACATGATATGATTCTGTCTGCAGCCACCACTAGGGGGAGCTCCCTATATACAGAGATACATGATAAGATTCTGTCTGCAGCCACCACTAGGGGAAGCTCCCTGTATACAGAGATACATGATAAGATTTTGTCTGCAGCCACCACTAGGGGGAGCTCCCTGTATACAAATATACATGATATGATTCTGTCCGCAGCCACCACTAGGGGGAGCTCCCTGTATACAGAGATACATGATAAGATTCTGTCTGCAACCATCACTAGGGGGAGCTCCCTGTATACAGAGATACATGATAAGATCCTGTCTGCAGCCACCACTAGGGGGAGCTCCCTGTATACAGAGATACATGATAAGATTTTGTCTGCAGCCACCACTAGGAGGAGGAGCTCCCTGTATACAGAGATACATGATAAGATTCTGTCTGCAGCCACCACTAGGAGGAGCTCCCTGTATACAGAGATACATGATAAGATCCTGTCTGTAGCCACCACTAGGGGGAGCTCCCTGTATACAAATATACATGATATGATTCTGTCCGCAGTCACCACTAGGGGGAGCTCCCTGTATACAGAGATACATGATAAGATTCTGTCTGCAGCCACCACTAGGGGGAGCTCCCTGTATACAGAGATACATGATAAGATCCTGTCTGCAGCCACCACTAGGGGGAGCTCCCTGTATACAGAGATACATGATAAGATTCTGTCTGCAGCCACCACTAGGGGAGCTCCCTGTATACAGAGATACATGATAAGATTCTGTCTGCAGTCACCACTAGGGGGAGCTCCCTGTATACAGTGATACATGATAAGATCCTGTCTGCAGTCACCACTAGGGGGAGCTCCCTGTATACAGAGATACATGATAACATTTTGTCTGCAGTCACCACTAGGGGGAGCTCCCTGTATACAGAGATACATGATAACATTTTGTCTGCAGCCACCACTAGGGGGAGCTCCCTGTATACAGAGATACATGATAAGATTTTGTCTGCAGTCACCACTAGGGGGAGCTCCCTGTATACAGAGATACATGATAAGATCCTGTCTGCAGCCACCACTAGGGGGAGCTCCCTGTATACAGAGATACATGATAAGATCCTGTCTGCAGCCACCACTAGGGGGAGCTCCCTGTATACAGAGATACATGATAAGATCCTGTCTGCAGCCACCACTAGGGGGAGCTCCCTGTATACAGAGATACATGATAAGATTTTGTCTGCAGTCACCACTAGGGGGAGCTCCCTGTATACAGAGATACATGATAAGATACTGTCTGCAGCCACCACTAGGGGGAGCTCTCCCAATCTTTTCATGTATAATCCGGTAAAATGTCCCAATTTGCGGAAACGTGCATAACGGCTCTATGGAGGGAAATATCTCAGCTTCTCTTCAGGTCGGTAATGTGGATTTCTCTAGGTGATGCATATGTAAGTCTAGTAATCCTACAGCCCATAAGTCACCATTATAAAAGTCACCGCACCTCCCCCGATCGGTCAATCATCCGCCTTTACGAGAGCTTCATGATTTATACCCTAATGCTCATATCTTCTTTACAGCCTGTAAATATATGGTCTGACACCGGAGATTTGTCAAAATTTCACTCCCTGAGTCCACCCTCATGTCCGGATCCTGCCCTCCATATCCGCAGATGTCCGTGAATCCTTTTACATTCCTTCTTTACTCCTTTCCTTTCTTTTCCTTTCTTTCCTCTCTTCCTTTCCTACGTTTCTGTGTTCCTTCCTTCCTTTCCTCTCTTTCCTTTTTTCCTTCCTTCCTTTCTTCTCTTCCTTTCCCTCACTTCCATCCTTTCCTTCCTTCCCTCTTTCTTTCCTATTTTCCTTCCCTTCACTTCCTCCTCTTTCTTCTTTATTTCCTTTTTTCCTTCCTTCCTTTCCTCAGTTCCATCATTTCCTTCCTTCTCTTTCTTTCCTTTTTTCCTTCCCTTCACTTCCTCCCTTTTCTTCCTTTCCCCTTCTCTCTCTCCTTCCTCCTTTCCTCTCTTCCCTTCCTACATTTCTATGTTCCTCCCTTCCCTTTTTCTTTCCTTTTTTCCTTCCTTGCTTTCTTCTCTTCCTTTCCATCACTTCCATCCATTCCTTCCTTCTTTCTTTTTTTCCTTCCTTCCTTTCCTTCCCTTCACTTCCCCCCTTCTCTCTCTCCTTCCTCCTTTCCTTCCTTCCCTCTTTCATTCCTATTTTCCTTCCTTCCCTTCACTTCCTCCTCTTTCTTCATTTCTTCCCTTTCTTCTTTCTTTCCTTTTTTCCATCTTTCCTTTCCTCAGTTCCATCATTTCCTTTTTTCCTTCTTTCCTTCCCTTCACTTCCTCCCATTTCTTCCTTTCCCCCTTCTCTCTCCCCTTCCTCCTTTCCTCTCTTCCCTTCCTACATTTCTATGTTCCTCCCTTCCCTTTTTCTTTCCTTTTTTCCTTCCTTGCTTTCTTCTCTTCCTTTCCCTCACTTCCATCCATTCCTTCCTTCTTCTTTCTTTTTTTCCTTCATTCCTTTGCTTCCCTTCACTTCCCCCCTTTTCTCTCTCCTTCCTCCTTTCCTTCCTTCCCTCTTTCATTCCTATTTTCCTTCCTTCCCTTCACTTCCTCCTCTTTCTTCATTTCTTCCCTTTCTTCTTTCTTTCCTTTTTTCCATCTTTCCTTTCCTCAGTTCCATCATTTCCTTCTTTCCTTCCCTTCACTTCCTCCCATTTCTTCCTTCCCCCTTCTCTCTCCTTCCTCCTTTCCTCTCTTCCCTTCCTACATTTCTATGTTCCTCCCTTCCCTTTTTCTTTCCTTTTTACCATCCTTGCTTTCTTCTCTTCCTTTCCCTCACTTCCATCCTTTCCTTCCTTCTCTTTCTTTCTTTTTTTCCTTCCTTCCTTTCCTTCCCTTCACTTCACCCCTTCTCTCTCTCCTTCCTCCTTTCCTTCCTTCCCTTCATTTCTTATGTCCTCCATCACAGTTGTCACTGAGCTTAATATTGATACATTCAAGTCTCTAGTTGTCAAGAAACTACAACTCCCAGCATGTCCTGGCAGCCTGCGTCCATTGGTTTACATGGTGATTCATCTCATACAGGAAGGCATCAGTGTTCCTGACTGATGTAGCAGAGCCGTGCTGGTCATTTGGCACAACATTTGCAGAAATCACCAGTGGTTTTACATAGGACTGCAGGCGGATCTGACGGATATCCCTGATTAGTGAAGTCGTGCACAATAATATGGGCCGAGTTGTTACACAACTAATTCAGCTCTGCTGCATCTGACTCCTAGAATGGCGCCTCCTCCAGATGTGTAGGGAGAAGCCAAACAAACCTCAGCTGTGCCCACGGATAGGCCGGATCCATCAACAGCAGCTTGTCCATGATTTCCACCTGTCGATAGGAGAGAAAACAATCCGTAAAAAGGGAAATGGAGAAATATGAGCCAGGTCCGCACAGCAGAGGGGAGCGAGTCAGTTGTGTTCATGGCTGTCCACAAGTGACAAACTCGGCTCTGCTGCCCCTCACCACCTGCCGGCAGAGGAGAGCCGACTCGTTTCGGACACATTTCCCTTTAATTTCGGGTCATTTTGGGACGTCTCCTGATCCTAATAAATGTCCCATCTGTCTCCATTAATGATGACGCGGATCTGCGGCCGTCAGAGAAGGTTTTTGCCTCCCTGGTAATTACCGCTCCATTAGTCTGATAATTATTCCTCATTACCGGATATTTATTAGGAGAAATGATGATGCGACGCCTGCGACCTCTATACTTGCTCCACCTCGCAGCCTGCAGTGTAAAGCATGGAGGTTCCTTGTTCTGGCCACATTCATGGCACCAGAAACCAAAAATGTTTGCGCCATTTCTATCTATCTGCCAGAAATCCTCGGCGACCTCATGATATCGCACGCAGAGGCCGTCGCGCCCTGAAACTCGATGCCTCAGAGGTTTCTCTTCTTTTTTCCGTCTTTGGATCTGAGACAGATCTCCGTCAATCACCTGAGGATCCTGACACGGATCCAGTGACGGCGCGGAGGATTGACAGGCGGGATTAGCTGAATTCTGCGCCCGCGAAGAACGAGTTTTTCCAGTGGACGGACAAGTCGTGACAAAGACACGGGGCGAATCCCACGTTCCAGACACAAAGGACGAGCGGAGGTTTCTCCTTGAAGTGATCGATTTTCAGCTCTTGTGTCAGGAAAGAATTTGAAGAGTAGCAGCGAGGGGCGGCGAGGATGAGCCCCCCGCCACCCATCATAGGGCCCAACTAACCCCCAAACTGTAAAAAGGTCTGAAACTTTCCAATAAACTTTGTGTCTTAATTCTTTACTTTTAGCAAGATCTCTGCTTCCTGGCAGCAAAGGGAAATGTCTCCCAACATTCCAAGGTTTGTTACAATGTGTCAGTCTGCGCATCGATCATTGTAACAATGTATCAGGGAGAATGGTGGATTCTCCAGTGTAACAAACCCTCAGCTGTGAGCACTGCAGTACTGGCTCAGGGCAGCTGTAAACCCCGGGAATCTCTGCAGAGGCGTTAAAAATAATGAGGATTTGATATCATTTCTTTGTAGCATGTCCGCCTTGCCCTTGTGTTTTATCTTCCATTATCATTTTGAGGGGCGTATAGATAAGGGGGTCCTTGGCTTCCTACTGTTTTATAGGATTTTACATAAGGGGTCTCTGTTTTAGGACATTGGACCGCACGCCCTTGGAGAGGGGACTTTGGCCTCAATCTTACCCTGTAAAAAAAAAATCTGATTTTCCATGGAAACCATCAGCCAGCTGCTGTTTATGGATCTCTCATTACTTGTAATAAATAGGGACATTCCTTCTCTCCAGCATCTTATTACAAACTTCGTGTGAAAATACGGAAAAACGTCTCTGACCACCAAGAGATGACTCTGTGCGATGTTCAGGTGTCAGTCCCAGGTTCACTGGTTCTTATTGGATCAGTCAGAGAGACGATTGGTTCAGCAAGTTGACAATTCTCGCCACGTTAATACCCGGCCGCAGGATTTCATGCTGTGCTTGGAATAAAAACTGCAGGGACCCAAAAAAGCGCGACCAAAGTGTGAACACGGCCACAAAGTGGACTTACAGCCGACATTCAACCTTTGTGGGGTTTTTGTTACAAAAACACTGGAATAAAATTGAAACACTCAACGTGGGAAATAACAGACGTGGTCGTGTCTGAGCCAAGGAATGCTGGGAGATTTCAGCTCTGGAGCCAGGAGAATGGTGCTGTAACCCAGAACTGTGGCGTCATCACCCGAGATGTACACCCCTCGTAGGCGCCGGACCATCGGACTTCCAGACTGTTGGATGTGGGACAGAAGTCATCTTCGTCTCACTGGAGCTGGGATGAGCCCGATAGTCGCCCCGCACCGCCCCGACCCATCCTACGTCCACCCTTCTAATGAGCCAAGATGAAGGCCACCTATTAGCCTTTGATGTATCATAACGCTGCCGCTCCGTTTCCCTCTGATAATTCCCAGTGTAAGAATCAAAGGGCCGACTGTGAATCCATCAACGGAAAGAGGGAGCGGGAACCGGAGCCGGTCCTGCCAGGGACGCCGTGCCGCTGCCACCATCACCGCAGCCCCCTCTGATAATGCAAGATGTGGTAACAGATGTAGCAGAGCTGGGCCGGTCATTCATCCCTGGGGCGGCATTAGGTGCCCTGTGGAGCCTCAGCTAAGAAAATACCACGGATAGTGTATGGAGAAAAGTATGTGCCCCCTCCAGGATTTTCTCTGACCTCCCATCCTACGTCCATAGAAATTATTATGGAGTCTTCCCCTCTGTAGATATAATGGCTCACGCTCTTCTGAGAAGGATTTATACAAGATTTTGGCGGTGTCTACATCTTTTTACATAAATAAATAAATGGCCTCTAGCAAGCCCCTCCCACCTGACTGAAGAAGGTGACCTCAGTATCCTAAGTATCCAGGGATGAAGGGAAGTGTGTCATGTGACCAGATACCTTCCCGCCCACTCCCCTGCACTTTGGAAGGCTTTATGTAGGTTCTATTGGTTCAGCGATACTTGGACATGGGAATCGTGCACCCGGCGGGTACGTGATGGCACAGAGGAGCCCGGCGCCGGGTGATGCTCCCGCTCTTACTCATTGTTTCTGTGCTGTGACATTAAAAGTCCCGGTATGCTCCGTCTTCTGATATAAAACCTGGTACTTTCCAGCAGACACATCAGGGCGTTATTAATAACCGCAGTTCCCTATTTTATGCTGAGCAGTCGGGTGGGCTGTGATGTGTGCACGGGCTGGCAGGAGTATAGCTGGGGGGCCGTAACCCTGGTGCCAAGAGGGCACCAACAAGCCATGACCTCGGCTTCTAGATCCAGGGCCAGTGCTACAAGCGCAATGTATGTCACAAGAAAGGAAATCCAAGACACAACTCCACATCGGCTCAAAGTACTTGGACCTGTCATTTATGCACAGTATGAGGGTATTATTTATGTATAGGGCCGATGTTTTACACCGGGGGCAATGGGACTGGATGTTATACACTGGGGGCAATGGGGCCACTGCACGGCACTGTATATGGACCGTATATAGCAGTAATACTTGCACTCTGTTGGTCTGTTCTAGGCACTGTATGGCGGCATTACTCTATCTCCCTTCTTCCAGTGCCGGTTCTCCGCCATCCTTGATTCTTCTACTTCCATTGTTGTGCAGCGCAGCAGAATATGGAGGCGCTCGGAGCCTCACACCTCAATTGAGTCACCGCATCAGGAGGAACTAGTTCTCTAAAAAAAAAATGGCGTCCTGCGCTGTCCGTAGGCGACAGTGACAGTAAACCCTCCGCTTGCTGATCTATAGCCCAGAAAACATGAATCACGCAACAACGTGAGCATGTATGAAATGTCAGCCAGCTCATCACACAGATACAATCACCCGACCTTTCCATTAGTCGCTCACTGCTGCCGAAATATTAATATTAGTAGGAAAGGTGAGTGCTGAGACCCCAGCTGCTGCAGAACCTCATGAAGAAGAGGCGGTTACATTGATCTTATTATTAGCAGGGGAAGACACTGACAGCTTAGGGCCCATGTGCAAGAAACGTGTCTGGGCCCCCTCCTTTTGTGGTGACAAAGCTACAGATACATATATTATATATTTTACATACCGTCCTCTCTGGTTAGTTATATAATGCAATGATGGCTAATGGAGCCTAGGAAACCTTCTTTTCTGATATAGTCAGCTGATGGACTGGTCTTCTGCTCAGTTATCTAGCAAGAGAAGACTATGTAATAAAGGGAGGGTGTTATGAATAACAATAATGAGTATACGCTATGTAAGGGACAGTGCTGTACATAATGAGATAATACTATGTAATAAGGGAAGATGCTGTACATTACGCGATAATAATGGATGGTGTGATACATAAAGAACTAATACTATGTATGGTAATAAGGGACGGTGCTGTACATAATGAACTAATACTATTTAATAAGGGACGGTGCTGTACATAACGAGCTAATACTACGTAATAAGGGACAGTGCTGTGCATAATGAGCTAATACTATGTAACAAGGGATGGTGCTGTACATAACGCAATAATACTATGTAATAAGGGACAGTGCTGTAAATAACGAGCTAATTCTATGTAATAAGGGACAGTGCTGTGCATAACGAGCTAATACTATGTAACAAGGGATGGTGCTGTACATAATGCAATAATACTATGTAATAAGGGACGGTGCTGTACATAACGAGCTAATTCTATGTAATAAGGGACAGTGCTGTGCATAACGAGCTAATACTATGTAATAAGGGATGGTGCTGTACATAACGCAATAATACTATGTAACAAGGGACGCTGCTGTACAGAACACGATAATATTATGTAATAAGGGACGGTGCTGTACATAATGAGATATTACTATGTTATAAAGGATTGTGCTGTACATACTGACATATTACTATATAATAAAGGATGATGCTGTGCATAACGAGTTAATACTATGTAATAAGGGACGGTGCTGTACATATCTAGATATTACTATGTAATAAGGGATGGTGCTGTACATAACGAGTTGATACTATGTAATAAGGGATAGTGCTGTATGTAACGAGATAATACTATATGATAAAAGACGGTGCTGTACATAACAAGCTAATACTATGTAATATGGGACGGTACTGTACATAACATGATAATGCTATTTAATAAGGGACAGTGCTGTACATAACGAGATATTACTATGTAATAAGGGATGATGCTGTAGATAACAAGTTAATACTATGTAATAAGGGACGGTGAAGGAACATAAAGAGATATTGCTGTGTAATAAGGGATGGTGCTGTACATAACGAGATATTACTATCTAATAAGGGACGGTGCTGTGCATAACGAGATAATACTATGTAATAAGGGAACCCCAAAACTGTCGTAGCTGTTTGCTTCTGACCCAATGTCAGTACGCCAGATCACCAGTGAGGCTAAATCAGGAGGTTACTCCCGTCATTTTACAAGCGCGCTTGGAGACAAAGGACACCTCACACATATTCCTGTGAGCAAGTCACTTTTATCTGATATATCAAAAAACAAGGCAACCCCCCCCCCATTGGTTACAAGTCCCTGGTAGCGTCATAATGAATTGTGTGGTGCAAGAAAGCGATATCAGGGGCTTATAAATTATTGGGGAGTGGGAGGGGAGGGGTAAGGGGGGAAAGACCGTGGGGTCCAATGGACCGTGGGGTGGGAGAAGATGCCCCTCCTCTAATACATTGTAACAAACTCTCAGGACAAGCTGGATATAACTGTAACAAATCATCAGCTGTTACAAGTCTTAATATTATAAGTATCAATTCACTGGCTGCAAGCAGAGATCCTGAAAATAACAAGAAAATGAGACACAAAGTACAATAGAAAGTTTGTAATTATATCATGATGAATGTGGAGTTGGGACATTTTTGTATCTGAGTGACGTCACAGCTATAATCCCAGTACCACGCAGATGGAGCAGACTTTAGTTCTCTACTGTGCCTGCATGTCATACTCATAATAAGCATCACTCCCCCATATTACAGTGCCATCACCCGAGAGGGAGTGGAAGAAAGAAGCCCAATATATTACTAGAGATCAATTATCACCAGTGCAGATATTGTGTAGTGCAGCATCAATCATCTATCTATTCATTCCTGCAGGGAGTGGGATATAATACCAGATGCCCACATTACACAAAGTACAGCTCTGCAGCTGAAAATACCATTAAAAACGAACAATTCTATTCCTACATACTGTATTATACTCTAGAGCTGCACTCACTATTCTGCTGGTGCAGTCACTGTGTACATACATTACATTACTGATCCTGAGTTACATCCTGTATTATACCCCAGAGCTGCACTCACTATTCTGCTGGTGCAGTCACTGTGTACATACATTACATTACAGATCCTGAGTTACATCCTGTATTATACCCCAGAGCTGCACTCGCTATTCTGCTGGTGCAGTCACTGTGTACATACATTACATTACTGATCCTGAGTTACATCCTGTATTATACCCCAGAGCTGCACTCGCTATTCTGCTGGTGCAGTCACTGTGTACATACATTACATTACTGATCCTGAGTTACATCCTGTATTATACCCCAGAGCTGCACTCACTATTCTGCTGGTGCAGTCACTGTGTACATACATTACATTACAGATCCTGAGTTACATCCTGTATTATACCCCAGAGCTGCACTCACTATTCTGCTGGTGCAGTCACTGTGTACATACATTACATTACTGATCCTCAGTTACATCCTGTATTATACCCCAGAGCTGCACTCGCTATTCTGCTGGTGCAGTCACTGTGTACATACATTACATTACTGATCCTGAGTTACATCCTGTATTATACCCCAGAGCTGCACTCGCTATTCTGCTGGTGCAGTCACTGTGTACATACATTACATTACTGATCCTGAGTTACATCCTGTATTATACCCCAGAGCTGCACTCACTATTCTGCTGGTGCAGTCCCTGTGTACATATATTACATTACTGATCCTGAGTTACTTCCTGGATTACACCCCAGAGCTGCACTCACTATTCTGCTGGTGCAGTCACTGTGTACATACATTACATTACTGATCCTGAGTTACATCCTGGATTATACCCCAGAGCTGCACTCACTATTCTGCTGGTGCAGTCACTGTGTACATACATTACATTACTGATCCTGAGTTACATCCTGTATTATACCCCAGAGCTGCACTCACTATTCTGCTGGTGCAGTCCCTGTGTACATACATTACATTACTGATCCTGAGTTACTTCCTGGATTACACCCCAGAGCTGCACTCACTATTCTGCTGGTGCAGTCACTGTGTACATACATTACATTACTGATCCTGAGTTACATCCTGGATTATACCCCAGAGCTGCACTCACTATTCTGCTGGTGCAGTCACTGTGTACATACATTACATTACTGATCCCGAGTTACATCCTTTATTATACCCCAGAGCTGCACTCACTATTCTGCTGGTGCAGTCACTGTGTACATACATTACATTACTGATCCCGAGTTACATCCTTTATTATACCCCAGAGCTGCACTCACTATTCTGCTGGAGCAGTCACTGTGTACATACATTACATTACTGATCCTGAGTTACATCCTGGATTATACCCCAGAGCTGCACTCACTATTCTGCTGGTGCAGTCACTGTGTACATACATTACATTACTGATCCCGAGTTACATCCTTTATTATACCCCAGAGCTGCACTCACTATTCTGCTGGTGCAGTCACTGTGTACATACATTACATTACTGATCCTGAGTTACATCCTGTATTATACCCCAGAGCTACACTCACTATTCTGCTGGTGCAGTCCCCGTGTACATACATTACATTACTGATCCTGAGTTACATCGTGGATTATACCCCAGAGCTGCACTCACTATTCTGCTGGTGCAGTCACTGTGTACATACATTACATTACTGATCCTGAGTTACATCCTGTATTATACTCCAGAGCTGCACTCACTATTCTGCTGGTGCAGTCACTGTATACATACATTACATTACTGATCCTAAGTTACATCCAGTATTATACTCCAGAGCTGCACTCACTATTCTGCTGGTGCAGTCCCTGTGTACATACATTACATTACTGATCCTGAGTTACATCCTGTATTATACCCCAGAGCTGCACTCACTATTCTGCTGGTGCAGTCACTGCATACATACATTACATTACTGATCCTGAGTTACTTCCTGGATTATACCCCAGAGCAGCACTCACTATTCTGCTGGTGCAGTCACTGTGTACATACATTACATTACTGATCCTGAGTTACCTCCTGTATTATACTCCAGAGCTGCACTCACTATTCTGCTGGTGCAGTCACTGTGTACATACATTACATTACTGATCCTGAGTTACATCCTGTATTATACTCCAGAGCTGCACTCACTATTCTGCTGGTGCAGTCACTGTGTACATACATTACATTACTGATCCTGAGTTACATCCTGTATTATACCCCAGAGCTGCACTCACTATTCTGCTGGTGCAGTCACTGTGTACATACATTACATTACTGATCCTGAGTTACATCCTGTATTATACTCCAGAGCTGCACTCACTATTCTGCTGGTGCAGTCACTGTGTACATACATTACATTACTGATCCTGAGTTACACCCTGTATTATACCCCAGAGCTGCACTCACTATTCTGCTGGTGCAGTCACTGTGTACATACATTACATTACTGATCCTGAGTTACATCCTGTATTATACTCCAGAGCTGCACTCACTATTCTGCTGGTGTAGTCACTGTGTACATACATTACATTACTGATCCTGGGTTACATCCTGTATTATACTCCAGAGCTGCAGTCACTATTCTGCTGGTGCAGTCACTGTGTACATACATTACATTACTGATCCTGAGTTACACCCTGTATTATACCCCAGAGCTGCACTCACTATTCTGCTGGTGCAGTCACTGTGTACATACATTACATTACTGATCCTGAGTTACATCCTGTATTATACTCCAGAGCTGCACTCACTATTCTGCTGGTGTAGTCACTGTGTACATACATTACATTACTGATCCTGGGTTACATCCTGTATTATACTCCAGAGCTGCACTCACTATTCTGCTGGTGCAGTCACTGTGTACATACATTACATTACTGATCCTGAGTTACATCCTGTATTATACTCCAGAGCTGCACTCACTATTCTGCTGGTGCAGTCACTGTGTACATACATTACATTACTGATCCTGAGTTACATCCTGTATTATACCCCAGAGCTGCACTCACTATTCTGCTGGTGCAGTCACTGTGTACATACATTACATTACTGATCCTGAGTTACATCCTGTATTATACTCCAGAGCTGCACTCACTATTCTGCTGGTGCAGTCACTGTGTACATACATTACATTACTGATCCTGAGTTACATCCTGTATTATACCCCAGAGCTGCACTCACTATTCTGCTGGTGCAGTCACTGTGTACATACATTACATTACTGATCCTGAGTTACATCCTGTATTATACTCCAGAGCTGCACTCACTATTCTGCTGGTGACAGCATTACCCTAGGTTTCTCTGTAGTGTTGGTATCGGGGCCGTTGCAGCTGTTTTTCTGGATCTTTTAGCCTCTCATTTCTGTCCGGATCACTGAGGATTTAATTTGAGTGTTTTTGGGGAAGTTTGTGAATGTAGTTGTAGCAGTGACACGCGCCCGCTGACTCTGGGGATCATATTTTCTGTCTGATGTCACCTTCCATCTTGATTATTCGTGAAAGTCTCTGACACAGCGGAGCAGGATGACAAGGGGGGGCCCTGAACCCCACATTGTACGCAGATTCCCCTACAGACGCCTGCCCTTGTAATGACGGCTCGGCGATCCTAAGTCCTGGATCCAGGTGAGCATCATCTATCTGCTGTACAGGAGACTGCCTCTCCTGCCTGCAAAGACTTGTCTCAGTAGGGAAGATTCCTAAGATTGCCGGAGCAATTAGTATGTGAAGAAGAGACGGAGCAAGAGCAGGAAATCAATCAATTGATGGAGACATTATAAATTGTCTTCCATGTTGGGACCCCGCTGGCGTTTCCCGCTCGCCGCTCTTCCCGCTGTCACATCTGTCCCCGGGCAGAACACAATCCCGGCACATGATTTGCGTGCCGCTTTGGCTTTTTGCCTCCATGTTTCCTTGGATCTCTCATTCTTCCTCTTTGTCACATGTTTTGCATGTTTTCTTGTTGGCTCCTGCGAAGAAGCGAGCGGAGGACGGGCCCCCAGGGGCCATGGCCTCCACGTACAAGATGTAGGTACAAGAACTGGAAGTCTCGCTCCGTGGGCTGCGATCATGAGGACACAGAGTCAGTGAATGATACATGGGGAGGAGATCCAGGGATAATATCCAAAGGGGAGGAGCTGACAACCTCTAAACTGACAACTCATTCCGCTGACAGCTTTAATATGCAAATAGAAGTCAGGGAAAAGGAAAGCGCGCGGGTCAATGTACAACCACAGCAAGCAAGATGGCGGCGCAGACAACTCCAGTGTGCAAGTGGTTGTCAGCAAACAATCACAGTAAAGAAATGGATGGGACTGATAACGGCAGCGTCAAGGGTGGAGCTGACAACCGTCAGGCGAGCGTGTAATCGGTCTATGTGTTGTTAGTGTGCACCACGTGTTGCACACGTAGACCTCCGACCCATCAGAGTCAGTGCACGCAGCTAAAACAAAGGCGGCTTTATCAGAGCTGGTTGTATAGCTGAGTGTGTGTGATTGGCATGTGTGTGTATGTATAGCAGAGCTGTGTGCTGATATGTGCGCACACTGTGAGGGGATCATACTGTGTGGTGGGTATGTCCTAAGGGTTCAGGTGACATGACTAAGCAGCAGAGAAGAGGCGAGAAGAGCAGGATAAGATCACATAAGTGTGCGTCAGAGCTGGGTATATAGCTGAGCATGTGTGTGTATGTACAGCAGAGCTGTGTGCTGATATGTGCGCACACTGTGGGGGGATCATACTGTGTGGTGGGTATGTCCTAAGGGTTCAGGTGACATGACTAAGCAGCAGAGAAAAGGCGAGAAGAGCAGGACACAAGCACATAAGTGTGCGTCAGAGCTGGGTATATAGCTGAGCATGTGTGTGTATGTACAGCAGAGCTGTGTGCTGATATGTGCGCACACTGTGGGGGGATCATACTGTGTGGTGGGTATGTCCTAAGGGTTCAGGTCACATGACTAAGCAGCAGAGAAGAGGAGAAAAGAGCAGGACACAAGCACATAAGTGTGCGTCAGAGCTGGGTATATAGCTGAGCATGTGTGTGTATGTATAGCAGAGCTGTGTGCTGATATGTGCGCACACTGTGGGGAGTATCATATTGTGTGATGGGGTCAGTGGAGGGGCATTATACAATACGGTGGACAATCTGAGGGGGGGAGGCAATTAAAGCTGCCCTGTGCTGTCTTGTTTTTTAAAGTTGGGAGATATGTGACAACCAATATGGCCGCTAATAGAGAATTTAGAGGGGTTGTCAGCCAGCAGGTGACAACTAGTTATGAGGCGATACATGACAGAAGTAACGGATGAGACAAGGCTATCGCTGAGGATGCGCTCCTTTGTGTCAGTCAATGACGCTCTTGCACATATTTGGACACCCCGTCGTCACTTCCTCTCTCACTAATCCTCAGTAAGGACCTTATGTAAGACCCGGAGTAACAATACATAATGGGAAATCACACCGGCGCCCAATTAACACCCTGCAGCCTCCACTCCGACTGTCACACTGATCATGACGTCAGTGCACCGAGAATCTGCGGATACAGATGTGGCAGAGCTGGTTGTCTCATTAGGTGCAGATGTACCCAACGTGGAGGTGTAGTGTGAGGGGGTGCACAAATTTCTTAGGACTGTAAAATTTTAAAAAAGCACTGAAAATCTGGAGTGGCCACATGCCCTAGACTACTAGCCGGTGGTCCTGACCTCCGGGAGAGCACCACTGTGAACTGTATTGGCATCAACATGACACCGCTGCAGTTGGATGATGTGGTAGAACAAAGAGCACCCACAGTATGATATCCCCACAGCCCCCCACACAAAGTATGATGTCCCCACAGCCCCCCACACAAAGTATGATGTCCCCACAGCCCTCACACACAGTATGATGTCCCCACAGCCCACCACTCACAGTATGATGTCCCCACAGCCCCCACACACAGTATGATGTCCCCACAGCCCCCACACACAGTATGATGTCCCCACAGCCCCCACACACACAGTATGAAGTCCCCACAGCCCCCACACACAGTATGATATCCCCACAGCCCCCACACACAGTATGATGTCCCCACAGCCCCCACACACAGTATGATGTCCCCACAGCCCCCACACACAGTATGATGTCCTCACAGCCCCCACACACAGTATGATGCCCCCATACACAGTATGATATCCCCACAGCCCCCACACGCAGTATGATATCCCCACAGCCCCCCACACACAGCATGATGTCCCCACAGTCCCCACTCACAGTAATAATAATAAATAATAATAATTTTATTTATATAGTGCCAACATATTCCACAGCGCTTTACAAATTATAGAGGGGTCTTGTACAGACAATAGACATTACAGCATAACAGAAATCACAGTTCAAAACAGATACCAAGAGGAATGAGGGCCCTGCTGCTCGCAAGCTTACAACCTATGAGGAAAAGGGGAGACACGAGAGGTGGATGGTGACAATTGATTTCGTTGTTCGGACCAGCCATAGTGTAAGGCTCGGGTGTTCATGTAAAGCTGCATGAACCAGTTAACTGCCTAAGTATGTAGCAGTACAGACACAGAGGGCTATTAACTGCATAAATGATGCAGTATGATGTCCCCACAGCCCCCCCCCCCACAAAGTATGATGTCCCCACAGCCCCCACACACAGTATGATATCCCCACAGCCCCCACACACAGTATGATATCCCCACAACACCGACACACAGTATGATATCCCCACAGCCCCCACACAGAGTATGATATCCCCACAGCCCCCACACACAGTATGATATCCCCATAGCCCCCACACACAGTATGATATCCCCATAGCCCCCACACACAGTATGATATCCCCATAGCCCCCACACACAGTATGATATCCCCACAGCCCTCACACACAGTATGATATCCCCACAGCCCCCACACACAGTATGATATCCCCACAGCCCTCACACACAACATGATTTCCCCACAGCCCCCACACACAGCATGATATCCCCACAGCCCCCACACACAGTATGATATCCCCACAACCCCCACAGACAGTATGATATCCCCACAGCCCCCACACACAGTATGATGTCCCCACAGCCCCCACACACAGTATGATATCCCCACAGCCCTTACACACAGTATGATATCCCCACAGCCCCCACACACAGTATGATGTCCCCACAGCCCCCACACACAGTATGATGTCCCCACAGCCCCCACACAGAGTATGATGTCCCCACAGCCCCCACACACAGTATGATGTCCCCACCGCCCCCACACAGAGTATAATGTTCCCACAGCCCCCACACACAGTATGATGTCCCCAAAGCCCCCACACACAGTATGATGTCCCCACAGCCCCCACACACAGTATGATGTCCCCACAGCCCCCACACAGTATGATTTCCCCACAGTGTAATGTCCCCACAGCCCCCACACACAGTACGATGTCCCCACAGCACCCCACAGTGTGATGTCCCCACAGCCCTCACACAGTATGTCTCCACAGTGTAATGTCGCCACAGCCCCCACACACAGTACGATGTCCCCACAGCACCCCACAGTGTGATGTCCCCACAGCCCCCACACACAGTATGATATCCCCACAGCCCCCACACATAGTATGATATCCCCACAGCCCCCACACAGTCTGATATCCCCACAGCCCCCACACACAGTCTGATGTTCGCAGAGCGCCCACACACAGTATGATGCCCCCACACACAGTGTAATGTCCCCACAGCCCCCCCACACAGTATGATGTCCCTACAGCCCCCAATACACAGTATGATATCCCCACAGCCCCCACACACAGTATGATGTCCCCACAGCCCCCACACACAGCACACAGTATGATATCCCCACAGCCCCTACACACAGTATGATATCCCCACAGCCCCCACACACAGTATGATGTCCCCACAGCCCCCACACACAGTATGATGTCCACACAGCCCCCACACAGAGTATGATGTCTCCACAGCCCCCACACACAGTATGATGTCCCCACCGCCCCCACACAGAGTATAATGTTCCCACAGCCCCCACACAGTATGATGTCCCCACACACAGTGTAATGTCCCCACAGCCCCCACACACAGTACGATGTCCCCACAGCACCCCACAGTGTGATGTCACCACAGCCCCCACACAGTATGATGTCCCCACACACAGTGTAATGTCCCCACAGCCCCCACACACAGTACGATGTCCCCACAGCACCCCACAGTGTGATGTCCCCACAGCCCCCACACATAGTATGATATCCCCACAGCCCCCACACACAGTCTGATATCCCCACAGCCCCCACACACAGTCTGATGTTCCCAGAGCGCCCACGCACAGTATGATGCCCCCACACACAGTGTAATGTCCCCACAGCCCCCCCACACAGTATGATGTCCCTACAGCCCCCAATACACAGTATGATATCCCCACAGCCCCCTTACACAGTATGTTTGTAAAAAATTAGTCTGCACTCAGCTAGTATACAGAAAGTGCTGGTGTAACGGACAATACAGTATGACCTTACACAGTATGACATCCACCCAGCCCCCCTTACACAGTATGATGTCCTTACAGCCCCCTTACATAGTGTGGTGTCCCCACAGCCCCCTTACATAGTATGATGTCCCCACAGCCCCCGTTACACAGTTTGGTGCCCCCACACACAGTATGATGTCCCCACAGCCCCCCCCCCACACAGTTTGATGTTCCCACAGCTCCCCACACACAGTTTGATGTTTCCACAGCTCCCCTCACACAGTATGATGCCCCCACAGCCCTCCACACTCAGTACGATGTCCCCACAGCTCCCCATACACAGTATGATGTCCCCACAGCTCCCCATACACAGTATGATGTCCCCACAGCCCCCCATACACAGTATGATGTCCCCACAGCTCCCCATACACAGTATGATGTCCCCACAGCTCCCCATACACAGTATGATGTCCCCACAGCTCCACATACACAGTATGATGCCCCCACAGCCCACCACTCACAATGATGCCCTATTAATCCCCCACACAGTATGAAGTGCGGAGCCGGGGTCCAGTCTTCTTATTACGTATTACTGCAGTAAGGAGACCAGAGTCCGGGGGGGGGGAAGATCACTGGCCGCCGCGTTATATAACAGTCGTGTGACCGGTTATAATGGGGTCACCGAGCGCATTCATCTCTGTAATTATAGGGTTGATCTCGGCCGTAATAACAATTACGGATCATCTGCAGGTCGTACACATCTCGCTGACCCAGATTCAGGATCGTCTACATGTCCATTGCCAGCCGCACCCCACTGGAAAGCTACAAATTAGGAGTGCACCCCAATGTCGCTCTCACACCCCACTATCAGGATGACACTCGTAGGACACAGCTGCAGGCCTTGTTACAGTGTGTCAGCGCCAGCACTGCAGCTGTGTGAGCGGGAGATGACCCAGTCACTGATTATGGGGCCCAGCAGCGATAATGTGACGTGCGAAGGTCGGGGACCCTGTTACGTAATACTAAGTTATTATGGTCAGGCGGCGGTGAGATCATGGTGGCGGGTGTGAGGACGATGAGCCGCCATCTGCAGACACTGACTCACCCCGGTGCCCAAACTGCATTACAAATGTATCTCGGGCCCCGCAAGCAACATAGGGCCCATTATTCCTGCGACCATTCATTTCCCATTAATCGTGCACTGTAAACTGGCTGCCGATCTCCTGAACAAAACGCTCGCTCAGTGAGTGATGAGATTGTGGGTCCCCGGTATCTCTGCGGCCCCCGCTGCTCTGTGTAGACCCCCAGACTCAGTATGTTACTGCACAGGTGATGAAATTGTAGGTCCCCGCTGTCTCTGCGGCCCCCACTGCTCTGTGTAGACCCCCAGACTCAGTATGTTACTGCACAGGTGATGAGATTGTGGGTCCCCGGTGTCTCAGCAGCCCCCGCTGCTGTGTGTAGACCCCCAGACTCAGTATGTGACTCTTTGGATGAGGAGATTGTGGGTCCCTGGTGTCTCTGCTGCTCTGTGTAGACCCCCGAAGTCAGTATGTGACTGTGCAGGTGATGAGATTGTGGGTCCCCGGTGTCTCTGCGGCGCCCGCTGCTCTGTGTAGACCCCCAGACTCAATATGTGACTCTGTGGATGAGGAGATTGTGGGTCCCCGGTGTCTCTGCTGCTCTGTGTAGACCCCCGAAGTCAGTATGTGACTGCACAGGTGATGAGATTGTGGGTCCCCAGTGTCTCTGCGGCGCCCGCTGCTCTGTGTAGACCCCCGGACTCAGTATGTGACTCTGTGGGTGATGAGATTGTGGGTCCCTGGTGTCTCTGCTGCTCTGTGTAGACCCCCGAAGTCAGTATGTGACTGTGCAGGTGATGAGATTGTGAGTCCCCGGTGTCCCTGCGGCCCCCCGCTGCTCTGTGTAGACCCCCGGACTCAGTATGTGTCTCTGTGGGTGATGAGATTTTGGGTCCCTGGTGTCTCTTCGGCCCCTGCTGCTCTGTGTAGGCCCCCGAAGTCAGTATGTGACTGTGCAGGTGATGAGATTGTGGGTCCCCGCTGTCTCAGCAGCCCCCGCTGCTGTGTGTAGACACCCAGACTCAGTATGTGACTCTGTGGATGAGGAGATTGTGGGTCCCCGGTGTCTCTGCTGCTCTGTGTAGACCCCCGGACTCAGTATGTGACTCTGTGGGTGATGAGATTGTTGGACCCTGGTGTCTCTGCGGCCCCTGCTGCTCTGTGTAGACCCCTGGAGTCAGAATGTGACTGTGCAGGTGATGAGATTATGGGTCCCTGGTGTCTCTGCGGCCCCTGCTGCTCTCTGTAGACCCCCAAAATCTGTATGTGATTGTGCGGGTGATGAGATTATGGGTCCCTGGTGTCTCCGCTGCTCTGTGTAGACCCCCGGAATCAGTATGGGACTGTGCGGGTGATGAGATTGTGAGTCCCCGGTGTCCCTGCGGTCCCCCGCTGCTCTGTGTAGACCCCCGGACTCAGTATGGGCCTGTACAGGTGCAATGTGTTTATTTAGGAGCAGAGCGGGAACAGGGAAGGAAGCGGCCGATCGCAGGTGCAGAACAAGAACCGGAACCGACACAATACAAGGAAACTGCGACAAGAAACAACTGAAGTTTTAATGAATGGACAGGGGAATGTTCAGCGAGATTACTGGTAGCGAGAAAACTGACACCATCATCACAAGTTTAATGACAAGGTCAAGTGCCAGAGATCCGGGGATATTGGGGGCATCATGAACGCTGAGACCGGCCCTGTCCTGAGGGATCAGGAGGTGGATAATGGGGGCATCTCCAGCTGTTACCATCATGTCGCCCAATAATTCATGTCTTACTCTGCAGAGCAGATTAATGACAATGTGTGTTCCTGCAGCCGCCACTAGAGGGAGCTCTGGACTGTGTATACACTGTATGCAGTCAACTCCAGAGCTCCCTCTAGTGGTAGTTGCAGGAAGACATAATTTAAGCTTTTTTTCATGCTCATATATATTTTTGATCACAGGGCCAGAAAATCATTTTATTTCACCTTTAAACAATAGATGAAACAATCTAGTGTGTCCCCCTCCCCCTATATGTAATGTCCATCTAAACCTATGCTCTTCTGTTATTTCTTGGTGGATATTAAGTCTTATCACAGACAGTGGAGGAAAGAATATCCTTCTGTGCTGCCCCAAATCTGAGTGGCCCTAGGCATGTGCCTCATCTGCCTCCATGCTGAGTACAGTGATTGGAAATTAGGCAAAAAGAAGCCTAAAAATTGTAGTAGAGACTCGTAACCTCTGTTATCATGTAGTGAAAACCGTGTTTTGACCTCATTGTGTGAATAGACCCTTAAAGGTGAACACCAGGTGCAGGAATCGTTGGTAGGTTATACAGTTATATTTCACAGTTAATGAAATGTGATAAATCAGTGTATGGGGCACAGTGTATGGGGCACAGTGTATGGGGGCACAGTGTATGGGGTACAGTGTATGGGGCACAGTGTATGGGGTACAGTGTATTGGGGCACAGTGTATGGGGCACAGTGTATGAGGGCACAGTGCATGGGGCACAGTGTATGGGGTACAGTGTATGGGGCACAGTGTATGGGGCACAGTGTATGGGGCACAGTGTATGGGGCACAGTTTATGGGGACACAGTGTATGGGGGCACAGTGTATGGGGGCACAGTGTATGGGGCACAGTGTATGGGGGCACAGTGTATGGGGCACAGTGTATGGGGCACAGTGTATGGGGGCACAGTGTATGGGGGCACAGTGTATGGAGGCACAGTGTATGGGGGCACAGTGTATGGGGGCACAGTGTATGGGGTACAGTGTATGGGGGCACAGTGTATGGAGGCACAGTGTATGGGGGCACAGTGTATGGGGGCACAGTGTATGGGGCACAGTGTATGGGGGCACAGTGTATGGGGGCACAGTGTATGGAGGCACAGTGTATGGGGGCACAGTGTATGGGGCACAGTGTATGGGGGCACAGTGCATGGGGCACAGAGTATGGGGGCACAGTGTATGGGGTACAGTGTATGGGGCAGTGTATGGGGCACAGTGTATGGGGCACAGTGTATGGGGCACAGTTTATGGGGACACAGTGTATGGGGGCACAGTGTATGGGGGCACAGTGTATGGGGCACAGTGTATGGGGGCACAGTGTATGGGGCACAGTGTATGGGGCACAGTGTATGGGGGCACAGTGTGTGGGGTACAGTGTGTGGGACACAGTGTATGGGGCACAGTGTATGGGGGCACAGTGTATGGGGGCACAGTGTATGGGGCACAGTGTATGGGGGCACAGTGTATGGGGCACAGTGTATTGGGGCACAGTGTATGGGGCACAGTGTATGGGGGCACAGTGTATGGGGGCACAGTGTATGGAGGCACAGTGTATGGGGGCACAGTGTATGGGGCACAGTGTATGGGGGCACAGTGCATGGGGCACAGAGTATGGGGGCACAGTGTATGGGGGTACAGTGTATGGGGCACTGTATGGGGCACAGTGTATCGAGCAGTTTATGAGGGCACAGTGTATGGGGCACAGTGTATGGGGGCACGGTGTATGGGGGCACGGTGTGTGGGGTACGGTGTGTGGAACACGGTGTATGGGGCACAGTGTATGGGGTCATTATGTACCATGGGATTGAGGGGTACAACGCAGTACATAAGGTCACAGCAATCAGTTCTGATGAAGGTCTGATTTTTAGGACCGAAACGTTAACAACTAATAACATCACCAATAAATTTAGTTTAATTCATCGCAACCTCTTCCTCCTGTGCAGTCTCTTCCTCCTGTGCAGCCTCTTCCTCCTGTGCAGCCTCCTCCTCCTGTGCAGCCTCTCCCTCCTGTGCAGCCTCTCTCTCCTGTGCAGCCTCTTCCTCCTGTGCAGCCTCTCTCTCCTGTGCAGCCTCTTCCTCCTGTGCAGCCTCTTCCTCCTGTGCAGCCTCTTCCTCCTGTGCAGCCTCTCCCTCCTGTGCAGCCTCTCCCTCCTGTGCAGCCTCCTCCTCCTGTGCAGCCTCTTCCTCCTGTGCAGCCTCTTCCTCCTGTGCATATTCTGGGTTTCGTACCAGTTAAGTCCTCACCTCTTGAGGCTCTTAGTCTCGGTCTTTGAATGTGGACGATGTTTTTATTCACTGACAGGGAGCTGAGATCTTGTGGGTGTTTTTTTGTGTTCTATAACTATAATACTCATTGCTTTATAATTTCTCACCATTTTTAATATTTCGGCTTTTTGTCAGTGATTGGAAACATTAATCACATTCTGGGGCTGAAATCTGAGATCTGACACAGTGTAACGAGTGCACCAGAATCAGCAGCGCAGCATTGGAACAGATATTCTGGCCTTTAATAATAAACCAGAGGGTTTCCATTCCCTGACAGCAAACAGTAATCCTGAAAACAGTGAAGAATAGAAACACAAAGTCTATTAGAAAGTTGCAGAATTTCATATGCATTCTCCATATAATATTGTACTGGCCCTTTAATTATAATATTATTGTGGCATTATAAGAGCAGGAGGTGAACGCAGTTCTGCAGGGTAATTGTAGAATTAACCTTTGTGATCTATAAACCTCCAGTGCTGCGTGCGATGGACTTTCTCTGTCATAACAACATTTATCTGGAAACACAATGATCGACGTCAACTCTTATTACGCAACGTGCTGCAATATCCTGACACTGCCGTAATATCACTGCCCGGGGTGGGGGACGTATAGCTCCCATGGAGGACAAGAACTCGTCTGGTACCGCTGATGCTACCTGTCATTTCCTGCAGTCATCCCACAATGCATCTAGATTCTTGTAGGGAGGAGACGTTAGCTACTTCCTTCCAAGCATTCCTTGTGTTTAAGTCTCTAACTTTATAAGATATAAATGGGAGTGAAGGTTTCGCTCAGACACATCCCAGACGGACAAATGAACATCTGGACATGTCTAAAGTCAGAAGAGAAATCTAAGTGCAAATTCCCTTTAAGAACTACATTTAAAGGCGACCTGTTAGGTGTCACAAATATGTATTTTTTCTACCCCAGTGTAAATGCCTCTGTTCTCCTGAATCCGGCGATGTTTTTCGTTTGTTTCTACGCCTCTCTGTTCCTGAGATATGGCCGCCTTTTCCCAGTATATAAATGTAGTTCCAACTGGGCGTGGTTCTGATGGAAACGCCCACAGAGAACATATAGTGACCACACCCACTAGATTTATATACAGGGAAGATGAGGCAATATCTCAGTAATGGAGAGGCGCAGGAACAAAAGAAAAACATCGCCGGATTCAGGAGAACAGCGGCATTTACACAAGGCAAAAATATGACATATTTATGGAAAGTGATGGATCCCCTTTAAAAAAGTTAGACCTCTACGAATCTCTCTAAAAATAAGGTGACCGCACTACAATGAGTTAATATCTCCTTGAATATAGTCACTTATCATTCCTGAGCGATGCGCACATGTACAACCTGGATGAGCCGCCCTTCTGGGGTGTCACGCGAGGACGGGGACACGGTAATCATGGCGGCTCATTATGCGCTGAGTAATCGCAAAATCATTTTTTATATGATGATTAATAAGAAAAGAAACCACAATATTTTCGATATCTCCTCAAGGCCAGAATTACTGGAAGCAATTATTAGCTGCAGAGTGGTAATTAAAGGGGCAGTAACATCAGACGATCACGGCGATCAGATGATTGAATGATTCCCAGCCGCCAAAAGTGTCAGTCCGGGGCCTGACATATCTGTCCGACAGAGGAGTAACTGCAGCCTGGAGATCCTGGGCTTCAATATTAAACCAAAAACGCCGCATCTGATGATGGAGGTCGGAATCAAGTGATCATTACGGCCCCTAAAATATTTATATCTTGGTAATTTGGGAATAAAAATCCAAACTGCTCCTCATATCTCAGGTTCCAGATAAGCAATGATGGAGTTGATCGGAGTCTCGCCTACGAATGCCACCACTACTAACGATGCAATAGCAGGATGGAGAAATGTGGCTTTTGCGCAGCTGCCTGGCACTGAGCGAGCTGTTTTCTCGTGGCGCTGTGTGCCGCTTTTTTATGTGTTTTTCGCATTTTTCCCAGACACCTGATTGCACAAGAGCAGTTAATGGCTGCTGGATATTTCGCGGTGACAGCTGATCGCTATCTGATGCAGACTAGAATTCAGGGAATGAGACGATGGAGGCCGAGAGGCGCTGCTGTCTGTCTGCCTCCGACCCCGGCTCTGGCTCCAGGCTGATTCTAGTCACATGCGGAGTAATCGAGGAGTTAACTGGCATTAACCTCATTATCCAAGAGGATATTTGTCGGTGATATTTTCATACCCCAGGCAGGATTTGCAGGATCTTTCCAAAAAATGATCTATCCTGTAAGAAAACATCCCGAAATATCGGTAACGAGGCAGATTTTCCATCAGTATTTACAGGCAGAAAATGCACCGTGTTTCCCAGTAACACCAAATCTCACCCATCTGCCTCGAAAAGTAAAAACCAAAGGGGAAACGGATCTGTGTGCAGGGTAAAATCTGCTGCAAATCTTCAACAAATTCAGCACAAAAAAAAACAAAGAGATTTTGCCACTGATTTGCTGCCAAATCCATCAGAAATCTCAGTCAAATGAATAAATCCTAAACTGGGGTACACACATTTGTTGTAGAATTTCAGTTGTAAAATCTGCACCAAACTATATTTTCACAGGGACTAGCGGTGGATACTGCGTCCTTCGTCTAACTAACTGAGATTCTGTGCTATCTTCCGGCATATCCGGACAGTCCTGCATTTAGGGGAAATCTGACTCCTATTAAACGACCCATAAACCTGATAAGTACTCCCTTTAGGTACATTGATGAAGGTCAAACCAGACCGAAACGTCTACTGTATGTACTTGTTTTCATTAAACCTTCACTGCACCAAGTGACCTGTGTGTGCCAAGTTTATCTACTACTATATACGGCTTGGGCACCTACTTGAGCACCACTAATTTAGTTGTGCCTACGAGCTTTATTTCTATATTACTGAGAGAGACACACAGACCTCACGTTCAGCCTATATTACTGGGAGAGAAACAGAGAGCTCACATCCAGCCTATATTACTGGGAGAGACACACAGACCTCACATCCAGCCTATATTACTGGGAGAAACACACAGACCTCACATCCAGTCTATATTACTGGGGGAGAGACACAGACCTCACATCCAGCCTATATTACTGGGAGAGACACACAGACCTCACATCCAGCCTATATTACTGGGAGAGACACACAGACCTCACATCCAGCCTATATTACTGGGAGACACACAGACCTCACATCCAGCCTATATTACTGGGGAGACACACAGACCTCACATCCAGACTATATTACTGGGAGAGACACACAGACCTCACATCCAGCCTATATTACTGAGAGAGACACACAGACCTCACATCCAGCCTATATTACTGGGGAAACACACAGACCTCACATCCAGCCTATATTACTGGGAGACACAGAGCTCACATCCAGCCTATATTACTGGGGAAACACACAGACCTCACATCCAGCCTATATTACTGGGAGACACACAGACCTCACATCCAGCCTATATTACTGGGGAGACACACAGACCTCACATCCAGACTATATTACTGGGAGACACACAGACCTCACATCCAGCCTATATTACTGGGGAGACACACAGACCTCACATCCAGCCTATATTACTGGGGAAACACACAGACCTCACATCCAGCCTATATTACTGGGAGACACACAGACCTCACATCCAGCCTATATTACTGGGGAGACACACAGACCTCACATCCAGCCTATATTACTGGGGAGACACACAGACCTCACATCCAGCCTATATTACTGGGAGAGAAACACAGACCTCACATCCAGCCTATATTACTGGGAGACACACAGACCTCACATCCAGCCTATATTACTGGGAGAGACACACAGACCTCACATCCAGTCTATATTACTAGGAGAGACACACAGAGCTCACATCCAGCCTATATTACTGGTGGAGACACACAGACCTCACATCCAGCCTATATTACTGGGGAGAGACACACAGACCTCGCATCCAGCCTATATTACTGGGAGAGACAACCAGACCTCACATCCAGCCTATATTACTGGGAGAGACACAGAGCTCACATCCAGCCTATATTACTGGGAGAGACACACAGACCTCACATCCAGCCTATATTACTGGGAGAGAAACACAGACCTCACATCCAGCCTATATTACTGGGAGACACACAGACCTCACATCCGGCCTATATAACTGGGAGAGACACACAGAGCTCACATCCAGCCTATATTACTGGGGAGACACACAGACCTCACATCCAGCCTATATTACTGGGAGAGACACACAGACCTCACATCCAGCCTATATTACTAGGAGAGACACACAGAGCTCACATCCAGCCTATATTACTGGTGGAGACACACAGACCTCACATCCAGCTTATATTACTGGGGAGAGACACACAGACCTCACATCCAGCCTATATTACTGGGAGAGACACCCAGACCTCACATCCAGCCTATATTACTGGGAGAGACACAGACCTCACATCTAGCCTATATTACTGAGAGAGACACACAGACCTCACATCCAGTCTATATTACTGAGAGAGACACACAGACCTCACATCCAGCCTATATTACTGGGAGAGACACACAGACATTACATCCAGCCTATATTACTGGGAGAGAAACAGAGAGCTCACATCCAGCCTATATTACTGGGAGAGACACACAGACCTCACATCCAGTCTATATTACTGGGGGAGACACAGAGACCTCACATCCAGCCTATATTACTGGGAGAGACACACAGACCTCACATCCAGCCTATATTACTGGGAGAGACACACAGACCTCACATCCAGCCTATATTACTGGGAGACACACAGACCTCACATCCAGCCTATATTACTGGGGAGACACACAGACCTCACATCCAGACTATATTACTGGGAGAGACACACAGACCTCACATCCAGCCTATATTACTGAGAGAGACACACAGACCTCACATCCAGCCTATATTACTGGGGAAACACACAGACCTCACATCCAGCCTATATTACTGGGAGACACAGAGCTCACATCCAGCCTTATATTACTGGGGAAACACACAGACCTCACATCCAGCCTATATTACTGGGAGACACACAGACCTCACATCCAGCCTATATTACTGGGGAGACACACAGACCTCACATCCAGACTATATTACTGGGAGACACACAGACCTCACATCCAGCCTATATTACTGGGGAGACACACAGACCTCACATCCAGCCTATATTACTGGGGAAACACACAGACCTCACATCCAGCCTATATTACTGGGAGACACACAGACCTCACATCCAGCCTATATTACTGGGGAGACACACAGACCTCACATCCAGCCTATATTACTGGGGAGACACACAGACCTCACATCCAGCCTATATTACTGGGAAACACAGACCTCACATCCAGCCTATATTACTGGGAGACACACAGACCTCACATCCAGCCTATATTACTGGGAGAGACACACAGACCTCACATCCAGTCTATATTACTAGGAGAGACACACAGAGCTCACATCCAGCCTATATTACTGGTGGAGACACACAGACCTCACATCCAGCCTATATTACTGGGGAGAGACACACAGACCTCGCATCCAGCCTATATTACTGGGAGAGACAACCAGACCTCACATCCAGCCTATATTACTGGGAGAGACACAGAGCTCACATCCAGCCTATATTACTGGGAGAGACACACAGACCTCACATCCAGCCTATATTACTGGGAGAGAAACACAGACCTCACATCCAGCCTATATTACTGGGAGACACACAGACCTCACATCCGGCCTATATAACTGGGAGAGACACACAGAGCTCACATCCAGCCTATATTACTGGGGAGACACACAGACCTCACATCCAGCCTATATTACTGGGAGAGACACACAGACCTCACATCCAGCCTATATTACTAGGAGAGACACACAGAGCTCACATCCAGCCTATATTACTGGTGGAGACACACAGACCTCACATCCAGCTTATATTACTGGGGAGAGACACACAGACCTCGCATCCAGCCTATATTACTGGGAGAGACACCCAGACCTCACATCCAGCCTATATTACTGGGAGAGACACAGACCTCACATCTAGCCTATATTACTGAGAGAGACACACAGACCTCACATCCAGTCTATATTACTGAGAGAGACACACAGACCTCACATCCAGCCTATATTACTGGGAGAGACACACAGACATT
Organism: Ranitomeya variabilis; assembly: GCF_051348905.1. NCBI lineage: Eukaryota > Metazoa > Chordata > Amphibia > Anura > Dendrobatidae > Ranitomeya > Ranitomeya variabilis. Next base: position 21,554,743 of record NC_135233.1, read on the forward strand.
ACATCCAGCCTATATTACTCGGGGAGACACACAGACCTCACATCCAGCCTATATTACTGAGAGAGACACACAGACCTCACATCCAGTCTATATTACTGAGAGAGACACACAGACCTCACATCCAGCCTATATTACTGGGAGAGACACACAGACATTACATCCAGCCTATATTACTCGGGGAGACAGACAGACCTCACATCTAGCCTATATTACTGGGGAGAGTCACACAGACCTCACATCCAGCCTGTATTAGTGGGAGAGACACACAGACCTCACATCCAGCGTATATTACTGGTAGAGACACACAGAGCTCACATCCAGCCTATATTACTGGAGAGACACACAGACCTCACATCCAGCTTATATTACTGGGAGAGACACACAGAGCTCACATCCAGCCTATATTACTGGGAGAGACACACAGACCTCACATCCAGCCTATATTACTGAGAGAGACACACAGACCTCACATCCAGCCTATATTACTGGGAGAGACACACAGACCTGATATCCAGCCTATATTACTGAGAGAGACACACAGACCTCACATCCAGCCTATATTACTGAGAGAAACACACAGACCTCACATCCAGCCTATATTACTGGGAGAGACACACAGACCTCACATCCAGCCTATATTACTGGGAGAGATGCACTGACCTCACATCCACCCTATATTACTGGGAGAGACACAGACCTCACATCCACACTATATTACTGGGAGAGACACACAGACCTCACATCCAGCCTATATTACTGGGAGAGACACACATACCTCACATCCAGCCTATATTACTGGGGGAGACACACAGAGCTCACATCCAGCCTATATTACTGAGAGAGACACACAGACCTCACATCCAGCCTATATTACTGGGGGAGACACACAGACCTCATATCCAGCCTATATTATTACTGGGGGAGACACACAGACCTCATATCCAGCCTATATTACTGGGGGAGACACACAGACCTCATATCCAGCCTATATTACTGGGAGAGACACACAGACCTCATATCCAGCCTATATTACTGGGAGAGACACACAGAGTTCAGATCCAGCCTATATGACTGTGGAGAAACTAGAACTCCCAGCATTCATGTGGATGTCAGGACATACTAAGGGTATGTCTCCACGTTCAGGATTGCATCAGTCTTTGGTCAGGATTTTATGCAAGTAAAATCCTGACCAAAACTGCACTTGAGGTCACTGGCAGGTCACCTGTGGTGTACCTGCGTGTTTTGCTCATAGTAGCAACATGCAGCGTTTTGAAAAAACGCACAACGCATGCGTTTTTAAACGCATAGTGGAGTCTGGATTTCATGAAATCCCATCCACTATGCTGTAACATCTGGACGCTGCGTTTTTGACGCAGCAGAAAAACGCAGCGTCAAAAACGCAGCGTTACCTGAACGTGGAAACATACCCTAAGAGTTGTAGATTCACTGCAGGTTGGAGCCATTACAAGCAGTCCTTTCGGCTGCCATTTGGCTATTCTGTTCTTGAACCAGAAGGATCAGGATGAACGGTAGGTGAAATTTATTGATGTTACCCTACAATACTGGTCCGTACCATTCAGCTTCAGTAGATATGTGACACTGCTGATGTGTTCACCGCGGTCTTCGCTGTTTCCTCCTTTCTCATATCAATCAGTCGTCTTATACCAAGTGAGAGAGAGGTGAGCGGGTTCAGGGCAGGTAACTGATTCATCACTGACTGTATGACAGGAGCCCCGAGGCTCAGACAAGAGCAACACCATCATCATCAGCAGCAGCAGCCGGGGTAAACAAAGCGCCCAATGTCTGCTCCACAGTCACCCTGCCCGATACCACGGGCGAGACTGGGGTCACCGGGCGTCTTCACCTCTGAAAATAAGACCTGAGCAAAAGAGTTACTATTATATGTTATTAGTTATCTATTATCTATCTATTATCTGTTTATTATCTACTAGATGGTGGCCCAATTCTAACGCATCGGGTATTCTAGAATATGTATGTCCGCGTAGTATATTGCCCAGCCACGTAGTATATTGCCCAGTGACGTAGTATATTGCCCAGCCACGTAGTATATTGCCCAGTGACGTAGTATATTGCCCAGTGACATAGTATATTGCCCAGTGATGTAGTATATTGCACAGCCACGTAGTATATTGCCTAGTTACATTGTATATTTCCCAGTTACATTGTATATTGCCCAGTGACGTAGTATACAGCAGAGCCACATAGTATATTGCTCAGTTACGTAGTATATTGCCCAGTTACATAGTATATTGCCCATTGACGTAGTATATTGCCCAGTGACGTAGTATACAGCACAGAGCCACGTAGTATATTGCACAGCCCATGTAGTATATTGCCCAGCTATGTAGCATATTGCCCATCCACGTATGACACAGGTTAAAAAAATAAAAAAATAAACATATAATCACCTTCCGCAGGCGCGTTGTAGCTCTGTCGCCTGTGTGGGGTGCAGGCGGCATCTTCCGGTCCCAGGGTGTGATGACGTCGCGGTCACGTGACCGTGACGCAGTCACATGACCGTGACGTCACCGCAGGTCCTTCTGCCAGACGATCCGTGCCACCGGATCGTGCTGGTTGCATCGCGAGGAGCGGGAAAGGCGGCGTAGGTGAGTATATAATCGTTTTTTATTTTTTTTAGTATTTTTAACATTAGATGTTTTTACTCTGCCATTCTTCCTTGCAGATCCTCTCCAGTTTCGTCAGGTTGGATGGTGAACGTTGGTGGACGCCATTTTCAGGTCTCTCCAGAGATGCTCAGTTGGGTTTAGGTCAGGGCTCTGGCTGGGCCAGTCGAGAATGGTCACAGAGTTGTTCTGAAGCTGCTCCTTTGATATTTTAGCTGTGTGCTTAGGGTCATTGTCTTGTTGGATGGTGAACCTTCGGCCAAGTCTGAGGTCCAGAGCACTCTGGAAGAGGTTTTCATCCATGATATCTCTATACTTGGCCTCATTCATGTTTCCATCAATGACAACCAGTCGTCCTGTCCCTGCAGCTGAAAAACACCCCCATAGCATGATGCTGCCACCACCATGCTTCACTGTTGGGATTGTATTGGACAGGTGATGAGCAGTGCCTGGTTTTCTCCACACATACCGCTTAGAAATATCACCAAAAAGGTCTATCTTCGTCTCATCAGACCAGAGAATCTTATTTATCATAGTCTGGGAGTCCTTCATGTGTTTTTTTGTAGCAAAATCTATGTGGGCTTTCATATGTCTTGCACTGAGGAGAGGCTTCTGTTGGGTCACTCTGCCATAAAGGCCCGACTGGTGAAGGGCTGCAGTGATAGGTGACTTTGTGTAACTTTCTCCCATCTCCCTACTGCATCTCTGGAGCTCAGCCACAGTGATTTTGGGGTTCTTCTTTACCTCTCTCACCAAGGCTCTTCTCCCACGATTGCTCAGTTTGGCTGGACGGCCAGGTCTAGGAAGACTTCTGGTGCTCCCAAACTTCTTCCATGTAAGGATTATGGAGGCCACTGTGCTCTTAGGAACCTTGAGTCCTACAGAAATTCTGTTGTAACCTTGGTCAGATCTGTGCCTTGCCACAATTCTGTCTCTGAGCTCCTTGGCCAGTTCCTTTGCCCTCATGATCCTCATTTGGTCTGACATGCACTGTGAGCTGTGAGGTCTTATATAGACAGGTGTGCGCCTTATATCAAGTCCTATCAGTTCAATTACACACAGTTGGACTCCAATGAAGGAGAAGAACCATCTCAAGGAGGATCACAAGGAAATGGACAGCATGGGACTTAAGGTACCTTCACACATAACGATTTCGTTAACGATATCGTTGCAACGTCACGATTTTTGGTGACGTAGCAACGATCCCGCTAACGATCTCGTTATGTGTGACAGCGACCAACGATCAGGCCCCTGCTGGGAGATCGTTGGTTGTAGGGAATGATCAGGACCATTTTTTGGTCGCTGATCACCCGCTGTCATCGCTGGATCGGCGTGTGTGACGCCGATCCAGCGATGTGTTTGCAGCACCCCAGAGTCCTGGTTGTTGCAGTGCTGTGGCTCCGCCACTACGGGGAGCTATGGTGCGTCTGATTGCACTAGGGAGTTTCTCTGATCAGGTACACTCACACCACACTTCACACTCCGGCCACCAGGGGGGGTGGTCCTATCTAGTAGGCCACTCCTCACAACTCTGGTAAAACTGGGGGTTGGACAGGAAGACAGGGAGAAGTAGCTGGGAAGAGCTAGTGAGAGGACCTGTCAGGGATGGGATCCTGGCAGACTCCTCAGAGCAGAACTAACCAGTAAACAACGGGAATACAGAAAAGGAGAAATACCAGAAGGAGTCCTGCTGTTAGACCGAGGCAACATCCTTCTGAGGCGCAAATAGTCGGTGGCCGGAACGCCGAGCAAGTAAGAGACTTTAAGTGCATTGCAAACCACGGCCGGACAGCTAATTACAGGTTGGCTGTCTCACTTAACACCTAAGCAGACAACGGAGGCAGCTGTGGGAGAGGGGCGACTCTAGGGTCCCGGAAGAACTCCAGGCCTACCCCGTCATACGGGTGCGTCCTACCATATCATCTGGAGGACGGAGAAAGAACAAACATCAGAGACAGAAAGAAACAGTTGTGAGGACTATCCCGGGAGCTCAGCAGGGAAGAACTACAACACACAGCGCTAGAAGGTAGATACTGATTCCCACCTGTGAGGAGAACTCCTGATGTGTCGTTGGACCGGCCGGTCTCTGAAAACCCAGTTAACAGCGCTCTGGACTGAGGTCTCCAACATCTTCAGTAAAGAGGTAAAGAGACTGCAACCTGGTGTCCTCATTATTTACCGCGACCTGCACCGTTACAACACCACTTATTGCACCGGACGTCCCCCACTGACAGACAGGGCCACGGACCGGGTCTAGCCACCGTGACAACCCCAGGACTGAGATCTCAGAGGCCCGGCTCCGGGTACCCCTCGGCCCTGCGGCGGTGCGGGGGCGCTCCAAACTTGGCGTCACGAACAGGATCTACTTAAGCCTGAAGAATCAGGTCATGTGTGCCTTGGAACTGTGATTTATCGTGCTTGGACTGTACTTTATTGAGAGAACTGTGTGCTACTGCTTGCCGCGGAGAGTTACCGCCAAAATTCGCCATTGCCGCGCGCGGAGGGAGGCGCCTTAGCTACGTGGGCGGGATCAGCCAAAAGAAGCGCGGAACGGAAAGCGCGGTAAGGCGCCAATCCCGGAAGAGGAACTCCGACCCCCAGCAGGTTAGTGGGAGGAAGGGACAGACATGTCTGAGTCGGGAGGAGAGGAGGTGGCGGTCGCAGCCGCGGACGCAGGGGCAGCTCCGGTCCCCGCAGCGGGCGAAGCCGCAGCCCTAATACCGCCACTGGCTGCCGCAGAGCCCGCTGCCCCCATCAGCCAGTCGGACACCGCCGCTAACGCAAAAGCCATAATGCCCTTCTCCATGCCCTACCTGCCCGGAGCGACCTGGCTCCCACGATACTCTGGGGAGGCGCATACATTCACTGACTTTAAAGAAGGGCTCTGCAGCCTGCTCGAGTTCTATCCCCTAACCGAGCCCCAGAAAGTCCATATGATAACCGGTCAACTCTTTGGGGCGGCTCTGAGAGAAGTGAAATCCTGGCCCGCTGAGGATAAAGGAATTGCACAACAGATTTTTGCCAAGCTTAAAGCCACCTTTGATACTCGCACTGCCACAGAGATTAAACTGACTTTCTATGGATGCAAACAGAGGTCGCAGGATAGCTTACGGGACTATGCCCTTAATCTCCAGGAAGCGATGCGGGCCATTAAGCAGAGTGACCCCGGCAGCATGCAGGATGAGGATAAAATCCTGAAGGAGCGGTTCATCGAGGGGCTCCTGTGCAGTCACCAGCGGGGCCAATTGCACTTCCTGGCCATGCAAAATCCAGACTTGACTTTTGCGCAGTTTAAAGATAAAGCTATCCAGGCATTGCAGGAGCGGCAGCCCAGCCGCGCAGTGCCACCCAGGCGCCCCGCTCTCACCTACCACCAGGAGGTGGCATCGGATACCCCAGTTGCCGCGGAGGCCGACGCCCAGAGCTTCGAGGACGACTCCCCTGCAGGACTCCGTCTCCAGATGCAAGAGCTAACCAAGAGCGTTGCTGCCCTGGCCCGGACGGTGCAATCCCTACAGGAGGCCCCCAAAGAGAAGATCCAGTTGGCTTCCAGCCCGGAGGATGTCCCTTGGATGCGACGGAGGAGGACTCCGCCGACCAGGAGCCGGCCCGACGATCGCTTCCACCAGGATGGACGACCCATCTGCCGCCGCTGTCATCAGGTGGGCCATCTTGCAAGGTACTGTCCTTTAAACGAGCAACCCCTGGGGCAAAGGGCCAACCCCCAGGAGTAGGACGGTCAGGCCCGCAGCATTGGAGAACCAAGTATATTGGAGGACGACCAGTTCTCCCTGTAGTGATTGATGGAATCCCCTTGAATGCTTTGCTGGACACCGGTTCTCAGGTGACGACTATACCTTACGTGCTCTACAAACGGTATTGGGAGGACGCTGATATTACTCGTGGCCCTGACGATGATTTCACCATAATCGCCAGTAATGGTCAGCCGTTGCCACAAGTGGGGTATAAGGAGGTCACCATCAAAGTGGGGCGGGTGGAATTGAAAGCCCAAGGGATTGTGATTGTAGATATTGATCGTCGAGAATGTAATCCCATGATGACTCTTGGTACTAATGTTATAGAAAATTGTCTTGCAGAAGTGATTGTTTTGTTGCAACAGGTGGCAGAAAACGCTGGCCACAGTGAGCAACGTGCCCTGCAGAAGGAAATCAGAGCTCTGATGCAGAGACAGCAGGTAGAGCTGACTGGTGGTGAGATTGGTCGTGTCACTGTAAGTGATTCAAACCCCATCGCGATACCTCCCAAGAGTGAAATGTTAATATGGTGTCGAGCAGCCATAGGCCTCAGGGGTAAGGACTACCAGGCCTTGGTGGAACCTGTATATTCAGACAATAGGCCTACTGTTCTGACAGCCCGGGGGGTGGTTGACGTCCGACAGGGGAGAGTGCCCGTACGTGTCCTCAATTGTGGGGAGGAAGAGGTCCACCTAACCAAGTATACCACGCTCGCCAAATTGTTCACTGTCAATAATAGTGTAATACAGACACCTGAACCCTTGGTCCCGTCAAACGTGGCGGAGAACAAAGGTTCTGCAGAGCACTCGAAAGACTGGTGTCGGGAACTGCATGTGGGCACTGACTCCACCCCGTCTCATCAAATACAGGGGGCTTACAGGGTGGTACACGAGTACGAGCAGGTATTCAGCAAACACCCCTCAGATTTTGGGCAGGTGAAAGGGATCCAACATCACATCCCCACGGGAGATCATCGACCCATAAAAGAGAGATATCGCCCTGTACCCCCAGCTCATTACCAGTGTGCCAAGGACATGTTGCGGGAAATGAAGGAGGCTGGGGTGGTGAGAGACAGCTGTAGCCCCTGGGCAGCTCCGTTAGTCCTCGTTAAAAAGAAAGATGGTACAATGAGGATGTGTGTTGATTACAGGCAGTTGAATCGCATTACACATAAGGACGCATACCCACTGCCCAGGATAGAGGAATCTCTGGCTGCTTTAAAATCTGCTAACTACTTCTCTACCTTAGATCTCACCAGTGGGTACTGGCAGGTTCCTGTAGCGGAGGCAGACAAGGAGAAGACGGCCTTCACGACACCAATGGGTCTCTGCGAGTTCAACTACATGCCCTTCGGACTGTGCAATGCTCCAGGAACGTTCCAGAGGATGATGGAGTGCTGCCTGGGACACATGAACTTTGAAACTGTGCTGCTGTATTTGGATGATGTCATTGTCTTCTCTAAGACCTACGAAGACCATCTGAAGCACCTGGCCGAGGTGTTCGAAGCCCTGTCCAAATTCGGCTTAAAGGTGAAACCGTCCAAGTGTCATCTGCTCAAACCTAAAGTGCAGTACCTGGGCCATGTGGTGAGCGCTGAAGGAGTGGCCCCAGACCCCGACAAGGTCACAGTGATCAAGGACTGGCCAAAGCCTAGTGACCTCCACGAAGTCCGGCAGTTCCTCGGGTTGGTAGGTTACTATCGGAGATTCATTAAGGATTTCACCAAGAAGGCCGCACCCTTGCAAAATCTGCTGGTGGGCCAACCAAAGAAGACCAAGGGGAGGAAAACCCCCTTTGATTGGAACGAAGAGCTGGAGGAATCCTTCACCTGTTTGAAGTCGGCACTGACGGGAGAAGAGATACTGGCTTACCCCGAATACGATCAACCGTTTGTGCTGTACACAGATGCCAGTAATGTGGGATTAGGAGCCGTGCTGTCCCAGGTTCAGAACGGCAAAGAAAGGGTGATCGCTTACGCCAGCAGGAAACTCCGTCCCACGGAAAGGAACCCTGACAACTATAGTTCCTTTAAGCTGGAATTCCTGGCCCTCGTCTGGGCAGTGACAGAGAGGTTTAAGCACTACCTGGCCTCCGCGAAATTCACCGTCTTCACGGACAACAATCCGCTAACGCATCTGGGTACTGCCAAACTCGGGGCTTTGGAACAGCGGTGGATGGCCCGGCTGTCCAACTATGATTTCACCATCAAATATCGGGCAGGACACCAGAATGCCAATGCCGATGCTCTGTCCCGAATGCCCAATCTACCAGAAGTGGGAGAAGACCCGGAGGCACTTGAAGAGGTGGAGCTGCCTGCCTTCCATCGCCCCAAAGCCACTCAGAACTCTCACCATGTGAAGAACAGGCACAAGAACCAACCGGATGCCACGCTGAATCCCCTGCCCCACCACGGATGGGCAGAAACCCAGGGCAGTGACCCCGCGGTCCGTCAGGTGAAGGAACTCTTGACGCAGGCTGGGTTGCACCCTGGCCCAGATGATCCACAAGAAACTCAACAGCTGTGGAAGGGGAGAAGCAAACTGTTTATCCATGATGGCAAGTTGTGCAGGAGGAGCATCGACCCACGTACTCATGAATTGGTGTGGCAGATAGTGGTGCCAAGGCGAGATGCGCCCATGGTTCTGGGAGCCTACCATGATGGAGCCGGACACTTCGGATGGAGGAAGCTGGAGAAGCTGCTCCGAGGGAGGTTCTATTGGATTGGCATGAAGAGGACCATTGAGAAGTGGTGTCGAGAGTGTGGTCCGTGTAGTCTGCGAAGGAAGGACCGTGACAGTCAACGGGCTCCCCTGCGGCCTATCATCACCAAACGGCCGCTCGAACTGGTCGCGCTGGATCATGTGAAGCTGACGCCTAGCCGGTCGGGCTATATCTACGCCCTTACCATCGTGGACCACTACTCCAGGTTTTTGGTGGTTGTGCCTGTCAAGGATCTAACAGCTAGGACTGCCGCCAGGGCCTTCCAGCAGCACTTTTGTAGACCCCATGGCTACCCAGAGAAGGTACTGACCGATCAGGGGCCTGCATTCGAAGCGGAAGTGTTCCAAGAATTCTGCCAGTTGTACGGGTGTAAGAAGATCAGAACTACACCGTACCACCCCCAAACCAACGGGATGTGCGAGAAGATGAACCAGGTAGTAATCGATTTATTGAAGACCTTGCCTGTGGAGGAACGGAACCTGTGGCCGACAAAGTTGCCTGACTTGGTGGATATGTACAACCACATCCCAGTAAGTTCCACCAACTGTACTCCAGCGTACCTGATGCGAGGAAGGTCTAGTCGGTTACCCGTTGATCTGGACATGGGGGTCCTAGTACCCGAAGATACCTCGCCGGAGGCAGATTGGGATACAGAAAGGCAGCGAAGATACCGCGAAGTACAGGAGTGTGTGGAGAGAAGTCTCGCCCAGGCTAGGCAGAAACAAGAAAGGGACTACAATCAACACGCTCCTGCGATTCCCCTGTCACCTGGTGAGCAAGTGCTTAAACGAAAGAGGAGGTTACACAAGCTTGATGACCAATGGGAAGCGGAACCGTATACCATCTTGCCATCCGACTTCGACAACACTAAGGTCTGTCTCATCAGCAAGGACAGAGGGGAGACCTCGACAGCGGTATCCAGGGATCACCTTAAGGTCTGCCCCGATAAGTTAAAAGAGAGGGGCACGGCCCCAGAAATCTCCCCGCCGGTGGAAAAGGAGAAGATGTTCCATACTGTCCTTGGTGACTTTCCCCAGTCCTGGACTCAGATAAATCAGGCCATCGCGGTACCTGTTCTAACGTTTCCACAGCCGGACCCACCAGAAACAACGGTGGTACCAGATCATCCGGTCCCGCAACCTCAACAAGCCTTGCCTGAAGAAGCCATGCCAACCGTTGAACCGGCAAATCCTCCCTCTGCTATCAGTGAGCCTGCCGTGCCCACTGTTGATAGCAGCAGCTCTGAGAGCCCCAACCTGCCAGTGCTACCCAGACTCACTAGAAGTGTAGTTAGAAAACAGCGCACTACACCAGCGGTAGCAAGCATAGCGGGCCCTGTTAGGCCAATAGCAACCCCTGCGCTGCGAAGGTCCACACGCAGCACTCAAAATCAAACTCCCCTCCGCTACAAAACTTGGAGGTATTGATAGGGCTGCTATGTAATTGAAAATGTTTGTATGCATATCCTTTTGTTACAGGTTTTTAAATGGACACTAGAGTAATGGACGGTGAATTGCTCAAAAACTTCCACAAGGGGGGCCCCTTTGTTTACCCGGGGTCCCCGCTGTTTCAACCACTGAACTGAGAGTCATAAACTGTGCATGACCAAACTTTCGCAACGTTCAAGAATCCTCACCTCCCGTAAAGGGAAGCTCTGTTATGTTCAATTGTTATGCTATTTCAAAAATTTGTGTGTTTTCTGTTAACATGTATTATTGTTCTTGTTTTCCCAGTCCCGGAGTACTGGATTTAACCGGGGGGGAGTGCAGCACCCCAGAGTCCTGGTTGTTGCAGTGCTGTGGCTCTGCCACTAAGGGGAGCTATGGTGCGTCTGATTGCACTAGGGAGTTTCTCTGATCAGGTACACTCACACCACACTTCACACTCCGGCCACCAGGGGGGGTGGTCCTATCTAGTAGGCCACTCCTCACAACTCTGGTAAAACTGGGGGTTGGACAGGAAGACAGGGAGAAGTAGCTGGGAAGAGCTAGTGAGAGGACCTGTCAGGGATGGGATCCTGGCAGACTCCTCAGAGCAGAACTAACCAGTAAACAATGGGAATACAGAAAAGGAGAAATACCAGAAGGGGTCCTGCTGTTAGACCGAGGCAACATCCTTCTGAGGCGCAAATAGTCGGTGGCCGGAACGCCGAGCAAGTAAGAGACTTTAAGTACATTGCAAACCACGGCCGGACAGCTAATTACAGGTTGGCTGTCTCACTTAACACCTAAGCAGACAACGGAGGCAGCTGTGGGAGAGGGGCGACTCTAGGGTCCCGGAAGAACTCCAGGCCTACCCCGTCATACGGGTGCGTCCTACCATATCATCTGGAGGACGGAGAAAGAACAGTAGAGACAGAAAGAAACAGTTGTGAGGACTATCCCGGGAGCTCAGCAGGGAAGAACTACAACACACAGCGCTAGAAGGTAGATACTGATTCCCACCTGTAAGGAGGAACTCCTGATGTGTCGTTGGACCGGCCGGTCTCTGAAAACCCAGTTAACAGCGCTCTGGACTGAGGTCTCCAACATCTTCAGTAAAGAGGTAAAGAGACTGCAACCTGGTGTCCTCATTATTTACCGCGACCTGCACCGTTACCACACCACTTATTGCACCGGACGTCCCCCACTGACAGACAGGGCCACGGACCGGGTCTAGCCACCGTGACAACCCCAGGACTGAGATCTCAGAGGCCCGGCTCCGGGTACCCCTCGGCCCTGCGGCGGTGCGGGGGCGCTCCATGTTCACTTGTAACCAGGGTAAACATCGGGTTACTAGTCACTAGTCAGTGCGGGAAGCTGACGGCGGGGGACGTGACAGACATCAGAAGGTGAGTATGTAGTGTTTTTTTTTTTACTTTTACGCTGGTAACCAGGGTAAATATCAGGTTACTAAGCGCGGCCCTGCACTTAGTAACCCGATGTTTACCCTGGTTACCCGGGTGCTGCAGGGGGACTTCGGCATCGTTGAAGACAGTTTCAACGATGCCGAAGTCGTTCCCCTGATCATTGGTCGCTGGAGAGAGCTGTCTGTGTGACAGCTCCCCAGTGACCACACAACGACTTACCAACGATCACGGTCAGGTCATATCGCTGGTCGTGATCGTTGGTAAATCGTTTAGTGTAACGGTACCTATAAATATGAGTGTCTGAGCAAAGGGTCTTTATACTTATGACCATGTGATATTTCAGTTTTTCTTTTTTTATTATATTTGCAAAAATTTCGACATTTCAGGGGGGTTTTTTTTTCAGTCAAGATGGGGTGCAGAGTGAACATTAATGTGAAAAAATGAACTTTTTTGAATTTACCAAGTGGCTGCAATGAAACAAAGAGTGAAAGATGTAAAGGGGTCTGAATACTTTCCGTACCCACTGTATATATATATATCTATCCTCTATTTATCTATCAATTATCTATCTATCTATCTATCTATTACACAGGTCAACAAAAAAAAAAATGTTTCTGGTGTCCAAAATATTTTAATGAATTTGGGGTATTTTTGGGGTGCTGATTCTGAATATGTCATCAGTTTTGCCAGATTGGCTCAAGTTTTTGACATTTTTGGTATCTTATTTATAGCACTTGTTGGTAAATGCGACGCATCATCTCATTAATTTCTTTGGATTAGTACTTGAACTGAGCAGTTCTCAATATAGTTTTGTGTTAATTAGTGTTCTAAAAGTTTGTTCATAGCTTGATTTTTGCACTAACTTTATGTTGTTGTCTGTTTTCCAGTGAAAAGCATGAACTCATCAAGAAGAAGTTGTCTTAACGATCCAGACTCATTCTGTTACATTTGTGGTGAATACACACTGCCAAAACATAGAAGAAACATAACGGATTTCGTAAAAAAAAGTGTATTTTGCCTATTTTGGGGTTATGCTTGGGGACCAAGACAAGTTTTGGGCACCACACATAGTGTGCAAAGCATGTATCGAATTATTACGAAAATGGAGCAAAGGACAAAGAAAAAGCTTCAAATTTGGTGTTCCAATGGTGTGGAGAGAGCCAAAAAATCATCATGATGACTGTTATTTCTGGTAAACACAGGTACAGGCACATCTTCACAATGAGGGACAGGCCTTCTTGCAGATTCCATGTTACTCCCATTTTCGTTTCTTATGCTTATTGAATCCTTGCACTTGCACTGCACAGAAATAACAGTCATCATGATGATTTTTTGGCTCTCTCCACACCATTGGAACACCAAATTTGAAGCTTTTTCTTTGTCCTTTGCTCCATTTTCGTAATAATTCGATACATGCTTTGCACACTATGTGTGGTGCCCAAAACTTGTCTTGGTCCCCAAGCATAACCCCAAAATAGGCAAAATACACTTTTTTTACGAAGTCTGTTATGTTTCTTCTATGTTTTGGCAGTGTGTATTCACCACAAATGTAACAGAATGAGTCTGGATCGTTAAGACAACTTCTTCTTGATGAGTTCATGCTTTTCACTGGAAAACAGACAACAACATAAAGTTAGTGCAAAAATCAAGCTATGAACAAACTTTTAGAACACTAATTAACACAAAACTATATTGAGAACTGCTCAGTTCAAGTACTAATCCAAAGAAATTAATGAGATGATGCGTCGCATTTACCAACAAGTGCTATAAATAAGATACCAAAAATGTCAAAAACTTGAGCCAATCTGGCAAAACTGATAGCATATTCAGAATCAGCACCCCAAAAATACCCTAAATTCGATGAAATATCTTTGGCACCAAAAATGCTGTTGACCAGTGTTATCTATCTATTATCTATCTATCTATCTATCTATCTATCTATCTATCTATCTATCTATCTATCTATCTATCTATCTATCTATTATCTATCTATCCATCTATCTATTATCTATCTATTAACTGTCTATCTATCTATCTATCTATCATCTATCTAATATCTATCTATCTATCTATCTATCTATCTATCCATCTATCTATTATCTATCTATTATCTATCTATCTATCTATCTATCTATCTATCTATCTATCTATCTATCTATCCATCTATCTATTATCTATCTATTAACTGTCTATCTATCTATCTATCTATCTATCTATCTATCTATCTATCTAATATCTATCTATATATCTATTGTCCTGTGTCATTTCTTCTGTATATTTCCCATATTAGGACATTTATCCTGGATATTTCCGTTCGGTGGATAATGTGGAATAGACAGATATTTCCTCCTGTTCTATAAATTCCTTCATATGAATTCCCCGTGTGATCGGCCGCAGACTATAAATACTCGGCTCCTTCACCACTTCCTCAAGTTTAAGGTTATGGGTCTTTATCATTAGGAAAAGTCCTTGTGACAGCAGAACTGTGGGCGCAGGGTGCGGCCCCCCGCCCGGCCCGGGCACATCTGCTGCAGATGCCGACATCACATGAAGGGCTATTTGTAGAAACAGGCGGACGGTGGATGGAGGGCTCGTGGTCCAGGAGGAAGGTCAGCGAGGGTGCACAGGGTTAAACAGGACATTTCTGAGAAAATTAGAGGGTTTTTTTGTTCCTTTTTTAAAGGGCAAAATCAAAAATAATCTGATATGTGACATCCGAGGAACCGCAGTGACCTCGGTCCATATCACGGCCCAATAATGATCATAATACGGATGTGACTGACGGATCAGACGTTTGTTCTGGGCTCCGGCATTACTGGTTCTGTTCTTGTGAATTCTTATACATTCAGAGTAGGAGGAATGTCACTTGGTAACAGAACCGACCCCGGCACCTCTGTGCCATCACTGTGCCCATGTAATGGCACCAGACACGAATGCGCCCACACGATGCCAGTGCCCATACAGCAGTGCCCCCCATATCAGAGCCAGGTGTATTAGCGCCCTATAATACTCTGATTATAATGGTACTGTGCACCCAGATAATTATACCATCCGGGGCCATAATACCACGTCTACCAAGGCTTACCGCATATTGTAGTGCCGGTCACATAAGCACCCACACACATAATCATGCCATCTATATCAGGAGCCATATAAAGATCCTATTATATCACACCCATATTATAGTGCCTATAATTAGTGCCAATATAATAATACCATCTATATAAGCAGCCATATAATGATGTAGGATGACATCAGAGAGATGAAGCAGAATGCCACCACGTGTGACATTGCCCCACCTCGCCACCCGCCTGATGTCACTATTACGTCAGACGGATCACGTAGTGTGGTCTCCCCACTATCACCCCCTGGGGACACGTGAGGTCATCTTGGTACAGTTTTACACAAACAACCCTATCCACGCAGGTCCAGAGAGGCACAAGGAGTAAGAGGATGTGGCCCACGCAGTCACTAACGTGGCACCACACTCGCTCACAACCCTGACAGGCTGAGAGGCCACTTTCACTAGCACTAGTAAAACAGAGCTCTGCCGGCATGGTAGAACTGCCACAAGTTTCTCGTTAGACATAGGCCCGGTCCGTTAACAGGATTACATATGGAGCCAGAAACCAGCCCCGGTAGCATGGAAAGTTAAACCGAGAAATGGAGGTGTGGATTCATGGATTGAGATCAAAGAGAGGCCCACGGTTAACCCCTTAACGTCCACTGACGGACACAGTCCTTCATCGCTGGGTGTCAGTTCCCACTCCAGAACGGACTGTGGCTGTCATGCATTTAAACTCTCACCGGGTGTAAGCACGCAGTGACAGTTGAGTGCTGACAGCTGTCTGTGACAGCTGAGTGGCAAGGGAAGAGATGCGGGGACCCATGCTGTCAGACTCCGCACCCAGATCGCTGTGATCAGTCAATCAATCTGACTGATCGATCACAACATGATCACCCAGGAGATGCTAAAATATCAGCACTTCCTGCCCGATCAGTGCAGCAGCTCAGCTCTGCCAGTCACTGGGCGTCTGCATTAACAGCCAGCAGCGGTGTCAGCGCCGCCCCTGGCTGTTAACCCCCTAAATGCTGCAAACAAGCGCGATGGCAGCATTCAGGAGACAGGCAGAGGGACAGGCTCCGGCTTTAAAGCCCCACTGCCTACTTGGTGTCCTAGGTAGTGGACCTCACTTATACCCAACTGGCACTTTTCTGGCTTAATGGTCAAGCCTGCCTGGCGAATCCGCCTGAGCACCTGCGCCAGATGCTCTAGCTGGTCCTTCCAGGTGGGACTGAAGATGGCAATGTCATCCAGGTATGCAGCCGAGTACCCTTTAAGTCCCTTGAGCAGCGTGTTGACCATCCGCTGAAAAGTGGCAGGAGCATTCTTCATGCCAAATGGCATCACTGTTGATTGATACAGTCCGAATGGAGTGTTAAAGGCAGAGCATTCCCGTGCCTCGTGGCTCAGAGGAATCTGTTAATATCCCCAGATCAGATCCACGATGGTCAGGTACTTGGCCCCGGCCAACTGATCGGAGAGGTCATCAATGTGTGGCATTGGGTGAGCATCAGTGACTGTGACAACTTTGAGCCCCCTGTAGTCCATGCGAGGCCCAAGCGTTGCTGGATGGTTGGATGACCAACAGCTACAGCATCTCATCAATCTCCTGGCACATGTGCTGCTGCACCTCCAGGGAGACCCAATATGATGCACGCCACATTGGGGGGTTATCACCGGTGTCTACGTGATGGACGGCCAACTCTGTCCTTCTGGGCTTGTTACTGAACAAATCCCGGAAGGGGCTGTAGGGTTGCCCACAGCTGAGACCCTTTGGTCCGACAAGAGCTGGTGACAAACCTCCACATCCTCAATAGTCCCATTCGCCCTAGCCTGGCAGAGCATATCTGGGAGGGTCTCTGCCTCTCCCTCTTCTGGCAGGTTGCATATTGGAAAGGCGCAGGACCCCCACTTATGATGTGCCTTCATCATGTTCACGTAGAAGACCTTCCGCCTTACCCGGGCGTGGTCCAGGGTGACCAGGTACAGTATTGAGTTGAGCTGCTCGAAGGCGGAGAACCCCGTTGAGGTCTCCAGAACCTCCGGTAGGCAAATAGTAGGTATGGGAGGTACCGCTCCCAGTTGCGCCCATGGGAGTCGACCAACATCTTAAGCATCCACTTCAAGGTTCCACTGAACTGTTCGCACAGGCTGTTGGTCTGTGCTTGGTACGGGCTGGTCACCAGATGTTGCACCTGTATTTGCTTACAGAAGGACTCCATCAGCTGTGCGCTTTACACAAGCATTTAACCCCTTTGGGTGACTCCCCTCATGCCCTCTGGGCTGAACCTAATTTCACTGCCCTTGCCTCTGGCAGCTAAAAACTCCTGAACCTAAGATGAGTTTTAACTCTTTAATGGACGGATCTAGGGAGGTAGTTTTGGTGCCATTGGATCTGGCCAGGCCCCTTCTATGCGTTAAGACCATACACAGCTTTGCTATTTGGTTTCTACTGGCTGTTCTATGTATAACTATGCCCCTGGGTGCTAGAATGAGTCGAGACCCATGCGGGCGTTCACAATGTTCTGGGGATCTCAGAAATATACACGATGTACTGCTAGGATGAATAGTATCGCCATAACACCTTATGAAATCATAGCTGACTTAACATAGCAGTTTAGACTGCATGGTACCCAAATAGCAAGCAAGCCTTTTGTTCTGAGCTTAGCTGGCTGAAGATGAGAGATCTGTCACTCACAGCCTTTTGATGCTTGACCCCCTCTGCTACTGCTAGCTGCACACTGAAGGGGGTCTAGCTGTTCTGTTACAGCTGCATACTGAAGGGGGGCTTATAATCCAATGCACAGAGGATACAAACGATTGGCATAAAATTATATCTTCAATATTCTTCACACCTCCCCTTTTAGAGGGGACTAGGGGGCAGCACTTTCCGATGTTCCCCCAGGCGCCTATTTGCAACCTCCCCTTGTCAGGATAACCCATTCACATTACCGTGGACACGGCCCTTGTGTGGCAAATGGTGAAGTGGTACTGCTGGAGGGCATGGCTTTTGTTCTGAGCTTTGCTGGCTCAAGGTGTGAGATCTGTCACTCGCAGCCTTTTGAAGCTTGACCCCCTGCCAATCAGGATACAAACAATTGTCATGAAATTATATCTCCAATATTCTTCACAGATACTATCATATTGTCACCCATCTCACCGTGCCAATCATTACTGCCAATATAATAAAACCATCTATATAAGGAGCCATATAATGATACCATCTATATAAGTAGATATAATGCTATGTATACTATTACCCACGGTATATCATAGTGCACTTATTAGTGCTCATATAATAATGCCATCTATGTAAGGAGCCATAGAATGATACTATTATATTACACCTATGTCATACTGCCACTTATTAATGCCCATGTAATAATATGATCTATACAAGGGACCATATAATGATACTATTATGTTGCACCTATATCGCTGTTTCATTAGTGCCCATGTAATAATACCATATTTATTGGGAGCCATATAATGGTACTGCGCACCCATCATCTATATTAGGATCCATATTATGATATTATGTCTACTAGGGCCTATATCATATCATGAGTGCCCATATTATTATATCACTTATATTAGGAGGAAGAACATGATACTCTTATACTACACCCATATGATTGTGCCAATCATTAGTGCCCACATAATAATACCATAGAATAATACTATGTTAATTATCACCCATATCATACTGCCAATTACGTTCGTGCCCATATAGTAAGACCGAATACATTAAAATACATTTTAAGTTTCATTGAAGAGATTTTATCCCATTTAGGCTCGGACAAGGAGCAGGGGGTGAAGGCCCAGAAGTCGGGGTCTATAAGGAGGACATCAGGGTGACACTATGATACTGAGCCATGATATTGTGTTTATCAGGAAGCGTTTTTCCACCTCACAGCTGGCAGAGCGTTACAATGTGGCATATCTTGCTTACACCTGCGCCATTTTTATTATCACTGTTTCCCCTACTGAGATGAAAAGTGAAAGATTACAGAAGTTGTCAGACTGCAGTCCGGACCCCCAGCATCATCCTGGACCCCCAATATCAGTCTGGATCCCCACCAGCCCAGAACTGAAATCTGAGGATTAAGGAAGCCACAAATTAACACACAGTTCATCTTTGCTGAGACCTGTCACTTCAGGTGATTGCTCCGAATAATCTGTCCTGTGTACATGGGGGAATAACAATAATAATAATGTAGTACTGTACATGTTCAGAAGCAGAATCATGGAAGATATTACACAGCATTACTGAGCGGTGGAGCCGTGAATTCAGCACTGGGAGTGAGATCAATACTGGAAAGCAGAAGCACAGAGGACATTTTACAGCAGTACTAGGCATTGTAGATGTGAATCCAGCTCTGGCATGAGATATAACACTTACTAGAAGGCATCAATTTGAAGGACATTTTACAGCAGTATGGGCATTGAAGATGTGAATCCAGCTCTGGGGAGAGAGAAATCACTTACTAGAAGCTATAAAGCAGCAGCAGGTGCTCAGAGAAGAATATACAGCAGTATTGAGCAGTATGGCTATAAATCTAGCTCCCTGTAAAGCTAAAACACTTACTAGAAAGCAGAAGCTTGGAGGACATTTTACAGAAGAACTGGGCATTGTAGCTGTGAATCAATCTCTGGAGAGAGACAAATTACTGGAAACTAAAAAGCAGCAGGAGGAGCAAAAGGTAAAATATATAGCAATTATGAGTAGTGTAGCTGTAAATCTAGTCCCTTGGTGAGCTAAAGCACTTGCTAGAAAGCAGCAACTTGGAGGACATTTTAGACCAGTACTGAGCATTGTAGCTGTGAATCTATCTCGTGGGAGAGATACATTGCTGCAAACTATAAAGCAGAAGCATGAGCAAAGATGAAAATATACAGCAATACTGAGCAGTGTAGCTGTAAATCTAGTTCTTTGGTAAGCTAAAGCACTTGCTAAAAAGCAGCAGCTTGGAGGACATTTTTCAGCACTACTGGGCATTGTAGTTTTGAATCCAACTCTGGGGAGAGATAAATCACTTACTAGAAACTATAAAGCAAGAGCAAACAGGATAATATACAGCAGTACTAAGCAGTGTAGCTGTAAACACTTACTATAAAACAGCAGCTTGGAAGACATTTGACACCAGTTCTGGGAGTTGTAGCTTTGAATCCAGCTCTGAGGAGAAATAATTAACTCACCGGAACCTATAAAGCAGCAGTAGCAAAAGAGGATAATATATAGCAGTACTAAGCAATGTAGCTGTAAATCCAGCTACTCTGTCAGATAAAACACTTGCTAGAAAACAACCAGTACTTTATTTTTTCTGACTCCCTTCTGTACAGTCTCTTGTCCCTTTTCTCCCCCCTCCTCACCTCTCCATAGACTACAATAGGCAGCTGTAATCTGACCTTTCAGTGAGCTCGCAGTCCATTTTGTTGTTACCAAGACAGATTTTTAGCATTTTTTTCACAGTGATGAGATCAGGAGGCGAACCAGGAGAAGTGGCTCATAAGTGAAGGAAGAAGTAGATTTCTTTGGTAAGATGTATTACAGAGTTTCCTATATTGGTTTGTATATGGATTTATGCATCAGTGCACACAGCTCAGATGTCAGCCAGCCGAATAGGCCGATTTTGGTTGGTTTTGGTTGAACAAATGCACGCTCAGCAGAACTGACTGTTCTGTGCTGGAATTAATGAAGTTTTCTGGATTATCAAATGTCCGATTATAGGAATTTCACTGTAATTTGAGCCAGAACCGGCTGATGGCACTAGAAAGACTGGTCACGTGTGTAATACGTGCATGATGGAAGCATGACATCATCACTGACAATGTGTGTGTAGCAATGGAAACGTGATGACATCATCATTGCATAGTGGCAATGTAGCAAAGTGAAATGTGATGACATCATCATTAATTCTCTATATGTAATACTAGAAACATGATGACATCATCATCATATGGCGGAAATATGATGTAATGAAAAGTGATGACATCATATGTGTGTAATACTAGAAACGTGATGACATCATTGGCGATACCTTTTCAATATATGTGACCACTTTTAGGCATCGATGTCTTGGAGGTTGTTGACTGCGGCTCCCATGACCAGACCCCCTAATTTCAGGACCCCCCATTCTACGCTCCATACGCACATATGGACACCAAGGCTCTGCCTAATGATGGAACTTCCGATTATCACACACAAGAAACCTTCCAGGGACGCTGCTTTCTGTGAAGCTTCGGTGACACCCAGAAAATCCTTTCCGGAAGGTCTCCCCTTTTTTTGGCGGCAGTCTCCCAGTTGGAATAAAATACACTTTGTATACGTTTTTAAGGTTATCAAAGGTCAGCTAAAAGGAGTGTGTCAAAAGACTCAGACTACAAAAAGGGTTTGTTTGTAGTCTGTCACTATGGAGACACATTGGTCTGCAGGAGAGCTGTATACACAAAACGGCAGAAGACTAGTGATGAGCGAATATACTCGTTACTCAAGATTTCTCGAGCACGCTCGGGGGTCCTCCAAGTATTTTTTAGAGCTCGGAGATTTCGTTTTCTTCGCCTCAGCTGAATGATTTACATCTATGCAGCCGTCGTGCTCTTTGCTTTCCCAGACTCCTGAATGGCAGATCCACATACAACAGCAGTGATTCCTCACCAATGGTGGAATACCTGGAAGATTCCTGTTCAGGAGCCTTGGAGAGCAGCAGCCGTAGTGGTGCTGGATGACGCAGCTTCTCTCATCCTCCCGGTTTGGCGTCAGAGTCCAGTTTATCCTGTTCGTCCAATAATCAGGATAATTTTAATGAAGGTATTCATAGGAAATGTATCCGGTCTGCGGGGCTCAGGTATGTGCTGAGGGTGGAGAGGCCGAGAGTCAGCGCTCAGGTATACAAAGTATGCGGCAGGTATGTAATAACCGTAACTGTGCACGCGTCCTCACGCTCCTACACGTCTATCTCACATATCAGGGGGAAACGTGGTGTAAACGCATCACTGAGAGGTCTGAGGACGGGAGAAAGGGGCAGGGTGTGCCCCATAAATGCCCCATATGCCCCCATACAGTAAGGGCCTAATCCTCCGATGTCCCCATAAGTGCCACATATGCCCCCATACAGTAAGGGCCTGATCCTCCGATGTCCCCATAAGTGCCGCATATGCCCCCGTACAGTAAGGGCCTGATCCTCCGATGTCCCCATAAGTGCCGCATATGCCCCCGTACAGTAAGAGCCTAATCCTCCGATGTCCCCATAAGTGCCGCATATGCCCCCCTACAGTAAGGGCCTAATCCTCCGATGTCCCCATAAGTGCCACATATGCCCCCGTACAGTAAGGGCCTGATCCTCCGATGTCCCCATAAGTGCCGCATATGCCCCCGTACAGTAAGAGCCTAATCCTCCGATGTCCCCATAAGTGCCACATATGCCCCCCTACAGTAAGGGCCTAATCCTCCGATGTCCCCATAAGTGCCGCATATGCCCCCGTACAGTAAGAGCCTAATCCTCCGATGTCCCCATAAGTGCCACATATGCCCCCATACAGTAAGAGCCTAATCCTCCGATGTCCCCATAAATGCCCCATATGCCCCCATACAGTAAGAGCCTAATCCTCCAATGTCCCCATAAATGTCACATATGCCCCCATACAGTAAGAGCCTAATCCTCCGATGTCCCCATAAGTGCCACATATGCCCCCCGTACAGTAAGAGCCTAATCCTCCGATGTCCCCATAAGTGCCACATATGCCCCCATACAGTAAGAGCCTAATCCTCCGATGTCCCCATAAGTGCCACATATGCCCCCCCTACAGTAAGGGCCTAATCCTCCAATGTCCCCATAAATGTCACATATGCGCCCGTACAGTAAGAGCCTAATCCTCCAATGTCCCCATAAATGTCACATATGCCCCCGTACAGTAAGAGCCTAATCCTCCGATGTCCCCATAAGTGCCACATATGCCCCCATACAGTAAGAGCCTAATCCTCCGATGTCCCCATAAGTGCCACATATGCCCCCCCTACAGTAAGGGCCTAATCCTCCAATGTCCCCATAAGTGCCGCATATGCCCCCGTACAGTAAGGGCCTAATCCTCCAATGTCCCCATAAGTGCCACATATGCGCCCATACAGTAAGAGCCTAATCCTCCGATGTCCCCATAAGTGCCGCATATGCCCCCATACAGTAAGGGCCTAATCCTCCGATGTCCCCATAAGTGCCACATATGCCCCCGTACAGTAAGATCCTAATCCTCCGATGTCCCCATAAGTGCCACATATGCCCCATACAGTAAGAGCCTAATCCTCCGATGTCCCCATAAGTGAAGCATATGCCCCCGTACAGTAAGGGCCTAATCCTCCGATGTCCCCATAAATGTCACATATGCCCCCATACAGTAAGAGCCTAATCCTCCAATGTCCCCATAAATGTCACATATGCCCCCGTACAGTAAGAGCCTAATCCTCCGATGTCTCCATAAGTGCCGCATATGCCCCCATACAGTAAGAGCCTAATCCTCCGATGTCCCCATAAGTGCCACATATACCCCCATACAGTAAGAGCCTAATCCTCCGATGTCCCCATAAGTGCCGCATATGCCCCCGTACAGTAAGGGCCTAATCCTCCAATGTCCCCATAAGTGCCACATATGCCCCATACAGTAAGAGCCTAATCCTCCGATGTCCCCATAAGTGAAGCATATGCCCCCGTACAGTAAGGGCCTAATCCTCCGATGTCCCCATAAATGTCACATATGCCCCCATACAGTAAGAGCCTAATCCTCCAATGTCCCCATAAATGTCACATATGCCCCCGTACAGTAAGAGCCTAATCCTCCGATGTCTCCATAAGTGCCGCATATGCCCCCATACAGTAAGAGCCTAATCCTCCGATGTCCCCATAAGTGCCACATATACCCCCATACAGTAAGAGCCTAATCCTCCGATGTCCCCATAAGTGCCGCATATGCCCCCGTACAGTAAGGGCCTAATCCTCCAATGTCCCCATAAGTGCCACATATGCGCCCATACAGTAAGAGCCTAATCCTCCGATGTCCCCATAAGTGCCGCATATGCCCCCATACAGTAAGGGCCTAATCCTCCGATGTCCCCATAAATGCCGCATATGCCCCCGTACAGTAAGGGCCTAATCCTCCGATGTCCCCATAAGTGCCACATATGCCCCCGTACAGTAAGAGCCTAATCCTCCGATGTCTCCATAAATGTCACATATGCCCCCGTACAGTAAGATCCTAATCCTCCGATGTCCCCATAAGTGCCACATATTCCCCCGTACAGTAAGGGCCTAATCCTCCGATGTCCCCATAAGTGCCACATATGCCCCCGTACAGTAAGAGCCTAATCCTCCGATGTCCCCATAAGTGAAGCATATGCCCCCGTACAGTAAGAGCCTAATCCTCCGATGTCCCCATAAGTGCCACATATGCGCCCATACAGTAAGGGCCTAATCCTCCGATGTCTCCATAAATGCCGCATATGCCCCCATACAGTAAGAGCCTAATCCTCCAATGTCTCCATAAATGTCACATATTCCCCCGTACAGTAAGGGCCTAATCCTCCGATGTTCCCATAAATGCCACATATGCCCCCGTACAGTAAGAGCCTAATCCTCCGATGTTCCCATAAATGCCACATATGCGCCCATACAGTAAGGGCCTAATCCTCCGATGTCTCCATAAATGCCGCATATGCCCCCATACAGTAAGAGCCTAATCCTCCAATGTCCCCATAAATGTCACATATTCCCCCGTACAGTAAGGGCCTAATCCTCCGATGTTCCCATAAATGCCACATATGCCCCCATACAGTAAGAGCCTAATCCTCCGATGTCCCCGTAAATGTCACATATGCCCCCGTACAGTAAGAGCCTAATCCTCCAATGTCCCCATAAGTGCCACATATGCCCCCATACAGTAAGAGCCTAATCCTCCGATGTCCCCATAAATGCCGCATATGCCCCCGTACAGTAAGGGCCTAATCCTCCGATGTCCCCATAAGTGCCACATATGCCCCCGTACAGTAAGATCCTAATCCTCCGATGTCCCCATAAATGTCACATATGCCCCCGTACAGTAAGAGCCTAATCCTCCGATGTCCCCATAAGTGCCACATATGCCCCCATACAGTAAGGGCCTAATCCTCCGATGTCCCCATAAGTGCCACATATGCCCCCGTACAGTAAGATCCTAATCCTCCGATGTCCCCATAAGTGCCGCATATGCCCCCATACAGTAAGAGCCTAATCCTCCGATGTCCCCATAAATGTCACATATGCCCCCATACAGTAAGGGCCTAATCCTCCGATGTCCCCATAAATGTCACATATGCCCCCGTACAGTAAGAGCCTAATCCTCCGATGTCCCCATAAATGTCACATATGCCCCCGTACAGTAAAGGCCTAATCCTCCGATGTCCCCATAAATGTCACATATGCCCCCATACAGTAAGGGCCTAATCCTCCGATGTCCCCATAAGTGCCACATATGCCCCCGTACAGTAAGGGCCTAATCCTCCGATGTCCCCATAAGTGCCACATATGGCCCCATACAGTAAGATCCTAATCCTCCGATGTCCCCATAAGTGCCACATATGCCCCCATACAGTAAGAGCCTAATCCTCCGATGTCCCCATAAGTGCCACATATGCCCCATACAGTAAGGGCCTAATCCTCCGATGTCCCCATAAATGTCACATATGCCCCCATACAGTAAGGGCCTAATCCTCCGATGTCCCCATAAGTGCCACATATGCCCCCGTACAGTAAGGGCCTAATCCTCCGATGTCCCCATAAGTGCCACATATGGCCCCATACAGTAAGGGCCTAATCCTCCGATGTCCCCATAAATGCCACATATGCCCCCATACAGTAAGGGCCTAATCCTCCGATGTCCCCATAAGTGCCGCATATGCCCCCATACAGTAAGGGCCTAATCCTCCGATGTCCCCATAAGTGCCGCATATGCCCCCATACAGTAAGGGCCTAATCCTCCGATGTCCCCATAAATGCCACATATGCCCCCATACAGTAAGGGCCTAATCCTCCGATGTCCCCATAAGTGCCGCATATGCCCCCGTACAGTAAGAGTCTAATCCTCCGATGTCCCCATAAATGCCACATATGCCCCCGTACAGTAAGGGCCTAATCCTCCGATGTCCCCATAAGTGCCACATATGCCCCCGTACAGTAAGATCCTAATCCTCCGATGTCCCCATAAGTGCCGCATATGCCCCCATACAGTAAGGGCCTAATCCTCCGATGTCCCCATAAATGCCACATATGCCCCCATACAGTAAGGGCCTAATCCTCCGATGTCCCCATAAGTGCCACATATGCCCCCATACAGTAAGGGCCTAATCCTCCGATGTCCCCATAAGTGCCGCATATGCCCCCGTACAGTAAGAGCCTAATCCTCCGATGTCCCCATAAGTGCCGCATATGCCCCCATACAGTAAGAGCCTAATCCTCCGATGTCCCCATAAATGTCACATATGCCCCCGTACAGTAAGATCCTAATCCTCCGATGTCTCCATAAATGTCACATATGCCCCCATACAGTAAGAGCCTAATCCTCCGATGTCCCCATAAGTGCCACATATGCCCCATACAGTAAGGGCCTAATCCTCCGATGTCCCCATAAGTGCCGCATATGCCCCATACAGTAAGGGCCTAATCCTCCGATGTCCCCATAAGTGTCACATATGCCCCCATACAGTAAGAGCCTAATCCTCCGATGTCCCCATAAGTGCCACATATGCCCCATACAGTAAGGGCCTAATCCTCCGATGTCCCCATAAATGTCACATATGCCCCCATACAGTAAGAGCCTAATCCTCCGATGTCCCCATAAGTGCCGCATATGCCCCCATACAGTAAGATCCTAATCCTCCGATGCCCCCGTACAGTATCGGTCTGTCATCCACAGTTTCACGCCACTCTATAATCACTTGTGGGATAGTGAGGCTTTGTGTCAAATCATCCCGGTGGTCTGGGGTCGTCCTCATGTTCTGATAGTTAAAGGGGTTATTGGATTCTACCCAAATGGTCCCAGACAATGGTAAATTAACACTTCAGGCAAAACTGATACATTGTGTTAGTCCAGGTTCCGCAGGGGCGGAGCATGAGAAAGATTCTTGCACCCCTGTGCTTGGATGCCAGGCTCCGCCCCAGCGGCCTGCACTCGGTAAAACACAATGTATCAGTTTTTGCCTGGAGTGTCCGGCTAAGGATGGTGCTGATGACGGAGACACTTCTTAGTACCTGGTCTGACCCTACCCTGAGGCTATGCTCACACGTTGCATTTTGCTGCTTTTTTTCTGCAGGTAAACCCTGCTCTCTTGGCAGTAAAGAAGCCACTTACAAAAAGCTGGCCTTGCTGAGATTTTTGGCGTTTTTGTTGTCTGTTGTGCATCCTGATAAGGTTTAGTGCCCCCCAAACATCATGATGCAACTTCCTGAGGGTTTGTGCACCAAAAACTCAGCAAAACCTGATACCTGCGTTATTAATTTTTGCACTTATTGCTTTCTATGGGAGAAAAAACCTTGAATGAGGTGACCTGCTGCAGTTTTCCAAATCAGTCATGAAATGAAAACCAATGTGTGTGCGGGAGATTTCTGACCTGTCAACTGTCGCTGGTCCTGTAGAACGCAGCTTAAACTTCGCATTAAAAAATGCTGCAAAAACGCAGAGTGTGAACACAGCGTAAATCTCAGACAGAGGGTGGGCACGGCCAGCGACTTGGTCACCTGTATGATTTCTGGTTGTCAGATGTGCCCCCGCACTCCCCCACCCAGGAAGAGACACGTGCACAGAGTTTTTGATACGTTTTTATTTTCCGGTGCGGTTTCCCTGCAGCCGTCAGTCAGTGCCGGGTTTGGAGCATTATCCATCAGAAGTGACCGGCAGCCTCAGCAGAAATCAGGGGAAGAGTCTTCAGTCTTCAGTCTTTTCTTTGTAATTGGACCGGCTCCAAAAATCCTCGAAAATCTCGGTGTGCAGATAGCCCGAAGACGGAGTTACTGGCCCCATGAAGCGTCAGGATCGCTCCTTGTTACGCCGCCGCGGCTCCGCACTGTGCGTCGCGGAGCATCCGAGGTCAGCGGGACGAGCGGCTGGAGGGAGTTTTCCTCCGGAGCCTCTTATGAAGGAGAGAACAGGAATCCCAAATCTCACTGTACAAATAAACGCAGCAGTTTGTATGAAATAATGTGTTCTTCACGTGAAGGACGCGATGTCCTGGCTGCAGCGCTCCCGCTTCCTCCTGGCCGCCCGCCAGCCTCTCCGCGCTGCGCCTCACCAGCGGCCGCCATCGCCAGAATCGCCTTCTTGTCCTCAGATGGAATCTCACAGGATGGAAACATTATCACCCCGATACAATGTATCCCCAGCTGATCTCTAGACATGTAGGGGTTAAACAGGGACAGGAGTGGGGCTGAGCCGTGTATCTAATCTCACCCTGTGTGATACTGTCTGCTGAGCCGTGTATCTAATCTCACCCTGTGTGATACTGTCTGCTGAGCCGTGTATCTAATCTCATCATGTGTGATACTGACTGCTGAGCTGTGTATCTAATCTCATCATGTGTGATACTGTCTGCTGAGCCATGTATCTAATCCTATCCTGTGTGATACTGACTGCTGAGCCGTGTATCTAATCCTATCCTGAGTGATACTGACTGCTGAGCCTTGTATCTAATTCTCTCCTGTGTGACACTGCTGAGCCGTGTATCTAATCCTATCCTGTATGATACTGTCTGCTGAGCCGTGTATCTAATCCTCTCCTGTGTGATACTGTCTGCTGAGCTGTGTATCTAATCCTGTCCTGTGTGATACTGTCTGCTGAGCCGTGTATCTAATCCTATCCTGTGTGATACTGTCTGCTGAGCCGTGTATCTAATCCTCTCCTGTGTGATACTGTCTGCTGAGCTGTGTATCTAATCCTGTCCTGTGTGATACTGTCTGCTGAGCTGTGTATCTAATACTATCCTGTGTGATACTGTCTGCTGAGCCGTGTATCTAATCCTATCCTGTGTGACACTGTCTGCTGAGCTGTGTATCTAATCCTATCCTGTGTGATACTGTCTGCTGAGCTGTGTATCTAATCCTATCCAGTGTGATACTGTCTGCTGAGCTGTGTATCTAATCCTATCCTGTGTGATACTGTCTGCTGAGCCGTGTATCTAATACTATCCTGTGTGATACTGTCTGCTGAGCTGTGTATCTAATCCTATCCTGTGTGATACTGTCTGCTGAGCTGTGTATCTAATCCTATCCTGTGTGATACTGTCTGCTGAGCTGTGTATCTAATCCTATCCTGTGTGATACTGTCTGTTGAGCTGTGTATCTAATCCTGTCCTGTGTGATACTGTCTGCTGAGCCGTGTATCTAATCCTGTCCTGTGTGATACTGACTGCTGAGCTGTGTATCTAATCCTATCCTGTGTGATACTGTCTTCTGAGCTGTGTATCTAATATTATAATAAATAATAATAATAATTTTATTTATATAGCGCCAACATATTCCGCAGCGCTTTACAACTTATAGAGGGGGCTTGTACAGACAATAGACATTACAGCATAACAGAAATCACAGTTCAAAACAGATACCAGGAGGAATGAGGGCCCTGCTGCTCGCAAGCTACAAACTATGAGGAAAAGGGGAGACACGAGAGGTGGATGGTAACAATTGCTTTAGTTATTTGGACCAGCCATAGTGTAAGGCTCGGGTGTTCATGTAAAGCTGCATGAACCGGTTACCAGCCTAAGTATGTAGCAGTACAGACACAGAGGGCTATTAACTGCATAAAGTGTATGAGAACACGATGCGAGGAACCTGATTATGTTTTTTTTTTGTTTTGTTTTTTGTCTTTTTGAATGGGCCACACAGGGATAGTTAGGTTAATGCGTTGAGGCGGTAGGCCAATCTGAACAAATGAGTTTTTAGGGCACGCATAAAACTGTGGGGATTGGGGATTAATCGTATTAACCTAGGTAGTGCATTCCAAAGAATTGGTGCAGCATGTGTAAAGTCTTGGAGACGGGAATGGGAGGTTCTGATTATTGAGGATGCTAACCTGAGGTCATTAGCGGAGCGGAGGGCACGGGTAGGGTGGTAGACTGAGACCAGAGAGGAGATGTAGGGTGGTGCTGAGCCATGGAGTGCTTTGTGGATGAGGGTAGTAGTTTTGTACTGGATTCTGGAGAGGATGGGTAGCCAGTGTAATGACTGGCACAAGGTAGAGGCATCGGTGTAACGGTTGGTGAGGAATATGATCCTGGCTGCAGCATTCAGGACAGATTGGAGCGGGGAGAGTTTGGTAAGAGGGAGGACGATTAGTAGAGAGTTACAATAGTCCAGACGAGAATGAATGAGTGAAACAGTAAGAGTTTTTGCAGAGTCGAAAGTAAGAAAAGGGCGAATTCTATAAATGTTTTTGAGATGCAGATAAGAAGAGCGAGCCAGTGATCGGATGTGGGGGGTGAATGAAAGCTCGGAATCAAGGATGACCCCAAGGCAGCGGGCATGTTGCTGTGGAGTAATGGTGGAACCGCACACGGAGATGGCAATGTCAGGCAAAGGTAGGTTAGTAGAGGGAGAGAACACGAGGAGTTCAGTTTTTGACAGGTTCAGTTTCAGATAGAGGGAGGACATGATGTTAGAGACAGCGGTAAGGCCATGTGCACACGCTGCGGATTCCATTGCGGAATTTTCCGCAGCGGATTTGATAAATCCGCAGGACAAAACCGCTGCGGTTTTTCCTGCGGATTTATTGCGGTTTCTATTGCGGATTCCGCAGCAGGTTTACGCCTGCAGTTTTCTATTGGAGCAGGTGTAAACCCGCAGCGGAATCCGCACAAAGAATTGACATGCTGCAGAATGTAAACCGCTGCGTTTCCGCGCGTTTTTTTCTGCAGCATGTGCACTGCGGATTTTGTTTCCCATAGGTTTACATTATGCTGTAAACGCATGGGAAACTGCAAAATCCGCAGCGTGTGCACATACCCTAAGACAATCACTGGTGTTTTCTAAAAAGGTCGGCGTGATAACAGGAGAAGAGGTGTATAATTGGGTGTCGTCAGCATAGAGATGGTACTGGAAACCAAATCTACTGATTGTTTGTCCAATAGGGGCAGTATACAAAGAGAAGAGGAGGGGGCCTAGGACTGATCCTTGAGGAACCCCAACAGTAAGGGGAAGGTGAGAGGAGGAGGAACCAGCAAAACATACAGTGAAGGATCGGTCAGAGAGATAGGAGGAGAACCAGGAGAGAACGGTGTCCTTGAGGCCGATGGAGCGGAGCATAGTGAGGAGGAGCTGACGATCCACAGTATCGAATGTTGCGGAGAGATCCAAGAGAATTAGCATGGAGTAGTGACCATTAGATTTAGCTGTTAGTAGGTCATTAGAGACTTTAGTGAGGGCAGTTTCAGTAGAGTGTAAAGAGCGGAAGCCAGATTGAAGAGGGTCGAGAAGAGAGTTATCCGAGAGATAGCGGGTAAGACGGGAGTGGACCAGGCGTTCGAGGAGTTTAGAGATGAAGGGAAGATTAGAGACAGGTCTATAATTAGCGGCACACTTTTGATCGAGGGATGGTTTTTTAAGTAATGGATGTATGATGGCATGCTTAAATGAGGAGGGAAAGATACCGGAAGTGAGAGAAAGGTTGAATATTTTTGTTAGGTGAGAGGTGACAGCCGGGGAAAGGGACTGGAGGAGATGTGACGGAATGGGGTCACTGGTGCAAGTGGTCGGGTGAGAAGATGCAAGGAGCCTGCTTACTTCTTCTTCTGTAACTGGTTCAAAGTCAGAGAGTGAACTAGATGCAGTGGGGGAGGGAGGACAGTGCATGGTATGAAGAGATTGGGAGATGATTTCCTGTCGAATGTGGTCAATTTTTTCTTTGATGTAATTGGCCAGATCATCAGCACGTAGATCCGATGTTGGGGCCTGCACTCTTGGGTTGAGTAGGGACTGGAAAGTGTCAAAGAGACGTTTAGGGTTATTGGACAGTGAGGTGATGAGGGTGTTGAAATAGGTTTGTTTGGAGAGGTGAAGGGCAGAGTTGTATGTTTTTAGCATGAACTTATAATGGATGAAATCTTCGGGTAGATTAGATTTTCTCCACAGATGTTCGGCGCACCTGTAGCACCGCTGCAGGAAACGTGTTTGCAGCGTGTGCCACGGTTGTCGCCGTCTGTGCAGAGTTGTTCTATGTATAGGAGGTGCAGCTTCATCCAGGGCACTTTGCAGGGTTTCATTGTAATGATTCAGAGCAGAATCAGGACATGAGATGGAGGAGATTGGGGCCAATGAGGACTGCAAGTTCTTCATAAGTTTCTGGGTGTTAATGGCCTGTGTGTTTCTATAAGTGTGGAAAGTGGGGGTGACCTGAGCGGGATGGCAGTTCTTGATAGAGAATGAAAGAAGGTTGTGGTCAGAGAGCGGGAGAGGGGAGTTTGTGAAATTGTCCACTGAGCAAAGTCGGGAGAAGACCCAGTCAAGGGAGTTTCCATCTTCATGCGTTGGAGAGTTAGTATGCTGCAAGAGGCCGAAAGAGGAGGTTAGAGATAAAAGGTGAGAAGCAGATGGGGAGAAGCAATGGGATGTTGAAATCACCCATGATGAGGGTGGGGATGTCACAGGAGAGAAAGTGTGGAAGCCAGGTGGCAAAGTGATCCAGGAACTGATGAGAGGGGCCAGGAGGACGATACACCACCGCCACTCGAATGGAGAAGGGGACGTAGAGTCTGACGGCATGGACCTCAAAGGAAGGGAAGACAAGTGAGGGTACTTGGGGGATAAATTCGAAGGTACATTTGGGTGAAAGGAGCAGACCAACGCCTCCACCTGCTCTGTTGTCCGATCTTGGGGTATGAGAAAAGTGTAGTCCACCATATGAAAGAGCAGCAGCAGCGGTGGTGTCTGACTGCTGGATCCAGGTTTCAGTAAGAGCCAGGAGATTAAGAGAATTAGAAAGGAAGAAGTCATGAATGAAGGAGAGTTTATTACACACAGAGCGAGAATTCCAAAGGGCACAATTGAAAGAGACAGAAGGCATGCAGGGGATATTAATAAGGTTAGAGGGGTTTCTGAGTGTAGCAGTTGGGAGGTTTGACTGGCTATAACATGGGGGGCCGGGGTTGGGAGAGATGTCTCCAGCAACTAGGAGAAGGAGGATAGAAAGAGTGAGCAGATGGTTGTGATTTGTGAGAGCGTCTCTTGTGTTGGATGGTGGGACTGAATGGATCTACACTGTTAACCCATTTACCCCCAAGGGTGGTTTGCACATTAGTGACCGGGCCAATTTTTACAATTCTGACCACTGTCCCTTTATGAGGTTAAAACTCTGGAACGCTTCAACGGATCCCGGTGATTCTGACAAAGTTTTCTCGTGACATATTGTACTTCATGATAGTGGTAAAATTTCTTTGATATTACCTGCGTTTATTTGTGAAAAAAAAGAAATTTGGCGAAAATTTCGCAATTTTCCAACTTGGAATTTTTATGCAATTAAATCACAGAGATATCTCACACAAAATACTTAATAAGTAACATTTCCCACATGTCTACTTTACATTAGCACAATTTTGGAACCAAAATTTTTTTTTGTTAGGGAGTTATAAGGGTTATAAGTTGACCAGCAATTTCTCAT
This sequence comes from Ranitomeya variabilis, assembly GCF_051348905.1. Taxonomy (NCBI): domain Eukaryota; kingdom Metazoa; phylum Chordata; class Amphibia; order Anura; family Dendrobatidae; genus Ranitomeya; species Ranitomeya variabilis. The sequence continues at coordinate 21,588,439 of NC_135233.1, forward strand.
TTTTACAACAACATTTATTTTTAGGGACCACATCTAATTTGAAGTCATTTTGAGGTATCTATATGATGGAAAATACCCAAGTGTGACACCATTCTAAAAACTGCACCCCTCAAGGTGCTCAAAACCACATTCAAGAAGTTTATTAACCCTTCAGGTGTTTCACAGGAATTTTTGGAATGGTTAAATAAAAATGAATATTTAACTTTTTTTCACAAAGAATTTACTTCAGCTCCAATTTGTTTTATTTTACCAAGGGTACGCCAATACCCCATATTTGGGGGTAAACCACTGTTTGGGCGCATGGCAGAGCTTGGAAGGGAAGGAGCGCCATTTGACTTTTCAATGCTAAATTGACAGGAATTGAGATGGGACGCCATGTTGCGTTTGGAGAGCCACTGATGTGCCTAAACATTGAAACCCCCCACAAGTGACACCATTTTGGTAAGTAGACCACCTAAGGAACTTATCTAAATGTGTGGTGAGCACTTTGACCCATTAAGTGATTCACATAAGTTTATAATGCAGAGCCGTAAAAATAAAAAATCATATTTTTTCACAAAAATGATCTTTTCGCCCCCAATTTTAGACCCCCTAAGGAACTCATCTAGATGTGTTGCGAGAGCTTTGAACCCCCAAGTGTTTCACTACACTACAGGTTTTTTTTTCCACAAAAATAATTTTTTAGCCCCCAGTTTTGTATTTTTCCAAGGGTAACAGTTGAAATTGGACCCCAAAAGTTGTTGTCCAATTTGTCCTGAGTACGCTGATACCCCATATGTGGGGGGGGGGGAACCACCGTTTGAGCGCATGGCAGAGCTCGGAAGGGAAGAAGCGTCATTTGGAATGCAGACTTAGATGGATTGGTCTGCAGGCGTCACATTGTGTTTGCAGAGCCCCTAATGTATCTAAACAGTAGAAACCCCCCACAAGTGACCCCATATTGGAAGCTAGACCCCCAAGGAACTTATCTAGATGTGTTGTGAGAACTTTGAACCCGTAAGTCTTTCACTACAGTTTATAACGCAGAGCCGTGAAAATAAAAAATCTTTTTTTTCCACAAAAATTATTTTTAGCCCCCAGTTTTGTATTTTTCCAAGGGTAACAGGAGAAATTGGACCCCAAAAGTTGTTGTCCAATTTGTCCTGAGTATGCTGATACCCCGTATGTTGGGGTAAACCCCTGTTTGGGTGCACAGGAGAGCTCGGAAGGGAAGGAGCACTGTTTTACTTTTTCAACGCAGAATTGGCTGGAATTGAGATCGGACGCCATGACGCATTTGGAAAGTCCCTGATGTGCCTGAACAGTGGAAACCCCCCAATTATAACTGAAACCCTAATCCAAAAAACATCCCTAACCCTAATCCCACCGGTAACCCTAACCACACCCCTAACCATGACACACCCGAAACCCTAATCCCAACCCTATTCCCAACCGTAAATGTAATCCAAACCCTAACCCTAACTTTAGTCCCAACCCTAACCCTAACCTTAACCCTAGCCCCAACCCTAACCCTAACCCTAGCCCTAGCCCTAGCCCTAACCCTAGCCCTAGCCCTAATGGGAAAATGGAAATAAATTTTTTTATTTTTTTATTTTTCCCTAACTAAGGGGGTGATGAAGGGGGGTTTGATTTACTTTTATAGCGGGTTTTTTAGCAGATTTTTATGATTGGCAGCCGTCACACACAAAGACGCTTTTTATTGCAAGCAATATTTTTTATGTTACCATATTTTGAGAGCTATAATTTTTCTATATTTTGGTCCACAGAGTCATGTGAGGTCTTGTTTTTGCGGGACGAGTTGACGTTTTTATTGGTAACATTTTCAGACATGTGACATTTTTTGATCGCTTTTTATTCCGATTTTTGTGAGGCAGAATGACCAAAAACCAGCTGTTCATGAATTTCTTTTGGGGGAGGCGTTTATACCGTTCCGCGTTTGGTAAAATTGATAAAGCAGTTTTATTCTTCGGGTCAGTACGATTACAGCGATACCTCTTTTATATCTTTTTTTATGTTTTGGTGCTTTTATATGATAAAAACTATTTTATAGAAAAAATAATTATTTTTGCATCGCTTTATTCTGAGGACTATAACTTTTTTCTTTTTTATTTGATGACGCTGTATGGCGGCTAGTTTTTTGCAGAACAAGATGACGTTTTCAGCGGTACCGTGGTTATTTATATCCGTCGTTTTGATCGCGTGTTATTCCATTTTTTGTTTGGCGGTATGATAATAAAGGGGTTTTTTTTGCCTCATTTTTTTTTTTTTACGGTGTTCACTGAAGGGGTTAACTAGTGGGACAGTTTTATAGGTCAGGTCATTACGGACGCGGCGATACTGAATATGTGTACTTTTATTTTTTTTTGTTTAGATAAAGAAATGTATTTATAGGAACAATATATATAGATACTGTATATATATATATATATCATGTTATAGTGTAAGATCGCTGATCTGACACTTTGCTGTGCAACGTGTCAGATCGGCGATCTGACGTGCACTCCTGGAGGCTTCCTGGCGCCTGCTCTGAGCAGGCGCAGTGAAGCCACCTCCCTGCAGGACCTGGATGCAGCCCCGCGGCCATCTTGGATCCGGGCCTGCTGCAGGGAGGAGGAGGTAAGAGACCCTCTGAGCAACGTGATCACATCGCGTTGCTCCGTGGGTCTCAGGGAAGCCCGCAGGGAGCCCCCTCCCTGCGCGATGCTTCCATATACCGCCGGAACACTGCGATCATGTTTGATCGCAGTGTGCCGGGGGTTAATGTGCCAGGGCGGTCCGTGACCGCTCCTGGCACATAGCGCCGGATGTCAGCTGCGATAGTCAGCTGACACCCGGCTGCGATCGCGGCTGATCGCATATGACGTACTATCCTGTCGGTGGTCATACGGGCCCACCCCACCTCGACGGGATAGTACGTCCGATGTCAGAAAGGGGTTAAGCAATGTGAACAGAGCATGAGTGCTATACATAGGAGAGGCAAGGACAGAGGGGCCGATATGGATGGAGTGTAAAGAGTTAGTGCAAGGGCGGTGAATGTGAGTGAATGCAGCAGGCAGGATATAGATTATACAAATACATATGGTGAGTATTTGTTCTGTTCCAAATGAATAGGGAATAGATTTAGCTTGTCTTACCTGTCTCCTGCCCTGTCTAACTGCCATGTTATAACTGCCGAGTACTTAGAAAAAGTACTTTGAATAAATGTACACGAATAATAGTGCACGAATGCTTCCCCAAAGTATGTCTACATTTATAGAAGGCTAGCTCTTAGATCTCACTTTTTTTTTATTTTATTTATTTATTTATTTTTTGGGGTTTTCCCTCTCGTTAGCAATCAATCTAACTCAGTTGAGACAGCAGGACACAATAAATGTAGTGAACAGTTAAACAAATGTTCAGGTCTACATGGATCATAAACCGCTTTGAAACAGTTATGTGATCTCTCTGCATAAGGACAAGCAGAAGTGAGTTAAATATCTATAAACACAAACAAATGCATAATAAGATGGCTAACAAATATAGATATAAGCAGGATTCACGATAGAATGACTCAGATACCATTCAGGCTGCTTGCTGTCAGGGACTGGAGCAATAGACATGCGGGGTATTTCAGGTATTATCCTGAGTGATACAGTTTGCTGAGCTGTGTATCTAATCCTATCCTGTGTGATACTGTCTGCTGGGCCGTGTATCTAAGCTGGTGTGATACAGCCTCACTAGTTGCCGTGCTTTAGTAGTTAGCGGTCATCGTTTCTCTCCCCCGCGGCTCACGGTCCCCTGTACATACAGCCCTGGCGGCAAAAATTAAGAAACCACTGCAAAATGTCCAGTTTGTCTGCTTTTTCTCTTTATAGGTATACTTTTCAGTAAAATGTAAATTGTTCTTTTATTCTATAAACTTCTGACAACATGTCTCCGAATTTCCAAGCAATAAATTTTGTATTTTTTTTTTTTTCTGAAAATGAGAAATGGTCAACAATACTAATGTTTTACCTCAGGAAGAGTTCAGTTATCAATATTTTGTGGAATAACCATGATTGTTAATCCCAGCTTTCCTGCGTCTTGCCATGCTTATCTCCAGTCTCTCACACTGCTCCTGGCACAATAATGTCAGCCGTTCTTCTTTGTGTGATGGCTTGTGACTATCCATCATCATTACATTCCAGAGGTTTCCAATGGGGTTCAGTTCTGGAGATTGGGCGGCCATGACAGGGATTTGATGTGGTGGTCTCTTTTTTGCCAGAGCTGTATATAAATATCTTATTTCCCGTCAGAGAAGGGGTTAATTTCTGCAGGTGTGAGTAATGACGGACGGTATAATTCGGAGTGTGCCCACTCAGGAGGGCGAGCCTGCGAGGTGCCTGACAATACAAGATGGGGGCGGACAGGCGGGATCCACCGCGCCTAATCCTCACCTAGCTCTGTACACCCAGCGCTGCCTCATGTCACAAACAGGTAATGGCCGCATATTACTGGGGAGAGGTCTCCTGTGTAATGTCAGCACCGCCGGCCTACAGCCGACATCTGCCCCCGGGAAAGCTGGGTGACCCCTGACCACCAAAATGGCGGCAATCGCTGCTCACACTAATGTTCTATCACAAATGTCACTGTTATTATGGGGACACTGTGGATATCACTGTTATTATGGAGCACTGTGGATATCACTGTTATTATGGGGCACTGTGGATATCACTGTTATTATGGGGGCACTGTGGATATCACTGTTATTATGGGGGCACTGTGGATATCACTGTTATTATGGGGACACTGTGGATATCACTGTTATTATGGGGGCACTGTGGATATCACTATTATGGGGCACTGTGGATATCACTGTTATTATGGGGGCACTGTGGATATCACTGTTATTATGGGGCACTGTGGATATCACTGTTATTATGGGGGCACTGTGGATATCACTGTTATTATGGGGGCACTGTAGATATCACTGTTATTATGGGGGCACTGTGGATATCACTATTATGGGGCACTGTGGATATCACTGTTATTATGGGGGCACTGTGGATATCACTGTTATTATGGGGCACTGTGGATATCACTGTTATTATGGGGGCACTGTGGATATCGCTGTTATTATGGGGACACTGTGGATATCACTGTTATTATGGGGGCACTGTGGATATCACTGTTATTATGGGGCACTGTGGATATCACTGTTATTATGGGGGCACTGTGGATATCGCTGTTATTATGGGGACACTGTGGATATCACTGTTATTATGGGGCACTGTGGATATCACTGTTATTATGGGGGGCACTGTGGATATCACTATTATGGGGCACTGTGGATATCACTGTTATTATGGGGCACTGTGGATATCACTGTTATTATGGGGCACTGTGGATATCACTGTTATTATGGGGACACTGTAGATATCACTGTTATTATGGGGACACTGTGGATATCGCTGTTATTATGGGGCACTGTGGATATCACTGTTATTATGGGGGCACTGTGGATATCACTGTTATTATGGGGGCACTGTGGATATCACTGTTATTATGGGGGCACTGTGGATATCACTGTTATTATGGGGGCACTGTGGATATCACTGTTGTTATGGGGACACTGTGGATATCACTGTTATTATGGGGGCACTGTGGATATCACTGTTATTATGGGGGCACTGTGGATATCACTGTTATTATGGGGCACTGTGGATATCACTGTTATTATGGGGCACTGTGGATATCACTGTTATTATGGGGGGCACTGTGGATATCACTGTTATTATGGGGACACTGTGGATATCACTGTTATTATGGGGGCACTGTGGATATCACTGTTATTATGGGGGCACTGTGGATGTCACTGTTATTATGGGGGCACTGTGGATATCACTGTTATTATGGGGGCACTGTGGATATCGCTGTTATTATGGGGCACTGTGGATATCACAGTTATTATGGGGGCACTGTGGATACCACTGTTATTATGGGGGCACTGTGGATATCACTGTTATTATGAGGGCACTGTGGATATCACTGTTATTATGGGGGCACTGTGGATATCGCTGTTATTATGGGGCACTGTGGATATCACAGTTATTATGGGGGCACTGTGGATACCACTGTTATTATGGGGGCACTGTGGATATCACTGTTATTATGGGGGCACTGTGGATATCACTGTTATTATGGGGGCACTGTGGATATCACTGTTATTATCGGGGCACTGTGGATATCACTGTTATTATGGGGACACTGTGGATATCGCTGTTATTATGGGGGCACTGTGGATATCACTGTTATTATGGGGGCACTGTGGATATCACTGTTATTATGGGGGCACTGTGGATATCACTGTTATTATGGGGACACTGTGGATATCACTGTTATTATGGGGCACTGTGGATATCACTGTTATTATGGGGGCACTGTGGATATCACTGTTATTATGGGGGCACTGTGGATATCCCTGTTATTATGGGGGCACTGTGGATATCGCTGTTATTATGGGGGCACTGTGGATATCGCTGTTATTATGGGGCACTGTGGATATCACTGTTATTATGGGGCACTGTGGATATCACTGTTATTATGGGGCACTGTGGATATCACTGTTATTATGGGGCACTGTGGATATCCCTGTTATTATGGGGGCACTGTGGATATCGCTGTTGTTATGGGGACACTGTGGATATCACTGTTATTATGGGGGCACTGTGGATATCACTGTTATTATGGGGCACTGTGGATATCACTGTTATTATGGGGGCACTGTGGATATCACTGTTATTATGGGGCACTGTGAATATCGCTGTTATTATGGGGCACTGTGGATATCGCTGTTATTATGGGGGCACTGTGGATATCATTGTTATTATGGGACACTGTGGATATCACTGTTATTATGGGGACACTGTGGAGATCACTGTTATTATGGGGCACTGTGGATATCACTGTTATTATGGGGCACTGTGGATATCACTGTTATTATGGGGGACACTGTGGATATCACTGTTATTATGGGGGCACTGTGGATATCACTGTTATTATGGGGACACTGTGGATATCACTGCTATTATGGGGGCACTGTGGATATCGCTGTTATTATGGGGGCACTGTGGATATCCCTGTTATTATGGGGACACTGTGGACATCACTGTTATTATGGGGCACTGTGGATATCACTGTTATTATGGGGCACTGTGGATATCACTGTTATTATGGGGCACTGTGGATATCACTGTTATTATGGGGGACACTGTGGATATCACTGTTATTATGGGGGCACTGTGGATATCACTGTTATTATGGGGACACTGTGGATATCACTGTTATTATGGGGGCACTGTGGATATCGCTGTTATTATGGGGGCACTGTGGATATCCCTGTTATTATGGGGACACTGTGGACATCACTGTTATTATGGGGACACTGTGGATATCACTGTTATTATGGGGGCACTGTGGATATCACTGTTATTATGGGGGCACTGTGGATATCGCTGTTATTATGGGGGCACTGTGGATATCACTGTTATTATGGGGCACTGTGGATATCGCTGTTATTATGGGGGCACTGTGGATATCGCTGTTATTATGGGGGCACTGTGGATATCGCTGTTGTTATGGGGGCACTGTGGATATCGCTGTTGTTATGGGGACACTGTGGATATCACTGTTATTATGGGGACACTGTGGATATCCCTGTTATTATGGGGGTACTGTGGATATCGCTGTTATTATGGGGGCACTGTGGATATCACTGTTATTATGGGGACACTGTGGATATCACTGTTATTATGGGGCACTGTGTATATCACTGTTATTATGGAGACACTGTGGATATCACTGTTATTATGGGGGCACTGTGGATATCACTGTTATTATGGGAGCACTGTGGATATCACTGTTATTATGGAGACACTGTGGATATCACTGTTATTATGGGGGACACTGTGGATATCACTGTTATTATGGGGGCACTGTGGAGATCACTGTTATTATGGGGGACACTGTGGATATCACTGTTATTATGGGGGCACTGTGGAGATCACTGTTATTATGGGGCACTGTGTATATCACTGTTATTATGGAGACACTGTGGATATCACTGTTATTATGGGAGCACTGTGGATATCACTGTTATTATGGGGCACTGTGTATATCACTGTTATTATGGAGACACTGTGGATATCACTGTTATTATGGAGCACTGTGGATATCACTGTTATTATGGAGCACTGTGGATATCGCCGTTGTTATGGGGGCACTGTAAATATTGCCATTGTTATGGGGACACTGCGGATATTGCGGTCATGGGGAGGAAAAATGTATTGGTGGGGAAATTAGTGGTTTGCCGGAAGGTCCATGAAGTGAATGATCTGTTGTGGTGATGAGCGAGTGTACTCGTTGCTTGAGTTTTCCAGAGCATGCTCAGGTGGTCGAGTATTTATGACTGCTCGGAGATTTAGTTTTCATCGGGGCAGCTGAATGATTTACAGCTATTAGCCTGCTTGAGTACATGTGGGGATTCCCTAGCAACCAGGCAACCCCCACATGTACTCAGCCTGGCTAATAGCTGTAAATCATTCAGCTGCCGCTATGAAAACAAAATCTGCGAGCAGTCATAAATACTCGACCACCTGAGCGTGCTCTGGAAAACCCGAGCAACGAGTACACTCGCTCATCACTAATCTGTTGTGTGCTACGCTGTGCTCTGCTCTGCACTTTGCACTCTGGCTCTGCACTTTGTGTTCTGCACTTTGAGCTCTGCACTTTGCGCTCTGTGCTCTGCATTCTGCACTCTGCGCTCTGTGTTCTGTGCTCTGCACTTTGCGCTCTGTGTTCTGTGCTCTGCACTTTGCCCTCTGTGTTCTGCGCTCTGCACTCTGTGTTCTGTGCTCTGCACTTTGCGCTCTGTGTTCTGTGCTCTGTGTTCTGTGCTCTGCACTTTGCGCTCTGTATTCTGTGCTCTGCACTTTGCGCTGTGTTCTGTGCGCTGCACTTTGCGCTCTGTGTTCTGTATTCTGTGCTCTGCACTCTGCGCTCTGTATTCTGTGCTCTGCACTTTGTGCTCTGTATTCTGTGCTCTGCACTTTGCGCTCTGTATTCTGTGCTCTGCACTTTGCGCTCTGTATTCTGTGCTCTGCACTTTGCGCTCTGTGTTCTGTATTCTGTGCGCTGCACTTTGTGCTCTGTGTTCTGTATTCTGTGCGCTGCACTCTGTGCTCTGTTCTCTGCGCTCTGTATTCTTTGCTCTGCACTTTGCGCTCTGTATTCTGTGCGCTGCACTTTGTGCTCTGTATTCTGTGCTCTGTATTCTGTGCTCTGCACTTTGTGCTCTGTATTCTGTGCTCTGCTCTTTGCGCTCTGTGTTCTGTATTCTGTGCGCTGCACTCTGCGCTCTGCGTTCTGTGCTCTGCACTCTGCGCTCTGTATTCTGTGCTCTGCACTCTGCGCTCTGTATTCTGTGCTCTGCACTTTGTGCTCTGTATTCTGTGCTCTGCACTTTGCGCTCTGTATTCTGTGCTCTGCACTTTGCGCTCTGTATTTGTGCTCTGCACTTTGCGCTCTGTGTTCTGTATTCTGTGCGCTGCACTTTGCGCTCTGTGATCTGTATTCTGTGCTCTGCACTCTGCGCTCTGTATTCTGTGCTCTGCACTTTGTGCTCTGTATTCTGTGCTCTGCACTTTGTGCTCTGTATTCTGTGCTCTGCACTTTGCGCTCTGTATTCTGTGCTCTGCACTTTGCGCTCTGTGTTCTGTATTCTGTGTGCTGCACTTTGTGCTCTGTGTTCTGTATTCTGTGCGCTGCACTCTGTGCTCTGTGCTCTGCGCTCTGTGTTCTTTGCTCTGCACTTTGCGCTCTGTATTCTGTGTGCTGCACTTTGTGCTCTGTATTCTGTGCTCTGTATTCTGTGCTCTGCACTTTGTGCTCTGTATTCTGTGCTCTGCACTTTGCGCTCTGTGTTCTGTATTCTGTGCGCTGCACTCTGCGCTCTGTGCTCTGCACTCTGTGCTCTGTATTCTGTGCTCTGCACTCTGCGCTCTGTATTCTGTGCTCTGCACTTTGCGCTCTGTATTCTGTGCTCTGCACTTTGCGCTCTGTATTCTGTGCTCTGCACTTTGCGCTCTGTATTCTGTGCTCTGCACTTTGCGCTCTGTGTTCTGTGCGCTGCACTTTGCGCTCTGTGTTCTGTATTCTGTGCTCTGCACTCTGCGCTCTGTATTCTGTGCTCTGCACTTTGTGCTCTGTATTCTGTGCTCTGCACTTTGCGCTCTGTATTCTGTGCTCTGCACTTTGCGCTCTGTATTCTGTGCTCTGCACTTTGCGCTCTGTGTTCTGTATTCTGTGCGCTGCACTTTGTGCTCTGTGTTCTGTATTCTGTGCGCTGCACTTTGCGCTCTGTGTTCTGTATTCTGTGCTCTGCTCTCTGCGCTCTGTATTCTGTGCTCTGCACTTTGTGCTCTGTATTCTGTGCTCTGCACTTTGCGCTCTGTATTCTGTGCTCTGCACTTTGCGCTCTGTATTCTGTATTCTGTGCGCTGCACTTTGTGCTCTGTGTTCTGTATTCTGTGCGCTGCACTTTGTGCTCTGTATTCTGTGCTCTGTATTCTGTGCTCTGCACTTTGTGCTCTGTATTCTGTGCTCTGCACTCTGCGCTCTGTATTCTGTGCTCTGCACTTTGTGCTCTGTATTCTGTGCTCTGCACTTTGCGCTCTGTATTCTGTGCTCTGCACTTTGCGCTCTGTATTCTGTGCTCTGCACTTTGCGCTCTGTGTTCTGTATTCTGTGCGCTGCACTTTGCGCTCTGTGATCTGTATTCTGTGCTCTGCACTCTGCGCTCTGTATTCTGTGCTCTGCACTTTGTGCTCTGTATTCTGTGCTCTGCACTTTGCGCTCTGTATTCTGTGCTCTGCACTTTGCGCTCTGTATTCTGTGCTCTGCACTTTGCGCTCTGTGTTCTGTATTCTGTGCGCTGCACTCTGTGCTCTGTGCTCTGCGCTCTGTGTTCTTTGCTCTGCACTTTGCGCTCTGTATTCTGTGCGCTGCACTTTGTGCTCTGTATTCTGTGCTCTGTATTCTGTGCTCTGCACTTTGTGCTCTGTATTCTGTGCTCTGCACTTTGCGCTCTGTGTTCTGTATTCTGTGCGCTGCACTCTGCGCTCTGCGTTCTGTGCTCTGCACTCTGCGCTCTGTATTCTGTGCTCTGCACTCTGCGCTCTGTATTCTGTGCTCTGCACTCTGCGCTCTGTATTCTGTGCTCTGCACTTTGCGCTCTGTATTCTGTGCTCTGCACTTTGCGCTCTGTATTCTGTGCTCTGCACTTTGCGCTCTGTGTTCTGTGCGCTGCACTTTGCGCTCTGTGTTCTGTATTCTGTGCTCTGCACTCTGCGCTCTGTATTCTGTGCTCTGCACTTTGTGCTCTGTATTCTGTGCTCTGCACTTTGCGCTCTGTATTCTGTGCTCTGCACTTTGCGCTCTGTATTCTGTGCTCTGCACTTTGCGCTCTGTGTTCTGTATTCTGTGCGCTGCACATTGTGCTCTGTGTTCTGTATTCTGTGCGCTGCACTTTGCGCTCTGTGTTCTGTATTCTGTGCTCTGCACTCTGCGCTCTGTATTCTGTGCTCTGCACTTTGTGCTCTGTATTCTGTGCTCTGCACTTTGCGCTCTGTATTCTGTGCTCTGCACTTTGCGCTCTGTATTCTGTGCTCTGCACTTTGCGCTCTGTGTTCTGTATTCTGTGCGCTGCACTTTGTGCTCTGTGTTCTGTATTCTGTGCGCTGCACTTTGTGCTCTGTATTCTGTGCTCTGTATTCTGTGCTCTGCACTTTGTGCTCTGTATTCTGTGCTCTGCACTTTGCGCTCTGTATTCTGTGCTCTGCACTTTGCGCTCTGTATTCTGTGCTCTGCACTTTGCGCTCTGTGTTCTGTATTCTGTGCGCTGCACTCTGTGCTCTGTGCTCTGCGCTCTGTGTTCTTTGCTCTGCACTTTGCGCTCTGTATTCTGTGCGCTGCACTTTGTGCTCTGTATTCTGTGCTCTGTATTCTGTGCTCTGCACTTTGTGCTCTGTATTCTGTGCTCTGCACTTTGCGCTCTGTATTCTGTGCGCTGCACTCTGCGCTCTGCGTTCTGTGCTCTGCACTCTGCGCTCTGTATTCTGTGCTCTGCACTCTGCGCTCTGTATTCTGTGCTCTGCACTCTGCGCTCTGTATTCTGTGCTCTGCACTTTGCGCTCTGTATTCTGTGCTCTGCACTTTGCGCTCTGTATTCTGTGCTCTGCACTTTGCGCTCTGTGTTCTGTGCGCTGCACTTTGCGCTCTGTGTTCTGTATTCTGTGCTCTGCACTCTGCGCTCTGTATTCTGTGCTCTGCACTTTGTGCTCTGTATTCTGTGCTCTGCACTTTGCGCTCTGTATTCTGTGCTCTGCACTTTGCGCTCTGTATTCTGTGCTCTGCACTTTGCGCTCTGTGTTCTGTATTCTGTGCGCTGCACATTGTGCTCTGTGTTCTGTATTCTGTGCGCTGCACTTTGCGCTCTGTGTTCTGTATTCTGTGCTCTGCACTCTGCGCTCTGTATTCTGTGCTCTGCACTTTGTGCTCTGTATTCTGTGCTCTGCACTTTGCGCTCTGTATTCTGTGCTCTGCACTTTGCGCTCTGTATTCTGTGCTCTGCACTTTGCGCTCTGTGTTCTGTATTCTGTGCGCTGCACTTTGTGCTCTGTGTTCTGTATTCTGTGCGCTGCACTTTGTGCTCTGTATTCTGTGCTCTGTATTCTGTGCTCTGCACTTTGTGCTCTGTATTCTGTGCTCTGCACTTTGCGCTCTGTGTTCTGTATTCTGTGCGCTGCACTCTGCGCTCTGCGTTCTGTGCTCTGCACTCTGTATTCTGTGCTCTGCACTCTGCGCTCTGTATTCTGTGCTCTGCACTTTGTGCTCTGTATTCTGTGCTCTGCACTTTGCGCTCTGTATTCTGTGCTCTGCACTTTGCGCTCTGTATTCTGTGCTCTGCACTTTGCGCTCTGTGTTCTGTATTCTGTGCGCTGCACTTTGCGCTCTGTGATCTGTATTCTGTGCTCTGCACTCTGCGCTCTGTATTCTGTGCTCTGCACTTTGTGCTCTGTATTCTGTGCTCTGCACTTTGCGCTCTGTATTCTGTGCTCTGCACTTTGCGCTCTGTATTCTGTGCTCTGCACTTTGCGCTCTGTGTTCTGTATTCTGTGCGCTGCACTTTGTGCTCTGTGTTCTGTATTCTGTGCGCTGCACTCTGTGCTCTGTGCTCTGCGCTCTGTGTTCTTTGCTCTGCACTTTGCGCTCTGTATTCTGTGCGCTGCACTTTGTGATCTGTATTCTGTGCTCTGTATTCTGTGCTCTGCACTTTGTGCTCTGTATTCTGTGCTCTGCACTTTGCGCTCTGTGTTCTGTATTCTGTGCGCTGCACTCTGCGCTCTGCGTTCTGTGCTCTGCACTCTGTGCTCTGTATTCTGTGCTCTGCACTTTGTGCTCTGTATTCTGTGCTCTGCACTTTGCGCTCTGTATTCTGTATTCTGTGCGCTGCACTTTGTGCTCTGTGTTCTGTATTCTGTGCGCTGCACTTTGTGCTCTGTATTCTGTGCTCTGTATTCTGTGCTCTGCACTTTGTGCTCTGTATTCTGTGCTCTGCACTCTGCGCTCTGTATTCTGTGCTCTGCACTTTGTGCTCTGTATTCTGTGCTCTGCACTTTGCGCTCTGTATTCTGTGCTCTGCACTTTGCGCTCTGTATTCTGTGCTCTGCACTTTGCGCTCTGTGTTCTGTATTCTGTGCGCTGCACTTTGCGCTCTGTGATCTGTATTCTGTGCTCTGCACTCTGCGCTCTGTATTCTGTGCTCTGCACTTTGTGCTCTGTATTCTGTGCTCTGCACTTTGCGCTCTGTATTCTGTGCTCTGCACTTTGCGCTCTGTATTCTGTGCTCTGCACTTTGCGCTCTGTGTTCTGTATTCTGTGCGCTGCACTCTGTGCTCTGTGCTCTGCGCTCTGTGTTCTTTGCTCTGCACTTTGCGCTCTGTATTCTGTGCGCTGCACTTTGTGCTCTGTATTCTGTGCTCTGTATTCTGTGCTCTGCACTTTGTGCTCTGTATTCTGTGCTCTGCACTTTGCGCTCTGTGTTCTGTATTCTGTGCGCTGCACTCTGCGCTCTGCGTTCTGTGCTCTGCACTCTGCGCTCTGTATTCTGTGCTCTGCACTCTGCGCTCTGTATTCTGTGCTCTGCACTCTGCGCTCTGTATTCTGTGCTCTGCACTTTGCGCTCTGTATTCTGTGCTCTGCACTTTGCGCTCTGTATTCTGTGCTCTGCACTTTGCGCTCTGTGTTCTGTGCGCTGCACTTTGCGCTCTGTGTTCTGTATTCTGTGCTCTGCACTCTGCGCTCTGTATTCTGTGCTCTGCACTTTGTGCTCTGTATTCTGTGCTCTGCACTTTGCGCTCTGTATTCTGTGCTCTGCACTTTGCGCTCTGTATTCTGTGCTCTGCACTTTGCGCTCTGTGTTCTGTATTCTGTGCGCTGCACATTGTGCTCTGTGTTCTGTATTCTGTGCGCTGCACTTTGCGCTCTGTGTTCTGTATTCTGTGCTCTGCACTCTGCGCTCTGTATTCTGTGCTCTGCACTTTGTGCTCTGTATTCTGTGCTCTGCACTTTGCGCTCTGTATTCTGTGCTCTGCACTTTGCGCTCTGTATTCTGTGCTCTGCACTTTGCGCTCTGTGTTCTGTATTCTGTGCGCTGCACTTTGTGCTCTGTGTTCTGTATTCTGTGCGCTGCACTTTGTGCTCTGTATTCTGTGCTCTGTATTCTGTGCTCTGCACTTTGTGCTCTGTATTCTGTGCTCTGCACTTTGCGCTCTGTGTTCTGTATTCTGTGCGCTGCACTCTGCGCTCTGCGTTCTGTGCTCTGCACTCTGTATTCTGTGCTCTGCACTCTGCGCTCTGTATTCTGTGCTCTGCACTTTGTGCTCTGTATTCTGTGCTCTGCACTTTGCGCTCTGTATTCTGTGCTCTGCACTTTGCGCTCTGTATTCTGTGCTCTGCACTTTGCGCTCTGTGTTCTGTATTCTGTGCGCTGCACTTTGCGCTCTGTGATCTGTATTCTGTGCTCTGCACTCTGCGCTCTGTATTCTGTGCTCTGCACTTTGTGCTCTGTATTCTGTGCTCTGCACTTTGCGCTCTGTATTCTGTGCTCTGCACTTTGCGCTCTGTATTCTGTGCTCTGCACTTTGCGCTCTGTATTCTGTGCTCTGCACTTTGCGCTCTGTGTTCTGTATTCTGTGCGCTGCACTCTGTGCTCTGTGCTCTGCGCTCTGTGTTCTTTGCTCTGCACTTTGCGCTCTGTATTCTGTGCGCTGCACTTTGTGATCTGTATTCTGTGCTCTGTATTCTGTGCTCTGCACTTTGTGCTCTGTATTCTGTGCTCTGCACTTTGCGCTCTGTGTTCTGTATTCTGTGCGCTGCACTCTGCGCTCTGCGTTCTGTGCTCTGCACTCTGTGCTCTGTATTCTGTGCTCTGCACTTTGTGCTCTGTATTCTGTGCTCTGCACTTTGCGCTCTGTGTTCTGTATTCAGTGCGCTGCACTCTGCGCTCTGCGTTCTGTGCTCTGCACTCTGTATTCTGTGCTCTGCACTCTGCGCTCTGTATTCTGTGCTCTGCACTTTGTGCTCTGTATTCTGTGCTCTGCACTTTGCGCTCTGTATTCTGTGCTCTGCACTTTGCGCTCTGTATTCTGTGCTCTGCACTTTGCGCTCTGTGTTCTGTATTCTGTGCGCTGCACTTTGCGCTCTGTGATCTGTATTCTGTGCTCTGCACTCTGCGCTCTGTATTCTGTGCTCTGCACTTTGTGCTCTGTATTCTGTGCTCTGCACTTTGCGCTCTGTATTCTGTGCTCTGCACTTTGCGCTCTGTATTCTGTGCTCTGCACTTTGCGCTCTGTGTTCTGTATTCTGTGCGCTGCACTTTGTGCTCTGTGTTCTGTATTCTGTGCGCTGCACTCTGTGCTCTGTGCTCTGCGCTCTGTCTTCTTTGCTCTGCACTTTGCCCTCTGTATTCTGTGCGCTGCACTTTGTGATCTGTATTCTGTGCTCTGTATTCTGTGCTCTGCACTTTGTGCTCTGTATTCTGTGCTCTGCACTTTGCGCTCTGTGTTCTGTATTCTGTGCGCTGCACTCTGCGCTCTGCGTTCTGTGCTCTGCACTCTGTGCTCTGTATTCTGTGCTCTGCACTCTGCGCTCTGTATTCTGTGCTCTGCACTTTGCGCTCTGTATTCTGTGCTCTGCACTTTGCGCTCTGTATTCTGTGCTCTGCACTTTGCGCTCTGTATTCTGTGCTCTGCACTTTGCGCTCTGTGTTCTGTGCGCTGCACTTTGCGCTCTGTGTTCTGTATTCTGTGCTCTGCACTCTGCGCTCTGTATTCTGTGCTCTGCACTTTGCGCTCTGTATTCTGTGCTCTGCACTTTGCGCTCTGTATTCTGTGCTCTGCACTTTGCGCTCTGTGTTCTGTGCTCTGCACTTTGCGCTCTGTATTCTGTGCTCTGCACTTTGCGCTCTGTGTTCTGTATTCTGTGCGCTGCACTTTGTGCTCTGTGTTCTGTATTCTGTGCGCTGCACTCTGTGCTCTGTGCTCTGCGCTCTGTGTTCTTTGCTCTGCACTTTGCGCTCTGTATTCTGTGCGCTGCACTTTGTGCTCTGTATTCTGTGCTCTGCACTTTGTGCTCTGTATTCTGTGCTCTGTATTCTGTGCTCTGCACTTTGCGCTCTGTATTCTGTGCTCTGCACTTTGTGCTCTGTATTCTGTGCTCTGCATTCTGTGCTCTGCACTTTGCGCTCTGTATTCTGTGCTCTGCACTTTGCGCTCTGTGTTCTGTGTTCTGTGCTCTGTGTTCTGTGCTCTGTGTTCTGTGCTCTGTGTTCTGTGCTCTGTGTTCTGTGCTCTGCGTTCTGTGCTCTGCACTTTGCGCTCTGTATTCTGTGCTCTGCGCTCTCCACTCGGCAGCATGAACCATTTCACAGAAGATGAATAGAAAGGGAAGTAGTGTCGCTATTTTTAGGCGGAGAGATTGCGGGGGAGAAGAAGCCACAGAACTCTGCTCCTCTGACTTTCCAGTAATGAGGGTTAAATCTACGCACTGTTTTTCGCCCTCCGATGGAACGTGCTGCATATTTAGAAAAGTTTATGAAATAATAGACGATAATGACAAATCTGCTCCGTGTTCCCCCAGCCGGGGCCATGGACGTTCCACCATGACATCATATCACCCTCTGATATCTACAGGGTTACTACAAAACACAGAAATGTCACATTTGCAAAAACAATTATTGGAAAAACAACTTGTTCTGCTGAAAACTCAGAAACACAACAATGTATGTAAATGACGTGTTTACCTGGCTAAATAATGGCGGACCTGGGCCGCGCGCTCCGCACAGACCGCTGCGCATTATTATTCAGCCATTCATTAGACACTTTCTGTAATTCAAAAAGTTCTGAGTATAAGACAAAGAATTGAGGCAAATGTGGACCAATATATATATATATATATATATATATATACATATATATATATATATATATATATATATATATATATATATATATATATATAGTGCTTAGTAGATAATAAATGCTAACATACAGTGCTCAATATATAATAATGTCACCACACAGTGCTCAAATAATCCCAACATACAGTGCTAAGCATATAATAAAAAATACATATAGTGCTCAGTATGCAATAATACTAACATACAGCAATTCATATATAATGTACACCACTATACAGTCGTCAAATAATACCAGCATACATTGCTCCGTATATAATAAATATTAATATTCAGTGTCCATCATATATTAAATAATTTTAATGCAGTGTTCAATATAAAATACTAACATACACTGCTGCTCAGTATAAAATGAATAATACCAATATACAGTTCTCTGTATGTAATACTATCACACAGTTCTCAAATAATACCAAGAGCCAGGGCTTAGTATATAATAAATATCACTAATGTACAGTGCTCAGTATATAATAAATACCAACATACCGTTCTCAGTATATAGTAAATACCAACATACCATGCTCGGTATATAATAAATGTTGCTAACATGCAGTGCCCAATATTTAATAATACTAATACATTGTACCTAATTTTGGACACTTGAACCTAGGAGGTTGCAAAATAAGGATAAAACATTGTTATTATTATTGACTGTGTTCCAAAGTAGGATTAATGGAGACAGCAAAAACAACCACGACCCAAAAATTCACCAAAAAGAATTCAAAAACAACATAAGGTTAAAGATGTAAAACAAAAAAAAGGTCAGCAATTTAGTATGAAAATAAAAAATATGTACATCAGCAAATTTCATGTCAGATCATATGAGCACCTCCCTTTTTCTAAACATACTATAATTTTACCCAATAAGGAAAGCTAACAACCCAAAGGTCGCAAGACTCGCACCAACC
Source organism: Ranitomeya variabilis (assembly GCF_051348905.1). Classification (NCBI taxonomy): domain Eukaryota; kingdom Metazoa; phylum Chordata; class Amphibia; order Anura; family Dendrobatidae; genus Ranitomeya; species Ranitomeya variabilis. The sequence goes on from NC_135233.1 coordinate 21,606,898, forward strand.
ATCTGTTGATAAAAAAAAGAGTAAAAAATGAAATCAAGCCCTTTGGTTTAGAAGAGCAGGATAGCGCTTTTATTTTTGCCTTTGGTTTCCTGTCTGCCCTATGTATGCCTACATAAGGGTACAGTAATGGGATTGTTTTACATGCCTAATTCTCCTTTTTTCTCAGTAATGCGAACAATCTGTAAAAAGAATGAGAATGAAGCAAAACATGCACCAAGCCCTCTGGTCCTCGGGTGTAAAACAGTTAAAGTATTGACCCCATTTAGCTCCAAGTGTTCCCATTTCAGGGTACAGTAATGGGGTTTAATTTCATGCCTTAAACTCTTCTGCACCTAAATTGAAAAAATAACACAGCTATTTCAAGAAAATCGCAAGTGCTACAGTAGAATTATGTAATGATAGAAGATGTAAATGCAAGTTCAGTAAAGTTTATTGGACTAAATAAGGCTAGGCGATTTTTTTTGTACGTTTTCTTTATTTAAAAATAAGTATGTTATCCACTGCAAATAGATTTCACTTTTGTCCCATACAGTTAATATGTTGATCTGATTGGATTCTTTTTCTGGGTTAGTTTTTATACAGGAGGATCTAGGTCTTTTCATCTAGTTCCCTGTTCAGGGCCATCCCATACTGCCGTCCCAGAAAACTCTAGAAGTGATTGTCACAGATACCTCCAGTAGCACCTACCAAAGACACCCTCATGACAACTTAACACAAATACCCCCATTAGTCCCTGTCAGAGATCTCCCCATAAGTACCCCCCTCGGATCTTCCAATCTGTCCCTACCACACGATTACATGAGTACCGTTCCCATAGACCACCATACACACCTGACAGATGATGGCGCTGTTACAGATATCAGGGGCTCCTCTTACAACACTATTGCACTTTTCTAAGCTGAACACTCTGAGATTAGTATCACTTAATAAAAAATCAGCTTCTAAACTACAACTCTCAGCATTCATTGGCTGCCTGGTGTACGGAGCTGCAGTGGGGGCACCACGTCCTGCAGAGTTCACTTCTTCCTCTGGGGGTGGCGGCCACGATCCCGGTTACATCAGAAATTACTGAGAACTTTTTCAGAAAGATGAAAGAACTTTTTTCTCTTTGCATCATCCAGCGCTGATCAGAGATACCGTGCACACTGCCAACAGAAATCACAGCAGCGCCTGCAAACCCGCACCGCTTATCTCCGCATAAGAAAGTCAGATTATATCTCTGAAGACACTTATGTGCAATGCGGCTCACGTGGCTGATACCATCGAGAGATAGCTGCGAGGGTGGGAGATAGACACCATTGCTGGGGGGCTGCATAGACAGCAAATATAGAACTTTAACCCAAAAGTCCATAAAGCGGCTCCATTACCCTATAGCTCTGATCTCCTGCTCCCGACCCAGCGGTGTCCTCTGACATCCATCATGGCTTTACCTGCACTGTTCTCCGACTGACATCATGGCCTGCAGGCTGATTTACAGTGGAAGGAGAACAGTCACTAACACACTGTGACGCCACTCTGCAGTCATGTTCCACGAAATTCTCTGGACATATTGTGCAATGCTCGGTAACACTCAGTACTTTTGCATTGCACAATGGATCATGTGACCAATTGCAGGTATGAGTGGCCTGTGACTTCAAAGTATAGTATATACCACATATGTACACTGCTCAAAAAATAAAGGGAACACTTAAACAACAGAATATAACTCTAAATCAAACTTCTGTGAAATCAAACTGTCCACTTAGGAAGCAACACTGATTGACAATCAATTTCACCTGCTGTTGTGCAAATGGAACAGACAACAGATGGAAATTATTGGCAATTATCAAGACACCCTCAGTAATGGAGTGGTTCTGCAGGTGGGGGCCACAGACCACATCTCAGTACCAATGCTTTCTGGCTGATGTTTTGGTCACTTTTGAATGTTGGTTGTGCTTTCACACTCGTGGTAGCATGAGACGGATTCTACAACCCACACAAGTGGCTCAGGTAGTGCAGCTCATCCAGGATGGCACATCAGTGCGAGCTGTGGCAAGAAGGTTTGCTGTGTCTGTCAGCGTAGTGTCCAGAGGCTGGAGGTGCTACCAGGAGACAGGCCAGTACACCAGGAGACATGGAGGGGGCTGTAGGAGGGCAACAACCCAGCAGCAGGACCCCTACCTCAGCCTTTGTGCAAGGAGGAACAGGAGGAGCACTGCCAGAGCCCTGCAAAATGTCCTCCAGCAGGCCACAAATGTGCATGTGTCTACACAAACGGTTAGAAAGCGACTCCATGAGGATGGTCTGAGTGCCCGACGTCCACAGATGGGGGCTGTGCTCACAGCCCAACACCGTGCAGGACGCTTGGCATTTGCCACAGAACACCAGGATTGGCAGATTTGCGACTGGCGCCCTGTGCTCTTCACAGATGAAAGCAGGTTCACACTGAGCACATGTGACAGACGTGACAGAGTCTGGAGACGCCGGGGAGAGTGATCTGCTGCCTGCAACATCCTTTAGCATGACTGGTTTGGCAGTGGGTCAGTAATGGTGTGGGGTGGCATTTCTTTGGAGGGTCGTACTGCCCTCCATGTGCTCGCCAGAGGTATCCTAACTGCCACTAGGTACCGAGATGAGATCCTCAGACCCGTTGTGAGACCATATGCTGGTGCGCTTGGCCCTGGGTTCCTCCTAATGCAGGACAATGCCAGATCTCATGTGGCTGGAGTGTGTCAGCAGTTCCTGCAAGATGAAGGCATTGAAGCTATGGACTGGCCCGCCCGTTCTCCAGACCTGAATCCGATTGAACACATCTGGGACATCACGTCTCGCACCATCCACCAATGTCATGTTGCACCACAGACTGTCCAGGAGTTGGCGGATGCTTTAGTCCAGGTCTGAGAGGAGATCCCTCAGGAGACCATCCACCGCCTCATCAGGAGCATGCCCAGGCATTGTAGGGAGGTCATACAGGCACGTGGAGGCCACACACACTACTGAGCATCATTTCCTTGTCTTGAGGCATTGCCATTGAAGATGGATCAGCCTGTAATTGGATTTTCCACTTTGATTTTGATAATCATTCCAACTCCAGACCTCCGTGGGACATTAGTTGTGATTTACATTGATCATTTTTAGGTTTTACTGTTCTCAACACATTCCACTATGTAATGAATAAAGATTTACAACTGGAATATTTCATTCAGTGATATCTAGGATGTGGGATTTTAGTGTTCCCTTTAATTTGTTGAGCAGTGTATTAAGAACATACACAAAAATGGAGAAAAGTATGTGCCCCCTACACATCTCCCTCCAGGAGCTTTTCTGACTCCCCCCCATTCTACATCCACAGACATTAATATGGAGTCGCCCGTCTGCAGATATAATTTCTCCCGCTCTTCTGGGATTTCTAAGAGATTTTGGCGTCATGTGTGAGACGTTTTGAGCATTTGTGGGGTCAGACCCTGATACTGGGAGGAGGTCGGGTTCACAGTCTCCATCATAGGATGGGGCTGAGGTCTGGGCTCAGGCCGCTCATGTTCTCCTCCTCCTCCATGTCTGTATGGGGCTCTGTGAGGCCGCTCATGTTCTCTCCTCCATGTCTGTATGGGGCTCCGTGCGGCCGCTCATGTTCTCCCTCCATGTCTGTATGGGGCTCTGTGCGGCCGCTCATGTTCCCCCCTCCATGTCTGTATGGGGCTCTGTGCGGCCGCTCATGTTCTCTCCTCCATGTCTGTATGGGGCTCTGTGCGGCCGCTCATGTTCTCCCCTCCATGTCTGTATGGGGCTCTGTGCGGCCGCTCATGTTCTCTCCTCCATGTCTGTATGGGGCTGTGCGGCCGCTCATGTTCTCCCCTCCATGTCTGTATGGGGCTCTGTGCGGCCGCTCATGTTCTCTCCTCCATGTCTGTATGGGGCTCTGTGCGGCTGCTCATGTTCTCCCCTCCATGTCTGTATGGGGCTCTGTGCGGCCGCTCATGTTCTCTCCTCCATGTCTGTATGAGGCTCTGTGCGGCCGCTCATGTTCTCTCCTCCATGTCTGTATGGGGCTCTGTGTGGCCGCTCATGTTCTCTCTCCTCCATGTCTGTATGGGGCTCTGTGCGGCCGCTCATGTTCTCCCCTCCATGTCTGTATGGGGCTCTGTGCGGCCGCTCATGTTCTCCCCTCCATGTCTGTATGGGGCTCTGTGCGGCCGCTCATGTTCTCTCCTCCATGTCTGCATGGGGCTCTGTACGGCCGCTCATGTTCTCTCCTCCATGTCTGTATGGGGCTCTGTGCGGCCGCTCATGTTCTCCCCTCCATGTCTGTTTGGGGCTCTGTGCGGCCGCTCATGTTCTCCTCTCCATGTCTGTATGGGGCTCTGTACGGCCGCTCATGTTCTCCCCTCCATGTCTGTATGGGACTCTGTGCGGCCGCTCATGTTCTCTCCTCCATGTCTGCATGGGGCTCTGTGTGGCCGCTCATGTTCTCCCCTCCATGTCTGTATGGGGCTCTGTGCAGCCGCTCATGTTCTCCCCTCTCCATGTCTGTATGGGGCTCTGTGCGGCCGCTCATGTTCTCTCCTCCATGTCTGTATGGGGCTCTGTGCGGCCGCTCATGTTCTCTCCTCCATGTCTGTATGGGGCTCTGTGCGGCCGCTCATGTTCTCCCCTCTCCATGTCTGTATGGGGCTCTGTGTGGCCGCTCATGTTCTCCCCTCCATGTCTGTATGGGGCTCTGTGCGTTCGCTCATGTTCTCCCCTCCATGTCTGTATGGGGCTCTGTGCGGCCGCTCATGTTCTCTCCTCCATGTCTGTATGGGGCTCTGTGCGGCCGCTCATGTTCTCCCCTCCATGTCTGTATGGGGCTCTGTGCGGCCGCTCATGTTCTCTCCTCCATGTCTGTATGGGGCTCTGGGCGGCCGCTCATGTTCTCTCCTCCATGTCTGTATGGGGCTCTGTGCGGCCGCTCATGTTCTCCCCTCTCCATGTCTGTATGGGGCTCTGTGCGGCCGCTCATGTTCTCTCCTCCATGTCTGTATGGGGCTCTGTGCAGCCGCTCATGTTCTCCCCTCCATGTCTGTATGGGGCTCTGTGCGGCCGCTCATGATCTCTCTCCTCCATGTCTGTATGGGGCTCTGTGCGGCCGCTCATGTTCTCTCCTCCATGTCTGTATGGGGCTCTGTGCGGCCGCTCATGTTCTCCCCTCTCCATGTCTGTATGGGGCTCTGTGCGGCCGCTCATGTTCTCTCCTCCATGTCTGTATGGGGCTCTGTGCGGCCGCTCATGTTCTCTCCTCCATGTCTGCATGGGGCTCTGTGCGGCCGCTCATGTTCTCCCCTCTCCATGTCTGTATGGACCTTGTGCACTGGGCACAGTCATGGGGGGCAGATAAGGGTCTTCCCCAAACTGTTTCCACAAAGCTGAAGCTACAATTGTCCACAGTGTCTTGTTCTGAAGATTAATATTTCCTTTACTGGAGCTGAGGGTCCGAGGCCGCCCCCTGAAAACACATAGCATTATCCTTCTCCACCATCTGTACAGGGAGCACAATGCAGTCAGGGGTAACGTCGTCCTGGAATCACAAAACCCAGACTCCTCCATCAGATGCAGATAGAGAAGTGCGATCCGTCACTGCACAGAACCCGTCTCCTCCAGAGTCCAGTGGTGGCGGCTTTACACTACTCCATCCAACGCTCGGCATTGTGCTTGGTGGTGTACGGCTGCATGCATCTGCTCGGCCATGGAGCTGTAAATTCCATCATTTTCTGCTTATTGCTTAGACTAACAGTCACTGCTGAAGTCTATCAGAGGGGGTGGGTAAGTAAGGAGGACAGCACTTACAAGATTTTTGCTAACCAATTTGCAAGCGCTGCTCTTACTTGCCGGATCACTGGATGGGGTCAACTTCAGGGTCCCTCAATAGTTGCCTCTACTTTCACTGGTCTGATCTGAGAATGCTCAGCGCACAGCCCCCTGCAAGCAGGACGCCAAGAGGCAGAGGAGCAGTGCACTCCTGAACTAGAGAACACCCCTTTAAATGAACGAAGTTGGAGCTAAAAATAAGTTTTGCTTTTGGATTTCATTAAATGGAATCTGTCAGCAGCATGATGTAGGGGCAGAGACAATAATTCCTGTGATGTGTCACTTACTGGGCTGTGTGCCTCCTCTAGCTGCTGCATTACACTGTGGATAGCTGCTGCAAAATGAGTTAACTGAGAATCTGTCAGTGGGCTAGTTATGATGGGAGAGTTAACTCTTACCTGTCAGTAACAGACAAACCCTGCAAAGAAATCCAATGGTAAAAAGGTTTTTTTTTAAAGTCCTAAATGGATTTAAAGAAAATAAATTGTCCCCAAAGATGGACACCCCCTCCAAATGCAGACACGTGATAATGGTGCAGGTCTGATCTCTTCCTCCCAATAATCCCAATCTACACAGCAGAGATAAAGCTGCAGACCTCAGATCCTACAAATACTGCACTGCTATAATAATGGCAGACTAATGATCATATTATACCCCCCTGACATCAGTGACAATGGTACAGCCCTCAGGGCCCTCCCCCTCCTTTCTGCCATCAGCTCTGCACATTGCACAGGCAGCAACAGAGGGAATCCCTGCCGGCTGACGTCACTAGAACCAAGGAAACCCGTGCACGTCAGCACACGCAAATGACCATATATGGCAACATGCGTCAATGGACGAGACCAAGCGCTCTAGAACGCGGGGGGTGGTGGGGGCAGAAGTCTCTAGTGGTCACATGCAGTAGATGTTGGTGGTGAGCAGGTGCTGGGGCAGTTGTGGAAGGTCGGGCTGTGGAGCTGGAGCTTCCTGCTGTGCACGGGGCAGTGCTGGGGGCCGTGCATGGAGCTGGACCCTCCCATTGCAGTGCTGTGGGGGAGGAGAGATGGAGCTCAGTAGATAACCCGAGTGGGTCTGAACTAATACCATTCCACTGAGTCATCCAGTGAGCGCACAGGAATAGCAGAGAGGAGCTGCCTGACTCATCAGCCCAGTCCCTGGAGGTGAGCACTGAGCCCAGGAGCAGCTCTGCACTGTTGTTACACTGTCCTCCTCCTGCTGCAGCCATGTCTGCTCACAGCCCATAGGCAGCTGCTGCTGCTGCTGCTGGAACCTCTTCTTACAAAGTTGCACTTGTTGTTCTTGTTGGGACTTTTCCTTGTGATACAATGTTGCACTGTTAGAGATAGGAGGGCTAGAACCTGTCTACACTGGACGCAGCAGCCCTGGATGTGGAGAGGTGTGGTGTCCTGTAGCCCAGTGTCAGGACAGACTCCAGCCCCACACAAGAGGGGGTGAGGCGTGTGAAGACCACCTAGAAGGGTGCTCAGAGGTGCCGGATCATGTACCAGGATTATCCAGGGAGTTTCGACAGTTCCTCCCGTGGTAGCAGCAGCTCTCCGGCTCAGCCAGACGGATACCCGGGCGGCTCCTTATCTACCTCAATCCGACAGGTGAGGATCCGACAGCGGAGCAAAGAACGCAGGTCGTGTCGTGTTTCCTGGACCTGTTTTGGCTTAGGCTGGACGGTCCGGATTTAAGATGAGTGGACCGTTTTGGGTTTGGTTTGAGTTGACCACTTCAGTTTGGGTTCATTTTGCCTCGTCTGTATCGTTATATGGGCCCTATGTTGGGTCGAGTTGCCCAGTCCTGTTTCGAGTTGTGTTGACCTGTCCTATTTTCGGTTGAGCTTGCTGGTCAACTCTAGAGTAGATATATGGGTCATATATTGGGTTGGTTTCAGTTCACCAGTCCTGTTTCAGGTTGTGTTTGCAGCTTATAATTTGGGTTGAGTTGACTTTTTTCGATTTTGGGTTGAGTTGACTTTTTTCGGTTTTGGGTTGAGTTGACCTGTTCGGTTTTGAGTTGAGTTGACCTGTTCGGTTTTGGCTTGAGTTGACCTATTCGGTTTTGGCTTGAGTTGACCTATTCGGTTTTGGCTTGAGTTGACCTATTCGGTTTTGGCTTGAGTTGACCTATTCAGTTTTGGCTTGAGTTGACCTATTCAGTTTTGGCTTGAGTTGACGTATTTGGTTTTGGCTTGAGTTGACCTATTCGGTTTTGGCTTGAGTTGACGTATTTGGTTTTGGCTTGAGTTGGCTAGTCAACACTAAAGCAGGTATGTGGATCATAAATTAGGTTGAGGTGACCCATCCGGTTTTGGGTTGTGTTGGCTAAAGCAGGTATATGGGTCATAAATTGGGTTGAGTTGACTGGTCCGGTTTTGGGCTGAGTTGGCTAGTCAACACTTAAGTAGGTATTTAGGCCATAAATTGGGTTAAGTTGAACAGTTCCAATTTTGATTGCGTTGGCCCACCTCAATACTAGATAGATTGAGTTGGTCAGTCCTGAATTTGGGTTAAATTGAAGGCTGCTTTGCATTGGTCTCCACTGCAGCTTGAAATGTTCAGCATAGATGACCATTCTTGTGTCCAATGATCTCCTGCCAGTCCACCAGTCCTAGATCTGATCTGCTGTCCTGTGTGTATATGGTAGAGTGTTGTTTATATGCACCTAGTACAGACACGAGTCTGGCCTCCTGCAGAGATACGATCAGCCCTTCAGGTGGTTCTCCAGGGTCTAGAAAGGATTGAGGTCACTGACTGAATTGTAGAAGAGTCCACATCAGACCTGTACTAGGTGGACAAGTCCTGACTTATCTTGCATAGTGTGGGAGGAGGTGCAGCCACCAGACCTACACATATAGTATATACCATTCCTCTAGAACCAGCGTGTTCTTCAGATCCAGCATCTGCGGTTGGGTTCGGTTCCATTATGAGTTGTCACTAATTAGATCCTTGATATGTAGATCTGTCGTGTGACATTGGATTTGGGGTGAGCCTGGTTCCCCATGTTGTGACCTACAGATGATTCACCAGCACTAGTGACTTGTATACCAGAGCCCATGTAGACTTAACCCCTTATGACATATAGGACATGATGGCTTCTTGAAGAACAGTAGACATGTGGGGTCACTTGTGAGATTGATTACTACTGGAGGGACATTCAGGGGTGTTGGGCCATGGTTTGCGGTAGCATTGCATGAAGGCGCTGGTTTCTTGAATCGCTGTTGACCATGGGTCGGTGATTTGAGGACATAGGACCCCTATGTCACACTTGAGGATAAGGCCCCCTTTATATCAGTATCTTGAGCAGGGCTGTAGCGATGGACGGGCTATCGGCATGTAACCCTGGTGCTCAGTACCGAGGGGTCACCAACAAGTGACTTTGACTGGGACAAGGGCGGCAAGCTGAACTTTTGATTGGCAATTGTGGTTGAAGGCATCTCAGGACACATTGAGCTCCTTATATCGCCACATCTCTTTATTCTTCGGCACATGCTCTCCCTGCGAAACCCTCTGTATGTCTTCTGTGTATTTCGGGTGTCAGGACAACCAGGGAAGATGTGAAACCACCGTGATGCCATAACCCGAACCGCATGCTAACCAGTAGAACTACACCGATGCCAGCATAGACTAATGATGATCCGAAGATATATTGGAGTTTACATGGGGCTGCTGGGCGGTTATATGGAAGGGGTCATGTCCCCGAGCGCAGCACCCGCTGTACTTTGTGTTATTGATTATAGACGCTTATACAAATAGTAAAGTTCACTCTGCAGACACACCCTGCCCACCTTGTGCCCCCGCGGGGCGAGCGCTGGTACAGGGTGTGGACGAAGTCAGGGGTCCGGACTGAAGGTCATTGTATGTAGAAGACGCCTGACAAATCCTTATGCGTTTGTCTCAAATCGGCAGCGACCCCCTAGACGAGGCTTTCTTGGTGCCGGTCCAATGGGGGAGGGCTGGCGTCTTTGTTCTGTAGTCCTATTAAGGAGGAGGAGGTTCTAGTAAATTACAGCGTTGGATCCGCCAAATGACAATACTTCGCCACTGTCCACCCCCATGAACTGGGATGCCACGGTTAACCCTGTCGCTACCACCTAACTGTCCCGGATATTAGTGACCTCCCCCATTATACCGCCACTTGCCCAGTTACCTATCATGCTCTGGATCTCTACAGCCCAAAATGTGACACTGGTTTGATACATTGTAACAAAGGGGAGTTGTCTAGGTTGGATACGATCAGGCTTGGACTGGCCCATAGGGTAACGGGCGAATCCCCCGGTGGGCCCTTGTGCACATCTGGGCCCCAGCCCTACAGTACTTGATTCGCAGCATCTCATCATTCATTACCCAAACTACCCATTTTATTATTATATAGAGATAGAGGTAAATTTGTGAACGAGGGCAGTGTAATATTTGTATGCAGCTGTAAAGTGGGACCCCACAGTCAATGTCACTGGTGGGCCCTTGGCATCCCAGTCTGACACTGGATACAATTCTAGCAAACACTCAGCTGGGAGGAATTAGTTCTGTACAGGAATTCAGTCTAGGGGTCTGAAATAAGAATGAATGTTTCCACTCACTGACAGCAAGCAAGAAATAATGACTTGAAATCCAAAATATATTGGAAGGTTTTATAACTCGGAAACCCCTTTAATTGCAGTGAGTTAATGGCCACCAAGGCCTCGATTGGGGCAACTTGTCGGAACACGCCCTGCATCTCATTAGGCATGGAAATGTATCTAATCAGGAATTGTAACATTCATACAGATAATTAGTTCTGCCAACTGGTACAAATCTTACCGGAAAGGGTAGAGGTTGGCGCCTGGGCCCAGGCTGCTGCTCATGGCGGTAAGGTCACTGCTGCCCTCTACTGGTCACAGGTGCTCAGTGCTATCATATAGGACATAGTCGTTGGTAGCATGGAAAGTCAACATGGCAGCGCCCATGGATTACTTGGCGATTAACCTTTTTGATAAGCTTCATAATTTTATGCTCATGACCTCATTAGATAACGAGACCAATGTAGAGATAAGGCCAAGGAAAACAGGACAGGCCTATAAATGGTTTACCACCATCCAAGCCTGCAATGGGGCTTGCTATAAAGAACCAGGGCCCATCACGACCCGGCGGCCATTCCTTGTACAATGTCAGATCTCCATAATACAAAAATTCAGTTCTATATTTGAGGATCAGATTATTTTTCCTTGGAAAGCTGGGTGGCATCAAATATGGGCACCTTTGTATGGATTATCATCCACATTTCCTACATAGGCCTGAGTCTGTTATTATGGCATGGAAACTGGTCAGATTTTGCCCTTCTGTCCTCTAGGAAAGCTGAGTGGCAGCCCTGAAGAAGTGAAGGCAGCATAGTATTACCGATGCCGGATTATTGGACGTATTTTGGATTATTATAGCCTATTTCCAGTCCATATGCCGGAGTATCGGATGCCTTGTAGATTGGAAGGTGCCTGAGACCTGGGGACTTCTGACCCCCTTTCTCCTCGGCTGGGCGTATTCCTGGGCTGAGCGGCCCTGTTGTGTCAGCAGAGTAATGGGAAGGAATTTGGCAATGGACATGGACACACCCAAAGAAGGAATAGCTGAGAAGTTAACCCTGTCTTATGAGTGAAGCTGAATGCAGTCTATTGTTCTCTGTTATCAGCCAGTACAACCTGAGCACCTATACAGCTCCATCAGAGGTTCTCACCCAGCTTTCCCAGACTCCTGAATAATGAGCTTAGTTATATAAAAGTTCAGGCCAAAAGGCTGGAGACTGGGAAAGCTGGGTGAGTTATAGAGAGTAGGGTCACCCAGCTTTCCCAATAGCAGATAGGGCTAAGATATAGTTAAATGTCATTTTTAGTGGACTTGGAGATGTTTTTCATTAATAGGGAGAGTCCACTGTAAATCCCTACCTGTTCTTCCCGGAGAGGGGATCAGCGCGGCCACGTGTCTGCCCTCAGCGCCTTTATTTCGGCAGCGTCTGAGTATGTGCAGTATTTCCTGTTTGTTCTGAACGATTGCCCAACCGAGCCTGGAGCGCCGGTCCCCCGACCTCTTGTGGTTTGTCCGGAGATCCACGACCGTCTCCCTCTGTCTGGACCAGGGGCCGGTGTGGCCACACTAATCCGGTGATATCCATAGCGCCACGACAGAGGAATCACATTCATAAAGATCAGTTTATCGACCAGCAAATAAAAATGTCGCCAAATGAGACCAATTAATGGTCCGTAATCATGACCTGTTCGTTCTATCGTTCGTAGAAAATAAGCTGAGGATTTGTTGCAGTGTATCACTCTGGACTCTGGTGTGACACATCGCTCTACTTGCACTGATGCATTAAAACCAAAGAAATGAGCCGGACTATAAGCTGGTATAGGTGTGTTGTGTAAGAGCACGTTCACACTGTGGCCACTTCACAGACAAAACCCAGGAAAAAAGCACAAAACGAGCGTCTACCCTACAGCAAATAAGGAAGTAAATGGTAATAGTGCATGTAAATAACAGAGGGGACTTGGTTATCGCTATTTTGATCAAAAAGCATAAAAGCCATCCCACCGCGCCAAGGTGAACCCACCGCAACAAGGTGAACCCACCGCGGCAAGGTGAACCCACCGCAACAAGGTGAACCCACCGCGGCAAAGTGAACCCACCGCGGCAAGGTGAACCCACTGCGACAAGGTGAACCCACCGTGGCAAGATGAATGTACCCACCGCAGCAAGGTGAACCTACCGCAACAAGGTGAACCCACCGCGGCAAGGTGAACCCACCGCAACAAGGTGAACCCACCGTGGCAAAATGAATTAACCCACCGCGGCAAGGTGAACCCACCGCGACAAGGTGAACCCACCGTGGCAAGGTGAACCCACCGTGGCAAGATGAATGAACCCACCGCAGCAAGGTGAACCTACCGCAACAAGGTGAACCCACCATGGCAAGATGAATGAACCCACCGGGACAAGGTGAACCCACCGTGGCAAGATGAATGAACCCACCGCGGCAAGGTGAACCCACCACAACAAGGTGAACCCACTGCGATGTGGCCTCCTTTTCTGAGCTAGGTATTCTCTCTGTACAGCTCCCCATAGTCTCAGTCGGGGCCCTGTCCTGTTCTGCTCTTATTCACATTGAAGTTATTTGACACATGGTTTCATTACTAGAGACTGATTACGACAAGATTCACCTTGTCCTGGTGGGATTTTTTTAATACTTTTTTTGATCAAAATAGCGTTAATGAAGACCCCCAGGGTTATTTCCATGTTACTATTTACTGTAGGGTATTTGTTTAGTTTTTTTTTCTTTCTTAAGTTTTCCACTGATTCAATGTACCAAACTGTCAGAACATGGCACATTTGTAACAAACCCTCAGCTGTGAGTAATAGTAAGTCTATACCATAGTTTCTGCCAATTTTGAAAATACTATGACTTTCCCCAAGTCATGAACTAAGAAATGAGATTGGATGCGGGTGACGGCTGCCCGGCGGGCGATGCGGTAGTCATGAGGAGCCCGGGGCCTCGTGCCGCCATTGTGCCACTGGATCGTCTCAGGATTTGGAGCCTGTTCTTCCCTGCAGTCCTGCCTGGACTCGGTTACATTTCCTGCTCATCATCACATGTTCTCACCAAATCTCTTAAATTCCTTTTCACTCCCTGGAGTTTATTTTATTTTTTTCTATTTATTGCAAAATTCTCCATCCCCCAAAAGGCAGGTGATTGCAGAATGGCCAGATTTCTCCAGAGTGCCTCCAGGAGAGGAGGGGAAGGATTGCCGGAGGCTTGTGAAATACTTCACACTTCAAAGGAGACTTTCCCAGAAATGGGAGAGTTCCCAGCCTCCTCCATGTGGAATCTTGTGGGCTGCTGCCCCCTAGAGGTCACCGCCGGCGGCTTCCTGAGATTGTGTCAAGGGGGGAAATCATGTAGCTGATTCCAGTAACCGGAGGGGGATGTGTGGGAGACTCCGGGATGGGAAAGAGGACGAATTGCTACTTTGTTTTTTGGCCGCCTCCATTCTCCTCTGTACAATCAATGGCCAGGAATGTTTGATCACTGAGTCACAGGATCTGGGTTACATCATCGCCGGCATCAATGAGCGGGAAAGGGTTCAACATTTTAGGGAAGATGCAACATTTTGAAATAGCAGAGACTTCTTTGGGGGAAAAATGAGATTTGGGGGACTTGGAAAGGTCATGGGGTAAGACAAGGGTGTGCGGGGGATAGAGGCCGATGAGAGGTTGGCCATTGTGCCCTTTCTGGTGGGCATAGGAGGGGGCAACAAGTCCCGGGGTTCTGCCCCAAGATGGTGGTGTGGACCGGTGGCAACACAAGGGCTCATGATGATTCTTTATAGGGGTGCACTCCGAGCTGTGGTTTCAGGGGGCAAGTTGTAAGTGCAGGGGAAGTGCAAACAAGCCGCATTACCTTGGCCAGGGGGTAACATAGGGCCAGGGAAAAGGGGCTAAACTAAGGCTCTGACTACGGCAATGCACGCTGGGACAAAAGTCACGTTCGTAAGCCCACTATAGTGCGGTGAGTGGCAGAGCTGGGGGAATAGACAGCACAAGGAGGACATAAGCGGGGGTGGGGTTTGAGAAAGTTTTCATGCAAATGAGTCGGGAGTCGGGACCCTTTCAACCAATCAGATGTAGTGATGGGGTTTAGACCCTCTCAGCTGCACACACTCCGGGATCGGTGGATTGGGTGGGGATCATGTGGGTGTAATGGGGGCACACACCTCCAGTAAACCCTCCCCCAGGACAGTTGCATCTCTTAACTCTTCTCATTATAAATGCCCTTACATAAAAAAAAAAAACATTCTCAACAAAAGTTCATTATTATTATTTTTTTTAGCTCTGTTCTTTGTCTCTGGGTAGGGAAGGGTTAAGTGTCCTAGCCCTGGGAGTGACTGGGACCACACCTGGGCATTAAGTAAATGGAGCTGTGTTTAAAAAAAAAAGAAAAAAAAAAGGGAAGGAGAAGAGGGGGAAGTTGGTTTTACAGTGGAGGCGATTATGCAATTGAGATTTCCTGCCTCTCCCTCCCGAGCTGCCGCCGTTCTGCCTGGACAAGGAAGTTTCCACCGAGCAGGATGAGCCCGGAGTGACTGACAGCCTGCGGTAACTATGGCGTGTGTCATGTATGAGCCCTCCGCGGCGGCTGTATGAACGGCAGGTGCGACTGCCCCTCGGGGAGCCAGATTATTGGTTAGGGGTGCAGTCCTGCTGATTTTGGGGTCCCGGAGATATTTCACTAGTGGTGGGGGTCCTTTAAACAATTGCACAACAAAGTCCCTGGCAGAGGATAGCTGTGACCTGACGAGTACGGGCTCTGTCCCGGGGGACACTTGCACCTGTTGCTCTTCCCATTCATTCACCCCCTACTTAAGATTTGTCTGTTTTGAGACTGCATCTGAAAGGGTTAAGGGCTCAGGTGTCGGCGTTAATCTGGCGTTGGCCGGGGCAGATGCTTTCCGCCCGGTGGTGATCTAGCCGGCGGCGGATCCTTGTTTTCTCGCTGAGCCAGGGTGTTGTTCGCACAATGTACCTTCATTCTCAGCCAGGTGCGGAGGAAACTGTGACCTCATTCCAGAAAGTTCTCTAATGTGGTCGGTGTCTAGACGGAAAGGACAGCGACTCGCCAGCGTCTTGTCTCCTTCACCGAACGTTACCGCGTTATGTCACCTTCAGCCTATGTGGATGAACTGCATGTACCATGGTGCCCACCATGACTCCATGGGATGAGAAATATACCGTGCATGAAGGTTGTGGGACCCAGTACGTGATCTGAAGATCATTATGTCCTTTACCGGCATAAAAGGGATGGCCTTTAAAAGACAGACTTAGTCCTCCCTATACCTTTAGGAGTCAGAACTACGCACTGATGGCAGATCCAATGAGTGTTGCCTCTGGGCTCCCGCGTCGGGGGGCCTTGCCTCTGGGTTCCCGCGTCGGGGGGCCCTGCCTCTAGGTTCCAGTGTCGGGGGGCCTTGCCTCTAGGTTCCAGTGTCGGGGGGCCTTGTCTCTGGGCTCCCGCGTCGGGGGGCCTTGCCTCTAGGTTCCAGTGTCAGGGGGCCTTGCCTCTAGGTTCCAGTGTCGGGGGGCCTTGTCTCTGGGCTCCCGCGTCGGGGGGCCTTGTCTCTGGGCTCCCGCGTCAGGGGGCCTTGCCTCTAGGTTCCAGTGTCGGGGGGCCTTGTCTCTGGGCTCCCGCGTCGGGCATTACACTCTTAATGTATTAGTAGAAGGTGACTATTGAGACAGTTCTGCGCCATATTGCAGATGAATGGAAAATTTATACATATATTAGAGATATATATATATATATATATATATATATATATATATTTTTTTTTTTTTTTTTTTTCTTCAAACTAGAGCTTAAATTATATTTTGACCAATCTTTTCTTTCTTTTTTTTTTTAAGCAGAAATATCGGAACGACATGCCAGGATCCAGCAGTGCCTTTATTCCCACCATCAACGCCATCACCACCAGTCAGGACTTACAGTGGATGGTCCAACCAACTGTGATCACCTCTATGTCCAATCCCTATGGCAGAGCACATCCGTATGGGCATCCAGTACCGAACCACCCGTCACTAGGTGGGCATGCAGCCCTACAACGACCAGGAGTCATCAAAAGCATTGGTACCACCGCTGGCCGGAGAAGAAGAGATGAGCAGGTATAGGACGGCAGCAAGGAGTCAACCTGTCCCCTTTCAACTGCTTTGATTGTATTTAAAATATTTCTGGTATTTTAATTGCTACATTAAAATTACAAATACATCATCTATGTCATCATTAGTCATAATAATAGCTAATCATGATACCATACCATGCAATGTTCCACCACCCCCGAAACCTGCGTTGTGTAAGTCTCAAAATCCAATGTACTGACATAGTGTTTGGGTTTTTTTTTTTAGAGGAAAGGACTGACTACTGATAGGAAGACATTTTCAATAACCATTTAGTCTTTTAATACTGCCCCTATGTGCAGGAATTTATATTCCTGCCTCCTATGTACAAGAATATAACTGCTATAATACTGCTCCTATGTACAAGAATGTAACTACTATAATACTGCTCCTATGTGCTAGAATATAACTACTATAATACTGGCCCTATGTACAGGAATATAACTACTATAATACTGCCCCTATGTACAAGAATATAACTACTATAATACTGCCCCTATGTACAAGAATATAACTACTATAATACTGCCCCTATGTACAAGAATATAACTACTATAATACTGCCCCTATGTACAAGAATATAACTACTATAATACTGCTCCTATGTACAAGAATATAACTACTATAATACTGCTCCTATGTACAAGAATATAACTACTATAATACTGCTCCTATGTACAAGAATATAACTACTATAATACTGCTCCTATGTACAAGAATATAACTACTATAATACTGCTCCTATGTACAAGAATATAACTACTATAATACTGCTCCTATGTACAAGAATATAACTACTATAATACTGCCCCTATGTACAAGAATATAACTACTATAATACTGTCCCCTATATACAGGAATATAACTACTATAATACTGTCCCCTATATACAGGAATATAACTACTATAATACTTCCCCAGTTGTATTATTCAGAGGCCATATTGCTCCCTTCATTTTTGCTCCCAGCTTCTACAGTACAAATCCTGTTTCCTTTTGTCGTCAGAACTTTCAGGATTACAATTGAATAGCAAATTGTGAAATGTTTTTGTTCTAACCACAGAGCTTCTCCGCTCTCCTTCTTGTTGGCTCGCAGACTCCTTACACTTGCTCAATTCCATGACACCACAGCTTCCTACAGAGCCAACGGCCTTTTACATTTTGTGGGTTTTGTGTTGACCGCAATGTGCTGCCTGTTTTAAATTTTTTTATTTCTTTATCCGCAGCTGTCACCCGAAGAAGAGGAAAAACGAAGGGTTCGGAGAGAAAGGAACAAACTGGCCGCAGCAAAGTGTCGCAACAGGAGACGAGAGTTAACGGACAAACTCCAGGCTGTACGTAACCAATCTGTTTCCTTCATTTCTGCTGACTGAAGTTCTGTAATTGGGCGTAAGAGTTCCCGATTTCATCATCATACTGTATAATTACAATATTATTGTGTCATTCTCCTACATATCTAAGCCAGGGGTCAGGGAGTGCTATTTACTTGCATTTTTTTTAGATTACATCAAGAACAAAAAATGCCCCAATGATGCTAGAACAGAGGAGTGGTGGACCTTTCCTAAGTGTTCCTTCAGCTCTCATGTTTCTCTGATTGTCAGGGTATGGAGCTGTGGTTTAACAATTTTAGTTTTTTTGGCACCACATCATGTCCCCATGTCTGTTTAGACGGTTGAATTTTTCCATATGACCTGTTCACGATGTACATGACTTTAGTTTGACAGCCGAACCATCATCCGCTTGGAAAATAAAAATGCCCTTGTTAAATTTGGTTTTATCGGTGCCTTTTTAAATTTAAATCTCCCTATTTTTGCTTTCAGGAAACAGAAAAACTGGAACAAGAAAAATCTGGCCTTCAGAAAGAGATAGCCGAACTGCAAAAGGAGAAGGACAAACTGGAGTTCATGTTGGTTGCCCACTCACCCATGTGTAAAATACAAGTTGAGGATCGGATCAACCCCACTCACAATGCTCATGTTGCCCGTTCCATGATGGGAAGCCGAGTGGTTGTTAAACAAGAACCCATTGATGAGGACGTCGGGTCGTCCTCCGTTGCCCCCACTGACAAAATCCAGAGGTCTGTGATTAAACCAATCAGCATTGGTGGAAACTTCTTCAACGAGGAACCTCTCAACACACCCGTTGTGATGTCTTCAACACCTCCGAGCACTCCGAGCGCCCCTAACCTCGTCTTCACCTACCCAAGCGTGTTAGATCAGGATTCGTCAACTTCTCCTTCTGAGTCTTGCTCTAAGGCTCATCGTCGGAGCAGCAGCAGTGGGGACCAATCTTCTGATTCCTTGAACTCCCCAACCCTGCTGGCCTTGTAACGACTGCTACTAAGGAGTGACTTGAGCTTACATATCAGGAGATGTCTATGAGGGTAGATAGCTGGTGGCAGGCGCTTCCCGACTAAGGACATGGTGTGTGACGTTGAATTCTCATAACTGGATCTTACACTTCAGACGCTTCATTGTAGCTTTGACTTTCTTGGGTTCTTGGAAGAGGCTGCATACAAGCACAAGTTCAATCTCCATTGTGTCGAATCCCGGATGGGCCCAGACCAGGGGTTAAATTATTTCCAGCCTCCTGGTTCCCAGGACATTTCATCCAATACGAATGGTTGATGATTACTGTCTTTACCCCACCGCCTCCTTTCCTCCTTCCACCAACACCCCTTCTTTATTCTGGGCACTTTAAGGGTTTATCTATTTAAGCAAATTGGTCTTCACTGGATGAAGGTACAGAAATGTTTTTGTCTTGGATTTTTTTTTTTTTGCTTTTTTTGTTGAAGTTGTTCCAAGGCCTTTTTGATGTAACTGAGAAAATAAAATAATAACAAAAATTAAGGAACAAAACAGCCATGGAAAATTGTTGGTTGCACCCAGTCATTATCGGAGAAGACGGCGTTACCAGCAGATATTAAACACCACGCCAAAGACAGTTCCCCGGGACGCTCTGTTCTGGTAAACCATGGGAAATTGCTTGGATAATAAGGATTTGGCAGCGAGTGATCTATAAAAATGGTCTAAAAAACTTGGCAATACAACAAGCCCTTGTGCCTTCGAAATGAGCAAGTTCTTCTTTGTCAGAACGGTGCACAGCTAACGCTCTGTTTTGGGATTTCTATTATCATTTTTGTATATGTGCAGTTTGAATGGTTGTAACGTATGACGTGTCGCCGTGTGACTTCTCCTCCCTTGAGGACCATCTTTAATATTGTGTAAAATTGTCGTTGGAATTTGTAATCTTCCCACACCGGCGTAGTGGGTGTACGGTCACACCCAGGCTATGTGCCTCTCATCGACGCCAGTAGTGTAAAGGGCATGTGGTCGGTGTGGGTGGTGGTTGGTTACAGATTTTGCACTGGGGTCCTGGAGCTTCAAGTTACGCCTCTGTTCGCACAAAGTAACTAAAAAAATAAAAAACACGGCAGCATTCCCGGGTCACAGCATCTCTCCTCAAAACCCTTTTTGTACATATTTATTTACCTAATTAATAGGTAAAGATCGATCATGGTTCCTGGAAAAAAAAAAAAAGGGAATTTTCCCAGTAATCCTCTGTTGCCTTGGTTCATAGCCACCATGACTCAAAGGAGTTGTTCAGGAATAGAAAAACATGGCTGCTTTGTTCCAAAACCAGCGCTATAGGTTTTGTTTTGTATTACAGCTCGGCTCCATTCACTTCTATAGACCTGAGCTGCGATACCAGACGGGACTGTTGTGGCACCGTTAATGAAAGCAGTCCCCCTTTTACAACACCCCGGAAATGTTTACAGTAGGTAGTTGTGTTTTTAGTGCCCACGCACCCCTCTTCCTACATTCCTCGGTGGGAGATATTTTCTGTATTTTTTTTTTTTTATAAATGGAGTTCATGCCCTCCGCAGTATGGTATGTGTTCTTGTATAGGTGAATAGAAACCTGATAGCGGGGGGAGTCTCAGTATTTTGTGGTGCGTATTTAGGTTGAAGCTGCTGGCGACCATGATAGATTTTTTTTTTATTTCCCTTGTTATAGGCCTGCTGACAAGATTTTAGTAATTGTTGCTGTTTTCATTATGTCCGATTCTGGCAGTAAGGCACATGAGGCCTACATGGTTGCCATAGAAACACAGCCTGGCAGCAGTAGAGGCCTGGTCTATACCACAAGTCATTCCTATATATCTGTATGCACATTTTCCCCGTCTAGTCCATACAATAGCCTGATTCAGACGCTAACCGGCATATTATGGTGCCAGCTGAAGAAAACGTCTAATTTAGTCAGAGATTTTGGGGCCATAAAATAATATATCCACATAACAAGACTGAGGAAAAGGCGGCCTTGTTGCCGATGGCAACTGGCGTTCGCTTGCTTTATTTTTTAATGGCACCGAGAAAGGGAAACTGAACGTTGCACAAAATTTGTGAAATACCTGACATAGTGCGGGTTATAAAAACAAATGGCGTCCATTGGCGAAACAGCCATTAAAAAAAATAAGTAAATACATATATTTTGCATAAATTTGAGGACAGAATCTCTCCTAATCTATTTATTTCTATTTTATGACTATAAATAAATTATATTCTATTTTTCAGATTTCTCTGTGTATTAAATATGACCGTACCTAGGTACTGAAATCCCTGCCTGCATCAGCCAACAACGCCATTGAGCGGCGGCAGCCATTTTGTGCCCTGCGCCTTAAAATGGCTGAAAATATTGTACATTCTAGTTCCTGTTCTGCCAACTTGTTTCACACCTGCTGCCTCCATTTTGCGCCTAGGTGAAGGGTGTGTTTTATATAATCCGCAAGATTATAATCAATTTATAAAAAAAAAATAGCCATACATTTTTGGTGTAATTAGTGGATTTTGCGCGTGTACCATCTTTATTACAATTTTGCCAAATGACTGCGAGCTCCAAGCTGGGCCTAACGTCTTAATCTACATCCATTTACTATGAATATTTTTTTACTTGACCGAAAAGTTGAGATTCACCGGGAAAAAAAAAATTTTTTCTAAATCAGGTGAATTTTAATATATTTTACCATTTTGTTATAAAACTACTTGGGGTCAAAAACACTACATTTTTGGGACTAAAAGTTTTATTATTTGTAAAAGACATAATCTAGATTTTTATTTTTTTAACATCTTTAGCATCCATTGGAGATCCAACAATTGTTTAGTAACCATCGTCTGCTGCATTTTAACTAAATGGAATCGATCTGGCATAAAAGCAGAACTGACGCGCCCGCCCCATCTCCTCCCATTTTCTGTTGAAATGTTTTATGTTTTTTTTCATTCTCGTCCTTCCTGATTTTTCCATATTAAGAAATCTGACTTGCCTGGATCCCCTGTATTCTTGCCACTTCCTCCTCTTCCCTCCATTACTCCATAAAGTAACACATAAAACAAACAACAAATGCAAAAATAAATATGAATATCTACTTTGCGTTGCAGGCCGGCAGCCATGTTGCACACTATTCATTACTCACCTGTGCAAAAAAATTTTTTTAAAGTGTACATATATATATATATATATATATATATATATATATATATATATATATATATATATATATATATATATATTCATTGTTTGGGAGCCTTTTCATTGTAATATGTCTTATTTATTTAAAAATGTTTACAAGTTTGGGATTTTTCTGTCTATTGTCAATGAGCATTATAAAAAAAGAAAAAAAATTACACCAGGGTTCATATTGCAGCCAGGAATATGTCGTATTATGTGGGCAATATGAACTTTAAGGGGATATGTCGCCAAATCAAAAATGACTAGTTTTTGCTTTTATTTTATTCCCATTGCTCATCTGAGTTTGTTCTTGTATTTTTATTTATTTTAAATCCGCCAAACGGTTACATAGATATGGGTCTTTTTATTTTGTGCTTTTTTTTAATGGTCTTTCATAGGGGTCTGGCTTACATCTTGAGCCACGCCCCTTTGGAAAGACCAACGTTAACGCTAAAAAATAAAAAAAAAGTAATAAAAAATAAATTTAAAAAAGCCAGTATCTCTGTATTTGTATGGTAAATTTAAAAATAAACAAAAAAGTGGAACATTCCGGGAAGAAACGGAAACAAAATAAGAGCAAAAAATTGCCTGCTTTTTCCAAAGTGACAAGTCCCCTTTAAGGGCTGTTTCGTATGGGTTTTTTTGTTTTTTTTCCAAAAGGACCAACTGATCTAGGAATTTTTTCAGGTGACCTAATTTGGCAGTGCCTCTTAAAGGGGTTGTACAGAATTATAAAAACATCACTACTGTCTTTGAAAAAGCAGCGCCACTCCTCTACACTGGTTGTGGGTAGTATTGCAGGTCGCAATCTTCACTTTACTGGGTTTTTAATTATGGTTAATTATGAACAATCCCATTAAGTGCCATACAATCCAGTTTTGATACATGATCACCATTGTATGCTCATGAGATTACTGAGGCATCAAGTTCCTGATGTCTCCTGCACTAAGACTATCTACTGGTCACCATGAGCGGGTCCAGTCCATGATGGCAGACCTCAGCCCCCCTGCCTTGCACACTGGCAGGAAGGTGATTCCTTTTAATAAAAGTCTTTGGCAAGTGACAACCATTTTTGTGAGACAGAAATGTGCTCAGAGCAGTTGTTACCTGCATAAAATGTATTCCTCACTAGAGGGCGACAATGAGTACAGGAGAAAGCTCCTCCCACCCAAGATATCCGATAATGGGAATGAGATTCTGATAAATTAAAGGGATTTTATGGAACAAAATGTATATTATGTAGCCGAGGACTATTTTCTGCATGTCCGGTATCCATATCCGCCCGGGTTGGACCTGCCCTCTAAATCACGACTGCCAATGTGCGCTTCTATCACTACAATAGCCTGTTAGGTTTGAAAAGTGTAAATTCAGATCTATAGGAACTGATTGGTGTGACTACTGCCGGGCGGCCATGACGCCTCTACCGGACCCACATAGAGATTTTTGGGGGGTGGTAGAGCAATGATTTGTGTCCTTGTGAGATGCGGTTGGTTGGCATTTTAATGGTGGCTTCATAGAATACAATGTGTGTACAGTCGTTTAGAGTACTTTTGTGTGTTTTTTTCGCCATATTGGATAAAAGCCTTCGACATTCCTAGGCGGGGTGTCGCGCCATAGCGAGCGCGCTGCAGGTCAGTGTGTGCGCCTCAGACCATGTATAGAGCTCTCGTCCAATGAAATGCCAGCTTTTTGTGTATATCTATTTTTATACCTAGATGTTGGATGACGCCCGTAGTGCTGCCCCCTAGAGGCCTGAGCTGTGTACATGGAGCCTTTGTCTTATCTCTTGTACCCGCCCCTTTTCTCCTGGATCGGAGGAGGGCGGAGCCTCCCGTTTCCCGCGAGCTGATGATCTGTAGTACTTTAATTCGATGGATTGTGTAGGTTCGGTCACTGCTTGCAGTTTTGCAGATATTTTTTTTTCTCTTTTATTTATCAGATGTTAAAAATAATAAAATTGTTGTATTTTGAAAAAAAATATAAATTGTCGTTGTCTTTTCTAATAATAGAGTATCACAAACCACTAATTGGATGCAGCAATCAATCAGACAGTATCACACATGATAGGCTTGGATACATGGCTCAAGAGGGTAGGATACATGATAAGATTAGATACACAGCTCCAAACAGTATCACACAGGATATGATTAGATACCCTGCTCAAGAAGGTAGGATACAGGATAGGATTAGATATATGGCGCTAGACAGTATTACATAGGATACGATTAGATACTGGAGCTCAGCAGGAAGTATCACGTGATAAGATTAGATACACAGCTCAGTAGATGGTATCACAACTGGTAGAATTAGATGCAAACTAAGTTGGCAGTATCACACATGATAGGATTAGATACACGGCTCAGAGGACAGTATCACACAAGATAGGATGAAATATATGGCTCAGTAGACTGCTGCAGATACTACAGGATTAGATACAGTTCAGCAGTCAGTATCACACAGGATAGGATTAGATACAGTTCAGCAGTATCACACATGATAGGATTAGATACACGGCTCAGAGGACAGTATCACACAAGATAGGATGAAATATATGGCTCAGTAGACTGCTGCAGATACTACAGGATTAGATACAGTTCAGCAGTCAGTATCACACAGGATAGGATTAGATACATGGCTCAGTAGATGGGTTGAGACACTATACGATTAGATACAGGTTGCCTTGCTGCTGAGATCCCCAGGGATCAGCTGTAATCTGCAGAAGAGCCTGGCAGTAAGTGTTCAGTCTCCCTGCAGCGCCCCCACAGGAGGAATAAAGTATTACACATTCCTTATAGAACTTATTGGCAGCTGATGTAACGCACAGACATGTGGGGTCCTCCAGAGTAACCGGTGGGGTCCTCCAGAGTAACCAGTGGGGTCCTCCAGAGTAACCGGTGGTCTCGGCAGCCGCCCTGGCCTCCTCTAATGATAATGTCTGTTGTTGTTCATAAATATCCCATAAACCTTTCATGGTTGTTTTTATACTCTGCTCCCTCCCTGCTATAAAGTACACAGGACATAATAATATTTACCAGCGCCCACACCGCTCATTATAGGATGGCGCGGTTACATTTTTACAGGCAGGACAGATTTGGTTATAGGTAAGATCAGTCTGAACCCAGTGACCCCGGAGCAGACACGTTCCTGATCTCTATTGAAGTGAATGGGTTTAAATATGATTACTAAACAGGAAGTCCCTATGACAAACATTCCAGGAAAGAGATGTCGTGTTCTGTAATCTGCTGCAATGGAAGCCGAGCGTGAGGAAGGTTCATAGGAAACACGCCACACGCTTCCTTCATACATAATAGGGTGATTCATGGTTTTATTGCTAATGATGGGGAAACAAGTAAAGTCGCTGTACATGAGTATGTGACTGCAGTAATCAGAAGTCCACAGAGCCCACTGTGCTCAGCGGCATAAATCTGTATGTAGTGAGCTCCCCCTAGTGGTGGCTGTATAAATCTGTATGTAGTGAGCTCCCTCTAGTGGTGGCTGTATAAATCTGTATGTAGTGAGCGTCCCCTAGAAGTGACTGTATAAATCTGTGTGTAGTGAGCCCCCGTAGAAGTGACTGTATAAATCTGTATGTAGTGAGCTCCCTCTAGTGTAGGTTGTATGAATCTGTAAGTAGTGAGCTCCCCCTAGTGGATTCTGTATAAATCTGTATGCAGTGAGCTCCCCCTATTGGTGGCTGTGTAAATCTGTACATAATGAGCTCCCCTAGTGGTGGCTGTATAATCTTTGTGTAGTGAGCTCCGCCTAGTAGTGACTGTATAAATCTGTATATAGTGATCTCCTCCTAGTGGTGGCTCTATGAATCTGTAAGTAGTGAGCTCCTCCTAGTGGTGACTGTATAAATTTGTATGTAGTGAGCTCCCCCTAGTAGTGACTGTATAAATCTGTATATAGTGATCTCCCCCTAGTGGTGGCTCTATGAATCTGTATATAGTGAGCTCCCCCTAGTGGTGGCTGTATAAATCTGTATATAGTGATCTCCCCCTAGTGGTGGCTCTATGAATCTGTAAGTAGTGAGCTCCCCCTAGTGGTGACTGTATAAATCTGTACGTAATGAGCTCCCCTAGTGGTGGCTGTATAATCTTTGTGTAGTGAGCTCCTCCTAGTAGTGACTGTATAAATCTGTATATAGTGAGCTCCCCCTAGTGGTGGCTGTATAAATCTGTATGTAGTGAGCTCCTCCTAGTGGTGGCTGTATAAATCTGTATGTAGTGAGCTCCCCCTAGTGGTGGCTGTATAAATCTGTATGCACTGAGCTCCCCCTAGTGGTGGCTCTATGAATCTGTATGTTGTGAGCTCCCCCTAGTGGAGGCTGTATAAATCTGTATATAGTGAGCTCCCCCTAGTGGTGGCTCTATGAATCTGTATGTTGTGAGCTCCCCCTAGTGGCGGCTGCATAATCTGTATATAGTGAGCTCCCCCTAGTGGTGGCTGTATAAATACGTACGGATTGAGTTCCCTCTACTAGTGGTGGTAGAAATCTCTATGTAGTGATATCTGCTTAGGTTGGAATTATGGGGGGGTTAATCCACTTGGAATTTTTTCTTACATTTTTCTGTATTTGGCATGGTAAAGTGAATGGTGTAACTTGTCTGGTAGAAAACAAAAGTCTTCATACAAGCTCCTGGAAGAAGGTGAATGGAAGTTCGCCAGGTCAAGTGTGAAATCACAGTGGACACTGTTTGCCGTGGCGTATACTATAGTCTATAAAGTATGACCAATAGATCCATTATAAATCATCTTTTATAGCTGCTGACTCCTAAGAACACCAATATGTATAATTAATGATGACGTCAGGACAGTGGTTGCTACATATGTTATTCAGTGTGTAGACAGCGCCCCCTGGTGCTCGAGTCCTCACACAGCACGCATATCACATTATATAGCTGATGATGGGACTACCATAAATTGGTTCAGCCATTCGGAGTTTGATGATTGGTTCTCCCTGGTTCAGCTCATGGTCTGTATTGTTACAGTTGCTACTTACAGTTACAGTCCCAATAAAGGTTTATTCCCCATCTTTATAGATGGATATTCTCAGATAGTGCTTGTAAATAAATACAGTTTACTGCTTATTGAAATGTGCAGGCGTTCTT
Organism: Ranitomeya variabilis; assembly: GCF_051348905.1. Classification (NCBI taxonomy): domain Eukaryota; kingdom Metazoa; phylum Chordata; class Amphibia; order Anura; family Dendrobatidae; genus Ranitomeya; species Ranitomeya variabilis. Next base: position 21,634,031 of record NC_135233.1, read on the forward strand.
GAGATATTCACACTTTTCTTTTCTTTACAGCTCGCTCCTAGGAGACCGACCACTGCTGCTGTCTAGCCAGTAAGCACAGAAGCTGGCCAGAATTAGGAGGTAACAGAGCTCTCCAGCGATCCTGGCCAGTTATCAGTGCTTACAAGCTCAATAGAAAAGAGCTTTTAAGCCCTGAGCATGTTCTGCTGCTTTGCAGCAGTGGCTGGTCTCCAAGGTAACAAGCTGTAAACAAAAGAAAAGCGTTAAAGGGGTTGTCCACTACTCAGGCAACCTCTTTTCAATCACTGTTCCCCCAAAGTAAAATAATGACACCAATGCTCACCTCTGGTGCCGGCACCGCTCCAGCCGTACAGGCAATGACTCTCCCGGGAGCGCTGCAGCCAATCGGCAGCCGCTTCGCTATCCCTTCCTTTGGCATTGAGGGCCATCATACTGAGTGGAGGGTGGGCTGTGGGAGCCACCAAGCTGAGTGGGGGCTGTGGGGGCCATCATACTGAGTGGAGGGTGGGCTGTGGGAGCCACCAAGCTGAGTGGGGGCTGTGGGGGCCATCATACTGAGTGGAGGGTGGGCTGTGGGGGCCACCAAGCTGAGTGGGGGCTGTGGGGGCCATCATACTGAGTGGGGGCAGTGGGGGCCATCATACTGAGTGGGGGGTGGGCTGTGATGGAAATAATAATGAATAGTAACTGTGTGAGCATCATACTGAGGGGCAATCATACTGTGTAAGTCAATGTGGGGACCATGATACTGTGCGGGGTGTGAGAGCTGTAGAGCCATCATACTGAGTGGGGGGTGGGCTGTAGGGACCATCATGGTGAGCGGGGTGTTGGCTGTAGTGGCCATCATACTGAGTGGGGGGTTGGCTGTAGGGACCATCATGGTGAGTGGGGTGCTGTCATTGAGGACATTATACTGAGTGGGGGGTGGGCTGTAGGGACCATCATACTGAGTGGGGGGTGGGCTGTAGGAACCATCATGGTGAGTGGGGGGTTGGCTGTAGTGGCCATCATGGTGAATGGGGTGCGGTCATTGAGGGCCATTGTACTGTGTGGGGGGTGGTCTGTGAGGGGAATCATACTAAGGGGCTGTGTGAGCATCATAGTGAGGGGCAATCATACTGTGTAGGTCAATTTGGAGACCATGATACTGTGCGGGGTGTGAGAGCTGTAGAGCCATCATACTGAGTGGGGGGTGGGCTGTAGGGACCATCATGGTGAGCGGGGTGTTGGCTGTAGTGGCCATCATACTGAGTGGGGGGTTGGCTGTAGGGACCATCATGGTGAGTGGGGTGCTGTCATTGAGGACATTATACTGAGTAGGGGGTGGGCTGTAGTGGCCATCATACTGAGTGGGGGGTTGGCTGTAGTGGCCATCATACTGAGTGGGGGGTTGGCTGTAGTGGCCATCATATTGAGTGGGGGGTTGGCTGTAGTGGCCATCATACTGAGTGGGGGGTTGGAGGTAGGGACCATCATGGTGAGTGGGGTGCGGTCATTGAGGACCATTGTACTGTGTGGGGGGTGGTCTGTGAGGGGAATAATACTGAGTAAGGATCTGTGTGAGCATCATACTGAAGGGCAATCATACTGTGTAGGTCAATGTGGGGACCATGACACTGTGTGGGGTAACATACTGGTTGGGGGCATCATACTCACTGGGGGGTAGGTGTGGGGGTATTTTTATACTCTGTGTGCGGCTGGGGGCATTTTGAGACCATCAATCTCTATAATTGCCACGAAAGGGGTTTCGTGGGTGATAACACTTAGGGGCCTATATAGGGGCAATGTCTTAGAGCCCAATTAAAACTTTTGCTATTGGACCCCGTGGATTTTATGTACGCCCCTACCTAGGAATTCCTGGACATTTCTTAGTTATGCTGATGGTGACTCCATACAGCCCAACCCTTAAAGGACACAGCACGACCCCCCATCCACTTATATGGGTCCACATGTATGACCACTGCTCCCACAGAGGTCCCAGCAGTCCGACCCCACACATCTTATATCTACCCTGTAGATGATAAATGTTCTTGCAGGAATGGCCCCTTTATGTAAAAGTATCTAAATATTGGTTGGATTGAAGGACCAGCGATTAATATACAACCGGCTTCATGCCTATTTCGATGTGGCGCCTCGTATGCATACATTTATTCTTTACTCATCGCAGGCCGGTGATTTGTACTGATGTCGCGTCACATGAGAAATATTCCGGACTCTAATCTCAGCACCACTGTCTACTTCATTGACAGTTTGGGCTGTTTATTTCTTTCTCAGTTCTCAGTTCAGCCAGCAGGGGGCGAGAAGAACTCGAAAAAGAGAAATGCAAGGTGCAAGTGCATGGTGATTAATGCAGCTGTTCACATTTCTATGCAGGGGACATCTCTTTCCAGGAGTCTTTGCTTTTTACACCGTTTTCCATAATAAAAGTGTACTTTTTAGGCATTTAGATGTCACATTCATTATGACTTTTCAGCCATTTTTATACTATTTCTTTGTTCAATCCTTGTCCTTTCTTTAGTTTGCTCAATAAATGAAGGCATCACTATTATCCACATGTTTTTTGCTAATTCACTATGTGTCACCTTTCTGTTTTAATTTTCAGTGATCCCTTAAATCCAGATTCTGGAAATCTACAGTGACCTAATATTAGAGAAACTATATCTTATATATATATATAAAAAGTATTATAGTAGTTATATTCTTGTATATAGGGGCAGTATTATAATAGTTATATTCTTGTATATAGGAGCAGTATTATAGTAGTTATATTCTTGTACATAGGAGCAGTATTATAGTAGTTATATTCTTGTACATAGAGGCAGTATTCTAGTAGTTATATTCTTGTACATAGGGGCAGTATTATAGAAGTTATATTCTTGTAGATGGGGCAGTATTATAGTAGTTATATTCTTGTACATAGGGGCAGTATTATAGTAGTTATATTCTTGTACATAGGAGCAGTAGTATAGTAGTTATATTCTTATACATAGGGGCAGTATTATAGAAGTTATATTCTTGTAGATGGGGCAGTATTATAGTAGTTATATTCTTGTACATAGGGGCAGTATTATAGTAGTTATATTCTTGTACATAGGAGCAGTAGTATAGTAGTTATATTCTTATACATAGGGGCAGTATTATAGTAGTTATATTCTTGTACATAGGGGCAGTATTATAGTAGTTATATTCTTGTACATAGGGAGCAGTATTATAGTAGTTATATTCTTGTACATAGGGGCAGTATTATAGTAGTTACATTCTTGTACATAGGAGCAGTATTATAGTAGTTATATTCTTGTACATAGGGGCAGTATTATAGTAGTTATATTCTTGTACATAGGAGCAGTATTATAGTAGTTATAGTCTTGTACATAGGAGCAGTATTATAGTAGTTATATTCCTGTACATAGGGGCAGTATTATAGTAGTTATATTCTTGTACATAGGAGCAGTATTATAGTAGTTATATTCTTGTACATAGGGGCAGTATTATAGTAGTTATATTCTTGTACATAGGGGCAGTATTATAGTAGTTATATTCTTGTACATAGGGAGCAGTATTATAGTAGTTATATTCTTCTACATAGGGGCAGTATTATAGTAGTTATATTCCTGTACATAGCAGGCAGTATTATAGTAGTTATATTCTTGTACATAGGGGCAGTATTATAGTAGTTATATTCTTGTACATAGGAGCAGTATTACAGTAGTTATATTCTTGTACATAGGGGCAGTATTATAGTAGTTATATTCCTGTACATAGCAGGCAGTATTATAGTAGTTATATTCTTGTACATAGGGGCAGTATTATAGTAGTTATATTCTTGTACATAGGAGCAGTATTATAGTAGTTATATTCTTGTACATAGGAGCAGTATTATAGTAGTTATATTCTTGTACATAGGAGCAGTATTATAGTAGTTATATTCTTGTACATAGGAGCAGTATTATAGTAGTTATATTCTTGTACATAGGTGCAGTATTATAGTAGTTATATTCCTGTACATAGGGGCAGTATTATAGTAGTTATATTCTTGTACATAGGGGCAGTATTATAGAAGTTATATTCTTGTAGATGGGGCAGTATTATAGTAGTTATATTCTTGTACATAGGGGCAGTATTATAGTAGTTATATTCTTGTACATAGGGGTAGTATTATAGTAGTTATATTCTTGTACATAAGGAGCAGTATTATAGTAGTTATATTCTTGTACATAGGAGCAGTATACTAGTAGTTATATTCTTGTACATAGGAGCAGTATTCTAGTAGTTATATTCTTGTACATAGGGGCAGTATTATAGTAGTTATATTCTTGTACATAGGAGCAGTATTATAGTAGTTATATTCTTGTACATAGGGGCAGTATTATAGTAGTTATATTCTTGTATATAGGAGCAGTATTATAATAGTTATATTCTTGTATATAGGAGCAGTATTATAGTAGTTATATTCCTGTACATAGGAGCAGTATTATAGTAGTTATATTCTTGTACATAGGGGCAGTATTATAGAAGTTATATTCTTGTAGATGGGGCAGTATTATAGTAGTTATATTCTTGTACATAGGGGCAGTATTATAGTAGTTATATTCTTGTACATAGGGGCAGTATTATAGTAGTTATATTCTTGTACATAGGGAGCAGTATTATAGTAGTTATATTCTTGTACATAGGGGCAGTATTATAGTAGTTATATTCCTGTACATAGGGGCAGTATTATAGTAGTTATATTCTTGTACATAGGGGCAGTATTATAGAAGTTATATTCTTGTACATAGGGAGCAGTATTATAGTAGTTATATTCTTGTACATAGGAGCAGTATTATAGTAGTTATATTCTTGTACATAGGGGCAGTATTATAGTAGTTATATTCTTCTACATAGGGGCAGTATTATAGTAGTTATATTCCTGTACATAGGGGCAGTATTATAGTAGTTATATTCTTGTACATAGGGGCAGTATTATAGAAGTTATATTCTTGTAGATGGGGCAGTATTATAGTAGTTATATTTTTGTACATAGGGGCAGTATTATAGTAGTTATATTCTTGTACATAGGGGCAGTATTATAGTAGTTATATTCTTGTACATAGGGAGCAGTATTATAGTAGTTATATTCTTGTACATAGGGGCAGTATTATAGTAGTTATATTCTTCTACATAGGGGCAGTATTATAGTAGTTATATTCCTGTACATAGGGGCAGTATTATAGTAGTTATATTCTTGTACATAGGAGCAGTATTATAGTAGTTATATTCTTGTACATATGAGCAGTATTATAGTAGTTATATTCTTGTACATAGGAGCAGTATTATAGTAGTTATATTCCTGTACATAGGAGCAGTATTATAGTAGTTATATTCTTGTACATAGGAGCAGTATTATAGTAGTTATATTCTTGTACATAGGAGCAGTATTATAGTAGTTATATTCTTGTACATAGAGGCAGTATTATAGTAGTTATATTCTTGCACATAGGAGCAGTATTCTAGTAGTTATATTCTTGTACATAGGAGCAGTATTATAGTAGTTATATTCTTGTACATAGGGGCAGTATTATAGTAGTTATATTCTTGTACATAGGAGCAGTATTATAGTAGTTATATTCTTGTACATAGGAGCAGTATTATACAGGTCCTTCTCAAAAAATTAGCATATAGTGTTAAATTTCATTATTTACCATAATGTAATGATTACAATTAAACTTTCATATATTATAGATTCATTATCCACCAACTGAAATTTGTCAGGTCTTTTATTGTTTTAATACTGATGATTTTGGCATACAACTCCTGATAACCCAAAAAACCTGTCTCAATAAATTAGCATATCAAGAAAAGGTTCTCTAAACGACCTATTACCCTAATCTTCTGAATCAACTAATTAACTCTAAACACATGCAAAAGATACCTGAGGCTTTTAAAAACTCCCTGCCTGGTTCATTACTCAAAACCCCCATCATGGGTAAGACTAGCGACCTGACAGATGTCAAGAAGGCCATCATTGACACCCTCAAGCAAGAGGGTAAGACCCAGAAAGAAATTTCTCAACAAATAGGCTGTTCCCAGAGTGCTGTATCAAGGCACCTCAATGGTAAGTCTGTTGGAAGGAAACAATGTGGCAGAAAACGCTGTACAACGAGAAGAGGTGACCGGACCCTGAGGAAGATTGTGGAGAAGGACCGATTCCAGACCTTGGGGAACCTGAGGAAGCAGTGGACTGTCTGGTGTGGAAACATCCAGAGCCACCGTGCACAGGCGTGGGCAGGAAATGGGCTACAGGTGCCGCATTCCCCAGGTAAACAGCGGCAGAAGCGCCTGACCTGGGCTACAGAGAAGCAGCACTGGACTGTTGCTAAGTGGTCCCAAGTACTTTTTTCTGATGAAAGCAAATTTTGCATGTCATTCGGAAATCAAGGTGCCAGAGTCTGGAGGAGTGTCAAGTACCCACAGTCAGTGATGGTGTGGGGTGCCATGTCAGCTGCTGGTGTTGGTCCACTGTGTTTCATCAAGGGCAGGGTCAATGCAGCTAGCTATCAGGAGATTTTGGAGCACTTCATGCTTCCATCGGCTGAAATGCTTTATGGAGATGAAGATTTCATTTTTCAGCACGACCTGGCACCTGCTCACAGTGCCAAAACCACTGGTAAATGGTTTACTGACCATGGTATTACTGTGCTCAATTGGCCTGCCAACTCTCCTGACCTGAACCCCATAGAGAATCTGTGGGATACTGTGAAGAGAAAGTTGAGAGACGCAAGACCCAACACTCTGGATGAGCTTAAGGCCGCTATTGAAGCATCCTGGGCCTCCATAACATCTCAGCAGTGTCACAGGCTGATTGCCTCCATGCCACGCCGCATTGAAGCAGTCATTTCTGCCAAAGGATTCCCGACCAAGTATTGAGTGCATAACTGAACATTATTATTTGATGGTTTTTTTGTTTGTTATTAAAAAACACTTTTATTTGATTGGACGGATGAAATATGCTAATTTATTGAGACAGGTTTTTTGGGTTATCAGGAGTTGTATGCTAAAATCATCAGTATTAAAACAATGAAAGACCTGACAAATTTCAGTTGGTGGATAATGAATCTATAATATATGAAAGTTTAATTGTAATCATTACATTATGGTAAATAATGAAATTTAACACTATATGCTAATTTTTTGAGAAGGACCTGTAGTAGTTATATTCTTGTACATAGGGGCAGTATTATAGTAGTTATATTCTTGTACATAGGGAGCAGTATTATAGTAGTTATATTCTTGTACATAGGGGCAGTATTATAGTAGTTATATTCTTCTACATAGGGGCAGTTGTTGTGTATCCGCTTTTTGGGCTCCCCTGGTGGTTGCTGGTGGTACTTGTGACTTGTTTGCACTTTGCTTCTTCTGTTCACCTGCTTCCATCAGTGTTTGGGAGTTTCCTATTTAGCCTTGCTCTCCAGTCATTTCCTTGCCGGTCATCATTGTAACCAGAGCCTTCGGTTGCATGTTCCTGCTACTAGTCTGCTGATCAGCTAAGTGGACTTTGTCCTTTTGTTTTGTACCTTTTGTCCAGTTTGCAGTTTTTGTAATTCTCTGTAGCTGGAAGCTCTTGCGGGCTGAAATTGCCACTCCTGTGTCATGAGTTGACACAGGAGTCTTAAAGTAATTTCAGGATGGTTTTTGAAAGGGTTTTCAGTTGACCGTGAAGTCCTCTTTTGTATCCTTCTGCTATCTAGTAAGTGGACCTCTCTTTGCTAAATCTACTTTCATACTGTGTATGTCTTTTCCTCTTAATTCACCGTTATTACATGTGGGGGGCTGCTATCATCTTTTGGGGTATTTCCCTAGAGGTAAGCCAGGTCTGTTTCTTCCTCTACCAGGCGTAGTTAGTCCTCCGGCTGGCGCGTGGCATATAGGAAGCCGTAGGTATGCTCCCTGGCTACTGTTAGTTGTGTGGTAGATTTAGCTCACGGTCAACTCGAGTTTCCATCACCCGAGAGCTCGTTCGTTACTTATGTGTTTTTTACGTTCCCTTGCCATTGGGAACCATGACAGTATGACCGGCCTACAAAGTGTTAATTGTTTGGGCTGAAGCAGGAGAAAAAGAAGTGTTGAAGGGAAATTTTTTTTTTTTTTCTTTCCCTCAGAGTTTTGCTGCCTAGCCCTTAATTGCTGTTTAGCTGCTTCTTACCTCCTCTTAACCCTTGAATGGCTCTGACCTTAGCTGTTTAACATGGATGTCCAGAGTTTGGCTGCAGGTTTAAATAATCTTGCTACGAAGGTTCAAAATTTACAAGATTTTGTTATACATGCTCCTATTTCTGAACCTAAAATCCCTACACCAGAGGTGTTTTCCGGAGATAGATCTCGGTTTTTGAATTTCAAATATAATTGTAAATTATTCCTTTCTCTCAGACCTCACTCCTCAGGAGATCCTGTCCAGCAGGTTAAGATTGTAATCTCTTTGCTGCGAGGTGACCCTCAAAATTGGGCATTTTCATTGGCACCAGGGGATCCTGCGTTGCTCAATGTGGATGCGTTTTTCCTGGCGTTAGGGTTGCTTTATGAGGAACCTAATTTGGAGATTCAAGCTGAAAAAGCTTTGATAGCCCTATCTCAAGGGCAAGATGAAGCGGAGATATACTGCCAAAAATTTCGTAGGTGGTCTGTGCTTACTCAGTGGAATGAGTGCGCCTTAGCGGCAAATTTCAGAGAGGGCCTTTCTGATGCCGTTAAAGATGTTATGGTCGGGTTCCCTGCGCCTACAGGTCTGAATGAGTCCATGACAATGGCAATTCAGATTGATCGGCGTTTGCGGGAGCGCAAACCCGTGCACCATTTGGCGGTATCTTCTGAAGAGACGCCAGAGAAAATGCAATGTGATAGAATTCTGTCCAGAAGCGAGCGGCAGAATTATAGGCGTAAAAATGGGTTATGCTTCTATTGTGGTGATTCTGCTCATGTTATATCGGCATGCTCTAAGCGTACTAGGAAGGTTGACAAGTCCATTTCAATTGGCACTTTACAGTCCAAATTTATTTTGTCTGTAACCTTGATTTGTTCATTATCAGTTATTACCGTGGATGCCTATGTGGACTCGGGCGCCGCTCTGAGTCTTATGGACTGGTCCTTTGCCAGGCGCTGTGGGTTTGATTTAGAGCCTCTGGAAGTCCCTATACCTCTGAAGGGTATTGATTCTACACCTTTGGCTTGTAATAAACCACAGTTCTGGATTCAAGTGACTATGCGTATGACTCCAGACCATCAGGAGGTGATTCGCTTCCTTGTGTTGTACAATTTACATGATGTTTTGGTGCTTGGATTACCATGGTTACAGTCTCATAACCCAGTCCTTGACTGGAAGGCTATGTCTGTGTTAAGCTGGGGATGTCGGGGGGCTCATGGGGACACTCCTATGGTGTCCATTTCGTCATCTATTCCATCTGAGATTCCGGCATTTTTGTCTGATTATCGTGATATTTTTGAAGAGCCCAAGATTGGTTCACTCCCTCCTCACAGGGATTGTGATTGCACCATAGATCTGATTCCTGGCAGTAAATTTCCAAAGGGTCGTTTGTTTAACCTATCTGTACCTGAACATGCTGCTATGCGCGAGTATATTAAGGAGTCCCTGGAAAAGGGACATATTCGTCCTTCTTCATCACCTTTAGGAGCCGGTTTTTTCTTTGTCTCTAAAAAGGATGGCTCTCTGAGGCCTTGTATTGATTATCATCTCCTGAATAAAATTACAGTCAAATATCAGTATCCGTTGCCTTTGCTGACTGATTTGTTTGCTCGCATAAGGGGGGCTAAGTGGTTCTCTAAGATTGATCTTCGTGGGGCGTATAATTTGGTGCGAATTAAGCAGGGGGATGAGTGGAAAACCGCATTTAATACGCCTGAGGGCCATTTTGAGTATTTGGTAATGCCTTTCGGCCTTTCTAATGCACCTTCTGTCTTTCAGTCCTTAATGCATGATATTTTCCGGGAATATTTGGATAAATTTATGATTGTGTACTTGGATGATATTTTGATTTTTTCTGATGACTGGGAGTCTCATGTTCAGCAGGTCAGGAGGGTTTTTCAGGTTTTGCGGGAGAATTCTTTGTGTGTAAAGGGTTCAAAGTGTGTTTTTGGGGTTCAAAAAATTTCATTTTTGGGGTATATTTTTTCCCCTTCTTCTATTGAGATGGACCCTGTCAAGGTTCGGGCTATTTACGACTGGACGCAGCCTACTTCTCTGAACAGTAAGTAATAAAGAAGTCTCGCACTCAACTTAAATCTTTTAGATTGACAATTTTAATTGTATTGGAGTAGCACTGGAAACGTTTCAGCCCTTAACGAGCTTTCATCAGTCACTACAATGTTCAAAATAAAGAATATATACAGTGTGTAAACAAAAATACATAAAGAAACAAAAGTATATACATAATTTCAAATAATCCAACAAAAGCCAAGTATGCAGAAAACATCATAGGTATAGCATTGCAGTGGGTACACGCATATACATACTGGCCCGATACTTTATTAACTCAAAGAATACACATACCGTGCTGTGCCTTTTAGTGTGTGTTAACCATATCTTTGGTTAGAATATAGATCCTAAAATTGTGCCTAAGAGGAAGACAGAATTTGTGTCATGGTATAGCAGGGGCTATAGATGTAATAGCCTAAACAGAATGGAGTGAATACTCACGGTGGATGGCTGCCACGTGATAGCGTAGTAAATATTGGTGGTATGCAAAGTGCATAGGAGCTAGGATTGAAAATAAAAATAAAAATAACAGAGGAGCAAGGAGGTTCATGTGGGTTTATAGTATGTTATATAAATTCTATATACCGTAATCCCCTACTAAATGTTATCACCTCATTTATATATGTTGTTAGAGGGGGTGGCCTCAATATGGAGGGCCAGCACTTAGGTAGACGCTATGAGGAAAGTAAACAAAGAGGATTGTTTGGGGATGTGAGGTCACTTGCAAATGCTGTGTAACAGCGTATAAGGTCATACCTGGAGGAGAGTTGCCAGCACAGAAGTGGGGGCTAGAGGGGAAGGTAATAGAATCCATTAGTTTCAATAAGGCCAAGTACATGTGTAACGCTGGAGTATATCCAAACCTACCTGGAGGGAAGCCGCCTCGACCAATATGTCAGTTATCCTCTCAGACGCGGTGTCCACCGCTAGTCTGTGCTGTCTATGGAGTGCGCGCTATTTAAACAACGCTCGTGCGTCGGGTAAGGGCGCCGAGACCGGATGTGACGTTCTAGCGTCCGGTTAGGGCGGAAGTACATGGCCGTGCGTTCCACCTTATGGATATGCGTTCCACTTGGCAGCGCTGTAGCGTAGCCCTTTGTAAAAGTATATTTTAACATATGTGGGCACGATGCAAATAAGAATTGCGGCTGTAGGCATCTATTCTGTATGTTTTTTTTGATGTTTTTGAAAAGTGTCCTTATCTCTCAGGGGTAGGAGGGGCCTTTGCATGGGAGGAATATGGGGGAGGAGTGTAAGACAAACAGGAGTAGGCATCCACTGGGATAGATAGATTAGAGAGTACAGGGTGTTATACGTACTGTACTTAAAGTGCCTGTGGAGTGTTGAACGCCTTATGTGCGTATTGTGCGGTACCTAGTGGTCTATAGAAATGGACACATGATAGTGGTAAGAGTCCGTGACCGAGGTGCCGTTCACATAAAGACACGTATCCGTGGTGAAGGGTGGCACGACAGGTGGTGCTTGCTCTGGTGATCATTCGTGATGTGCCAATCACCATTAATACAGACGGCTCTAAAAGATAAAATTCTCAGTCAGTATTTTCAAACATATTATACAGGATATTTGTATCAAAGGTACATGGAAATTACAGGCTGATTCAGTACCAAATGCCATGTCATCATGTAAACGCCGACAATTCATATTCCCTATTCAGTCCTTTAGGTGATAATGTATCCAACATGTGGATCCAGTATGCCTCACGTTTTTCCAACACAGACATCAGGGAACGGCGTACACAAGAGATGACCCAAAAATTCATAGCTAGAGGCTACCCGCCATCCCTCCTTGAGGATACGTGTCTTTATGTGAACGGCACCTCGGTCACGGACTCTTACCACTATCATGTGTCCATTTCTATAGACCACTAGGTACCGCACAATACGCACATAAGGCGTTCAACACTCCACAGGCACTTTAAGTACAGTACGTATAACACCCTGTACTCTCTAATCTATCTATCCCAGTGGATGCCTACTCCTGTTTGTCTTACACTCCTCCCCCATATTCCTCCCATGCAAAGGCCCCTCCTACCCCTGAGAGATAAGGACACTTTTCAAAAACATCAAAAAAAACATACAGAATAGATGCCTACAGCCGCAATTCTTATTTGCATCGTGCCCACATATGTTAAAATATACTTTTACAAAGGGCTACGCTACAGCGCTGCCAAGTGGAACGCATATCCATAAGGTGGAACGCACGGCCATGTACTTCCGCCCTAACCGGACGCTAGAACGTCACATCCGGTCTCGGCGCCCTTACCCGACGCACGAGCGTTGTTTAAATAGCGCGCACTCCATAGACAGCACAGACTAGCGGTGGACACCGCGTCTGAGAGGATAACTGACATATTGGTCGAGGCGGCTTCCCTCCAGGTAGGTTTGGATATACTCCAGCGTTACACATGTACTTGGCCTTATTGAAACTAATGGATTCTATTACCTTCCCCTCTAGCCCCCACTTCTGTGCTGGCAACTCTCCTCCAGGTATGACCTTATACGCTGTTACACAGCATTTGCAAGTGACCTCACATCCCCAAACAATCCTCTTTGTTTACTTTCCTCATAGCGTCTACCTAAGTGCTGGCCCTCCATATTGAGGCCACCCCCTCTAACAACATATATAAATGAGGTGATAACATTTAGTAGGGGATTACGGTATATAGAATTTATATAACATACTATAAACCCACATGAACCTCCTTGCTCCTCTGTTATTTTTATTTTTATTTTCAATCCTAGCTCCTATGCACTTTGCATACCACCAATATTTACTACGCTATCACGTGGCAGCCATCCACCGTGAGTATTCACTCCATTCTGTTTAGGCTATTACATCTATAGCCCCTGCTATACCATGACACAAATTCTGTCTTCCTCTTAGGCACAATTTTAGGATCTATATTCTAACCTAAGATATGGTTAACACACACTAAAAGGCACAGCACGGTATGTGTATTCTTTGAGTTAATAAAGTATCGGGCCAGTATGTATATGCGTGTACCCACTGCAATGCTATACCTATGATGTTTTCTGCATACTTGGCTTTTGTTGGATTATTTGAAATTATGTATATACTTTTGTTTCTTTATGTATTTTTGTTTACACACTGTATATATTCTTTATTTTGAACATTGTAGTGACTGATGAAAGCTCGTTAAGGGCTGAAACGTTTCCAGTGCTACTCCAATACAATTAAAATTGTCAATCTAAAAGATTTAAGTTGAGTGCGAGACTTCTTTATTACTTACTGTATGGTTTGGGAACCTAGTCTCTGCACCAATAATACAGCTGTGCACACGGCTTTTACATATATATACTTCTCTGAACAGTCTCCAGAAATTCTTGGGCTTTGCTAATTTTTATCGTTGATTTATAGCTGGTTTTTCTGGCGTTGCTAAACCTCTGACGGATTTGACTAAAAGGGGTGCTGATGTTGCCAATTGGTCCCCTGCTGCCGTGGAGGCCTTTCGGGAGCTTAAGTGCCGCTTTTTGTCTGCCCCTGTGTTGCGCCAGCCTGATGTTTCTCTTCCCTTTCAGGTTGAGGTCGATGCTTCCGAGATCGGAGCGGGGGCGGTTTTGTCGCAGAAAAGTTCCGACTGCTCAGTGATGAGACCTTGTGCGTTCTTTTCGCGAAAATTTTCGGCCGCCGAGCGAAACTATGATGTTGGTAATCGGGAGCTTTTGGCCATGAAGTGGGCATTTGAGGAGTGGCGTCACTGGCTTGAGGGTGCCAGACATCAGGTGGTGGTTTTGACTGATCACAAGAATTTAATTTATTTGGAGTCTGCCAGGCGCCTGAATCCTAGAGAGGCACGTTGGTCGTTGTTCTTTTCCCGGTTTAATTTTGTGGTCTCGTACTTACCGGGTTCTAGGAATGTGAAAGCAGATGCTCTTTCTAGGAGTTTTGAGCCTGACTCTCCTGGGAATTCTGAACCTGCTGGTGTCCTTAAGGATGGAGTGGTTTTGTCTGCTGTCTCTCCAGATTTGCGATGTGCTTTGCAAGAATTTCAGGCGGATAGACCTGATCGTTGTCCGTCTGGTAGACTGTTTGTTCCTGACGAGTGGACCACTAGAGTCATCTCCGAAGTTCATTCTTCTACTCTGGCAGGTCATCCGGGAATTTTTGGCACCAGAGATTTGGTGGCTAGATCCTTCTGGTGGCCTTCCCTGTCTCGAGATGTGCGTGTTTTTGTGCAGTCTTGCGATGTGTGTGCTCGGGCCAAGCCTTGTTGTTCTAGGGCTAGTGGGTTGTTGTTGCCCTTGCCTATTCCGAAGAGGCCTTGGACGCACATCTCTATGGACTTTATCTCGGATCTCCCTGTTTCTCAGAAGATGTCTGTCATCTGGGTGGTGTGTGACCGTTTTTCTAAAATGGTTCATTTGGTGCCATTGCCTAAGTTGCCTTCCTCATCTGAGTTGGTCCCTCTGTTTTTTCAAAATGTGGTTCGCTTGCATGGTATTCCGGAAAACATCGTTTCTGACAGGGGTACCCAGTTCGTGTCTAGATTTTGGCGGGCAGTCTGTGCCAGGTTGGGTATTGATTTGTCCTTTTCGTCTGCATTCCATCCTCAGACCAATGGCCAGACGGAGCGAACTAATCAAACTTTGGAGACTTATTTGAGGTGTTTTGTGTCTGCGGATCAGGATGATTGGGTTGCCTTTCTGCCGTTGGCGGAGTTTGCGCTTAATAATCGGGCTAGTTCTGCCACTTTGGTTTCTCCTTTCTTTTGCAATTCAGGGTTTCATCCGCGTTTTTCATCTGGTCAGGTTGAATCTTCGGATTGTCCTGGAGTGGATGCGGTGGTGGATCGGTTGCATCGGATTTGGGGACAAGTGGTGGATAATTTGGAATTGTCCCAGGAGAGGACTCAGCAGTTTGCTAACCGCCGGCGTCGTGTTGGTCCTCGCCTTCGTGTTGGGGACTTGGTGTGGTTGTCTTCCCGTTTTGTCCCTATGAGGGTTTCTTCTCCCAAATTTAAGCCTCGGTTCATCGGTCCTTATAGGATTTTGGAGATTCTTAACCCTGTTTCCTTTCGTTTGGACCTCCCGGCATCTTTCGCTATCCATAATGTGTTCCATCGGACGTTGTTGCGGAGATATGAGGTACCGGTGGTTCCTTCTACTGAACCTCCTGCTCCTGTGCTGGTGGAGGGTGAATTGGAGTACGTCGTGGAGAAGATCTTGGACTCCCGTATTTCCAGACGGAGACTTCAATATCTGGTTAAATGGAAAGGCTATGGTCAGGAAGATAATTCTTGGGTAACTGCCTCTGATGTTCATGCCTCGGATTTGGTTCGTGCCTTTCATAGGGCTCATCCAGATCGCCCTGGCGGTTCTTGTGAGGGTTCGGTGCCCCCTCCTTAAGGGGAGGGTACTGTTGTGTATCCGCTTTTTGGGCTCCCCTGGTGGTTGCTGGTGGTACTGGTGACTTGTTTGCACTTTGCTTCTTCTGTTCACCTGCTTCCATCAGTGTTTGGGAGTTTCCTATTTAGCCTTGCTCTCCAGTCATTTCCTTGCCGGTCATCATTGTAACCAGAGCCTTCGGTTGCATGTTCCTGCTACTAGTCTGCTGATCAGCTAAGTGGACTTTGTCCTTTTGTTTTGTACCTTTTGTCCAGTTTGCAGTTTTTGTAATTCTCTGTAGCTGGAAGCTCTTGCGGGCTGAAATTGCCACTCCTGTGTCATGAGTTGACACAGGAGTCTTAAAGTAATTTCAGGATGGTTTTTGAAAGGGTTTTCAGTTGACCGTGAAGTCCTCTTTTGTATCCTTCTGCTATCTAGTAAGTGGACCTCTCTTTGCTAAATCTACTTTCATACTGTGTATGTCTTTTCCTCTTAATTCACCGTTATTACATGTGGGGGGCTGCTATCATCTTTTGGGGTATTTCCCTAGAGGTAAGCCAGGTCTGTTTCTTCCTCTACCAGGCGTAGTTAGTCCTCCGGCTGGCGCGTGGCATATAGGAAGCCGTAGGTATGCTCCCTGGCTACTGTTAGTTGTGTGGTAGATTTAGCTCACGGTCAACTCGAGTTTCCATCACCCGAGAGCTCGTTCGTTACTTATGTGTTTTTTACGTTCCCTTGCCATTGGGAACCATGACAGGCAGTATTATAGTAGCTATATTCCTGTACATAGGGGCAGTATTATAGTAGTTATATTCTTGTACATAGGAGCAGTATTATAGTAGTTATATTCTTGTACATAGGGGCAGTATTATAGTAGTTATATTCTTGTACATAGGAGCAGTATTATAGTAGTTATATTCTTGTACATAGGAGCAGTATTATAGTAGTTATATTCTTGTACATAGGAGCAGTATTATAGTAGTTATATTCTTGTATATAGGAGCAGTATTATAGTAGTTATATTCTTGTACATAGGAGCAGTATTCTAGTAGTTATATTCTTGTACATAGGAGCAGTATTATAGTAGTTATATTCTTGTACATAGGGGCAGTATTATAGTAGTTATATTCTTGTACATAGGAGCAGTATTATAGTAGTTATATTCTTGTACATAGGAGCAGTATTATAGTAGTTATATTCTTGTATATAGGAGCAGTATTATAGTAGTTATATTCTTGTACATAGGGGACAGTATTATAGTAGTTATATTCTTGTACATAGGGGCAGTATTATAGTAGTTATATTCTTGTACATAGGAGCAGTATTATAGTAGTTATATTCTTGTACATAGGAGCAGTATTCTAGTAGTTATATTATTGTACATAGGAGCAGTATTATAGTAGTTATATTCTTGTACATAGGAGCAGTATTATAGCAGTTATATTCTTGTACATAGGAGCAGTATTATAGTAGTTATATTCTTGTACATAGGGGCAGTATTATAGTAGTTATATTCCTGTACATAGGAGCAGTATTCTAGTAGTTTTATTCTTGTACATAGGAGCAGTATTATAGTAGTTATATTCTTGTACATAGGGGCAGTATTATAGTAGTTATATTCTTGTACATAGGAGCAGTATTATAGTAGTTATATTCTTGTACATAGGAGCAGTATTATAGTAGTTATATTCTTGTACATAGGAGCAGTATTATAGAAGTTATATTCTTGTAGATGGGGCAGTATTATAGTAGTTATATTTTTGTACATAGGGGCAGTATTATAGTAGTTATATTCTTGTACATAGGGGCAGTATTATAGTAGTTATATTCTTGTACATAGGAGCAGTATTATAGTAGTTATATTCTTGTACATAGGAGCAGTATTATAGTAGTTATATTCTTGTACATAGGGGCAGTATTATAGTAGTTATATTCCTGTACATAGGGGCAGTATTATAGTAGTTATATTCTTGTACATAGGAGCAGTATTATAGTAGTTATATTCTTGTACATAGGAGCAGTATTATAGTAGTTATAGTCTTGTACATAGGAGCAGTATTATAGTAGTTATATTCCTGTATATAGGGGCAGTATTATAGTAGTTATATTCTTGTACATAGGAGCAGTATTATAGTAGTTATATTCTTGTACATAGGGGCAGTATTATAGTAGTTATATTCTTGTACATAGGGGCAGTATTATAGTAGTTATATTCTTGTACATAGGGGCAGTATTATAGTAGTTATATTCTTGTACATAGGAGCAGTATTATAGTAGTTATATTCCTGTACATAGGGGCAGTATTATAGTAGTTATATTCTTGTACATAGGGTCAGTATTATAGCATGCATTTATTGCAGCCCAGAAATAGTATTGAATAGAGGGTTAATATAAGACTGACTAACATTATCTGGAGTTTTTCTTTTGCAGTTCTTTTTCCGAAGTGATAAATCTAATTGTTCCTCAGATATTGATGTCAGTGATTGAAAATCGATAAAGACCTGATATGATGGTGTATTTATAAAAATGCAACCTTGCAAAATTTCTGAGTTATTTCTCAGGAAGGTTATCAGGTGAGAACCGTTCGAATAGAAATAATTTTTGTATCCCTTTGATTTCAGCTGAATACTTCCATTGTTTACCTGCAGTGATAAAAGTAACGGATTGTGACTATATGACGCCGCGTATAAAACCTTGATCAACAGTTTATGAGAAGTTTCACTATTACTGTTGTGAGATCGGCTCTCTGATGTGATAATCTCCCTACTGGACACTGCAGTCAGACGTCTTATATTTATAAAGCTTTTATTTTGGTAACAGAAGAATTAAAGAGAACTAGAATGTCTGTAGCTTTTGGAAAACACAGGGCTAAAAAAATGTAATGTCATACAGCTACCAAATAATACTGCAATACATTGCTCAAATAGCAATGTCATCCAGTGCACATTAATACTGTCATACAGATAATCACACAGTGCCCGAACAAAACTAATTAGTTGCCTAAAAATTACTATCATGTAACACCGCAGAATTTCATTATCCAGATCTCAAATAATGTCACTTATCCTGTCCAGATAAGACCGCCACACAGCACCGACTAATAACACCGTACAATGAGCATTACATGTACGTTCTACACAGTAAGACAGAAAGTCCAAATAAGTGTCCAAATAAGTGTCATACAGCGCACAAATATTAGCACCATGCATCGCCCATATGACAGTATCAAACATGCCTCAGATGATAGCGCCATACAGCACAATCGCTGCTCTGTGCATGGCCCCCATGTCTGACAGCTAAATAGCGTTTTCCGAGGTGACAAGCTCCCTTTAACCTCTAAAATTCAGCAGTCAATCATGATTGCAACACATAAAGAGTAAATATATAATACCGACATACAATATCACTTCATAATACCACCATATAATACTGCCATCTATCACCATATGATATCACCATATAATACAGCCATATATCACCATATAATACCACCATATAATAAAACTATATATTCTAATTTACTGAGATAATGACTTTGGGGTTTTCAATGGCTGTAAGCGATAATCATCAACATTAACAGAAATAAACACGTGAAATAGATCACTCTGTGTGTAATGACTCTACCTACTATATAATTGTCTAAGGGTCACTTCCGTCTGTCTGTCCTTCTGTCTGTCTTTCTTTCTTTCTGTCACGGATATTCATTGGTCGCAGCCTCTGTCTGTCATGGAATCCAAGTCGCTGATTGTTCTCGGCAGCTGCCTGTCATGGCTGCCGCGACCAATCAGCGACGGGCACAGTCCGATTAGTCCCTCCCCTACTCCCCTGCAGGGGCCACCATATAATATCACCATATAATGCCGCCACATAATATCACCATATAATATTTTTCTTTTTTAATACATTTGCAAAAATTTCTACATTTCTGTTTTTTTCATTGAAGATGGGGTGCAGAGTGTACATTAATGAGAAAAAAATGAACTTTTTTGAAATTACCAAATGGCTTCAATGAAAGATGAAAAATGAGTGAAAAATGTAAAGGGGTCTGAATACTCACTGTATAACATTGGCAAACATTTTCAAATAATGCTACCATATATTGCCCAAATACTAGTGTCATACAGCGCCTAGATAATACCGACATACAATGCAACCCTTTAGTGTAGATTCATCCTTTGGCTATACCATAGATTAATTGTATGTGACAGGTCACTGCAGGGTATCACAATGTAACCGTCGTGCTCATGAAGACGTCTTACTGACGTGTCTCATAAACAACGCCATTATACTGGAAAAATAAACCTCATATCAACACATCATGGTCAAGGATGCAGCATCGTGATAAGGGTGTTATGTTTACAGAGACACAAAAGCCTTGAAATACGTTGTTCGGAATGATAACGCAGATATCTCCGAGGGAACAAAGTTATCGGCACCACAGATAAAAGATGAGATATACCCCACCCCCTCTCAATAAAGTAATGTGGTGTTCACATTGGGTTACATTAGGTCTTATAGCGGTGGTTTCCAACCTGTGAAACTCCCAAATGCACTGACAGACGTTCACCCCTAAACCTTACAATATCCAACTAAGAATATCATACCTCCCTAAATAATATAAACATACAGTGCCGTAGTAATACGGACATAGAGTGTCCAATTAATTATGACCTATGTTAAACAAGTACTAAAGTGCTCTCAAAATACCGCCATATGTCACCCGTATTAAAAGAGCATAATGTACCAAATAACATCAAGTACATGGGTAGACAAAGAATAGTGTCGGAGTAGTAAGTGTTGATTTTCTGAAGCAATCCTGTGCAGAGTTCAATCCAACTTTTACCAATTAGTCAGGCATCTGCTGAGAGAGTTGGCGGAGCACTCAGACACAAGTGTCAAGGTACAATATGCCCTGCACAAAGGTCGGCGGTCACTTTATTTATACCAGTGTCAAGGTACAATATGGCCTGCACAGATGTTGGTGGCCGTTTTATTTACACCAGTGTCAAGGTACAATATGGCCTGGACAAAGGTCGGCGGCCGTTTTATTTACACCAGTGTCAAGGTACAATATGGCCTGCACAAGGTCGGCGGCAACTTTATTTACACCAGTGTCAAGGTACAATATGGCCTGCACAAAGGTCAGTGGACGCTTTATTTATACCAATGTCAAGGTACAATATGGCCTGCACAAAGGTCGGCGGCCGCTTTATTTATACCAGTGTCAAGGTACAATATGGCCTGCACAAAGGTCGGCAGCCGTTTTATTTATACCAGTGTCAAGGTACAATATGGCCTGCACAAAGGTTGGTGGCCGCTTTATTTATACCAGTGTCAAGGTACAATATGGCCTGCACAAAGGTCGTGGCTGCTTTATTTATACCAGTGTCAAGGTACAATATGGCCTGCACAAAGGTCGGCGGCCACTTTATTTATACCAGTGTCAAGGTACAATATGGCCTGCACAAAGGTCGGTGGCCGCTTTATTTATACCAGTGTCAAGGTACAATATGGCCTGCATAAAAGGTCGTCGGACGCTTTATTTATACCAGTGTCAAGGTACAATATGGCCTGCACAACGGTCGGCGGCCACTTTATTTATACCAATGTCAAGGTACAATATGGCCTGCACAAAGGTTAGTGGCCACTTTATTTATACCAGTGTCAAGGTATGGCCTGAACAAATATGGCCTGAACAAAGGTCGGCGGCTGCTTTATTTATACCAGTGTCAAGATACAATATGGCCTGCACAAAGGTCGGTGGCCGCTTTATTTATACCAGTGTCAAGGTACAATATGGCCTGCACAAAGGTCGGCGGCCACTTTATTTATACCAGTGTCAAGGTACAATATGGCCTGCACAAAGGTCGGTGGCCACTTTATTTATACCAGTGTCAAGGTACAATATGGCCTGCACAAAGGTCATCGGACGCTTTATTTACACCAGTGTCAAGGTACAATATGGCCTGCACAACGGTCGGCGGCCAGGCCACTTTATTTATACCAATGTCAAGGTACAATATGGCCTGCACAAAGGTTAGTGGCCACTTTATTTATACTAGTGTGTCATGGTACAATATAGCCTGCACAAAGGTTAGTGGTCACTTTATTTATACCAAAAGCTCAATTTGGAGATGAAATAGAAACATCTGAGCATGCTCACAGATCAGCTGTGGGATCTCATAGAAAGAGAGATAAAAGAGTTAGATACTCTCCCATTGGACTATCAAAATGAGCTCACTGATGGTTTCACAGTTACCCCATTCTATAGCTAGGAATAGACAATGTAACCTGGAAACTATAGATAAACCTTGCTAAATTTTTAAGGAAACCCAATTACAAAAATGATTTTTAGCCAAAAATACATCCATTTAAGTAATAAAAAAAAACTCCTAATGTTACAAACTTAGGAAGCCGTGATCTTGTTGGAGCAATGCTAGTTCTAAATGATCAACAGCAGCAGGTAGCTGTGATTGACAATTACCTTCTGCAGCAATTTCAAGATCTGAAAAAAAACCTTGAAGGGGTTGTCTACTTTATTTTTACAGATGTGCTAAGGATATGATTTTGTTGCACTTTCCAGTATATATTGTATATTTCAATACTAATTGCATCAAAAGATCCTTTTTCACGAGATGGACAATCCCTTTAAGGTTATAATTAGAGACTAGCGAACCATTTAAGGTCCGGCTCAGCTTGGATCGGCAAACTTCGTGATGTTCACCGAGCTTATCTGAACCCCATTGAATTAATTGGGAGGCAAAATCAATCACATAGACAATACCTTCAGCGAGGCCGAAAAGCTGCCAAAACAGATCAAATTATAGGAAGACACCAGGAAAAGTGGCATCAATTGACCTATAGTACAAATAGTATAATAGCGCTGCATGGATGCCTGGGACAGGGCTTGGAGCAGCATTTCTAGCTGAAACATTGATCAGCAACTGGTGGCGACAGGTGTAGGCCTGGTGCTCTGAGAGGTCTGCCAAATTCAGGCAACACACATGAAGGAGACCCAACTTGGAGTCCAAACATTTCCAAAAATTAGGGGCAGGCACCAGGAAAAGTGGCCTCAATCGACTCACAGTAGAAATGTGATAATGGCGCAGCATGGATGGATGGGACTGAGCCTGGACCAGCATTTCTAGCATGCAAATTGATCAGTAAGAGGTGGATGAGTGACAGGTATAAGCCTGGTACTCTGAGACCCCTGCAACTACAGGCAACACACAAGGAGACCCGAATAAGAGTCTCCGTTTACCAAAAATTTGGCTTGTAGTGATTCAGGAGGAATAGGAGGAATATTAGGTGCTTTTTTTTAAAAAAAAAAAGGCAAATTGTAAAAGTAACAGCGGTGGACTCGCCTTTTGATTGTTGCGCCACCAAGGCACATGTTAGTACCACCAGCAGCGCTGAAGACACATTCTGAGGCATGACAGGCGAGCTCAGGCCACGCTTCCATTTTTGAAGACCAAAATGCAAAAAGGTCCAAACCCCTCTGATGGCATTGATTTTGAGCTCCAGATACTCCTGCACCATCCTCTCCAGTCGTTCATGTGTCAGACTTGTACTCTGTACTGCTGGTGCATGGGATGGTCTAAAAAATGTGGGAAACGACTCACAGAAATTGCTTCTGCCACTTACACTACTGCTACTGCTAATGTTTTTGCGCTGATGATTCGACGTTCCGAGGGGTTGGTTGTCTAGAACTGCGATGCACACTGTGTGCCTCACTGTTGTCTTAGGGAAAACCACTCTGAAGATTGTCTACAAGCGTGTTTCGATACTCCAGCATGCGTGAGTCCCTTTCCATGGGGGAGAAGCATCTGGATAAATTTACTCTTGTTCCGTGGATCTAACAGAATGGCAACCCAGTAGTCAGCACTATTTCTAATCCTAACAATGCGGGCATCATGTTGCAAATAGTGGAGCAAGAAGGCGCTCATGTGTCGGGCGCGTCCATGAGGTCCAAGTCCATGGTGTGTTAGTGGTGGGGTAACACTCAAGCTTGCTTCCTCTGTCCCCTCCCACCAAGCACGGACAACAGAGAGGGGAACATTATCCTTTTCATCTCCTGACTGTTGCGCGCCCATCACCTGTTCCTCCTCATCCTCATCCATTTGTTCCTCAGGTCCTGCACCTTCACTAACAGTTTGTCTTGTACTATGAGCCCCTATTGTGAGGTGCAATAGTTGGAAATCAGCACACAGCGACCGTGCTTTCTGTAGCAGAGCATCCAGGATGGTATAGGGCAGGGAAAATGCTGTACCACCAGGTTGAGGATGCGAGCCATGCAAACAACGTGTGTGAGGTTGGCCCTGGCTCCAGGTTCAGCAAGACAGCCATTGCTCTAACTCGCTCTGACTACCTGTCCACAACTCTTCAGCTGTATGACTGCGATCTCCAAGGCATATTAATTTGAACACTGCCTGATTGCGGTGAGCCCTGTCTGTGCAGTATGAAGGTGGAGGGGATTCGCTCTACACTGTTGGAACGTGTGTCTTACTAAGGCAGGGGTTGAGGGCATAGGTGGAGGCCCTAGAGGAGATAGAGGAAGCAGAAGCAGTGGAGGAAGTAGTAAATGTAGAGGTTTGTCCTGCAAGCCTTGGGGATTCCCTGACTTATGGAGCAGCACCTGTCTCTACAACCACCAGAGTCACCCAGTGCCCAATCAGCGAGATGTAACGCCCCTGCCCATGTTTGCTTGTCCAGGTGTCAGCGGTGAAATGCACCCTGGCAGACAGAGTTTTTTTCAGGGAGTGGGTGATGTTGTCTACGACATGCTGGTGTATCGCAGGCACAGCTTTCTTAGAGAAGTAATGGTGACTGGGCAACTGGTACTGGGGGGCTGCGATGGCCATCAGCTTTCGGAAGCCGTCTGTATCTACCAGGTGGAAAGGCTACATTTCCGTGGACAACAGATTGGAGAAGGTGGAGTTCAACCTCTTAGCTTTGTCATGCGTAGGAGTAAACAATCTTTTCCATGACGTGACGACGACTGCGGAACCGTGAGCTGGCGGCAGTGCTGAGAGAGGGCGGAGTACGGTGGACCGGACAAACTGCTGGACTGTGAGAGAGGTGCAGGCGGAGATGTTACGGTGGGTTCAGAAACGTGGTGTGCTCAGTATCTGAGATCGGCAAAAAACAGCAGGCATGTCCACTTCTGTTACAGCTGACAGGATCTCCCTCACCCCAACTGTAGGGGGTAAACAAGTGGAGGTTCTGTGGCCGGAGACCTGTGTGAGAACACTTGCCACGATGACGGAGGAGGAAGAAACAGCAGATGCAGTTGATAGGGCGGCCGGAGGTTGGCGGGGCCCGCTAGTCTGCACTTTAGCACAGTGAGATTTCCAGACTAACACATGTGCCAGTTTATGTATGTAGTAGTTACATTATTGGAAATTTTGCCTCTACTGATTCGTTTTTTACAAAGTTGGCAGATAACATGAGTTGGATCATCCTTTGTGGTCTCTAAAGAAGGCCCACAAGGACCTCGCTTTTCCCGAATCATGTTGGATGTACCCTTCCCTTCTTTTAACCTGCTGTTTCACAACCCTAGGCCCAGACCTGCCAGTCACCTGTCACTAAATGAACAATTAGTAGATATTTGCTGAGATTATATGGCTGGACCACAGAATTAGCACAAATATGCTGGAAGGTTGATTTTACACAGGATCCTTTCTATCTGAACTATCTGAGTACGTGCAGCCGCAGCAGCACCACTATGCTGTTACAATCACATAACGGCGCCAAAGCCACATGTCCACTTTTTATATGGAGAGGGACTTTTGACTTCAGCAGCCAATGACATAAGCCCTTGTATCTGGATATTGTGGATGGTTTCCCAAACTTTGGCCAAATTTTGCCAAATTTGAGAAAAATATTTTGGAATCTGAACACAAATCCGAATGTGCAACGTTTGTGCCAAATTTGAGATTGTCGAACGTTTTCCGAACAAGTTCGCTCATTCCTAGTTGAAATAAGCTGCATCCTTAATAAGTTAATATCAATCCTCGCAAATGGACATGTTGACATGGAAATTACAGATGGCTGGCCTAAGTTCCTCCAAAATTGGGCATTATCTGTGAAGGATTGACCAATAGTAGCCCAATATGCGTGGTTGGGTTAACCTCATAGTAACACTGCAGGAGTCGATATCTACTTGCAATGATTAGTTTGTAATGTTTAGTGTTTTTTATGACTTTTATGGTACACAGTTTCGGCCTCTCTACATTCAAAGGTAAAAGATAAGAGATTATTTATAGTCAAATGTTTTCATAAGATAAAACAACAATCGGCAGATTCTTCCCTTCAGATCCAAGATGTCAACTTTCTCCTGAGTCATTACATAACAACGCACTTTGCTTTGACCTTAAAAAACATTAATCACAAGTTTTAGGGACCGTGTGAGGCCTGGTGTCAACTCATGGAGCCTCCACCAATTCCCAGAATACAGACTTCTGTTTTGCCAAGACTGTAAAGCCCAGTTATGGCTTATACTAAGTATCGTACACAAGACATTACTAAGTATCTCACATAAGACATTACTAGTTCATTGCTTTCCCAATAAAATAGTTGTCACCTGTGAGAAACGCCCCTCAAAGCACTGACATTACAATAAATTGTACATTTTTACACAGTCATTCCAACTCTACCTACGGATAGTGCTCTGGTTAGGGTTAGGATTAGTTAGGTTAGGGCTAAGTTTAGGACTACACTTAAGGCTAGGGTTAATACTAAGGTTAGGTCTAGGACTTGGATTGGGGCTATGGCTAGGGTTAGAAACAAGGTTAGGGCTGAAGTTAGGACTACAGTTAGAGCTAGAGTTAATACTAAGGTTAGGTGTTATGGTTCTCAATGGCAAGAGAACATAGCCCAGCAAACATAAGAACTAGCTCTTGGAAGGATGGAAACTAAACTGACCATGAACTAAACCTGCCGCACAACTAACAGTAGCCGGGTAGCGTAGCCTGCGTTTTATCCCTAGACGCCCAGCGCCGGCCGGAGGACTAACTAATCCTGGCAGAGGAAAATATAGTCCTGGCTCACCTCTAGAGAAATTTCCCCGAAAGGCAGACAGAGGCCCCCACAAATATTGGCGGTGATTTTAGATGAAATGACAAACGTAGTATGAAAATAGGTTTAGCAAAATTGAGGTCCGCTTACTAGATAGCAGGAAGACAGAAAGGGCACTTTCATGGTCAGCTGAAAACCCTATCAAAACACCATCCTGAAATTACTTTAAGACTCTAGTATTAACTCATAACATCAGAGTGGCAATTTCAGATCACAAGAGTTTTCCAGACACAGAAACGAAACTACAGCTGTGAACTGGAACAAAATGCAAAAACAAACAAGGACTAAAATCCAACTTAGCTGGGAGTTGTCTAGCAGCAGGAACATGCACAGAAAGGCTTCTGATTACAATGTTGACCGGCATGGAAGTGACAGAGGAGCAAGGCTAAATAGCGACTCCCACATCCTGATGGAAACAGGTGAACAGAGAGGATGATGCACACCAGTTCAATTCCACCAGTGGCCACCGGGGGAGCCCAAAATCCAATTTCACAACAGTACCCCCCCCTCAAGGAGGGGGCACCGAACCCTCACCAGAACCACCAGGGCGATCAGGATGAGCCCTATGAAAGGCACGGACCAAATCTGAGGCATGAACATCAGAGGCAGTCACCCAAGAATTATCCTCCTGACCGTATCCCTTCCATTTGACCAGATACTGGAGTTTCCGTCTGGAAACACGGGAGTCCAAGATTTTTTCCACAACGTACTCCAACTCGCCCTCAACCAACACCGGAGCAGGAGGCTCAACGGAAGGCACAACAGGTACCTCATACCTGCGCAATAATGACCGATGAAAAACATTATGAATAGAAAAAGATGCAGGGAGGTCCAAACGGAAGGACACAGGGTTAAGAATCTCCAATATCTTGTACGGGCCGATAAACCGAGGCTTAAACTTGGGAGAAGAAACCCTCATAGGGACAAAACGAGAAGACAACCACACCAAGTCCCCAACACAAAGCCGAGGACCAACCCGACGCCGGCGGTTGGCAAAAAGCTGAGTCTTCTCCTGGGACAACTTCAAATTGTCCACTACCTGCCCCCAAATCTGATGCAACCTCTCCACCACAGCATCCACTCCAGGACAATCCGAAGATTCCACCTGACCAGAAGAAAATCGAGGATGAAACCCCGAATTACAGAAAAAGGGAGACACCAAGGTGGCAGAGCTGGCCCGATTATTGAGGGCAAACTCCGCTAAAGGCAAAAAAGCAACCCAATCATCCTGATCTGCAGACACAAAACACCTCAAATATGTCTCCAAGGTCTGATTCGTCCGCTCGGTCTGGCCATTAGTCTGAGGATGGAAAGCAGACGAGAAAGACAAATCTATGCCCATCCTAGCACAGAATGCCCGCCAAAATCTAGACACGAATTGGGTACCTCTGTCAGAAACGATATTCTCCGGAATACCATGCAAACGGACCACATTTTGAAAAAACAGAGGAACCAACTCGGAAGAAGAAGGCAACTTAGGCAGGGGAACCAAATGGACCATCTTAGAGAAACAATCACACACCACCCAGATGACAGACATCTTCTGAGAAACAGGAAGATCCGAAATAAAATCCATCGAGATGTGCGTCCAGGGCCTCTTCGGGATAGGCAAGGGCAACAACAATCCACTAGCCCGAGAACAACAAGGCTTGGCCCGAGCACAAACGTCACAAGACTGCACGAAGCCTCGCACATCTCGAGACAGGGAAGGCCACCAGAAGGACCTTGCCACCAAATCCCTGGTACCAAAGATTCCAGGATGACCTGCCAATGCAGAAGAATGAACCTCAGAAATGACTTTACTGGTCCAATCATCAGGAACAAACAGTCTACCAGGTGGGCAACGATCAGGTCTATCCGCCTGAAACTCCTGCAAGGCCCGCCGCAGGTCTGGAGAAACGGCAGACAATATCACTCCATCCTTAAGGATACCTGTAGGTTCAGAATTACCAGGGGAGTCAGGCTCAAAACTCCTAGAAAGGGCATCCGCCTTAACATTCTTAGAACCCGGCAGGTAGGACACCACAAAATTAAACCGAGAGAAAAACAACGACCAGCGCGCCTGTCTAGGATTCAGGCGTCTGGCGGACTCAAGATAAATTAGATTTTTGTGGTCAGTCAATACCACCACCTGATGTCTAGCCCCCTCAAGCCAATGACGCCACTCCTCAAAAGCCCACTTCATGGCCAAAAGCTCCCGATTCCCAACATCATAATTCCGCTCGGCGGGCGAAAATTTACGTGAGAAAAAAGCACAAGGTCTCATCACGGAGCAATCGGAACTTCTCTGCGACAAAACCGCCCCAGCTCCGATTTCAGAAGCGTCGACCTCAACCTGAAAAGGAAGAGCAACATCAGGCTGACGCAACACAGGGGCGGAAGAAAAGCGGCGCTTAAGCTCCCGAAAGGCCTCCACAGCAGCAGGGGACCAATCAGCAACATCAGCACCCTTCTTAGTCAAATCAGTCAATGGTTTAACAACATCAGAAAAACCAGCAATAAATCGACGATAAAAGTTAGCAAAGCCCAAAAATTTCTGAAGACTCTTAAGAGAAGAGGGTTGCGTCCAATCACAAATAGCCTGAACCTTGACAGGATCCATCTCGATGGAAGAGGGGGAAAAAATATATCCCAAAAAGGAAATCTTTTGAACCCCAAAAACGCACTTAGAACCCTTCACACACAAGGAATTAGACCGTAAAACCTGAAAAACCCTCCTGACCTGCTGGACATGAGAGTCCCAGTCATCCGACAAAATCAAAATATCATCCAGATACACAATCATAAATTTATCCAAATAATCACGGAAAATGTCATGCATAAAGGACTGAAAGACTGAAGGGGCATTTGAAAGACCAAAAGGCATCACTAAATACTCAAAGTGGCCCTCGGGCGTATTAAATGCGGTTTTCCACTCATCCCCCTGCTTAATTCGCACCAAATTATACGCCCCACGGAGATCTATCTTAGAGAACCACTTGGCCCCCTTTATGCGAGCAAACAAATCAGTCAGCAGTGGCAACGGATATTGATATTTAACCGTGATTTTATTCAAAAGCCGATAATCAATGCATGGCCTCAAAGAGCCATCTTTCTTAGCCACAAAGAAAAAACCGGCTCCTAAGGGAGATGACGAAGGACGAATATGTCCCTTTTCCAAGGACTCCTTTATATATTCTCGCATAGCAGCATGTTCAGGCACAGACAGATTAAATAAACGACCCTTAGGGTATTTACTACCCGGAATCAAATCTATGGCACAATCGCACTCCCGGTGCGGAGGTAATGAACCAAGCTTAGGTTCTTCAAAAACGTCACGATATTCAGTCAAGAATTCAGGAATCTCAGAGGGAATAGATGATGAAATGGAAACCACAGGTACGTCCCCATGCGTCCCCTTACATCCCCAGCTTAACACAGACATAGCTTTCCAGTCAAGGACTGGGTTATGAGATTGCAGCCATGGCAATCCAAGCACCAACACATCATGTAGGTTATACAGCACAAGAAAGCGAATAATCTCCTGGTGATCCGGATTAATCCGCATAGTTACTTGTGTCCAGTATTGTGGTTTATTGCTAGCCAATGGGGTGGAGTCAATCCCCTTCAGGGGTATAGGAGTTTCAAGAGGCTCCAAATCATACCCACAGCGTTTGGCAAAGGACCAATCCATAAGACTCAAAGCGGCGCCAGAGTCGACATAGGCATCCGCGGTAATAGATGATAAAGAACAAATCAGGGTCACAGATAGAATAACCTTAGACTGTAAAGTGCCAATTGAAACAGACTTATCAAGCTTCTTAGTACGCTTAGAGCATGCTGATATAACATGAGTTGAATCACCGCAATAGAAGCACAACCCATTTTTTCGTCTAAAATTCTGCCGTTCACTTCTGGACAGAATTCTATCACATTGCATATTCTCTGGTGTCTTCTCAGTAGACACCGCCAAATGGTGCACAGGTTTGCGCTCCCGCAGACGCCTATCGATCTGGATAGCCATTGTCATGGACTCATTCAGACCCGCAGGCACAGGGAACCCCACCATAACATCCTTAATGGCATCAGAGAGACCCTCTCTGAAATTCGCCGCCAGGGCGCACTCATTCCACTGAGTAAGCACAGCCCATTTACGGAATTTCTGGCAGTATATTTCAGCTTCGTCTTGCCCCTGAGATAGGGACATCAAGGCCTTTTCCGCCTGAAGTTCTAACTGAGGTTCCTCATAAAGCAACCCCAAGGCCAGAAAAAACGCATCCACATTGAGCAACGCAGGATCCCCTGGAGCCAATGCAAAAGCCCAATCCTGAGGGTCGCCCCGGAGCAAGGAAATCACAATCCTGACCTGCTGAGCAGGATCTCCAGCAGAGCGAGATTTCAGGGACAAAAACAACTTGCAATTATTTTTGAAATTTTGAAAGCAAGATCTATTCCCCGAGAAAAATTCAGGCAAAGGAATTCTAGGTTCAGATATAGGAACATGACCAACAAAATCTTGTAAATTTTGAACTTTCGTGGTGAGATTATTCAAACCTGCAGCTAAACTCTGAATATCCATTTTAAACAGGTGAACACAGAGCCATTCCAGGATTAGAAGGAGAGAGAGAGAGAAAGGCTGCAATATAGGCAGACTTGCAAGAGATTCAATTACAAGCACACTCAGAACTGAAGGAAAAAAAAAAATCTTCAGCAGACTTCTCTTTTCTCTCCTTTCTCTGTCAATTAATTTAACCCTTTTTGGGCCGGTCAAACTGTTATGGTTCTCAATGGCAAGAGAACATAGCCCAGCAAACATAAGAACTAGCTCTTGGAAGGATGGAAACTAAACTGACCATGAACTAAACCTGCCGCACAACTAACAGTAGCCGGGTAGCGTAGCCTGCGTTTTATCCCTAGACGCCCAGCGCCGGCCGGAGGACTAACTAATCCTGGCAGAGGAAAATATAGTCCTGGCTCACCTCTAGAGAAATTTCCCCGAAAGGCAGACAGAGGCCCCCACAAATATTGGCGGTGATTTTAGATGAAATGACAAACGTAGTATGAAAATAGGTTTAGCAAAATTGAGGTCCGCTTACTAGATAGCAGGAAGACAGAAAGGGCACTTTCATGGTCAGCTGAAAACCCTATCAAAACACCATCCTGAAATTACTTTAAGACTCTAGTATTAACTCATAACATCAGAGTGGCAATTTCAGATCACAAGAGCTTTCCAGACACAGAAACGAAACTACAGCTGTGAACTGGAACAAAATGCAAAAACAAACAAGGACTAAAATCCAACTTAGCTGGGAGTTGTCTAGCAGCAGGAACATGCACAGAAAGGCTTCTGATTACAATGTTGACCGGCATGGAAGTGACAGAGGAGCAAGGCTAAATAGTGACTCCCACATCCTGATGGAAACAGGTGAACAGAGAGGATGATGCACACCAGTTCAATTCCACCAGTGGCCACCGGGGGAGCCCAAAATCCAATTTCACAACAGTTAGGGCTATGGCTAGTGTTAGGAACAAGGGCTAGGGTTAGGACTATGGTTATAGGTAGGGTTAAGACTAGGGTTAGGGCTAGGACTAGCGTTAGGGCCATAGCTAGGTGTTATCAAAGGAGTTATGAGTTACGCTAATCATAGTCCTAACCCTAGCCTTAACCCTAACTCTAGTCCTATCCCTAGCCCTAACCTTAAACACCTAGTATTATGAATGAAGTTATGAGTTACCCTAGTCATAACTGTAACCCTAACCTTAACTCTAGACCTATCCATAGCCCTAACCCTATTCCTAAACACCTTGTATTATTCATGGGGCTATGAATTACCCTAGTCATAGCCCCAACCCTTGCCCTAACCCTAACTCTAGTCCTATCCCTAGCACTACCCTAATCTTAGACACCTAGTATTATGAATGGAGTTATGAGTTACCCTAGTCATAACCCTAACTCTAGTCCTATCCCTAGCACTAACCCTAGTCCTAAACACCTAGTATTATGATTGGAGTTATGAATTACTCTAGTCCTAGCCCTAACCCTAACTCTAGCCCTATCCCTAGCACTAACCTTATTCCTAAAAACCTAGTATTATGAATGGAGTTATGAATTACTCTAGTAATAGCCCCAACCCTAACCCTAACTCTAGTCCTAGCCCTAAGCCTAACTCTAGCCCTATCCCTAGCACTAACCATATTCCTAAACACCTAGTATTATGAATGGAGTTATGAATTACTCTAATCCTAGCCCTAACTCTAACTCTAGCCTTATCCCTAGCACTAACCCTATTCCTAAACACCTAGTATTATGAATGGAGTTATGAATTACTCTAGTCATAGCCCCAACCCTAACCCTAACTCTAACCCTAGTCCTATCCCTAGCCCTAACCCTGATCCTAACCTTGTGCTATGAATGGAGTTACGAGATCACTGCCTGCACCCTCCTCTATGAACAGGTAATTAAAGCAGGTTATCTGATGGAGAGTAGATTTGTATGCCTCCACTGGCACATAGGTGTTAAATGCAGGGACATCAATGTTTTAATTGTGTGCAGCCACTCTGTACGCCATAGACAGGGCAAAGTAAAACAATTGTTAAGGTTTTTTTGTATTGTAATTCTAGTTTTACTGTGCGCGTGTTTATAAAGGAGCGAAGGATCTAAGCCGCTGCCAGACTTTTCTGACAGAGTCTTATCTTTAAGAGAATAAAGGAGGGGGCAATGAAATTTAAGCCAGATCCTTCTTCCTATAACATCATCGGTCATGAGATAATGGGGAGGTCTCCACAAACATTGGCTTAGCCCCACCAAAATAAATGGATCTAACCAACTTTTACTTTATGTGTGTTGGGTCTTAAGAGGAATGATGGAGTTAGGGTTTCTAGAAGTTGATGAAGTGGTTTCTCCTGAAGGCTCTGTCTCTTGACTGGATGTATTCAATCATAACTTCATCCATGTTTCTCTCTTCACTGTTAGTACTGGAACCATACTTGACAACTCACATAGGAATGTCGAGAAAGCACCTTGGAAAGGGGGAGATCTCGGGGGACTCCTGGAAAAATAATCAAGGCCTCCAGGAAGCTCCTGGAAAGCCGCAAACCTCAAATACTTATCATTACCTTAACACCAAACTCAAATGTCAGGGGCAGATTCAGGGTGCGGAAATGGAGTGCGAATGTCCTGTTGGGAAGGCGAAGATTTCACTCAAGATTTCTACTAACTAATTTTTTAGATGTAGATGACGCCCTCTTGTTATAATTTTTTGGCCACTTCTACGACTTTCATTTTTAGAGGTATGCCACCCCAATAAACTGTAGTTCAGTGGTATGTCTGTCCTTGGTCACCTTGTAGAAGAGCCGTCCATAGTCCACACCTTCCATAGAACCAGGAGAACTTCATAGACTGACCTCTACAAAACCTGGTGTTGACCATGGAGCAGTTTTCAGGACTTAACGTTATGGCCAACTTGTTTTCATTCTTCTTGGGTCACTAAACTCCTTGTGTCATTAATTCTTAAGGACTGGGTGATTTTTCTTTTTTTTGCTTTAGTTTTTTCCCTCCAGTCTTCCAACACCCATAACGTTTTAATTCTTCTATCGACATAAGTGTATGAGAGTTTGTTTTTTTTGCAACCTGAGTTGTTATTTTTAATGATCACTCATTTTACCATATAATGTACTGAAAATCCAAGTGGGGTAATTGGTGAAAAAAGATGCACTTGTACCACTGTTTTTTTTTATTTTGTTTTAACTTAAATTCATAGTTGTTTTATATTTTTAGTGGCTAAAAAAATTCTGAACTCTGTAAAAGAAATTGGTTTATTTCTCCATTTACTCAGACCCATAAGTTTTTATGTTTGATTTTTCCACCAGTAGAGCTGTGTGAGGGCTTGTTTTTTTTGTGTGTGAAGCTTATATTTTTATTGATACAATTTTGGAGTAAGTACAATATTTTATTGGCTTTTTATTGAGCAGTGACAGAAAAATAGTAATTTTAGTAATTTGACTTTGGCGTTCTCCGTATAGGAAAAATGTTTTAATATTCTATTCTTTAAAGCAACTATACGAACAATGATATTAAATATGTTATTTTTTGTATTTTTTACTTTTTGCTAATTATATTTTGGGGGAAAAGGGAAGTGATTTAAATTTTTATATTTTTCACAATTTTAAATAGCCCCTTTAGAGGACTTTAACCTGCGAATGCTTTATTACTTATGTATTGCACTGCTGAAGTAGATGATCTCTTTAAAGTTGCAGGCTGGGCTTCGTAGGAGATCTCGCATGGCTGACATGGGGACCTTTGGAGAGTTGCCAGCTGTAATGGCTGCCAATCGGCACACAACAATCACATTGCATCAATGGCCATCAGAAGTTGCACCTGCAATGTTGAAGCCTGTTAATTGATGCTCTCTTGCTTGTCGGTAGCAATGAAGAAGTTAAAGTGATACGATCAGTATTAGCTCCAATGTCAACAGTTACTGGTGGGTGCCGGCGGTATAATACAGCCGGCACCTGTATTCCATGGCATGGGTTCAGCTCCTAAGTCGCTCCATCGTTAGGGTGTTAGGATCTATTAACATATAGTGAGAAGGACATCAATAATCTTCTAAGGTCCAATAAGAAAGTAGTTAGCTCCAAAATCACCTGTCTATTGTGTTGTCCTGTCGGAAGGTTTCAGCCAATTATTGATTCATAGGTCCAACTTTGGGAATAAAAAGTCAAATCTATAAAGAATCAATCAGTCATAAACCACTGAAAGGAGAATAACATTGAATTTCTTGTCACCTGCTCATTAGAAAGTGAACCGTCAGGTTTCAAGGTTGATGTGTTGTCTGCAGGAACAATAGGTAAGAGTAAGGGTACCTTTACACAGTGCAATTTTGATCGCTACGACGGCACGATTCGTGACGTTGCAGCGTCGTATGATTATCGCTCCAGCGTCGTAGACTGCGGTCACACTTCACAATACACAGCGCTGGAGCGATAATTTCATGACGTATTTGCGATGTAGAAGCCGTTGGTTACTGTGCGCACATCGTATACAACCTGTGTCACACGATGCAATCATGCCGCCACAGCGGGACACTAGACGACGAAAGAAAGTTTCAAACGATCTGCTACGACGTACGATTCTCAGCGGGGATCCGGATCGCAGTAGCGTGTCAGACACAACGATATCGTAAATGCATCGCTGGAACGTCACAAATCGTGCCGTCGTAGCGATCAAAATTGCACTGTGTAAAGGTACCCTTAGAATCTGATGGAATTTGCCGAATTGCCAATTTCTGTAGACGATGGGTCAGGGAATCTTCAAAACAGCAGGTCTTGTAGGGTGTTTCCGATACGTATTGGTTAGTACCTACTAACGTGGTCCAAGGAAGAGTTCCCATACGCTCATTGATGTCCATCTGGCTCAATCCCACAGGGGAGCAATATCCACCTCCGAAGGCCTCAACACTGGGCACTAAGCCTTAGGAATACTCACCAAGGATAATGGTGATGTCCAGCGAGGTGCTGAGCGGGGAGTGTTTAGATGCCACCATGGACTGACCCTCTGAAGAACAGGAGAAGCTGTACAAAGTCTGGGAAGGAGCAGAGACTCTGAGCTACTGGGGCCATGCATGAGCCCAGTGGACCACCGAGGAGGGAGCAGCATGGCGGCTGCTACACTGGATGGGAACTATCACACAGAGACTGAAAGTATGAGACCAATGCAGGCTGACACAGAGCGGCCATTGGCGCATGGAGACCCCCAGAAAGGCTTGATCGTGAGTGGAGGCCACATGACAAAGAGTTCAGGACGACAACTTGTCTCCAAATTCCCAGATCTCGATCTGTTTGATCATGTGTGGTATGTGCTGGAAAAACCCATCCAATCCAAGGAGATAGCACCGAGAAAAGCACCGAGCTTACGGGATCTGCTGCTTATGATGCCAGATACCACCAGACACCTTCAGAGGTTTCCCAGGGTCAGGCAGGGGCCACACAATGCTAGGCAGGTGGCTTCAATGTTCTGGCTAGTACGTATGTTCCTATGGAGCGGAGGGTTTGATGTGATGTTTGTGACACTTGCTGGATTGTTATGGAGCGGAGATGGAAGCAGACTGTGCCCTTCTCCAGGACTGCGGAGAGTCTTCGCCCCGTGGCGCTCCGGTTCCTCGCCATACATTCTTCTAAGATACAGTGACAGTCATTCCTGGGGGCCTCATCATGTCAGATAATATTTTACAATTGTGGCATTGAGATGTTTGTGCTCATTATGACTTTTTTATTGTCCATTAGTCGGGCTCCAGCTCTCAAAGGTGAAGATGATAACGCAATTTATGGTTGCTTGGTTATCAGTCACACGCTAGGGGTATAAAAGCAGCCGGCGATGTAGGAAGCGTGCTTCTCCGTTATAGAAATATACACAGGTCGAGCCGGAGAAGCCTCAGAGAAGGAGCCGCCATGGGGGTCCACCTTGGGGGAGCCTTTTGCCTCTTTGTCGCAGTTTTGTTGATTCCTGCAGACGGTAAGTAATGGGAGATCGATAACATGGATTTTAGCTTGGATTTTCTGTTTTCTTAGATATTTGTTAATAATTGATATTTATGATTCACTGTAACATTTTCAAGGAATCGAATGGGGGCAGCGATTTCACTTTGACTTCCAATGACACCATGGCCTTCAATTATCGAAATGCTTATTCTGACCTGTCTGTACCCAGCTATTGTGTATGGGGGCGCCCCGACTTTCTCCTTGATATCAGATATCAGATATATCTCCTTGATATCAGAAGTAGGAAATAAGGAGGATTGGGCTGATTAATTTCAACATGCCCAATCTTTTTACTCTGAGATAAGCTGACAATTGTGTCTGCAAGAAGCTTACTTCACTCTTCCTATTGAAAACACATGCATGCTCCAATTAGCTAAGCATGCTTGTTTATGGGGGGAGGGGTGGACGGAGACTCCGATGCAGAAGCGATTACAGCCCATGCCCATGGGAAGGAATAGGGGATCTGTAACAATTGTGTATTTCAATGGGCAACATGCAAACCTTCACTTAATATTGGGGGATACCATGTGCCCATTCCCCCAGTATTAGCCAGGAGGGCCTGACGCTATGCAAAGACTTTACAGGAAAAGCCCTTTATGTCTGAGAAATCTTCTACCATCTACATATATACTGTATATATATATATATGTATGTATATATATATATATATATATATATATATATATATATATATATAATCGATCACTGAATTCCAGAGGCAGAAACTTCCCCTATTCCGGACAGATCCCGTGTTACTTGTCACTTCTGGCAGATCTAATCTGTGGGGTTGTACAGTGTCGGTGACATGTATGTAGCACAGTGACACGTATGACGATCCCATATGAGCAAGCAGGTCTGAGAAATGTAAATCCATCGACACCTTTGTATCTTTTATCTGTTGCTGCCTTCCAGAAGAATTAACGTTTTAATTTATACGCAAATAAGGTGTTAAGTGCTCTGGTCATAAAAGCACTTTAAGTAGCCGCAGCATCCCCAGGTTGTTTCCTCGCCCAGCCTCTTTTTCTGGATTAATAGCTCACTGACTGTGTGACAAGGAATGGAAATAAAACAACGAAATATCAAACAAGCTAAAGAGGTTGGTGCTGGATGGAGGCAGAGGTGGAGGAAGTGCTCTGTCAGGCCCAGAGCACTTAGCACTTCATTTTCATATGAATTCAAACTCTAAATACTTGGGAATGCAGCAACAGATAGAAGACATAAAGGTGTCCATAGATTTGCATTTCAAAGACTTGCAAGGTTGATATTACTGACAGCTTCCCTTTAAGGAGGACTTTCCACCAGGTCAGAGGTGGGAGGCTTTCCTCTTATTTTATTTCTGCGGCTCCCCATGAGTATGACAATTTTTTTTTGTTATTTTTTTAAATTCACCATACGGTTCCACAGATCGGGACATTTTTATTTTGTGCTAACTTTTATGACCTTCACTAAGGGGGGTAATTACGCAGAGCAAACTGAAAGTTAAATTTATGGTGGACCTTTGCCAACCCTGTCCGGCATCACTAATGATATCGAGGCATTGCCTTCAGTTAATGGGTCTTTACAGCCACAAGAAAACAAAAAAAGACAATGATGACCGGGATCCATCAGAGCTAAATTAACCCCGGCAAGAACATGAAAATGGGAGTGATCGGTCAAACAACCAATCAGATCAATCCACAGCGCAGATTGAAAAATACAAGGAGCAATGTGATTGGTTGTTATGCTCAATCGTTCCATTTCTCCCATAAATGCCTGAGATGGGGGTTCCCCTTTAAACTTCCTACATTTTAATATGGGGGTTTCTCCTAAGCTCTTTCAATATCTTTTAAAGGGATATTCTGTATTTTGCAAATTAAAGTTATTCTTAGTCTAAATTCAGGTGTAGATTGTTGTTATGGATCAATTCCTCACACTTTTCAGGATCTCTGCTTGCTGTCAGTCACTAGATCCCACGTCCTGGTTATGGGATGTAGTCACAGGACAGTAGTCAGAGACGCGACCATCACGTGAACGGAGCACAGAATTATCCACTGGTGGAGTCAACAATGAAGGGTCTCGGACAGTGACAGCAAGCAGAGATCTTAGACATTGTGGGGAGGAGATACAGGAATGGCAGACATGGGAAATGATGGAACATGAGGTGATCGCCCGGGTCCTGGTGGTGCAGCCAGGGGGGTAGGTGGCATCAGTGAGGACATCACCGGCCGCGTCTACGTCTGTCATCCTCTGACATCGGCAGACATCGCTCCTGTGACGGGAGAGGAGACATGAGGGCCGAGGTCGGAGGCGGCCGCTCACACCACATGGTGTCATTTGCCACTAAGTCTCATCGCTAAAGTCTATGCTGCCGCCAGGCCCGAGGGCGCTGACAGGGGAAACCGCCCGGGCGACACATGCGGCAGCCTCAGCACCGCAAACATGGCTGACAGTGGTGGCAAGAAAGCTACAGCCAAAAACTAAAGACAGGAGTGAAGGTCAGCCATATCCAGTGATTGTACAGGGAGTATATACTGTGTATACAGCCGGTGTCACCGGGAGGGAAAGGCCGAGGGACCCCATTCACCAAGATAATTCTTCAACTTTTATTGTTTTCAGGAATCACAGAGAACGTTCCAGAAGTAACGAGAACTCCGGTAAGAAAGATGGAAACTACATTGGACAGTGTGCTGTGTATCTAATCCTACCATATGTGATACTGTCTGCTGAGCTGTGTATCTAATCCTATCCTGTGTGATACTGTCTGCTGAGTTGTGTATCTAATCCTCTCCTGTGTGATACTGTCTGCTGAGCTGTGTATCTAATTCTATCCTGTGTGATACTGTCTGCTGAGCCGTGAATCTAATCCTCTCCTGTGTGATACTGTCTGCTGAGCCGTGTATCTAATCCTCTCCTGTGTGATACTGTCTGCTGAGCCGTGAATCTAATCCTCTCCTGTGTGATACTGTCTGCTGAGCCGTGTATCTAATCCTCTCCTGTGTGATACTGACTGCTGAGCTGTGTATCTAATTCTATCCTGTGTGATAATGTCTGCTGAGCTGTGTATCTAATTCTATCCTGTGTGATACTGTCTGCTGAGCTGTGTATCTAATCCTATCCTGTGTGATGCTGACTGCTGAGCTGTGTATCTAATCCTACCATATGTGATACTGTCTGCTGAGCTGTGTATCTAATCCTATCCTGTGTGATACTGTCTGCTGAGTTGTGTATCTAATCCTCTCCTGTGTGATACTGTCTGCTGAGCTGTGTATCTAATTCTATCCTGTGTGATACTGTCTGCTGAGCCGTGAATCTAATCCTCTCCTGTGTGATACTGTCTGCTGAGCCGTGTATCTAATCCTCTCCTGTGTGATACTGACTGCTGAGCTGTGTATCTAATTCTATCCTGTGTGATACTGTCTGCTGAGCTGTGTATCTAATCCTATCCTGTGTGATGCTGACTGCTGAGCCGTGAATCTAATCCTCTCCTGTGTGATACTGACTGCTGAGCTGTGTATCTAATTCTATCCTGTGTGATAATGTCTGCTGAGCTGTGTATCTAATTCTATCCTGTGTGATACTGTCTGCTGAACCGTGTATCTAATCCTCTCCTGTATGATACTGACTGCTGAGCCGTGTATCTAATCCTCTCCTGTGTGATACTGTCTGCTGAGCTGTGTATCTAATCCTCTCCTGTGTGATACTGACTGCTGAGCCATGTATCTAATCCTCTCCTGTGTGATACTGCCTGCTGAGCTGTGTATCTAATCCTCTCCTGTGTGATACTGTCTGCTGAACCGTGTATCTAATCCTCTCCTGTGTGATACTGACTGCTGAGCTGTGTATCTAATCCTATCCTGTGTGATACTGACTGCTGAGCCATGTATCTAATCCTCTCCTGTGTGATACTGACTGCTGAGCCGTGTATCTAATCCTCTCCTGTGTGATACTGTCTGCTGAACCGTGTATCTAATCCTCTCCTGTGTGATACTGACTGCTGAGCCGTGTATCTAATCCTCTCCTGTGTGATACTGTCTGCTGAACCGTGTATCTAATCCTACCATATGTGATACTGACTGCTGAGCCGTGTATTTAATCCTCTCCTGTGTGATACTGTCTGCTGAGCTGTGTATCTAATCCTCTCCTGTGTGATAATGACTGCTGAGCCGTGTATCTAATCCTCTCCTGTGTGATACTGTCTGCTGAGCCGTGTATCTAATCCTATCCTGTGTGATACTGACTGCTGAGCTGTGTATCTAATCCTCTCCTGTGTGATACTGACTGCTGAGCTGTGTATCTAATCCTCTCCTGTGTGATACTGACTGCTGAGCTGTGTATCTAATCCTATCCTGTGTGATACTGACAGCTGAGCTGTGTATCTAATTCTCTCCTGTGTGATACTGACTGCTGAGCCGTGTATCTAATCCTCTCTTGTGTGATACTGTCTGCTGAGCCGTGTATCTAATCCTATCCTGTGTGATACTGTCTGCTGAGCTGTGTATCTAATCCTATCCTGTGTGATACTGACTGCTGAGCCATGTATCTAATCCACTCCTGTGTGATACTGACTGCTGAGCTGTGTATCTAATCCTCTCTTGTGTTGTGTGATACTGTCTGCTGAGCCGTGTATCTAATCCTCTCCTGTGTGATACTGTCTGCTGAGCTGTGTATCTAATCCTCTCCTGTGTGATACTGTCTGCTGAGCTGTGTATCTAATCCTCTCCTGTGTGATACTGTCTGCTGAGCTGTGTATCTAATCCTATCCTGTGTGATACTGACTGCTGAGCCATGTATCTAATCCTTTCCTGATACTGTCTGCTGAGCTGTGTATCTAATCCTCTCCTGTGTGATACTGACTGCTGAGCTGTGTATCTAATCCTCTCTTGTGTTGTGTGATACTGTCTGCTGAGCTGTGTATCTAATCCTATCCTGTGTGATACTGTCTGCTGAGCTGTGTATCTAATCCTATCCTGTGTGATACTGACTGCTGAGCCATGTATCTAATCCTCTCCTGTGTGATACTGTCTGCTGAGCCATGTATCTAATCCTCTCCTGTGTGATACTGTCTGCTGAGCTGTGTATCTAATCCTATCCTGTGTGATACTGACTGCTGAGCCATGTATCTAATCCTCTCCTGTGTGATACTGTCTGCTGAGCCGTGTATCTAATCCTATCCTGTGTGATACTGTCTGCTGAGCTGTGTATCTAATCCTCTCCTGTGTGATACTGTCTGCTGAGCTGTGTATCTAATCCTATCCTGTGTGATACTGACTGCTGAGCTGTGTATCTAATCCTATCCTGTGTGATACTGACTGCTGAGTTGTGTATCTAATCCTATCCTGTGTGATACCGTCTCAGAGCTCTCTGGCACGTTGATATAAGCCGTCACTAGTTTTCTGCTGTCCTATCGGAGACTCAGCACGGGGGGTCACTTACTTATTTTCTTGCAGTAGCTTTGTGAAGTGTCTGTTCATTCTCCGCTGCAGGAGCCGCGGTTGGAGTCCTCTCATTATAGCGCACGCTCTGTGGAGTCCTGGATATTCATGAGCTGCATGGTAACTCCACCCTCTCGCCCCTGATTGGTAGCTTTCTCCCTGTTATTGAGGGTGGGCGGGGTTAGCCGGTAGCTCATGAATATGGAGGACTCGGCACATAATGGGGAGGACTCCGCCACTGCTCCTGCTGCAGCTATAACTAGTGACCCCGGGCTAGAATCGTCCGATCCGGCAGCACTAACCTGCTGACAGATCCCCCTTCCTGTAGTTATAGATTTCTGCGGGGAGGCTGCGGGGCTGACATGTGCTGATATTGCTTCAGGGTCATTAAACTCCTGTTATCCTCCACAGAGATACCTGTTACCGTGTAATATTAATACAAACAGGAAATCTGCCCCGGACACTGGATCAGGTGAGCGCAGCTCCGAAGCCGAAAGCTGAGTATAATAAGAGGCGGAAATCTTCATCTCAGATAACGAGAAAAGTTCATTTACACTTCTCATATATCACACATCATACGTTATCACGGGCTGGGACCACAACCAGCGTCTAGGGACAACTCAATAAAGAGGTTTTCCAACAAAAAACATATGTCCCTTAGCTACAGGATAGAAGAGAAATGTGTGAACGCCCGAGGTCCGTCTGCTGGGACCACCACCGATCACTAGGATCCCATATGACTTGTGTGAATGGAGTGGTGTGGAAACATGGAGGGCATGTGCTGCCACTGGTCTATGAGGAGTGGTAATGAGCATGTGCGGCCACTGCTCTATAAGGAGTGGTAATGAGCATGTGCGGCCACTGGTCTATGAGGAGTGGTAATGAGCATGTGCGGCCACTGGTCTATGAGGAGTGGTAATGAGCATGTGCGGCCACTGGTCTATGAGGAGTGGTAATGAGCATGTGCGGTGTTATGGTTTCCAATGGCAAGGAAACATCAGAAGCATAGAATAAACGGACAAGCTCTCGGGTGATGGAAACTAGAGCTGACCGCGATGCTAAACCTACACACCACACTAGAAGTAGCCAGGGGGCATTCCTGCGTTGTCTCTAGATGCCGCGCGCCAGCCGGAGAACTAACTACCCCTGGTAGAAGAAAACACAGTC
The DNA here is from genome assembly GCF_051348905.1 of Ranitomeya variabilis. Classification (NCBI taxonomy): domain Eukaryota; kingdom Metazoa; phylum Chordata; class Amphibia; order Anura; family Dendrobatidae; genus Ranitomeya; species Ranitomeya variabilis. The sequence goes on from NC_135233.1 coordinate 21,677,812, forward strand.
CTGGCTTGCCTCCAGAGAATGTCCCCACAGGAGATAGCAGCCCCCCACATATAATAACGGTGAGAGCAGATGAAAAGACACACGTAGTATGAAAGCAGATTTAGCACAGAGAGGCCCGCTAACTAAATAGCAGAAAGATACAACAGAGGACTTCGCGGTCAGCTGCAAAACCCTTCAAAACACCATCCTGAAATTACCTTAACTCATGTGACAACTCATGCCACTGGAGTGGTAATTTCAGCCCAACAAGAGCTTCCAGCTGCAGAGATTCACATAAGTGCAAACTGGACAAAACATACAAAAATAGACTTAAGGACTAAAGTGTCCAACTTAGCTGAGCAGAAAACTGGGAGCAGGAACATGCAACAGAATCACTCTGGATACATTGATGGCCAGCATTAGAATGACTGAGGGGCAAGGTTAAATAGGATACTCCCACATCCTGATAGGAACAGGTGAACTGAGAAGGCAAAGCTTGCAGGACACCAGTACCACAAGAGACCACCGGGGGAGCCCACGAACCGAATCACAACAGTACCCCCCCCTTAAGGAGGGGGCACCGAACCCTCACAAGAACCACCAGGGCGATCTGGATGAGACCTATGAAAGGCACGGACCAAATCAGAAGCATGAACATCAGAAGCTGTAACCCAAGAATTATCCTCTTGACCGTAGCCCTTCCATTTCACCAGATATTGAAGTCTCCGTCTGGAAACACGGGAGTCCAAGATTTTCTCCACCACGTACTCCAATTCACCCTCAACCAGCACAGGAGCAGGAGGCTCAACAGAAGGCACAAGTGGTACCTCATACCTCCGCAATAATGACCGATGGAAGACATTATGGATAGCAAAGGCTGCTGGGAGGTCCAAACGAAAAGACACAGGGTTAAGAATTTCCAAAATCTTATAAGGACCGATGAACCGAGGCTTAAACTTAGGAGAAGAGACCCTCATAGGGACAAAACGGGAGGACAACCACACCAAGTCCCCAACACGAAGACGAGGACCAACACGACGATGGCGATTAGCAAAACGCTGAGTCTTCTCCCGGGACAACTCCAAATTGTCCACCACCTGCCCCCAAATACGATGCAACCTATCCACCATGGTATCCACTCCAGGACAATCCGAAGACTCCACCTGACCAGATGAAAAACGAGGATGGAACCCTGAATTGCAAAAGAAAGGGGAGACCAAAGTGGCAGAACTGGCCCGATTATTAAGGGCAAACTCAGCCAACGGCAAAAAGGAGACCCAGTCATCCTGATCAGCAGACACGAAACACCTCAAATAAGTCTCCAAGGTCTGATTAGTACGTTCCGTCTGGCCATTTGTCTGGGGATGAAATGCAGACGAAAAAGACAAATCAATGCCCATCCTGGCACAAAACGCCCGCCAAAATCTGGACACAAACTGGGATCCCCTGTCGGAAACGATATTCTCCGGAATACCATGCAGCCGTACCACATTCTGAAAAAACAGGGGCACCAACTCAGATGAGGAAGGCAGCTTGGGCAAGGGCACCAAATGAACCATCTTAGAAAAGCGGTCACACACCACCCAAATGACGGACATCTTCTGAGAAACAGGGAGATCAGAAATAAAATCCATAGAGATGTGTGTCCAAGGCCTCTTAGGAACAGGCAAGGGCAACAACAACCCACTAGCCCGAGAACAACAAGGCTTGGCCCGAGCACAAACATCGCAAGACTGCACAAAAGTACGCACGTCCCGAGACAGGGAAGGCCACCAGAAGGACCTAGCCACCAAATCTCTGGTACCAAAAATTCCCGGATGACCTGCCAACGCAGAAGAATGAACCTCCGAGATGACTCTATTGGTCCACTCATCCGGCACAAACAATCTACCAGGCGGACAACGATCAGGCCGATCCACCTGAAACTCTTGTAAAGCACGTCGCAGGTCTGGGAAGACAGCAGACAATATCACCCCATCCTTAAGTATACCCGTAGGTTTAGAATCACCAGGGGAATCAGGTTCAAAACTCCTAGAAAGGGCATCCGCCTTCACATTCTTAGTACCTGGCAGATACGAAACCACAAAATTAAACCGGGAGAAAAACAACGACCAGCGCGCCTGTCTAGGATTCAGACGTCTGGCCGACTCAAGATAAATCAAATTTTTGTGATCAGTCAAGACCACCACCTGATGTTTAGCACCCTCAAGCCAATGACGCCACTCCTCGAATGCCCACTTCATCGCCAAAAGCTCCCGATTACCGACGTCATAATTTTGCTCGGCGGGCGAAAATTTTCGAGAAAAGAACGCACAAGGTCTCATCACTGAACAATCTGAACTTTTCTGCGACAAAACCGCCCCCGCTCCGATCTCGGAAGCATCAACTTCCACCTGAAAAGGAAGAGAAACATCAGGCTGGCACAACACCGGAGCAGAAGAAAAACGGCGCTTAAGCTCCCGAAAGGCCTCCACAGCAGCAGGAGACCAATCTGCAACATCAGCACCCTTTTTAGTCAAATCAGTCAAAGGCCTGACAACGCTAGAAAAACCAGTTATGAATCGACGATAAAAGTTAGCAAAGCCCAAAAATTTCTGAAGGCCCTTAAGAGAAGTCGGTTGCGTCCAGTCACAAATAGCCCGAACCTTCACAGGATCCATCTCAATAGAAGAGGGGGAAAAAATGTACCCCAAAAAAGAAATATTCTGAACCCCAAAAACACACTTTGAACCTTTAACAGACAGAGAATTGGTCCGCAAAACCTGAAAAACCCTCCTAACTTGTTGAACATGAGATTCCCAGTCATCCGAAAAAATCAAGATATCGTCCAAATACACAATCATAAATTTATCCAGATATTCACGGAAAATATTGTGCATAAAAGACTGAAAGACCGAAGGGGCATTTGACAGACCAAAAGGCATCACCAAATACTCAAAATGGCCCTCGGGCGTGTTAAATGCGGTTTTCCACTCATCCCCCTGCTTAATTCGCACCAAATTATACGCACCGCGAAGATCAATCTTAGAGAACCACTTCGCCCCCTCAATGCGAGCAAATAAATCTGTCAGCAATGGCAAAGGATACTGATACTTGACTGTGATCTTATTCAAGAGTCTATAATCAATACAAGGTCTCAAAGAACCATCGCTTTTAGCTACGAAAAAGAACCCCGCTCCAAGAGGAGACGAAGAAGGACGAATATGTCCCTTTTCCAAGGACTCCCTAATATACTCTCGCATGGCAGCATGTTCAGGTACAGACAGATTGAATAAACGACCCTTAGGAAATTTACTGCCAGGGATCAAATCTATGGCGCAATCGCAATCTCTGTGAGGAGGAAGAGAATTAAGAGTAGATTCCTCAAAAACCTCACGATAATCAGACAAAAACTCAGGAATTTCAGAGGGAATAGATGAAGCAATGGAGACCAAAGATGTGTCCCCATGATTTCCCTGACATCCCCAGCTTAGAACAGACATTGTTTTCCAGTCAAGGACTGGGTTATGAGTTTGCAACCATGGCAATCCCAGCACCAACACATCATGTAGATTATACAGTACAAGGAAGCGAATCACCTCTTGATGGTCTGGAGTCATACGCATAGTCACTTGTGTCCAGTATTGTGGTTTATTACTAGCCAGTGGTGTAGAATCAATACCCTTTAAAGGTATAGGAACTTCCAGAGGCTCTAGATCAAACCCACAGCGCCTGGCAAAGGACCAATCCATAAGACTCAAAGCGGCGCCAGAATCCACATACGCATCCGCAACAATAGAAGATAACGAACAAATTAGAGTTACAGACAAAATAAACTTGGACTGCAAAGTGCCAATAGCAGAGGATTTATCAACTTTCTTTGTTCGTTTAGAGCATGCTGATATAACATGAGTAGAATTTCCACAATAGAAGCACAAATGATTTTTGCGCCTATAAATCTGTCGTTCGCTTCTGGACAGAAAGCTATCACATTGCATACTCTGTGGTGCCTCTTCAGAAGACACCGCCAACTGGTGCACAGGTTTGCGTTCCCGTAAACGCCGATCAATCTGAATTGCCATTGTCATGGACTCATTCAGACCAGTAGGCGCAGGAAACCCCACCATGACGTCTTTTACAGCATCAGAGAGGCCTTCTCTGAAAATTGCCGCCAGAGCGCACTCATTCCACTGAGTAAGCACAGACCATTTTCGAAATTTTTGGCAATATATTTCGGCTTCATCTTGCCCCTGAGAGAGGGCTATTAGGGCTTTTTCAGCCTGAATCTCCAAATTTGGTTCCTCATAAAGCAACCCCAAAGCCAGAAAAAACGCATCCACATTGAGCAACGCAGGATCCCCTGGTGCCAATGAAAATGCCCAATTTTGGGGGTCACCCCGCAGTAAAGAAATAACAATTTTTACTTGCTGGGCAGGATCTCCAGCAGAATGAGATCTCAGCGAAAGAAACAATTTACAATTGTATTTAAAATTTAGAAAACAAGATCGATCTCCAGAAAAAAACTCCGGTATAGGAATTTTAGGTTCAGACCGAGGAGCATGTAACAAAAAATCTTGTATATTCTGAACTTTAGAGGCAAGATTATTCAAATTGGTAGCCAGACTCTGGGGATCCATATTTCAACAGATAAAGTCTGAGCCATTCAGGGGTTAAGAGGAGAGGAAAACAGGAGACTGCAATTAGAGCTGGAGTGCAACTTCAGAGGAAGGAAAAAAAAAAAAAAAGGTTTCATACAGTTCCTTTTCTCTCCTGCTTCAGCCTATAGATTAAACATTTGGGCTGGCCATACTGTTATGGTTTCCAATGGCAAGGAAACATCAGAAGCATAGAATAAACGGACAAGCTCTCGGGTGATGGAAACTAGAGCTGACCGCGATGCTAAACCTACACACCACACTAGAAGTAGCCAGGGGGCATTCCTGCGTTGTCTCTAGATGCCGCGCGCCAGCCGGAGAACTAACTACCCCTGGTAGAAGAAAACACAGTCCTGGCTTGCCTCCAGAGAATGTCCCCACAGGAGATAGCAGCCCCCCACATATAATAACGGTGAGAGCAGATGAAAAGACACACGTAGTATGAAAGCAGATTTAGCACAGAGAGGCCCGCTAACTAAATAGCAGAAAGATACAACAGAGGACTTCGCGGTCAGCTGCAAAACCCTTCAAAACACCATCCTGAAATTACCTTAACTCATGTGACAACTCATGCCACTGGAGTGGTAATTTCAGCCCAACAAGAGCTTCCAGCTGCAGAGATTCACATAAGTGCAAACTGGACAAAACATACAAAAATAGGCTTAAGGACTAAAGTGTCCAACTTAGCTGAGCAGAAAACTGGGAGCAGGAACATGCAACAGAATCACTCTGGATACATTGATGGCCAGCATTAGAATGACTGAGGAGCAAGGTTAAATAGGATACTCCCACATCCTGATAGGAACAGGTGAACTGAAGGCAAAGCTTACAGGACACCAGTACCACAAGAGACCACCGGGGGAGCCCACGAACCGAATCACAACAGTGCGGCCACTGGTCTATGAGGAGTGGTAATGAGCATGTGCGGCCACTGGTCTATGAGGAGTGGTAATGAGCATGTGCGGCCACTGGTCTATGAGGAGTGTTAATGAGCATGTGCGGCCACTGGTCTATGAGGAGTGGTAATGAGCATGTGCGGCCACTGGTCTATGAGGAGTGGTAATGAGCATGTGCGGCCACTGGTCTATGAGGAGTGGTAATGAGCATGTGCGGCCACTGGTCTATGAGGAGTGGTAATGAGCATGTGCGGACACTGGTCTATGAGGAGTGGTAAAGAGCATGTGCGGCCACTGCTCTATAAGGAGTGGTAATGAGCATGTGCGACCACTGGTCTATGAGGAGTGGTAATGAGCATGTGCGGACACTGGTCTATGAGGAGTGGTAAAGAGCATGTGCGGCCACTGCTCTATAAGGAGTGGTAATGAGCATGTGCAGCCACTGGTCTATGAGGAGTGGTAATGAGCATGTGCGGCCACTGGTCTATGAGGAGTGGTAATGAGCATGTGCGGCCACTGCTCTATGAGGAGTGGTAATGAGCATGTGCGGCCACTGGTCTATAAGGAGTGGTAATGAGCATGTGCGGCCACTGGTCTATGAGGAGTGGTAATGAGCATGTGCGGCCACTGGTCTATGAGGAGTGGTAATGAGCATGTGCGGCCACTGGTCTATGAGGAGTGGTAATGAGCATGTGCGGCCACTGGTCTATAAGGAGAGGTAATGAGCATGTGCGGCCACTGCTCTATAAGGAGTGGTAATGAGCATGTGCGGCCACTGGTCTATGAGGAGTGGTAATGAGCATGTGCGGACACTGCTGTATTAGGAATAATAATGAGCATGTGCAGTCACTGCTCTGTTAGGGTATGTGTCCACGTTCAGGTTTGCTTCAGGATTTGGTCAGGATTTTATGCAGGTAAAATCCTGATCAAATCTGCACCTGAGGTCACTGGCAGGTCACCTGCGTTGCCCTTGAGTTTTTTCTGCAATGTAAGGACATGCTGCGTTCTTAAAAGACGCGCCGCATGTGAGTTTTCTCGGGTGTGCCGCATGCGTCTTTTACTGAATAGTGGAGACAGGATTTCATGAAATTCCCTCCACTATGCTGTAACATCTGGACGCTGCGTTTTTTATGCATGCTGCTCAACGCTGCGTCAAAAACTCAGCGTTTCCTGAACGTGGACACATACCCTTAGAAGTAATAATGAGCATGTGCAGTCAATGCTCTATTGGAAGTAATAACGAGCATGTGCGGCCACTGGTCTATTAAGTGTGGTAACGAGCATGTGCAGACACTGGTCTATTAGGAGTGGTAATGAGCATGTGCGGCCACTGCTGTATTCGCTGCACATAGGAGTGGTGGTTGCACATACTACTGCTCTCCACTCATGAGTGGACTTTGGGACCCCTAATCATGGCAATGATGGGGGTCTCTTCAGCTGGACCCCCATTGATCATACATTTATCACTATCCTTCATTTGGGACAGTCTCCTCTAAAATTCCTGGGACTCGGAGTCCCATCTCAGAGATATAATGGGAACCTCCATTTCACTCATTGGTGGGATCTCCATTTCTGATATCTCTCCATCATCGGAGGTCCCACAGTGGACTTTAGCTGGCCATCAGTTGTAGAGCGGGCAACCCTGACAACTTCAGTGGGACCGTCCGACCGTCCAATGCACTGTGATGGGGGACTTCCCGATTCTCACCCAGCGGCCAACGTCAGGGGCGATGAGGATCGGGCAGATGAACATGTTCTGACTATTAGAGTAACAGTTTAGAGCTCAATGACAGAAAGTTATCTTCTTTTCTTATCTTCTCACAACTTCTGCTCCTCGTCCACACGTCTGACTGTTCCCTTGTGTTTTGCAGCTCATTCATTGATGCCTTCAGACATTAAAGTGATTTCCACGCTTCGCAGACTAACAATTGTAAGTAGATAATGTGCCATCTACAAAAATATATGGGAAAACCTCCATCCTCCTGTCTGTCTCCGAGTTCCTGGAAGCTGAGATATGAAGAGCTGTTTGATGGGCTCTTATATGATACAGTACACTTTATTGATCCCGAGGGAAATCGTAGTAAAGGCCCCGTCTCACATAGCGAGATCGCTGCTGAGTCACAAGTTTTGTGACGCAACAGCGACCTCCATAGCGATCTCGCTATGTGTGACACGTACCAGCGATCAGGCCCCTGCTGCGAGATCGCTGGTCGTGTCGGAATGGCCTGGACCTTTTTTTGGTCGTTGAGGCCCCGCTGACATCGCTGAATCGGTGTGTGTGACACCGATCCAGCGATGTCTTCACTGGTAACCAGGGTAAACATCGGGTTACTAAGCGCAGGGCCGCGCTTAGTAACCCGATGTTTACCCTGGTTACCAAAAAAAACAAACAGTACATACTCGCCTTTCGGTGTCCAGGTCCCTTGCCGTCTGCTTCCTGCTCTCACTGACTGCCGGCCGTACAGTGAGAGCACAGCACAGCGGTGACGTCACCGCTGCGCTCTGCTCTCACTGTACGGCCGGATCTCAGTCAGAGCAGGAAGCAGACGGCAAGGGACCTGGACACCGAAAGGCGAGTATGTACTGTTTGTTTTTTTTGGTAACCAGGGTAAACATCGGGTTACTAAGCGCGGCCCTGCGCTTAGTAACCCGATGTTTACCCTGGTTACCCGGGTGCTGCAGGGGGACTTCGGCATCGTTGAAGACAGTTTCAACGATGCCGAAGTCGTTCCCCTGATCGTTGGTCGCTGGAGAGCGGTCTGTGTGACAGCTCCCCAGCGACCACACAGCGACTTACCAACGATCACGGCCAGGTCGTATCGCTGGTCGTGATCGTTGGTAAATCGCTATGTGAGACGGGGCCTTAAGGAACAATGAAGACAATGAAGTCAGTCTGAATGGAGTCTCTCCAAATTCCCCTCCAAATTGCAGAACTCCTCAATAACTTGGAGCTTCTGCTCAGAAAACTCAGCAAAAAAAAAAAGAATCTGTGTGCACAACTTAATTGGGTTTCCAAGACTACGATATTGATGACCTATCTTCAGGAGGATCATTATCAGATAAGTTGGGGTCCCACGTGTGATGCCCCCACCGATCAGCTGATTCTAAGGATCTGGAACACTACAGCGCCGTACTATGTGTAGTGGCCGTTCTCGGTACTGCAGCTCGGATCCCAGTCACTTTAATAGCAGCTGAGTTGCAGTACCACAAACGGCCAGTAGATGGTGTCAGGAGCTGAGATGTTCTGGCTCGGTGCACTGTGTATTTTGGGGGCCGTGTGACTTGGTAACAGGTGATCAGTGGGAGTACCAGGTCGGGCCCCGACTGATCTGGTCTAAGGTCATCCGCCTCGGTCCTCCACATGGGTCTTCAGTTGTTCCGGTCACATCGTTGACCCATGCGGAGACCAGGTAGCTGCGGCATCGTAAGGAGCCGGGTGAGGACAGGTGAGTAATAGGTGTCTTTTATTAACCCCTTCCCTCCCCCCTAGTTATTACGCTTTGGGGTCCAGAGAACATAATAAAGAACTTTCAATCCAGACCGATTTAATCTGCCCGAAAACCCCGAGATTCTCTTTTCTCTATTTAAGGAGGAATCATTCAGGAAGAAATTGCTGCGATTTCTCCGTCCTTTATGACATCTCTCCGCCAGCCCGTAATAACATTATAATGTCATCTTAACTTCACAGAAACCTGATGGCGACGATCACAGCGCGGATCTCGTACGAAGGTGAGTTCAGATCTGTGATCGGGATGTGATCACATGTGACCATAAAACATGAGAGCCCGAATCGCGTCCGTTATCAGATAACGACATTGTGACTGTTGGGTATAATGACCGGCGGGCGCGCGGCCAACTCATCTCTTTCCTTATTACTGTGTTATTAGCGGCCTGGAAGAGACTCTCCTGAGAGCAAGCCAGTTCACGGAATTATGTAAGTGCCGCCGGCCGATACATTCATCTTCTTCTGGAACATTGTAACAAGTCCTCAGCTTTAGAATGTAGTCTCTCCCTCCCCTGTGCTTTATACTGCAGGTATAGCATGGCATGGCAGTCAGATATTTAGGGAAATGAGCCTTGAAGATCTCAAGAACGAGCCCCTAAATGCTCCATTAGAATGGGGGTCTCACAGCACTAGTCACCTACTTCCAGAGATCAGTTGGGTCCCTACAGTCAGAAACCAAGAGAACCAAGAGTTTTCAGCTATTATGTGATAACTGTACATGTTGGTACAACCCCTTTAATAAAGGGTATCCTGAATATGCTGTATTGTTGTATTATATACATTCTGTGCTGAATACATTTTTTATTTCATCATTATAAGGGTTGAGGATCCTGGATGTTGAATTTTAGATGTGTGCAGTCACCACTAGGGGGAGCTTTGGAGTGTGCTGTATACGGTGTATGCACTGAGCTCAATGATATCACAGTATGCAGCGAGCTCCCCCTAGTGGTGACTGCAGGGATATACAATTTTGTCATGGAACTCAATGCAGGGGATTTGGCACTGTCTGTCAGAACACTGACCTTCAAACCCCATAAAACAGAATTAAAGAAATAATCAGCTCATAATGTTGAACTTAAAAGCAACATTAAGGACTCTCTGTATCAGGTAGAAATGATTTCCTCATCGTTGCATGTGAGTGAGACACCTTTCTGTGTATGAACAGCGATAGAATATGGCCTTAGTGTATCTTTATATCTTATCTCCTATGTGACACTATAAGGCTACTTTCACACATCAGGTTTTCGCTGTCAGGCTAAATCCGGCTAAATTTAAAAAAAACGGATCCGGCGAATGTTGCCACCGGATCCAGTTTTTTTCCCATAGACTTGTATTAGTGCCGGATTGCGCCGGATGACATTGCGTTTCGTCCAGTTTTTTGCCATTTCCGGTTTCTGGAAAAAACGTCCATAGCAACGTTTTTTGTCTCCGGCGAAAAAGCCGGAAGCGCCAGATCCGGCGCTTCCGGCTGTTTGCTAGAATGGAAGCCTATGGGAGCCGAAAGGTGCCGGATCCGGAAAATGATGGATTCCGGCACCGGATTCCATTTTTTTAAACTGAGCATGCTCCAATTTTTTTTAATCCAATAATCTAGATATGCTAGTCGGATCCGTCACATCAGTTTTTCACAATCTGCGCTGAATCCAGTTTTTCCAACATTCGCCGGATTTAGCCTGATGCAAAAAACCTGATGTGTGAAAGTAGCCTAAGAGGATGATAAGACGGAGACCTGCTACGGTGACGACTTTCATCTTCAGATGGGTTGTTACAGACGCTTCCTGACTGATCTGCAGACGAAGCTTTATATTCTTCCATTTTCCGAACCCTAACATGAGCTAGGTATAGGGCTATGGATTAGTTTAGGGTTAGAGTTAGACTTGGGGCTAAAGTTAGGCTTAGGTCTAGGGCTAGACTTAGGACTAGGGTAATAACATTGTTACAAAAAAATCTAACAAAATTTTAAAATAATATAACAATGCATAACTTTAATTTTTTTTAAGTTTTTGCAAAAAAGCAAAAAAATACTAAAAGGTAAAAGTGCAAACTATGATTAAATTAATACTTTCCTCTAATTACAACACATGTTCTTGAGGGACAAGGAGTACAATCCTGGACTGGAGGAAGTGACTCCAAGATCGCCAATGGCTCACGGGCTAGGAAAGTACTGGCATGTCCTGGGTGCTGCTAACCCCTCGCTATACCGCTCTCCCGCCAACTGTAGTAATATACATAAAAGCAATGTAAAAAAATCATTGGGCGGAAACAGCATAGCAGAATAGGGGTGGATCTAGTGGGGGACGTCCCCTGCTGGTGGGCGCCAGATACTTGTATGGAGCAGAGTTGTAGGCAGGGGAAGCTGAAATGAGATCTGTATATTAGGCAGGATTTTCTGCCATCTTAGCATGTGAAGCAACATGGCTGCTGATTATAGCAGATCATCAGCTAGTGACAGTTTGAGTAACTTGTTCATTATCTCTGTAGAATTGAGAATCCTATGCTCTGATAATATCAAAGTAGATACTTTGTAATCAGGTGTGAGATCTATAATTATTCTATAACATTTATTATAAATATCATCTCCACTTTATATTTCCCTCTTATAGCTGTCGGGAAAAAATTGCATTCCTCGCTATTCAATGTTTCGCCGACTAAGTAAGTATGCAGGAGCCATTGCTAATCATACAGGGCTTCCTATTCTACATGACTTCTATTGGTGCCTGTCTTTATAGGAACCTGGTGGGCGAAGCCGAGAATCTGGTGGAGAGTCTGAAGCAGAGTGCGGTGAGTGACCGGTCCTCGGGCTGCAGGGCGATGGATTTCCGGCCACATTGGGTTAATTCTAAGTTTAGTAAAGGACTTCAGCCGTCCCTACTACCTCAGCGTCCGGGACCCTGTTGACTCTCATGGGGTCTGTGCTTCCTGACGTGACCACGTCGTTTTCCTTTTTTACCACCGTTTGTTCTTTTCCTCTTTTTATTCGACTCTTTTTTTATTTTGCTTTTTTCCTCTTCCTTATCTTTTATTATCTTTAGTTGTTTGCTTTTTCTTTTCTTCTTCTTCTTGTTCCTGCTATTTTTTTCCTTTCCATTCACAATTTTTCGTATTTTTTTCTACTTCTTTATTTTATTTCACTTTTTATCACTGATAGGTTTTCTTTTTAAAATCTTTTCTTATTCTCTCTCTTCTTCATCTGCCTTTTTCTTTTCTTTTTATCTTACTTTTTGTTTTACTTTTTCATCTCCTCCTTTTTCTTCTCCTTTCTTCCTCTTCACAGGTGAAACCCCTAAAAATTGTGTAAAATTCTATAATAAATCATTGTCAGGCTGGGATCACGCTCTCCATATTCCATGGGGAGCGGACAAATGCTGACCCCAAAATTTAGAGGTGGCCCCCTATTATTTTCATTTGCTGCAATGAAGTAAAGAGGAGTCCAAAACATAAAACGTCAGAGTCTGTTTGACCTCCTTTCTGGGCGATGTCTGTGTGCAACAAAACAGGGGCAAACTGTCATAGAGGGTGTCAAAGTTTGACTTCAGTGATTGGAAACATCACGGGTACACTTACAAATGATTTCTGGGTGTAGAGACATAATTCCCTGCGTAGAGGAGGTTCATAATGTGAACCCAATCTTCTCATTGTCATTTATAACTGCAGACCACATCAAGGTTGAGCTGATCTTTGATGTGGTTATAAATCAGTTGAGAAGAGCTCAGAAAAAGATTGATAACAGAGTCACATATGCCAAAAAAGCTCACTGAAGGATTCTCAGTGCACTCGTTCAGCAGTCAGAACTGTACAGGGAAACAAGGAGCATTTATTTGTCAACGGTGCAAAATTTGTAATGAAACTTAAATGCATTTGTAGCCTAAAATACATGAATTTAGGCAAAAAAAAATCCCCTTAAGAAGTCCAGGTCCTTTAATATTCGGTGACTGGGCTTATGAGGGTGCCATAGCTTATTCCGAAGATGGACAGAACCTTTTCTTCATAAGATAACATTAACCCTTTCTGATCCTCAGACCGTGTCTTTCGCCGATGACTGGAAGATGATCTTGATTTTTGTGGCCGCTGAGGATCCTTGTGGTTTCTGCATTCAGGTACACAGGAGACTTTATTGTGATGGTAATGAAAGAGGAAAGCGAGGGGGGCCCTAATATTAACTGGGGCCATAAAATAAATAAACTGAATGGTTTATGAGTATAAATAATGTCCACTTTGTGCTACCTCTCTTTAACGTTAGGCCGACGTGACCCCTAGTGATACATTGTAACTTGTGGGAGAATCCAACAAGTGTTCAGTTTCCCTGCAGCACCTCCGCAGGAGAAACGAAGTATTACACAATTCTTACAATGGGACAACTGTGTAATGTTCGGGTGTGTTGGGTCCTCCAGCGATGGAAACACTCTTTGTAGATGTTCTTCACCCTGAATAATTGTTGAGGGTCCTGTTTCCCACCCATTAACCTCAAATGTTTGGCTGATACTTAGTAGGAAGAGGGAAATTTGCTGTTGTCAGACATTTCTGACATTTACATATCTCCCCCAAAAACAAAAGGAACGGACACGTTAAAATCTAGCAGATCCAACCCTTCTTTCACCAACATCTGCCAATGTTTTGATATGTATACTGTGTCCAGACATATGGGGAACCCCAGAAAATGATCTGAGGTGCTAATTTTCCATGAGAAACCTGGTGCTATCATTGTTACATAGCCTTTAATAGCATAAAACCCTGTTCCATAATATGATCTACTATATCGAGACACATCTCTGTGCTATGCTGCAATCAATCCTGGAAGGGAACAGAACAATTTCCAGAACGATGGATCTAATTATGTAACGGCATCCACAGAACACACAGATAACATCAGACAAATCACTGTGATAAAACGTCGTCGATATATCTGCGACCGAGTGTCTGGAGGCTCCAATGTGTCGGGGGGATCTTGGCCTCCAACTACTGGTCAAAGATGATGAAAATGATTAGAGGCCATCACTTCTGATAACATAGGGGTTGTCACACAGAAAGGCCAGATTACTAGATCATTCTTATTTCTCATTAGTCCCTGTTTAGTCTGTGCTGTTTCATTTTATAATACATTGCTACAATGGTCGGAGCTACATTTTTCTGATGCAAACCCATAAATCTCCTACATATTCTGCAGCCACCACTAGGGGGAGTTAGGAGTTTTCTGTACACAGTATGCATTGAGCACCAGAGCTCCCTCTAGTGGTGGCTGCAGGCAGATGAATTAATATCTCATGAATCTATGTGTTTACTGGAAACTTGGAGCTCTCTGTCAGAAACAAAGCAAAGCATTGAGCTCTTTCAAGTTATACTAAAAAATTAATTTTGGATCATGCAGATAAGTTTACATATTATGACGGGGGCTAATCCTGCAAAATAGCAGAAAGATAAGAGCATAGACTGCAAAATGATAAAACGTCGTCTATATATCTGCCACCAAGTGTCTGCAGTCTTGAAGGTGTGTCAGGGATCTTGGCTTCCACCAGGTCAAAGATGTTGAATGACCACTATTTATAAGCCTCCATTATTGGTTTTATTGTGGGTTGTCTCCTAGTTTTCCTTAAAGCCAGACTAGCAGATAATTCTTGTGTCTCATGTTATACTGGAGCTGGTCTCTATTTAGTATGAGTTGGTCTATTTTACATTTTGTTCTGATGCAAAACTCCATATCCCCTAAATAAACAAAATATGTATAATAAAATTGTAATTGCCTACAGCCACCACTAGAAGGAGCTTGGAGCTTATTGTATTGAGTATTTTTTTTTAGCACTGGAGCTCCCTCTAGTGGTGGTTGCATGCAGTGCATTTTTATAACACAAATGTATATGTTTGCAGGGGATTTGTAGACGTGTAATAGAAAAAAAAGCTGTAAACAGTATAAAAAATAGTTTCAAATTTTAAATCTGGATCTAGTGGAGATTTAAAAATAAAATGTTGAACTTTCCCTTTAAAATTAATACTTTTCACTTGAAACATTTTATTTTTCATTTCCTACAGGAAGATCACACAGAAAACACGATAATAGAGCTGACTGCGGCTTTGGATTATTTACATCAACAGGTGAATGGCAGAAGGTCACATATTCCCTCTATGTATATACTGTCTGTACATTCACTGTATACCTACTGGCGTCACCATGAGCAATGTTCCTTCCCATGTATCCACTATCCCCCAGATGAATCATCATTGGATACGTTGTGTCTTATTAATTTATAAAGAAATAAACATTACAGTATGGCCACTCTTACATCTTGGTGGAAACCATCAGCAAGAAGTACATTGAGTGCATAATGGTGTCATCTTGTACTAACGATTCAGAAGTTCTTCTGACCTTTTGGATATTCATAGCCTAACAAATCTCAGGTAGTCACATGCTAACATTAGCCATAGAAGGCACAATATAGCAGATGATGTGTCTTCCGTTGCCAGCCTGCTTGCTGATGGTTTCCAGGTAGATGTCATTTCTGCACAAGGTTAAAACGAACTGAACGTAATCTGGATTTATATTTACGTGCACTAATATTCTAATTTTATTTTTTCTAAAGCTTCCAAAAACATTTATCAGTCTGGTGGATTTAACGTGGCTGAGCGGCCTGTACCTGTCCCGTCCCGAGAATGCAGAGATCAGGTGAGTTACAGTCTCCGGATCGGTATGAGGATGGGCAGAGATTTGTGTTACCGATGCTGTCATTTTCCATAATATTCACTGACAATTAACAGGTAATTAGACCCCTTGTTTTCCTCGGAGATAAGCGGTGCCGGACCTGTCTGTAGCCGCTTATCAGACCTCCTCTAATTAAATCATATTCGCACTCCGCCAATCCATATCACAGGCTGATTTCAGTGTCACCTTGTAATACTTCATTTTCCCTGTAGAGGCGCTGCAGGAAAATTGAACACTTGCTGCTACATATTAGCCTAGGTTACAGCTGAACTCTTTGGTCTCAGAAGCTGGGCACCTAATAAATATTTTATGAATCTGTCAAAAACAATGGACCCCTTTAATATAACCTTTGGTAAGCAGAATTATGCATGCAGCTCTGGAGTGTAGAATATGTTGGAATTGAACAGGAAAAGTAAAACAAAGAAATCACAAATGTGTTCAGCATTATTTCCATTTAACCACAACCTTCTGCAACCCATCTCTGCACTTCACCCCTGGTGCCTGCCTGCTGATGGTTTCCACGTTTGCTGTATTTCAGGAAATCCTGTGAGTGCTTCAGTAAACCGTCTGACTTCAATAAGGCCATGTTCCGTTTCTCCTTCCAGGTAAGAAAAATGTTTCAGTATATCAGAACGTGGCAGATGGTTTAGGGGGCATAAACCCCATCAGAGACATCATAAGTGCAGTCCGAACATGGCAGCCGCACAATTCTCTCCTGATAGTTTGTTACAATGTATCAGTCTGGAACCAAGCAGATTGTCTGGACTGGATACAATTGTGAGAATCAACTAAAGTGAATGTTCCAATTCACTCACAGCAAGCAGAGCTACTTAAAGTGGCCTTAGAGAATAATGTCGGCCCAAATGTCAGTGGGACCCATGAACCATCTAATGTACTGTATATAATGCCGCCTACTTTTCCCCGACTGAAGATAAGAAGGATGGGGCTGTTGGATTTCAATATGTCCGATCCAATTGTTTTCACACTCATCCTCGTTCATGGGGCATCCACAGGAGATAGTGGATGGGTAACTTTATTCTAAGGATTCTTCTCCCGAAATTGTGTCGTTCATAGCTATTCTATCCATATCTGATCCCTTGACTGAATCAAGGACTACTCCCACCAGCATGCTCTCTGGCCTCCCATTATCACATAATACATTGCACAAGATCTATGTATCTAGAATTCCATCTCAGCGTCGGACCATCCTGCGGAGATAAAGCCTCCTCCGCCATTATCAGCAGCATCGGAGCCGCGATGAGTCAGGAACCGCTGGAGATAATGTTCATTCCTTTAATCTGAACATCTCAAGACAAAGTCCAGTGTCCTCCGCTAGAACTAAGTCATTACTGCACATTGTGTAACTTGTGCGGAGACCTGCAGGTGTGCCATCGAATTAATGGAGCGCTTGCTATAGGGTCTACTAGCGGGACAACTGGGGGATGAGCTCAGGTGTGACCACGGCCATTCACTATCTATGGTCGCACATGCTCAGTGGGGTCCTAGGAATCGGACCCCAATAATCAATTTTCCCCATTATTGCGGATATATAATGGTAATGGGACAACACCTATAAGTTTGACAAGAAAGTGATAGAAACATATTCAGAACATTTCCAGATTCCTTCACTCTCATAATAAAAGTGTCTCCTATACAAAGAAAAATAAAAAGAGAAAAACAAAAACAACAAAGTTTATAGTTAATGTTAAAGTTGTGAATAATTTCTCTAACCCTCCGCAGATTTAGGACTTAGATTGGGACTATGATTAGGGATAGGGCTGGTGGTAGTGAGAGGTTTAGGTTTATTGTAATGAAATCCTACTCCAATTCCAGAAAAGTTGCAAAGAAAACACGAATGCAATGATTTGGAAAACTCTCAGACTTTATGCACCACGGATCAGAGATCACAGTCGTTGGACATTTTTCCATTTCATTTTAAAAAATTACAGTAAGTCATTTATAAATTGTTGGCAGCAGCTTATCTCCGAACAGCGGTGCCCGGCCGTGTCCACCATTGTGCAGCGTCTTCTCTTTTTTTTACAATTTTCTATAGCTGTCTGGGGGGTGAGGAGACAAATGCTGGAGTTTTGGGAGAGGAACGTTGTCCCCTTCTTGTCTGATGTCGGTTTCTTGCTGCTCAGCAGTTCGGAATTATTACCGGAGTTTTTGTTTGATAATGCAACAAATGTTTTCTATTGGAGAAAAGTCCGGACTGAGGACGGCTGGTTCATCCTCCGATCTCTTCTTCTCCATAGTCAGGATGTTGGAATGGATGCAGTATGTGGTTTACCATTGTCTTGCTGAAATATACAAAACCTTGGGTGGAGAAGATGTTGTTCTATCACCTCTATATACTGCCCAGCATGGATGGCACCTTTCATGTGTGACCTGCCCCTTATAGGCACTAATGCCCTCAACCACAAAAGATGCAGAACTATGCGCTGATAACAAGCTGGATGGTCCCTCTCTTCAATAACAAGCTGGACAGTCCCTCTCCTTGATAACTAGCTGGATTGTCCCTCTCCTTGATAACAAGCTGGATGGTCCCTCTCTTTGATAACAAGCTGGATGTTTCCTGTCTGTGATAACCAGTTGGATAGTCCCTCTCCTCGATAACCAGCTGGATGGTCCCTCTCCTCAATAACAAGCTGGATCGTCCCTCTCTTTGATAACAAGCTGGATGTTCCCTCTCCTTGATAAGCTGGATAGTTCCTCTCCTCGATTACCAGCTGGATTGTTCCTCTCCTTGATAACAAGCTGGATGGTCCCTCTTCAATAACAAGCTGAATAATCCCTCTCCTCCATAACAAGCTGGATTGTGATTCTCCTCCTGAGTCTGCAGGACAGTGTCCAGGGTTTCCAAAAAGAATTTTACATTTTGGTTCCTTGACACACAGAACTGTTTTTAATTTTGCCTTATAAATCAGCTTTGGCCCAGAGAAGACGCCACTGCTTCTAGTTTGTGCTGATATTCTGCATCTTCTTTACATGATAGAATTTTACTTGCATTTGTGGATTGTACAACAATCTGTGATCACCAGACAATTATTTCTGGAAGTTTTCCTGAGTCCATGCAGTGATTTGCCTGTAGTTAATGCAGCATCTCCTGAGAGCCTGGAGACCATGAGCATCCAATACTGACTGTCAGCCCTGTAACTGGTGCACATGGATTTCTCCAGAATCTCTGAATCTTTTGATAATATTACGGTATATACTATAGATGGTGGGATATTCAAAATCTTTGCAATTTTACTGCGAGGAGTATTTTCCTGAAACTGTTGCACAATATTTAGACGCTGTTGTTCACAGATGACTTCCGACCATCTTTGGTTCTGGGAGACTCTGCCTCTCTAACAATATTTTTTTATACAGTCACGTGACTTAGTTGAAAATCGACCCTCCAGCTGTTTTAAATTAGTACCTTTTACTTTTACAGCCTTTTGTGAACCCCACCCTACTTTTTTGAAATGTGTCGCTGCCATCAATTTCTAAATCAGCTAATTCATTCAAGTGAAATGGAAAAATGTCTAAATCGTCGCATTCTTAATTTCTTATTTTCTTTACATTTTACAAGGTCCCAACTTTTTGGAGAATTGAAGTTGTAGTTCTAGTAGGAATAAAATAAAAGTACTTAAAAAAAAATAAAAGTTAAAAAAACATATAATTTCATTTTTAAATTTTATATCTAATAATCAATTAGTTGGGTGGGGGAGGGGTGGGGGGAATATTCGGCAAGCCCCAGGTGCTGAGAACGCATGCTGTGCCCCTGCGGTGGATACTAATTTAACTCCTTCTTTTCTAGTCTGTCCTTGAAAAGTTAATAAACTCGGAGAGATACGACACGAGGGAAGATTTCACTGTGGCCTTACACCCTGTGCTCCATATGGTGAGTCCCGTATGCGATAGTGTTCAGAAGAACTCTCAATAGGGTCCTATAAAAAGTATTGTTATGTTCTGCAGCTTTTCTACTTTTGTTCCCTATGACAACACTTCATGTCAGCGATTTTTGATTTTTTAAAGCTTTGTCATTAGAGCAAATCAAATGACCATCCACATCAATGCATCAATGTACCCGTCCTGACCTGCGTGAAGAGCGGCACTTTATATCGTAGAGATTTGGACTTTGATGCACTTTGAGGATAGTCGGGAAGTGTTGTCATGGGACATGTAGGCTGTTAACTTGGAATTTTGACTCAACAGAAAATGTATTTACAAAGTTTTGAAATTCTTTATGGACATTGATATCTGGGGAGGGGGCATTTGTTTTCTTAAATTGTATTTTGGCCTAAAAAAATTTTTTTTTACAATTAACAAAAAAAAGCCTTCTACAGTCTCTGTGTTGTACTGTCTATTGCCGGCTGCAGAAAGAGTCAACTGAGAATCAGTTAGTGAGCTCTGCAGTTTATAAATCTGATAGCTGTATGTTTTTTTATCTGATTTATGACCATAGACCACATTGAAGTTGAACTGCGCTCATAAATCTGCTCTGAGAAGCTGAGACAAAGATAGAAGAGTTACAAACTCCCTTTATAGACAAGATCCCTGATGGATTCTCCGTTAACTCATTCTGCAGTCAGCAATGCGCAGCAAATACAGAAAACTTGTAAATGCAAAACAGTGCAACATTTTTAATTTAACCCAATTACAAAAATAATTTTTAGCCTAAAATATATGGATATATGGATATAAGTAATAAAAAATAATAAAAGTTTAAGGTAAGAATCCGAATGTGTATTCATATGATACGGATGATTTTGCAGGTTGAATTTGAGAGTAAAAACATTAATAACTATGGGGAGGTCTACGAAGTGCAGTGCTCACAGGAGGTAAGTTTTGGTGATTAAGTGCTCCCAGTAGTCTTTAGGATATATATACTGTATATATATATACACACACACATATATATATATATATATTTATTTATATAGTTTTATTGTCTACGAATGTAATAATTAAATGCATGTTGTCCACTAGGGTCTATCACTTTTTGGGTTCATTGCTTTATTACACTGCTTGGAATTAGCTCTCCATCCATTCTCTTCCTTTTGAGCTTGTGCTTATACTCAGTAGAAAATTGGAACAAGCAGAGCTGCAGTGTAAAGCATGAGGGGTCCAGAAATAAGGTGACAGAAGCAGCCCACACTTCTTAAATGAGATGGATATTTTTTTTTTTTTACAATGTATCAAAGGTGAAGTCAAGAAGTTGATTGTAGCTGTGACCTGAGCTGCGACTGAAGAAGCCGTAGTATGTGACACTATGGGGCCCCTGGAGGCACTAGGGCCCGATGCAATTGCTATTCTGCAGTGCCGACAGCTATGCCCTGGGTCACTGTGCCCAGTTACATGCACAATATATAAAAAGAGGAATGATTATGTATTTAAAGGGATCATCGATATTAGATAAGGCTGTTTCTGTAGACCTTATTGGGGCTTATGGAGATACTAGCAGGGGGTCTCAGCCATCGGCAGGCAGCCCCATATGTTGTGTTTAGTTCCCCTTTATAAGCTGGATCCCATGTGTAACATCTTGTGCCGTGTTTTCTTCTAAGGACTCGGCCTTCTTGAGCACACATAAGAACAGTCCGTACCGGTGGCTGCAGGACATGATGCCAGAGACACAAGCACAGGTAAGATGGCGTATGGCGTATGTTATGTATATAGAGTAGTATGGATCAGTATATGGCGAGGTGACACTTCATCTACTATTGACATTATACAATTTTTGGGAGTGTAAAAAAATTAGCCAATTTTGTTCCAAGCCCTATTTGCATAAAACTTTTGAGTATTGTTTTAGATTTTCAACACTTTTGCCAATTTTTCATAACTGGCGCAATTTCCATGTACAGCCAAAGATACCTTTTATAAGTTTGGCACATTCTGCTTCATTGCAAATAAGTTGTAGACCAGTGTATGAAGCACCAGGGTTTGCAAATATGCCCTTTGCTTGGATCATTAAGTAGACCTTGTAGATTGGTATTTAAAGAGGATTATCACTTGTAACAAATATGTAATTTTTTCCCCATGGTGTAAATGCCGCTATTCTCCTGAATCCGGCATTGCTTTTCTTTTGTTCCTGCTCCTCTGTGATCCTGAGATATGGCCTCCTCTGTATATTAATCTAGTCTTGCTACCCCTCGTGGGCGGGGTCTTCATTCTTTCCTGTGGGCGTGTTCTTAAGGACCACTACCAATTGGCTAACAAGACTAGATTCATATACAGGAAAGATGAAGCCATAGCTCGGGATCGGCGAGGAGCAGAAACAAAAGAAAAACATCGCCGGATTCAGGAGAACAGCGGCTTTTACACTGGGTTTTTAAAAAATTACATATTTAAAATAAGGGGTAACGTTTCTCCATATGGAGAGTGACATACCAGCATAAGTCCTCTTTTTCTCTGAAGAGGCAATTTGCATATTTAAAATAAGTGACCGATCCTTATTAAAAGGTCGTCCCAACCTGAGAACAGGGCTCTAAAATGCATCCTGGGACTACTGGGGATAGCCAAAAGCTGCTCTCCGCTATCTCCAGCAGTCCAACAGAGCGGGACCACTCTCCATTTTAACAGGGTATTTCAGAGCCCCAATCTCGGGATCGGTGGTGGTCCAAGCGGTCAGATGCCAACTGATCAGCAAGTTATCACCTATACTGTGAGCAATTATCCAATATATCCCCAACAATGGTGTCACTTTAAATAAAAATGGCTGCCATGGAGTGAGTATTCATGTTTATCTTACAGCCGCGGGCACAGGGCAGCAGTTTCACCTGTACAAATCTGTCCCCTTCCCCCGAAGTCCCAACCTCAGGTAAGAGCCGCGCTACGTTAGCGATATAACACTTATGTATGATGTGCGTATACGCGGGACAGGGGCGGAGCTGAGACTACTGATTACCATAAATAAATGACCGCTTCCATCGTATTTTTTTTATGAATTACCAAAACCCATAATGTACATAAAGAAAGGAAATGAGCGTCACAAGCAATGGAATGTCCAAATATAATGTGAGAAAGGATTCATTCACTTCTCTTCTGGCAGTTGTTAGGGAACTATTGAAAATTGTGTAAGAGTCAAAGGGGCATTGTTGCCCATAGCAACCAATCAGAGCTCAGCTTTCATTTTCTAAACTGCTCTGGTACATTCAAAGCTGGACTGTGATTGGTTGCTATGGGCAACAAGACCAAAGGGCCTCATATAGAAGAAAAAAAGGCATGACGTTGTTGCCCATAGCAACCAATCAGAGTGAAGCTTGTAAGAAGGGAGAGTAGACTGAATGGCTGGGTTTTTTTTCTCATGTAAAAGTTTTAATAAATGAGCCCCCTGTATGTAAGGCGGGAGCTCGAGTGACGCCTCTGCGGTATATTAGAGGTCACATGACGGCCTGCGCCAATCAGCTGTCAGCATGTAGAGGGAGATGCTAAATGTGCCCATTGGCTCTGACCTGATTGTAGATCGCTATGAATCCCCATCTCAGGGCACTGGCATTGACCCTAAAGTATCCAGACTGTAAGATAAAAACAGACCCCAGACCAGACACCAAAGTATATACAGACCCCAGAGCAGACCCCAAAGTATATACAGACCCCAAAGTATATACAGACCCCAGACCAGACCCCAAAGTATATACAGACCCCATACCAGACCCCAAAGTATATACAGACCCCAGACCAGACCCCAAAGTATATACAGACCCCAGACCAGACCCCAAAGTATATACAGACCCCAGACCAGACACCAAAGTATATACAGACCCCAGACCAGATCCCAAAGTATATACAGACCCCAGACCAGACCCCAAAGTATATACAGACCCCAGACCAGACCCCAAAGTATATACAGACCCCAGACCAGATCCCAAAGTATATACAGACCCCATACCAGACCCCAAAGTATATACAGACCCCAGACCAGACCCCAGAGTATATACAGACCCCAGACCAGACCCCAAAGTATATACAGACCCCAGACCAGATCCCAAAGTATATACAGACCCCAGAGTGAGGAGATACCACAAAATATATACAGCTTCCAAACCAGACCGCTAAATAAATATAGACCCCAGACTCTAGAGTGACGAGAAATCCCAGACAGACACAAAAATAATTACAGATCCCATAATCTATAGTTAGAGAAGACCCCAGATCAGACCCCCATAACTATACAGATCCCAAGACACCAGAATAAGGAAAAACCCTAGATCCCAAAATAAATACGTACTCTAGACCTCAGAATACGTACCCCAGACCAGACCCCAGAATAAATATGTACCCCAGACCTCAGAATATGTACCCCAAACTCCAGAATACGTACCCCAGACCAGACCCTAGGATATATATGTACCCCAGACCCTAAAATAAATATGTACCTCAGACCAGACTCCAGAATATGTACCCCAAACTATAGAATACATATGCAAGACCAGACCCCAGAATAAATACGTACCCCAGACCCTAAAATAAATACATACCCCAGACTCCAGAATATGTACTCCAGACCAGACCACAGAATAAATACATACCCCACACCAGGCCCCAAAATAAATATGTTTCCTAGACTAGACCCTAAAATTAATATGTAACCCAGACCAGATCCCCCAAAAATACATACCCCACACTGTAGCCCGAAATAATTACGTACCCAAGACCAGACCAGATGAAAGACCAAAATACACAATGAATAGAGAACCCAGTCTGACCCTAAAATACAGACCCTAGACTAGATTTCCAAACCTGATGAGATCCCTAAATAAAATCAGACCCCAGACTGTACCACAAAATATATGGACCCCAGACGAGACTCTATAAAGTATTTTCAGAGCCCACAGCTGACACCCGGCCCGGAGAGGGGACGAGTGTGTGACACCTCCAGGCTGCCTTCTGTATATGATTTTCTATACATGCTGCCATTGTGACGGTTCAGATCTGATTGCACCATGTTAACCCTTTGTGTCTTTAGTTCACAGACTGAGGCCTGCAGATTTTAAAGTAATCGCTGCTCTGGGCGACTCCATCACTGTAAGTAGCGACATTATAGACTCATCCCGCGGTATTCCTCCTCCCATGTGTGACTTTTCTTGCAGGCAGGTAATGGAGCCGACGCATTCGTCTTTGATGTGCTGGATGTGGTGTCTGAATATCGGGGTATATCCTGGAGGTAAGAAGGAGGAGGTTTCCATTTCTCATCCAATATCTGATATAATGTATGAGGTTGTAACAATCTACTAAGTTGGTAAAGTTTCCCTGACGTTTAGTGTGTATGCCGCCATGGATGTTCTGGATTCCGCCCTGTCTTTATTGGTGGATGTCTGGGCGCTGAGCACTGGGCCCCTGAGGCTCCGATCCGTCCTCCTTGTCTTTCCTTTGGAGATATAAGACGGATATTGTCTCACGATGATGATGAGGAGCGCTCACGAGAACTAGCGGAGGCACGGAGCTCAGCACAGCCCTACTTCATTTTTTCTCAAAATGTTTAAATTTTTTTTTTCTCCTGAAAATTAGCAAATTCTGAGCTGTGCCAACGTACCTGATGCACAATCTACGTCCCACTTCATAACCCTCTTACTCTTCTTTTCTTTATAACACCAAAGAAATAAGCTTTACATGCAGCCACGTATCAATTAAAACAGCAAATTTTATTAAGCAACTTCATAAAAAGGTTTAAAAGCTACTATGGTGTGTGATATTGTGGGGTTTGTTTGTTTTTTTTACCAGTCTTTGCCTATGTGATACATTGATGATTTTTTCCCTCTTCACTGTGAAACAGCAATCACAATATAATGTATGCATAATTAAATATATATGTAACAGATAATTGATGAACTCATTTGTTTGTACCGTATTATCCTGTGAGGACTACTAACACCCCTGGTTGTACCACCCAAACTTATTAGTACCTGTGGTCATTTGTCTTACCTTTTAAACCTTTTTATGAAGTTGCTTAATAAAGTTTACTCTTTTAATTGATGCGTGGCAGTATGTGACGCTTATTTCTTTGGTGTTATATTGTATTTTTTGGTTTATGGCCGATTCTATTAAGGATAAATTTGGTGTCTTTCTTTTCTTCCTTTCTTTAGCATCGGTGGGGACGGAGACATCAGTAACACAACCACACTGGCAAGTATGTACCTTAATGAATAGGGAAAAATGATACATATATATATACTGTATATACCAGCCTCTTAAAAGTAATGTTTGTAGGGTCTGAAAATAACCAGTCCTTGTTGCTTTGGGTGAAAGTGTGGCGGCATGAACTAGCATTAAAGAGAGACCCCATTTGTTTTTCCATGGGATTTTCTGCTGTCTATGTACATTCTGGGGCATCTATATCTAACCACCACACCATACAACTGCAGTGTGGTTTACAGAGTAAACCTTTTTCATTTATTTATGAATCTTTATAATATACTCTATTACCTAATTTTGCCTCCATACCTCCCAAACTTTACATTGAAAGTCCTGTTCTACCTACCTGGTTCTTTACATTGAAAGTGCTGTTCTACCTACCTGGTTCTTCACATTGAAAGTGCTGTTCTACCTACCTGGTTCTTCACATTGAAAGTGCTGTTCTACCTACCTGGTTCTTCACATTGAAAGTGCTGTTCTACCTACCTGGTTCTTCACATTGAAAGTCCTGTTCTACCTACCTGGTTCTTCACATTGAAAGTCCTGTTCTACCTACCTGGTTCTTCACATTGAAAGTGCTGTTCTACCTACCTGGTTCTTCACATTGAAAGTCCTGTTCTACCTACCTGGTTCTTCACATTGAAAGTCCTGTTCTACCTACCTGGTTCTTCACATTGAAAGTCCTGTTCTACCTACCTGGTTCTTAACATTGAAAGACCTGTTCTACCTACCTGGTTCTTCACATTGAAAGTGCTGTTCTACCTACCTGGTTCTTAACATTGAAAGACCTGTTCTACCTACCTGGTTCTTCACATTGAAAGTGCTGTTCTACCTACCTGGTTCTTCACATTGAAAGTCCTGTTCTACCTACCTGGTTCTTCACATTGAAAGACCTGTTCTACCTACCTGGTTCTTAACATTGAAAGTCCTGTTCTACCTACCTGGTTCTTCACATTGAAAGTGCTGTTCTACCTATCTGGTTCTTAACATTGAAAGACCTGTTCTACCTACCTGGTTCTTCACATTGAAAGTGCTGTTCTACCTACCTGGTTCTTCACATTGAAAGTACTGTTCTACCTACCTGGTTCTTCACATTGAAAGTCCTGTTCTACCTACCTGGTTCTTCACATTGAAAGTCCTGTTCTACCTACCTGGTTCTTCACATTGAAAGTGCTGTTCTACCTACCTAGTTCTTCACATTGAAAGTGCTGTTCTACCTACCTAGTTCTTCACATTGAAAGTGCTGTTCTACCTACCTGGTTCTTCACATTGAAAGTGCTGTTCTACCTACCTAGTTCTTCACATTGAAAGTGCTGTTCTACCTACCTGGTTCTTCACATTGAAAGTGCTGTTCTACCTACCTGGTTCTTCACATTGAAAGTGCTGTTCTACCTACCTAGTTCTTCACATTGAAAGTCCTGTTCTACCTACCTGGTTCTTGCACTTAGAGGAGCTGATTTGAGCTGTTCTATCAGCCTGTACTCCAACCTGAGCTCCTCTGCTCCTCTCCCACAAGCTCAGAAGCCATTTACAAAGACTCACCCCATCTGAGCAGGGGAGGAGAGGAGCGGAGACGCTCACGCTGGAGTTTTAGAACAGCTGAAGTGCAAATCAGCTTCTCTAAGAACAAGGCAGGAAAAACAGCACCGAGCCCGAGAGAAAAGGAAGCAAAGTAGGGAAAGGGAATATATTAGAAAGATCCACAACTGATCAATGATTATAAAAAGTTAATTTACAATTTAAGGGAATTCATGAGCCAGATAAGGTCATCCCCAATCTCCCTTTAATATTTGTGCGAGCCGGCAAATGGTTCCTTCTCTGTAAAATCACAGAGATGTTGCACCATCAGCCGAGACCATGATCATTTTTGCTTTGTGGACTTATTACTTTGAAGTCAGTAGTTCTTCTGACGTTACGGGGGGCAAAAACCGTCCATTGAGTGGTGGATAAGTAAATGAGTCATTAAATTCATAACTTTCCTCTTGCAGACATCCTCCGGATGTACAATCCTGATATACAAGGTTACTCGACAGGAAAGGGATTTTATTTTCTTAAACGTTCTCGGCTAAATCAGGCTGTTCCCGGAGCGAAGGCAGAGTACGTACAAAAGCAGAAATGACTATTCTTTCCATATGATGTATTAGAAACCTATCTGGCAGGTGAAATGCTCGCTTATACTTTTACAATGCTCCCGAGGCTTTTTAAGAATAGAATTACTACACTAATTTCAATAATATAATCATTTCCTACAAGAGCAATCACTTTTTATTTAAACATTTATTGATGGTCATCGTACACATCCATTGACCATGCACTATACATGTATGGATCAGGCTCAGCGTACATGGCAGGTGATGAGCTATCTCCAACTACATCAGTTTAACCTCTTAAATTTAAAGACATTTTCAAGGCCTCTGAGATTTTGACTGTCCTTTCTTGCTTTGCAGTGACATGCTCGATCAGGCTAAAATTGTTGTGACGAGGATGAAAGAAATGGAAGGATTAAAGGTCTCTTGTTTTTTTTCTTGTGTTTAATTTGTGATAGGTAAAATACTAATAGAAAATACATTTAAAGGGGTTCTGCCACTTGCCATAAATTTGTAATTTTACTACCTAGTGTAAATGCCGCTGTTCTCCTGAATCCGGCGCTGTTTTTTTCTTGTTCCTGCCCCTCTCCATTCCTGAGATATGGCCCTCTCTTCCCTATATTTAAATCTAGTCTTTTGTAACAAGTGGGCGTGGTCCACAACTCTTCTCGTGTGGGCGTCTTCTTGAGGACCACGCCCACTTAGCTAACAAGACTAGATTTATATACAGGGAAGATGTGGCCATATCTCAGGAATGGAGAGGCGCAGGAATAAAAGAAAAACATCGCTGGATTCAGGAGAGCAGCGGCTTTTACAAAAAGTTAAATTATTACAAATTTATGGCAAGTGACAGGTCCCCTTTAAGATCAAATCTGTAGAAAAACAAACAAGTGTTGCTGCCTTGTACTTATAAAACGTGGATCACAAAAAAAACCTTTGTCCTTAGTGTGGTTTGTACAGAATAAAGGAAGAAAGATACACTGACTAATTACTGGAGATACAGCTATGTCAAGTGGTCATGGCCATGACCACTTGACATAACCGTATCTGTTCTACGGCACCAAACGCTACAAATTCCAAATTGGTTGCTACAACGACTGGTGTCAACCTTATTATGAAACACATGTGGCAAATTCATTAATTAACATAAGAGTTGTCAAATGATTAGAGAATAAGAAATTACAAACCATGTGCATCTGGTAACTTTACTGTATTATTCTTTTCTAGGAAATTAACATTACTGAGGACTGGAAACTCCTGACCATATTCATAGGAGGAAATGACTTATGTGGTATCTGCAAAAATCCGGTATGTGGAAAAATAAGTCCATCTGTGACATTCATGCAGAATACATTCATACATGTACACTTAGTATGTCCCAGGTACAGACGTCAGAGCTCCATAATAAATGAGTGCCGTCATTTCAATAAACTTTCCATCAATCAATAGTTCATATAAATATAAGAAACTTTGTAATCAATCTTATCAGAAAAATCTTCTTTCTCTACGTATGATCCATTCTACCCCCACCGCTCATTGCCTCTTGATCTCATTATTCATTCTGAAAAAGTTTTAAATTCTGTCTTAATAAAAAAGACTAGAAGCTCATTGGCGTTAGCTGCCTATTCAAGTCTATGCAGAGGGGAGGAGGGAACAGCATAGATAAGGAGACACAGACAGTTCACAGCTTGCTAGTAAGTTGTTTATCTCACCCTGACGATGAATTCACAGCTACACTGCTTAGTACTAATGTATAATGTACTTCATTTTACTGCTTTCTAGTAAAGAGTGTTATCTCACCCCCAGTGTTGAATTCACAGCTACACTGCTCAGTACTGTTTTATAGTTTCAACTGTAAATCAGTAAAATAAATAAATAATATCTTCCATGCTGCTGCTTTGTAAAGAGTGTTTTGTCTCACTCCAGAGCTGGATTCACAGCTACACTGCTCAGTACTGTTGTATAATGTCCTCTATACTGCTACTTTGTAGTAAGCGTTATCTCACCATAGAGCTTGATTCACAGCTACACTGAGCAGTACAGTTGTAAAATATTGGCACCATGTTGGCTCAGTGGCTAGCACTGTTGCTTTTCAGCGCTGGGTCCTGGGTTCAAGTCCTACCAAGGACAACATCTGTAAGGAGTTTGTATGTTTTCCCCGTGTTTGTGTGGGTTTCCTCCCATCCTCCAAAGACATACTGATAGGGAATCTAGATAGAGAGCCCCAATGGGGACAGTGATGATAATAATGCCTGTAAAGCTGTGGAATTAATGGTGCTATATAAATTAGTAAAATAAATAAATAATATCTTCCATGCTGCTGCTTTGTAAAAAGTGTTTTATCTCGCTCCAGAGCTGGATTCACAGCTACACTGCTCAGTACTGTTGTATAATGTCCTCCATGCTGCTACTTTGTAGTGTTTTATCACACCCTAAAGATGGATTCACAGCTACTGTTGTGAACTATATTTCTTGACTCCCTCTTGTGGTCATTAGCGGTATGGCTCTTGGAGTGTCTTTCCCCAGGTTGGCACCCACCTGATTCGTTTGGCCTTGGGTGTGCCTATATAAACTTCCTGGATACTGTATTGTGCCTGGCTTCGTTGTTATCAGACCATGTCTGTTTTCTCCTGTCTCCTGGTCTCCTGATTTTGCAAGATAAGCTAAGTCCTGCTTTCTTATTTTTGTGCATTTGAATTTTCCTTATTTTGTTCCAGCTTTGTTTAAAATGTGATTCCTGATTTTGCTGGAAGCTCTAGGGGGGCTGTTATTCTCCCCCCACACCGTTAGTCGGTGCGGGGGTTCTTGGATATTCAGCGTGGACATTTTGTAGGGTTTTTTGCTGACCGTATAAGTCATCTTCCTATTTTCTGCTATTAGTCAGTGGGCCTCTCTTTGCTAAATCTAGTTCATTCTTATGTTTGTAATTTCTTCTTACCTCACCGTTATTATTTGTGGGGGGCTTGTATTATACTTTGGGGTCTTTTCTCTTGAGGCAAGAGAGGTCTTATTTTCTCTGAAAGGGTTAGTTAGTTCTCCGGCTGGCGTGAGACGTCTAGAACCAACGTAGGTACGTTCCCTGGCTGCTGCTAGTTGTTTGTGCTAGGATCGGGTATACGGTCAGCCTAGTTACCACTTCCCTATGAGCTGTTTTTTTGTGTTTGCAGACTTAGCTGGTACTTCTGAGATCCTCTGCCATTAGGATCAGAACAGTAAGCCAGGCCCATAGGGACTGTGACTGCGCTATAGATTTGATTCCTGGTAGTAAATTTCCTAAGGGACGACTATTTAATCTGTCTGTACCTGAGCATGCCGCGATGCGTTCTTATATTAACCCCTTCCCGACCTTTGACGCATACGCTGCGTCATGAAAGTCGGTGCCAATCCGACCTGTGACGCAGCGTATGCGTCATGGAGGGATCGCGCTCCTGCAGATCGGGTGAAAGGGTTAACTCCAATTTCACCCGATCTCCAGGAACAGGGGGAGTGGTGCTTCAGCCCAGGGGGGGTGGCTTCACCCCCTCGTGGCTACGATCGCTCTGATTGGCTGTTAAAAGTGAAACTGCCAATCAGAGCGATTTGTAATATTTCACCCCAAAAAACGGTGAAATATTACAATCCAGCCATGGCCGATGCTGCAATATCATCGGCCATGGCTGGAAAACCTAATCTGTCCCCCCCCCCACCCCACCGATCGCCCCCCCAGTGCTCCGTTGCGTGGTCAGCCCCCCTAAGTCGTCCTGTCCGCTCCTCCGTCCTCCTGTCCGCTCCCCCCGTGCTCCGGTCCCCCCTCCCTGTGCTCCGGTCCCCCCCCCCGTGATCCGATCACCCCCCTTCATACTTACCAGGCCTCCCGGTGTCCGTCCGGCTTCTCCATGGGCGCCGCCATCTTCCAAAATGGCGGGCGCACGCGCACTGCGCCCGCTGAATCTGCCGGCTGGCAGATTCGTTTCAGATGTATTTTGATCACTGCGATATAGCCTATCACAGTGATCAAAATAAAAAAAATAGTAAATGACCCCCCTTTATCACCCCCATAGGGACAATAATAAAAAATAAATAAAATATTTATTTTTTTTTTTTTCTACTAGGGTTAGGGTTAGAACTAGGGTTAGAATTAGGGTTAGAATTAGGGTTAGGGTTAGGGGTAGGGTTAGGGCATGTGCACACAGTGCGGATTTGGCTGCGAATCCGCAGCGGATTGCCGCGGATCCGCAGCGGATTGGCCGCGGATCCGCAGCGGATTGGCCGCGGATCCGCAGCGGATTGGCCGCGGATCCGCAGCGGATTGGCCGCGGATCCGCAGCGGATTGGCCGCTGCAAATTCGTAGCAGTTTTCCATCAGGTTTACAGTACCATGTACACCTATGGAAAACCAAATCCGCTGTGCCCATGGTGCGGAAAATACCGTGCGGAAACGCTGTGTTGTATTTTCCGCAGCATGTCAATTTTGTGCGGATTCCGCAGCGTTTTACACCTGTTCCTCAATAGGAATCCGCAGGTGAAATCCGCACAAAAAAACACTGGAAATCCGCTGTAAATCCGCAGGTAAAACGCAGTGCCTTTTACCTGCGGATTTTTGAAAAATGGTGCGGAAAAATCTCACACGAATCCGCAAAGTGGGCACATAGCCTTAGGGTTAGGGTTGGAATTAGAGTTAGGGTACCGTCTCACAGTGGCACTTTGATCGCTACGACGGTACGATCCGTGACGTTCCAGCGATATCCATACGATATCGCTGTGTCTGACACGCAGCAGCGATCAGGGACCCTGCTGAGAATCGTACGTCGTAGCAGATCGTTTGGAACTTTCTTTCGTCGCTGGATCTCCCGCTGTCATCGCTGGATCGTTGTGACAGCGATCCAGCGATGCGTTCTCTTGTAACCAGGGTAAACATCGGGTTACTAAGTGCAGGGCCGCGCTTAGTAACCCGATGTTTACCGTGGTTACCAGCGTAAAAGTAAAAAAAAACAAACCGTACATACTCACATTTCGGTGTCCTTCAGGTCCCTTGCCGTCTGCTTCCCGCTCTGACTGAGCGCCGGCCGTACAGTGAGAGCAGAGCACGTCACCGCTGCGCTCTGCTCTCACTGTACGGCGGCACTCAGTCAGAGCGGGAAGCAGACGGCAAGGGACCTGAAGGACACCGAAATGTGAGTATGTACGGGTTTTTTTTTTTTTACTTTTACGCTGGTAACCACGGTAAACATCGGGTTACTAAGCGCGGCCCTGCGCTTAGTAACCCGATGTTTACCCTGGTTACCCGGGACCTTGGCATCGTTGGTCGCTGGAGAGCGGTCAGTGTGACAGCTCCCCAGCGACCACACAACGACTTTCCAACGATCACGGCCAGGTCGTATCGCTGGTCGTGATCGTTGGTAAATCGTTATGTGAGACGGTACCCTTAGGGTTGGAAATAGGGTTAAGATTAGGCTTGTGGTTAGGGTTAAGGATAGGGTTAGGGTTGTGTTGGGGTTACAGTTGTGGGTAGGGTTGGGATTAAGGTTAGGATTAGGGTTAGGGTTGGATTTAGGGTTACGGGTGTGTTGGGGTTAGGGTTGTGGTTAGGGGTGTGTTGGGGTTAGGGTTGTGATTAGGGTTATGGCTACAGTTGGGATTAGGGTTAGGGGTGTGTTGGGGTTAGTGTTGAAGTTAGAATTGAGGGGTTTCTACTGTTTAGGCACATCAGGGGTCTCCAAACGCAACATGGCGCCACCATTGATTCCAGCTAATCTTGCGTTCAAAAAGTCAAATGGTGCGCCCTCCCTTCCAAGCCCCGACGTGCGCCCAAACAGTGGTTTACCCCCACATATGGGATACCAGCGTACTCAGGACAAACTGGGCAACAACTATTGGGGTCCAATTTCTCCTGTTACCCTTGCAAAAATAAAAAATTACTTGCTAAAACATAATTTTTGAGGAAAGAACAATTATTTTTTATTTTCATGGCTCTACGTTATAAACTTATGTGAAGCACTTGGGGGTTGAAAGTGCTCACCACACATCTAGATAAGATCCTTTTGGGGTCTAGTTTCCAAAATGGGGTCACTTGTGGGGTGTTTCTACTGTTTAGGCACATCAGGGGCTCTGCAAATGCAACGTGACGTCCGCAGACCATTCCATCAAAGTCTGCATTTCAAATGTCACTACTTCCCTTCCAAGCCCTGACGTGCGCCCAAACAGTGGTTTACCCCCACATATGGGGTACCAGCATACTCACAACAAACTGGGCAACAAATATTGGGGTCCAATTTCTCCTGCTACCCTTGTGAAAAAAAAATTGCTTGCTAAAACATCTTTTTTGAGGACAGAAAAATGATTTTTAGTTTTCACGGCTCTGCGTTGTAAACTTCTGTGAAGCACTTGGGGGTTGAACGTGCTCACCACACATCTAGATAAGTTCTTTGGGGGGTCTAGTTTCCAAAATGGGGTCACTTAGGGGGGGTTTTTACTGTTTAGGCACATCAGGGGCTCTGCAAATGCAACGTGACGCCCGCAGACCATTCCATCAAAGTCTGCATTTCAAATGTCACTACTTCCCTTCCGAGCCCTGACGTGCGCCCAAACAGTGGTTTACCCCCACATATGAGGTATCAGCGTACTCACAACAAACTGGGCAACAAATATTGGGGTCAAATTTCTCCTGTTATGCTTGTGAAAATAAACAATTGCTTGCTAAAACATCTTTTTTGAGGAAAGAAAGATGATTTTTTATTTTCACGGCTCTGCGTTGTAAACTTCTGTGAAGCACTTGGGGGTTGAACGTGCTCACCACACATCTAGATAAGTTCCTTGGGGGGTCTAGTTTCCAAAATGGGGTCACTTGTGGGGGGTTTCTACTGTTTAGGCACATCAGGGGCTCTGCAAACGTAACATGATTCCCGCAGACCATTCCATCAAAGTCTGCATTCCAAATCGTCACTACTTCCCTTCCGAGCCCCGGCATGTGCCCAAACAGTGGTTTACCCCCACATATGGGGTATCAGCGTACTCAGGAGAAACTGGACAACAACTTTTGGGGTCAAATTTTTCCTGTTACCCTTGGGAAAATTAAAAAATTCTGGGCTAAAAAAATATTTTTGAGGAAAGAAAACACATTTATTATTTTCACGGCTCTGCGTTATAAACTTCTGTGAAGCACTTGGGGGTTCAAAGTGCTCACCACACATCTAGATAAGTTCCCTTGGGGTCTAGTTTCCAAAGTGGGGTCAATTGTGGGGAGTTCCTACTGTTTAGGCACATCAGGGGCTCTGCAAACGCAACGTGACGCCCGCAGAGCATTCCATTAAAGTCTGCATTTCAAAACATCTCTACTTCCCTTCCGATCCCCGACGTGTGCCAAAACAGTGGTTTACCCCCACATATGGGGTATCAGCGTACTCAGGAGAAACTGGACAACAACTTTTGGGGTCCAATTTCTCCTGTTACCCTTGGGAAAATAAAAAATTGTGGGTTAAAAAATCATTTTTGAGGAAAAAAATAATTTTTTATTTTCATGGCTCTGCGTTATAAACTTCTGTGAAGCACTTGGGGGGTTCAAAGTGCTCACCACACATCTAGATTAGTTCCTTGGGAGGTCTAGTTTCCAAAATGGGGTCACTTGTGCGGGAGCTCCAATGTTTAGGCACACAGGGACTCTTCAAACGCGACATGGTGTCCGCTAATGATTGAAGCTAATTTTCCATTCAAAAAGCCAAATGGCGTGCCTTCCCTTCCGAGCCCTGCGGTGCGCCCAAACAGTGGTTTACCCCCACATATGGGGTATCATCGTACTCAGGACAAACTGGACAACAACATTTGGGGTCCAATTTCTCCTATTATCCTTGGGAAAATAAAAAACTCCGGGCTAAAAATCATTTTTGAGGAAAGAAAAATATTTTTTTATTTTCATGGCTCTGCGTTATAAACTTCTGTGAAGCACCTGGGGGTTTTAAGTGCTCACTATGCATCTAGATTAGTTCCTTGGGGGGTCTAGTTTCCAAAATGGGGTCACTTGTAGGGGAGCTCCAATGTTTAGGCACACAGGGGCTCTCCAAACGCGACATGGTGTCCGCTAACGATGGAGATAATTTTTCATTCAAAAAGTCAAATGGCGCGCCTTCCCTTCCGAGCCTTACCATGTGCCCAAACAGTAGTTTACCCCCACATATGAGGTATCGGCGTACTCAGGAGAAATTGCCCAACAAATTTTAGGATCCATTTTATCCTGTTGCCCATGTGAAAATGAAAAAATTGAGGCTAAAAGAAATTTTGTGTGAAAAAAAAGTACTTTTTAATTTTTACGGATTAATTTGTGAAGCACCTGGGGGTTTAAAGTGCTCACTCTGCTTCTAGATAAGTTCCTTGGGGGGTCTAGTTTCCAAAATGGGGTCACTTGTGGGGGAGCTCCAATGTTTAGGCACACGGGGGCTCTCCAAACGCGACATGGTGTCCGCTAAAGATTGGAGCCAATTTTTCATTCAAAAAGTCAAATGGCGCTCCTTCCCTTCCGAGCCCTGCCGTGCGCCCACACAGTGGTTTACCCCCACATATGAGGTATTAGCGTACTCAGGACAAATTGGACAATAACGTCCGTGGTCCAGTTTCTCCTTTTACCCTTGTGAAAATAAAAAATTGTTGCTAAAAGATAATTTTTGTGACTAAAAAGTTAAATGTTCATTTTTTACTTCCATGTTGCTTCTGCTGCTGTGAAACACCTGAAGGGTTAATAAACTTCTTGAATGTGGTTTTGAGCACCTTGAGGGGTGCAGTTTTTAGAATGGTGTCACTTTTGGGTATTTTCAGCCATATAGAACCCTCAAACTGACTTCAAATGTGAGGTGGTCCCTAAAAAAAATGGTTTTGTAAATTTTGTTGTAAAAATGAGAAATCACTGGTCAAATTTTAACCCTTATAACTTCCTAGCAAAAAAAAAATTTGTTTCCAAAATTGTGCTGATGTAAAGTAGACATGTGGGAAATGTTATTTATTAACTATTTTGTGTCACATAACTCTCTGGTTTAACAGAATAAAAATTCAAAATGTGAAAATTGCAAAATTTTCAAAATTTTCGCCAAATTTCCGTTTTTTTCACAAATAAACTCAGAAATTATCGACCTAAATTTACCACTAACATGAAGCCCAATATGTCACGAAAAAACAATCTCAGAACCGCAAGGATCCGTTGAAGCGTTCCTGAGTTATTACCTCATAAAGGGACACTGGTCAGAATTGCAAAAAACGGCAAGGTCATTAAGGCCAAAATAGGCTGGGTCATGAAGGGGTTAAGGAGTCTTTAGAGAAGGGACATATTCGTCCATCCTCTTCCCCTCTTGGTGCGGGATTCTTTTTTGTGGCCAAGAAGGACGGGTCTTTGAGACCGTGTATAGACTATCGGCTTTTGAATAAAATCACTGTCAAATTTCAGTATCCTTTGCCACTATTGTCGGACTTGTTTGCCCGGATTAAAGGTGCCAAGTGGTTCACAAAGATAGATCTTCGTGGTGCGTACAACCTTGTGCGCATTAAGCAGGGAGATGAATGGAAAACTGCGTTCAATACGCCCGAAGGTCATTTTGAGTACTTGGTGATGCCTTTTGGGCTCTCTAATGCTCCTTCAGTGTTTCAGTCCTTTATGCATGACATTTTCCGGAAGTATCTGGATAGATTTATGATTGTTTATCTGGATGATATTCTGTTTTTTTCTGATGATTGGGACTCTCATGTAAAGCAGGTCAGGATGGTGTTTCAGGTTTTACGTGATAATGCTTTGTTTGTGAAGGGCTCGAAGTGTCTCTTTGGAGTGCAGAAGGTTTCCTTTTTGGGTTTTATTTTCGCCCCTTCTACTGTGGAGATGGACCCAGTCAAGTTCCGAGCTATTCATAATTGGACTCAACCCACGTCCGTTAAGAGTCTTCAGAAATTCTTGGGTTTTGCTAATTTCTACCGTCGTTTTATTGCTAATTTTTCTAGCGTTGTAAAACCTTTGACGGATTTGACCAAGAAAGGTTCTGATGTTGCTAATTGGGCTCCCGCGGCCGTGGAGGCCTTCCGGGAGTTGAAGCGCCGGTTTACTTCGGCACCTGTTTTGTGCCAGCCTGATGTCTCACTTCCCTTTCAGGTTGAAGTAGACGCTTCTGAGATCGGTGCAGGGGCTGTTTTGTCGCAGAAAGGCTCTGGTTGCTCTGTGATGAGACCATGTGCTTTTTTTTCTAGGAAATTTTCGCCTGCTGAGCGGAACTATGATGTTGGTAATCAGGAGTTGTTGGCTATGAAGTGGGCATTTGAGGAGTGGCGTCATTGGCTCGAGGGAGCTAGGCATCGTGTGGTGGTCTTGACTGATCACAAAAATCTGATGTACCTCGAGTCCGCTAAGCGCCTGAATCCTAGACAGGCTCGTTGGTCGTTGTTTTTCTCCCGTTTTGACTTTGTGGTCTCGTACCTGCCTGGTTCAAAGAATGTGAAGGCTGATGCTCTTTCTAGGAGTTTTGTGCCTGACTCTCCTGGAGTCGCAGAGCCAGCGGGTATTCTTAAAGAGGGAGTAATCTTGTCGGCCATTTCTCCTGATTTGCGACGTGTGTTGCAGAGATTCAGGCTGGTAGTCCTGACCCTTGCCCACCTGACAGACTGTTTGTTCCTGATAAATGGACCAGTAGAGTTATTTCCGAGGTTCATTCCTCAGTGTTGGCAGGGCATCCTGGGATTTTTGGTACCAGGGATTTGGTGGCTAGGTCCTTTTGGTGGCCGTCCCTGTCGCGGGATGTGCGATCTTTTGTGCAGTCCTGTGGGATTTGTGCTCGGGCTAAGCCTTGCTGTTCTCGTGCCAGCAGGTTACTTTTGCCCTTGCCCGTCCCGAAGAGGCCTTGGACGCACATTTCCATGGATTTCATTTCAGATCTTCCGGTGTCTCAAGGAATGTCTGTCATCTGGGTGGTCTGTGATCGTTTTTCCAAGATGGTCCATTTGGTGCCCTTGCCTAAATTGCCTTCCTCTTCCGATTTGGTTCCTTTGTTCTTTCAGAATGTGGTTCGTTTGCACGGCATTCCTGAGAATATCGTGTCTGACAGAGGATCCCAGTTTGTGTCCAGATTCTGGCGATCCTTTTGTGCTAGGATGGGTATCGATTTGTCATTTTCATCTGCCTTTCATCCTCAGACTAATGGCCAAACGGAGCGAACTAATCAGACGCTGAAGGCTTATTTGAGATGTTTTGTTTCTGCGGATCAGGATGATTGGGTGACCTTCCTGCTATTGGCTGAGTTTGCCCTTAATAATCGGGCAAGTTCCGCTACTTTGGTTTCGCCATTTTTCTGCAACTCTGGTTTCCATCCTCGTTTTTCCTCGGGACATGTGGAGCCTTCTGACTGTCCTGGGGTGGATTCCGTGGTGGATAGGTTGCAGCGGATTTGGAATCTTGTGGTGGACAACTTGAAGTTGTCACAGGAGAAGGCTCAGCGCTTTGCCAACCGCCGCCGCGGTGTGGGTCCCCGACTTCGTGTTGGGGATTTGGTTTGGTTGTCTTCTCGGTATGTCCCTCTGAAGGTTTCCTCTCCTAAGTTTAAGCCTCGCTTTATTGGTCCTTATAAAATTTTGGAAGTCCTTAATCCGGTGTCGTTTCGTTTGGATCTTCCGGTGTCGTTTGCCATTCACAATGTGTTCCATAGGTCTTTGTTACGGCGGTACGTGGTGCCTATGGTTCCTGCTGCTGAGCCTCCTGCTCCGGTGTTGGTTGAGGGCGAGTTGGAGTATGTGGTGGAGAAGATCTTGGACTCTCGTCTCTCTAGACGGAGGCTTCAGTATCTGGTCAAATGGAAGGGCTATGGTCAGGAGGACAATTCCTGGGTGGTCGCCTCTGATGTTCATGCGGACGATTTGGTTCGTGCCTTCCACGCTGCTCATCCTGATCGCCCTGGTGGTCTTGGTGAGGGTTCGGTGACCCCTCCTTAAAGGGGGGGTACTGTTGTGAACTATATTTCTTGGCTCCCTCTTGTGGTCATTAGCGGTATGGCTCTTGGAGTGTCTTTCCCCAGGTTGGCACCCACCTGATTCGTTTGGCCTTGGGTGTGCCTATATAAACTTCCTGGATACTCTGTATTGTGCCTGGCTTCGTTGTTATCAGACCATGTCTGTTTTCTCCTGTCTCCTGGTCTCCTGATTTTGCAAGATAAGCTAAGTCCTGCTTTCTTATTTTTGTGCATTTGAATTTTCCTTATTTTGTTCCAGCTTTGTTTAAAATGTGATTCCTGATTTTGCTGGAAGCTCTAGGGGGGCTGTTATTCTCCCCCCACACCGTTAGTCGGTGCGGGGGTTCTTGGATATTCAGCGTGGACATTTTGTAGGGTTTTTTGCTGACCGTATAAGTCATCTTCCTATTTTCTGCTATTAGTCAGTGGGCCTCTCTTTGCTAAATCTAGTTCATTCTTACGTTTGTCATTTCTTCTTACCTCACCGTTATTATTTGTGGGGGGCTTGTATTATACTTTGGGGTCTTTTCTCTTGAGGCAAGAGAGGTCTTATTTTCTCTGAAAGGGTTAGTTAGTTCTCCGGCTGGCGCGAGACGTCTAGAACCAACGTAGGTACGTTCCCCGGCTGCTGCTAGTTGTTTGTGCTAGGAACGGGTATACGGTCAGCCTAGTTACCACTTCCCTATGAGCTGGTTTTTTGTGTTTGCAGACTTAGCTGGTACTTCTGAGATCCTCTGCCATTAGGATCAGAACAGCTACATTGCTCGGTATTGCGAATGTCTGCAGAGTATAGCAGAAAGCATAGCAGCCAGTCTTTACCCACTAACTCAGAGACAGTTTAAAATGTGAGAAAGAGCCTGTAGGAGAAAACTTGTGAAAAATGAAGTATGCAATTTATATAATGGCCATAAATGGTGTTATTCTTCATGGACACACTCAACAGCTTATTCTGAAAAGTCACCTGAAATGACAGGAATGGTAAAAGTTTACCGATAATGTTTTTGATGGAGCTTTACACTATATTTAGTTGTAGATGATTAACTTTTAACTTTATTTATGTAGATGCCGCGCACGCTGCTCCCTATCCACTCACTGATAATGGTATCAAACATGAATATAATGGCACACATGGTGCACCATGCTCATGGGCGTGCTGACGTCTGTGATGACCTTAAGGAGATATCTTATTTAATGTGCAACAAACACATCGATCACTGATCACTAATGACACATCGATCACTGATCACTGATAACACATTGATCACTAATCACTAATGACACAATGATCACTAATGACAAATCGATCACTGATCACTAAGGACAAATCGATCACTGATCACTAATGACCCAATGATCGCTGATCACTAATGACACATCGATCACTGATCACTAATGACACATTGATCACTGATCACTAATGACACATCGACCACTGATCACTGATAACACATTGATCACTAATGACCCAATGATCGCTGATCACTAATGACACATCGACCACTGATAACACATTGATCACTAATGACACAATGATCACTGATCACTAATGACACATTGATCACTGATCACTAATGACACATCGATCACTGATCACTAACGACACATCGACCACTGATCACTGATAACACATTGATCACTAATGACCCAATGATCGCTGATCACTAATGACACATCGATCGCTGATCACTAATGACACATCGATCACTGATCACTAATGACCCAATGATCGCTGATCACTAATGACAAATCAATCACTGATCACTAATGACACATTGATCACTGATCACTAATGACACATCGATCACTGATCACTAATGACACATTGATCACTGATCACTAATGACACATCGACCACTGATCACTGATAACACATCGATCGCTGATCACTAATGACACATCGATCACTGATCACTAATGACACATCGACCACTGATCACTAATGACACAATGATCGCTGATCACTAATGACACATCGATTGCTGATCACTAATGACACATTGATCACTGATCACTAATGACACATCGATCACTGATCACTAATGACACATCGACCACTGATCACTAATGACACATCGATTGCTGATCACTAATGACACATTGATCGCTGATCACTAATGACACATCGATCGCTGATCACTAATGACACATTGATCGGTGATCACTAATGACACATCAATCACTGATCACTAATGACACAATGATCGCTGATCACTAATGACACATCGACCACTGATCACTAATGACACATCGATTGCTGATCACTAATGACACATTGATCGCTGATCACTAATGACACATCGATCGCTGATCACTAATGACACATTGATCGGTGATCACTAATGACACATCAATCACTGATCACTA
Source organism: Ranitomeya variabilis (assembly GCF_051348905.1). Taxonomy (NCBI): domain Eukaryota; kingdom Metazoa; phylum Chordata; class Amphibia; order Anura; family Dendrobatidae; genus Ranitomeya; species Ranitomeya variabilis. Next base: position 21,720,026 of record NC_135233.1, read on the forward strand.
ATGACACAATGATCGCTGATCACTAATGACACATCGATTGCTGATCACTAATGACACATTGATCACTGATCACTAATGACACATCGATCACTGATCACTAATGACACATTGATCGCTGATCACTAATGACACATTGATCGCTGATCTCTAATGACACATCGATCGCTGATCACTAATGACACATCGATCGCTGATCACTAATGACACATCAATCACTGATCACTAATGACACAATGATCGCTGATCACTAATGACACATCGATTGCTGATCACTAATGACACATTGATCGCTGATCACTAATGACACATCGATCACTGATCACTAATGACACATCGATCACTGATCACTAATGACACATTGATCGCTGATCACTAATGACACATCGATCGCTGATCACTAATGACACATTGATCGCTGATCACTAATGACACATCAATCGCTGATCACTAATGACACATTGATCGCTGATCACTAATGACACAATGATCACTGATCTCTAATGACACATCGATCGCTGATCACTAATGACACATCGATCGCTGATCACTAATGACACATCGATTGCTGATCACTAATGACACATCGATCGCTGATCACTAATGACACATCGATCACTGATCACTAATGACACAATGATCATTGATCACTAATGACACATCGATCACTGATCACTAATGACACATCGATCACTGATCACTAATGACACATCGACCACTGATCACTAATGACACATCGATCACTGATCACTAATGACACATCGATCGCTGATCACTAATGACACATCGATCGCTGATCACTAATGACACATTGATCACTGATCACTGATGACACATCGATCGCTGATCACTAATGACACATCGATCGCTGATCACTAATGACACAATGATCACTGATCTCTAATGACACAATGATCGCTGATCACTAATGACACATCGATCACTGATCACTAATGACACATCGATCACTGATCACTAATGACACATCGATCACTGATCACTGATGACACATCAATCACTGATCACTAATGACACATCGACCACTGATCACTGATAACACATTGATCACTAATGACCCAATGATCGCTGATCACTAATGACACATCGACCACTGATAACACATTGATCACTAATGACACAATGATCACTGATCACTAATGACACATTGATCACTGATCACTAATGACACATCGATCACTGATCACTAACGACACATCGACCACTGATCACTGATAACACATTGATCACTAATGACCCAATGATCGCTGATCACTAATGACAAATCGATCACTGATCACTAATGACACATTGATCACTGATCACTGATGACACATCGATCGCTGATCACTAATGACACATCGATCGCTGATCACTAATGACACAATGATCACTGATCTCTAATGACACAATGATCGCTGATCACTAATGACACATCGATCACTGATCACTAATGACACATCGATCACTGATCACTAATGACACATCGATCACTGATCACTGATGACACATCGATCACTGATCACTAATGACACATCGACCACTGATCACTGATAACACATTGATCACTAATGACCCAATGATCGCTGATCACTAATGACAAATCGATCACTGATCACTAATGACACATCGATCACTGATCACTAATGACACATCGATCACTGATCACTAACGACACATCGACCACTGATCACTGATAACACATTGATCACTAATGACCCAATGATCGCTGATCACTAATGACAAATCGATCACTGATCACTAATGACCCAATGATCGCTGATCACTAATGACACATCGATCGCTGATCACTAATGACACATCGATCACTGATCACTAATGACACATTGATCACTGATCACTAATGACACATCGATCACTGATCACTAATGACACATTGATCACTGATCACTAATGACACATCGACCACTGATCACTGATAACACATCGATCGCTGATCACTAATGACACATCGATCACTGATCACTAATGACACATCGACCACTGATCACTAATGACACAATGATCGCTGATCACTAATGACACATCGATTGCTGATCACTAATGACACATTGATCACTGATCACTAATGACACATCGATCACTGATCACTAATGACACATCGACCACTGATCACTAATGACACATCGATTGCTGATCACTAATGACACATCGATCGCTGATCACTAATGACACATCGATCACTGATCACTAATGACACATCGATCGCTAATTATTGTGCTCCTTGAGATAACACTCATTATCGGCATCCATCCTTGCCAATGACTCACTGAATGTGATATTATGTAAGAGGATGATATTGTGTCTCGGGTTGTTTTGCTTTTTTTGTCTTTCATCAGAATTTATGGGTTTTTCATTTTGTAAAAGGTAAATTACAATATCCAAGTATCTCTTCTTTTCTGTCCACTTGTAATTATACATAAAGTCTTACAGTCAGCAGTCATATATTGTTCTATTGCTGTCACAAGTGATAAATCTGTCACGGGTGAAAAAAATGGAAATAATCAGCCCATTTATTTATTTTTATTTTTCTTGCAGCCTTATCATACTCCAGAAAACTTTGTCCTCCGCCTTCAGCAGGCTCTGGACTATCTGCAGGAGGAGGTAGGATGTATTCCTCTATCCCCATGGTATTAATGATGGCAGCCGGATGAGGCAATGTTATACCAGGACATCTGACGCAATGTGCAGTAGAATTGCTTCGTTATCACCATGGCGGGATTTCTCAATGTTCATAATTGTTGCAAGAGAGCTGATAAGTTTATACGCTTTTGTTTCAATATTTGTATTATTTTACATTTTAAAGACAAACACAATAAGTGAAGAAACATACAGTATATGGGAGTGATGAGGGAAGAGGGGGGAAGGAAGGAGAACGAGCGCATATTAAGCTGATAAGTTTTTATTGCATTTTTGGTCCATACTTTTTTATTTTGACGCAGGTCCCAAGAATGTTTGTCAATATGGTGACAATGTTGGACATTTTGCCCTTGAAAGAACTCTACGATATTAAGGAAACCAACTGCCCAGAGCAACTCATGAGGTCAGTCTTATGAAGTCTATGTTCCCAGTTATGCTTGGGGAAAAAAGGGGAAATGTTCTCCAGATTTGTCAACCTCATCTAAAGGCATTAGACGGAATAATCAATCTTTCCGACTCCCGAATACACAGAGGCGAAGCACTTCTGTGTTCTCTATCAGAGGAATGCTGCCAGACTCCTTTGTTTTCCTCCAGTCCCATTTACTCTCAAAACTCTTCTGTACTCTCCAGACCCCTCTGTTCGCTCCAAACATTCTGTACCCTTCAGTCTCCTCTATTCTCCCTCCCCAGATCCCTTTGTCCCTTCCAGACGTGCCAGTCCCCTGCAGACCCCTCGGTCCCCTTCGGACTCCTATCTCCTCGATTTCTCTTTTCCTCCAGACTGCTCTGTCCCCTCCAGACTCCTCTGTACCCTCTCCCAGATGACTCTGTCCTCTCATGTTCCCTCTAGATCCCTATTCCCCTCCAGACCCTTCAGACCTCTGGGTCCCCTCCAGACTTTTCTGTCCCCTCCAGACTCCTCCGACCCTTCCAGATACTTCTGTGCCTTCTAGGCCCCTGTGTTCCTTCTAGACTCCACTGTCGCCACCCAGACCATTCTATCCCCTAGAGTTTTGTCCTTGTCCCTTCCAGACTCCTCTGTCCACTCTAGAGTGCTCTGTCTTCTTTCAGACCCCCGGGTACTCTCCAAACCCCTCTGTCCCCTCCAGACCACTCTGTCCACTCCAGACTCCTCTGTACCCTCCAGTCTCATCTGTTCACTCCCAGACACCCTCTGTCCCTTCCAGACCATCTCTGTCCCTTCCAGACTCCCTCTATCTCCTCCAGATTTCTCTGTCTCCTCCAGATTCCTGTGTCCTATCCAGACTCCATTGTCCCCTCCAGACCACTCTGTCCCCTCCAGACTCACCTGCCCCCTCCCCCCCCACGGATCACTGTCCAGTCCAGACCCCTGGGTTCCCTCCAGACCCCTGGGTTCCCTCCAGACTCTTTTGTCCCTTCCAGACTCCTCTGTTCTTTCCAGACTCCTCCAAATTCTTTTATCTTCTCTAGACTCTTACGTCCCCTCTATCCTCCTTCAGATCCTTTTGTCCTTCACCTCCAGACCCCGCTGATGCCTCCAACCACCTCTGTCCCTTCCAGACTCCTCTGGCAGCTGCTTATTTGCCGGAGAGTGAAAGTGTCAGACATCTGACATCGGACTTGATGGCTACTTCTTTTCCCTGACATCATCTATACAGGGAGACACGGGAGTCCTCCATAAACATTAGACTGCCGGATGATCTCCCTAATATCAGTGGGTTTCCCTCACTGTAGTCTAATGTTTACGGGGGTCTTACCATTGAAGGTCTTAGAATCTGATACCCGGGAATCAGATTTTTAGAAGCATAGCACTGAACCCATCACAGAGAATAGACGTCTATGATGCCGAATGTGATGCCCAAAAGCTCAGTTGGGTAACAGTCATCACAGAAAGTTCATTATGGGCTAAAGTATCCCCTTATGTCTAAAGTCCCCATACACAAAAATGGGATGAGTCCACCAACTTTGGCTTGACCGGAAAACCATTTAATGTGCATAGGGGCCTCTCAACTCTCCCCCGACATCACCTGTTGGGCTTGTTGAGTTTCAATGCTCGTCCTGTTCTTCTCCCAGGAGATAAGCTGCCGCCAGGGACGTATGGCAGTGACTTACTCCTCTCTTGATCTGACCATGCATGTGTATGGAGGCGTCAGGAGAGAGAAAGCTGTCTGACCAATCTACGTCCGACCATTGGCACCTTGGGTCTTACATGTATTAACTCAATAATAGAAAATGCAATAAATTCCATAGATAAATCTATAAATCATCCAGGTTCATGTTCAAATACATTAGTATCGGGGGGTCAAAGTGTGAGAAACCAATAGAAGATGAGACAAGAACACAAGGACTGGACCCAGATGCGATCATATTTATGGCTCCTTATCAGCACCAGAGCTAATCACTGGTGGATACCATTGTTCAATGTCATCTCTGAAAACCCCGACCTGAAGGAGACGAGATATCGAGACCTCAGCTATTTACAAACGTTTTCTGATCATTAATGGTTAACCTATGGAAGAACCCGGAGACATAACGACCAACTGGAAGATTGCAAAAAGTCAGAAGTTAGATGTTAAAGTCCTGTTTTCTGGGCTTTAACAGGGTTTTACATGGTGTATTGGCCTATACCCAGCACCTTAGGACCCCAGCAATCTGTCAGACAAAGGTGAAGGGGCTGCTTTTGGGTGCTCAAGAGGTCGGACCCCACAACATTCCCCGATAAACCCTCCCTGGATCCCAACAGTTTCCTGTAATGCCCTTGTGGCTGCTATCTTCCTCTTCCTGTGAAGTCCAGCCTGCGTCATTTCTGTCAATACTGTAATATATAGAACAAGAGATCAAATAAAACAAAAAATAAATACAAATTTTTTTTAAAATATAAATAAATAAATAATAATAAATAAATAAATTAATAATAATCTAATCAGCCTCCTTTTTCCAGAAAATAAATTAAAAAATTCAACATATTTGGTATTGTCACATCCAAAAAAAGTCCAATCTACCAAAATCTAAAATAAATGCCATAAAATCTAAACACTATAAAGATAAATAAGAATCAAAACGGCGGAATTGCTGTTTTTCAGTCACTAAACCACCCTAGAAAAATTGAATGAAAAGGAGATCAAGACATCTTATAATATCAGTAAAATCATCAGTTCGCCATGCAAACAAAATAAATGATGGAAAAATAATGACGGATGGGTTTTAGAAAGTGGCAACATTTTTTATTTACCGTAATTTTTTCCTATTTTTCCCCCCAATTAAATAAGAGGAAAAAGATAGAAGTTTGTTTTTTTGTGCTGACCTGGAAAATTGTGTTGCCATGTCAGCGTTGCTAATAATGTATAAAAAGAAAAAATTACTTTTTCTTCTCACCCTTTCACAAAGTCGTCAACATATTTCTATGTACCAAGGAGTAACTTGAAGCTCCAGGTTGTCTTGGCCCCTCGCATAACATGAGCCATTTATTGGGGGAGTGCTACCCCCCTCTAATACAATAAAATAAGGATGTTTGATTGAAATCTATACATGTCTTTCCGCAGCGCCCTGTGCAGTTGTGTGGTCAACAACCCAGAAGGATCTACTGAGATCTCAACTCTTAAACTATTCAACAAGCAATACCAAGTAAGTAATCCTGGAAAGTGTCGCCTCTGACAGCAACACCAGCAGCGGCAGCCCCGAGTCCAGAGGGAACACTGCGGAATATAAGAAAACATCATCTATAGAATTCAATTCTTTCCAGGAACAAACTCGCCAGCTGGTGGAGAGCGGACGGTACGACACCAAAGAAGATTTCACCGTCGTCATTCAACCGTTCTTGGAGAAGCTTGTGATACCGAGAAATGAAGTAAGTGAACTGAAAAGTCCACACACGTGATCAGACTCAGGGGAGCGAGGAGGTCAGAACGGGACAGCAGGACATCAGCTATTGGTTGGGCTTCTATAGTGAGGGAATTACATTTCTGATAATGTTTTTCTCTTTCAATTATTCATATTAATATCTTTATTTGAAACAAAATCATCAGTCTGGCATTTTTCACATTGACCATTAAAACTCACACCCCCTGTTCTGTACAAATCGATTTTTCAATTGTTTAATTCACAATAGGTGATGTCACAGCTCACCTCCTCCTGTACAATGACTGATAACACCTCTATATACAGTAGATAACACAGGATCCACCATTCACAATAGGTGATGTCACAGCTCACCTCCTCCTGTACAATGACTGATAACACCTCTATATACAGTAGATAACACAGGATCCACCATTCACAATAGGTGATGTCACAGCTCACCTCCTCCTGTACAATGACTGATAACACCTCTATATACAGTAGATAACACAGGATCCACCATTCACAATAGATGATGTCACAGCTCACCTTCTCCTCCTGTACAATGACTGATAACACCTCTATATACAGTAGATAACACAGGATCCACCATTCACAATAGTTGATGTCACAGCTCACCTCCTCCTCCTGTACAATGACTGATAACACCTCTATATACAGTAGATAATACAGGATCCATCATTCACAATAGGTGATGTCAAAGCTCACCTCCTCCTCCTGTACAATGACTGATAACACCTCTATATACAGTAGATAACACAGGATCCACCATTCACAATAGGTGATGTCACAGCTCACCTCCTCCTCCTGTACAATGACTGATAACACCTCTATATACAGTAGATAACACATGATTCACCATTCACAATAGGTGATGTCACAGCTCACCTCCTCCTTCTGTACAATGACTGATAACACCTCTATATACAGTAGATAATACAGGATTCACCATTCACAATAGGTGATGTCACAGCTCACCTCCTCCTGTACAATGACTGATAACACCTCTATATACAGTATATAACACAGGATCCACCATTCACAATAGATGATATCACAGCTCACCTCCTCCTGTACAATGACTGATAACACCTCTATATACAGTAGATAACACAGGATCCACCATTCACAATAGGTGATGTCACAGCTCACCTCCTCCTGTACAATGACTGATAACACCTCTATATACAGTAGATAACACAGGATCCACCATTCACAATAGTTGATGTCACAGCTCACCTCCTCCTCCTGTACAATGACTGATAACACCTCTATATACAGTAGATAATACAGGATCCATCATTCACAATAGGTGATGTCACAGCTCACCTCCTCCTCCTGTACAATGACTGATAACACCTCTATATACAGTAGATAACACAGGATCCACCATTCACAATAGGTGATGTCACAGCTCACCTCCTCCTCCTGTACAATGACTGATAACACCTCTTATACAGTAGATAACACAGGATCCACCATTCACAATAGGTGATATCACAGCTCACCTCCTCCTCCTGTACAATGACTGATAACACCTCTATATACAGTAAATAATACAGGATCCACCATTCACAATAGGTTATGTCACAGCTCACCTTCTCCTCCTGTACAATGACTGATAACACCTCTATATACAGTAGATTACACAGGATCCACCATTCACAATAGGTGATGTCACAGCTCACCTCCTCCTCCTGTACAATGACTGATAACACCTCTATATACAGTAGATAATACAGGATCCACCATTCACAATAGGTGATGTCACAGCTCACCTCCTCCTCCTGTACAATGACTGATAACACCTCTATATACAGTAGATTACACAGGATCCACCATTCACAATAGGTGATGTCACAACTCACCTCCTCCTCCTCCTCTACAATGACTGATAACACCTCTATATACAGTAGATTACACAGGATCCACCATTCACAATAGGTGATGTCACAGCTCACCGCCTCCTCCTGTACAATGACTGATAACACCTCTATATACAGTAGATTACACAGGATCCACCATTCACAATAGGTGATGTCACAGCTCACCTCCTCCTCCTGTACAATGACTGATAACACCTCTATATACAGTAGATAACACAGGATCCACCATTCACAATTGGTGATGTCACAGCTCATCTCCTCCTCCTCCTGTACAATGACTGATAACACCTCTATATACAGTAGATAACACAGGATCCACCATTCACAATAGGTGATGTCACAGCTCTCCTCCTCCTCCTCCTGTACAATGACTGATAACACCTCTATATACAGTAGATAACACAGGATCCACCATTCACAATAGGTGATGTCACAGCTCACCTCCTCCTCCTGTACAATGACTGATTACACCTCTATATACAGTAGATAACACAGGATGCACCATTCACAATAGGTGATGTCACAGCTCACCTCCTCCTCCTCCTGTACAATGACTGATAACACCTCTATATACAGTAGATAACACAGGATGCACCATTCACAATAGGTGATGTCACAGCTCATCTCCTCCTCCTGTACAATGACTGATAACACCTCTATATACAGTAGATAGCACATGATCCCCCATTCACAATAGGTGATGTCACAGCTCATCTCCTCCTCCTGTACAATGACTGATAACACCTCTATATACAGTAGATAACACAGGATCCACCATTCACAATAGGTGATGTCACAGCTCATCTCCTCCTCCTGTACAATGACTGATAACACCTCTATATACAGTAGATAACACAGGATCCACCATTCACAATAGGTGATGTCACAGCTCACCTCCTCCTCCTGTACAATGACTGATAACACCTCTATATACAGTAGATAACACAGGATCCACCATTCACAATAGGTGATGTCACAGCTCACCTCCTCCTCCTGTACAATGACTGATAACACCTCTATATACAGTAGATAACACAGGATCCTCCATTCACAATAGGTGATGTCACAGCTCACCTCCTCCTCCTGTACAATGACTGATAACACCTCTATATACAGTAGATAACACAGGATCCACCATTCACAATAGGTGATGTCACAGCTCATCTCCTCCTCCTGTACAATGACTGATAACACCTCTATATACAGTAGATAACACAGGATCCACCATTCACAATAGGTGATGTCACAGCTCACCTCCTCCTCCTGTACAATGACTGATAACACCTCTATATACAGTAGATAACACAGGATCCTCCATTCACAATAGGTGATGTCACAGCTCACCTCCTCCTCCTGTACAATGACTGATAACACCTCTATATACAGTAGATAACACAGGATCCACCATTCACAATAGGTGATGTCACAGCTCACCTCCTCCTGTACAATGACTGATAACACCTCTATATACAGTAGATATCACAGGATCCACCATTTTCAATAGTTGATGTCACAGCTCACCTCCTCCTCCTCCTCTACAATGACTGATAACACCTCTATATACAGTAGATAACACAGTATCCACCATTCACAATAAGTGATGTCAGAGCTCACCTCCTCCTCCTGTACAATGACTGATAACACCTCTATATACAGTAGATAACACAGGATCCTCCATTCACAATAGGTGATGTCACAGCTCACCTCCTCCTGTACAATGACTGATAACACCTCTATATACAGTAGATAACACAGGATCCACCATTCACAATAAGTGATGTCAGAGCTCACCTCCTCCTCCTGTACAATGACTGATAACACCTCTATATACAGTAGATAACAGGATCCACCATTCACAATAGGTGATGTCACAGCTCACCTCCTCCTCCTGTACAATGACTGATAATACCTCTATATACAGTAGATATCACAGGATCCACCATTTTCAATAGTTGATGTCACAGCTCACCTCCTCGTCCTCCTGTACAAATTTAATAATTGCGTGTCCCACTTTTTGAAAAAATTTTTGGATTTTTTTGGATTAAATCTGTGACTTTAACCCTTACCTTTGTGTTGTGTGTAGGCAGGGGTTCCTGACAGATCCTACATGGCTCCTGATTGCTTCCATTTTGGACAGAAGGCTCACGCTCAGGGTGCACGAGCTTTGTGGAAAAACATGGTAACTTCACAAATTGACTTTATTTTTGTACTTACTACCAGGAATCAGGAGGGGCTGACCCTTTTTGGGGGATAAATGACATGAACCAGCACTGCTCAGGTGTTACTCCCACCCTTTCTCCATTCCCTCCTCTTTGTGGCTGTGACTCAATATGGTCATGATTGTTTTGTAGACATTTTCCTGGTCATCTACAGACGGACGTCCACCGCTCCATAAGATACTTCTCTAAGTTAATACATTTCTTTCTTTCTCTTAGTTTGAACCTGTAGGACAGAAGACGGATAACCAAGGTCTGGACGAGGACATCGGTATTTTCTGCCCCTCGGAGGTGGGATTATTGACCATTTATTAATGAGTCACAGTTGAAGAAATTTTTATGTAACTTCTCAGGGTCCGTCTTGGAGCTGCTGGTTTCTTTTTTTGGTTTTTTTTCTTACGATTTTATAGAAACCTGAAAACTACTGAGTGAAGAATCATCTAATATTGTATTTTTTCTAGGATGATCCTTTTGTGAAGACTGTGAAAAACAGCAACTATGCTTATCCCACCATTACTCCTGACCCGGTGAGTATTACACTGTCATTAAAGGGAGGCTGACGTCTATTTCGGTGTACCCTCAAGGCTTCGGTCATACATTTTTCTCCACATTACAAGCACAGGGCAATTATTCTCTAGAGCTAGGACAACCTGTGCATAAATCAGTTGCACGTGAGCTTTGTAATCAATGTCATCATAGAAATCAGCTTCCTTCTCCACTTATGAGCCTCTTCTCCTCACCCTGCCTCCTGATCTGATGATTCAGTTTGAAAATCTGTTTGGATCAAAACATGACGGACTGCTGGCTCACTGATTAATCAGATTACAGCTGCCTATTGAGGTCTATGGAGAAGGGAGGAGGTGAAAGAAGCAGAGCAGAAGTAGACAGCGACACACGTAGATTGTGCTAATCAGTGATTAGCTCCCTACCGAGCTGGATTCACAGATACACTGCTTACTACTGCTGCATAATGTCCTCCATTCTTCTGATTTTTAGTAAGTGTTTTATATTCCTCCTCAGTTACAAGTGCTGCTACAATGTGCAGTACTGATTACAATTTCCTCTGTGCTGCTGCTTTCTACTAAGAGTTTTAATTCACGCCAGTGCTGAATTCACAGTTACACTGCTTAGTACTGCTGTCAAAATATATTGATGACCTTTCCAGTCCGCTGATCAGTGGGGGTGCCGGGTAATGGACCCACTGATCTGATATTGATGACCTGTCCCATGGATATTTATTATGTGTTTTAGGTGCAAGGAAGCAAATTAACGTGTTCAGACCTGAGCGCATCTCCTGTGAAGCCCACCTCAGGTAAATCCCGACCCCGATAATCGCAGCGTCACTCGTCGGCTACACTTCTCTTTGCTATTGATCGACTCCTATCAGCGTCATTGCTTCCGTATGGATGGAGATTAATGATGATTTCTCGTCTCTTTCCAGTCCACAGACTTCGGCCAGCAGACATTAACGTGGTCGCAGCTCTTGGCGATTCTCTGACGGTAAGTAATTGGAAGGAATTGTATAGTAAAATTAATACACATTAAGTAGAGATGAGCAAAAAGTTTCACTGTGTCCAGTTCTGACCTTCGATTTCCTGTTGTACGTGAACATTACGACGTCTTGTCATCTCCTGGATGCCTCTGTCACGACGTGATGCATATCATGACATGGCATGAAGCCTAGGAAGAGACAGATGCGCCCAGGAGATGCCAGGGGCGAGGATGGCGGCTGCAGAAGTGATATCAAGCTGCAACAGAAAATCAGAGTAGAGGTCAAAAATGGCCAAATTAAGGCCAAGTGTGCACTGTGCTCAGCACATGGTCCATAGTATACGCCGGTGAACCTCTCTCGGTACACACTTATAGGGCCCAATTCACAAGGCAGAGACCAGAAATATGTCCCAACTATTAATACAGTATATGTGTCTGATAATGTATTGCAGGCCGGCAATGGCATTGCCTCCAATCCCAACGACGTCTTGGATGTAATCAAACAATATCGCGGGTTATCATGGAGGTAAAGCAATTAAGAAAAATAATATCAAACGTGTAATCACGGTATCAGGCAGTCACTATTTATTAGTAACGCCATAGGGTGCATCAGTTTTAGTGAAAATGTTGATCACCTTCCAGTGAAATTTGGCGAACCAGCCGGGATGGAGGAGGATTTGATAGGAATACTTTCGGTATAGATGAATTGAGACCTGTACTACCTCTGTACACATTTAGAGGGCTTCATTTGTTCAGAATTAATATTTTAAGAAGAACTAAAGACCTCCATTCAGTGATTGACACAGAATGTAATGTCAGGAATGTAACAACGTGCATTTTTCATGTGTTTCAGCATTGGAGGGGATTCTACTCTTGATCTAGTCACCACCTTACCGAGTAAGTGAAGGACAGTAATCTGTAACTGATGACATTAAAGCGGATGTGTCACCAGGCTTCGCAATTTAAACAGCTTCTATTATTAAACAGATCGATTGGACCTGATGATACTGGTGTATTCAGTTTAAGCATCCAAGTCAGAATGGCTGTTATGAAACGCCGCACCTACACCCAACCGATCCCTAGACAGACTAGAAGGTCCATGGCCGCACAACTTAAAATCACCACCTTGGACCTGGCTCCCTAAAAGGCCATTGAGTGGTTTATCGTACTGCCTGGGGAAGCAGAGGAGAGGCCTCAACATATTACCAACAAGGGGAAAGGAAAGTGTGTGAGGAGAGGTACAAGAACCCATGGTGGAAAACTAAGACACATTCAAATAATGTGAAATAATAATGTGAAACAGTGAAGGGTAAGGAGTACCAAAAATAAAGGAACACGAAATACCACAGTAGTAAAAGGAAAAGGAAGGAAAGAAAACCAACATACTGCAAGAGTAACACTAGAGATAACCCAGCAAGGTAAACCCCTAAGATAAAGAGCTGGAACTCCTAAATGTACATCCACCAGGAAATATAGCCAGCAAGGAAATGCAGAGAAGGCAAACTATATAAAGCTGCACCCAGAACGTGAAAGGGCAAACCAAAATGGGAAAAATGGAAAACACCTGGAAAAGACTTTCTCAGTGTCCTCCTCCCTATTGCTGCTAGGATCTCAGTCTGCTCAGTACAAGCTGCAGCCGTCATTCAGACTGTCTAACGGAGACTGAATGCTCTTGGACTTCTGAGCTCTCTCATTCTGTATCTGGACTCATAAAATGCTCATCTTTATATTAGGATTATACAGCCAAATTGATAGGGATTCTAAGTAAACACGCCAGCCTCATCAGGTCCAAGAGGTTTATTTAATAGTATGCAATTTGCTTTGAATAAAATGGTGACAGGTTGTCTCATAAAACAACTCCTTAAATAATAGTAACCATGCCAGCCATAACCTGATCACCGCGGTCCTGACCTCTGACATTTGGGGGGTGCAGAATGTGGGAGGGTTATATCATACAAATCTTTACGGCACGTTGAATATTTGTTAGAATGACACAAGTCTAACCTTGGAATGTTCTTCTCTCTTCTACAGATATTCTGAAGGAGTTTAACCCCTTTCTTACTGGATACTCAATAGATACTGGGAATAGTGACTCCCACAATGCATTCCTCAACAGAGCCGTCCCCGGGGCCAAAGCTTTGTAAGAACTTATTTATATTTTACAATTGCAGAAGTTACAGAATGGCTCACTTATACCCTATGTATCTCTCACAGCAAACAACATTATCTGTACGTATCATAATAAGCAAGCGCCAGATCAACAGATTGATACTTTGTGCCATTGTCAGAAAAATGTTAATTTTGATCCATATTTTTCAATATTTTGCATTTTTCCTTCGATTTTGTGGCCATTAGATCTCACATTAGTGCAATAAACTATAAGAGGAGCTGTGAAAAAGGAAGTGAGCTCATGTGTGGCTGAGACCACATGGAGTGATGGGGGGCTCGGTATCCTGGATAACAGACTGTAAGCCCCCGCGAGCCTGCCCACATAGTCACCAGCCAGGGTGGACGTGTACTGGGTGGACTGTTGCTTTAAATGATTCACAGGTCACCTGCTCGATGCCTGCCTGTACACAAACCCATATTGATTCATTACTTCTCATTAAATACCACCATTGACTCACTACTGGGAAAAAAGGAACAAAAGTGACCGGCACTGGACCGGGGCAGCAAACTAGACCCTTGACCTGAGTACCAAAAGCCCAACTGCGACCCTTCTCCAGAATACCCCGATCTGCTGGTATCAGCCGGTATCACCGGTAGAGCTTAGCGGCCACTAGAGGCGACATAGAGTATTACAAGCCGCTCATTAAAATGAATAGAGCAGCGGGGTCCGCCCAGAGGGGGAGCTAAGAATATATCTTCACATCTTCACCGTAAAATGTCTTGTTGCTTTGCAGGGATATGCCCACGCAGGCACAGGCGCTGGTGGACCAGATGAAATCAGACAAGGTGCGTTACTACATGATCTCAGTGATAAGGGCCATGTGTATCTTGGGCATAAAATGAGTGTTAAAGGGCAACTCCAAAGAAACTTTATGGCCATTACTCCCTAAACCCCCACCCCTCTGAATCACAAGTGCTTCTCACTAAATTAGAATATCATCAAAAACTTTTGTGAGAAGCCCCTGTATAAAAACATGTGATCTAGAGAAACCATCAAGAAGCAGGAGCGTCGACCCCTCAATAACGACTTTTTTCTTCTAAGAAATAATTTGGAGTAACTTTTCACCATTACAGGGGTGCTCGAAACACCAAAAATGATCACTAGTCCACAGGATTGATGATGATTGTTAGATCTGCATGGTTCGCCTGAACAAGGGGTTTGTTGTTATGACCTGGTGGTTAAGGAGCAACATGGGACGAGCTCTAAGGAGGTGGTATCTGTACTGACCGCAGTTCCTAATCCTAACACCAACACTAGAAGTAGCCGTGGGATGTTCCTGTCACTCCCTAGACACCTCGTCACAGCCTGAGAACTAACTACCCCTAAAGATGGAAACAGAAAGCTATCTTGCCTCAGAGAAAACCCCCAAAAGGAAAGATAGCCCCGCACAAATATTGACTGTGAGTGGAGAGGGAAATGACATACACAGGAATGAAAACAGATTTTAGCAAAGGAGGCCACTACTAATCTAGATAGACAGAACAGGAAAGGACACTGTGCGGTCAGTATTAAAAACTAAAAGTCCACGCAGAGTTTACAAAAATAATCTCCACACCGACTCACGGTGTGGAGGGCAAATCTGCTTCCCCAGAGCTTCCAGCTAGACTGAATATATCATAATGACAAGCTGGACAAAAAGACATAACATGAGCTGAGCGATTTAGTCCAAAGCAAATGGACAACCAAAAGAACAAGTAAGAACTTATCTTTTGCTGAAATGGACAGGCTATCAGAGAAATCCAAGGAGAGATCTGAATCCAACCAAGAAACATTGACAGCTGGCACTGACTGAAGACCAGAGCCAGGTTAAATAGCAGAGCCAGGAGAGACGATCAGTGGAAGCAGCTGCTAATGCTAAACCCAAGGAGAAGCAGTTCCACTTGAAACCACCAGAGGGAGCCCAAGGGCAGAATTCACAAAAGTGCCATTCACAACCACCGGGGGGAGCCCAAGAACGGAATTCACAACAGTTTGTGTCCACAATATGGCGGCCAGGAGGTCTCCCTGATATTGGAAGTTATCCCCTATCTATTGGACAGGAGATAACTTACTGATCACTGGGGGGAAGGAAAACTGGGACCCCAATTTATTCCGAAAATGGGGCTGTGCAAAGCCTCTACTGGAAGGAGCGCAGGTCGAGCATGCGCACCTCCACTCCATACACTATGTGATTGATGATGAAAGTACAGGAGCAAGAAAAGATCCGGCGTTCTAGTGATCGGAGGAGGTCCCACCACTGATCTAGTGGATCAGTCATCATTTTTGGAGTCTAGAGTAACCCTTTATAGCCTAACCTCACTAGAGACCTGCACATTTATGGCAGAGTCCTGTGAACAGTTGTCAACATGGAATCTTTAGCTTTCGGGTGAAATTACCCGTAAACGGTTTGCCCAGAAAAAGGGGCTAAGATTGAATATGTAAAAGCAATAACTATGAGATGAGGAGGAGGAGGACGAAGAAGTAAAATGATCTTTAATGTTTTGCAGAGAATCAGAATGGATGAAGACTGGAAAGTGATCACAGTTTTCGTTGGAGCCAATGACCTGTGCGCCTCCTGTACGGACAGCGTAAGTCACAATGTTGGAGAACACCCAATCCAGCTTAATGCTGAACATAAGGTGCAGGTCGGCAGGGTGGAATAATGAGCAACCCATGATGTCCGACATTCCGAGCTCCAGAATTCCTGCATGAATATAGACTTGAAGGATACAATTCTATAGCCGCCATTATAAATCCTTTCTGTTTGACCTCATGAAATCTGGAGATGTTAGAGGAAAACGATTTAGATATTTTATATATTTGTGGCTCCTAAATTGATTGATTGAATCCCTTTGGTTCCTCTAAAACTAGAGCTCAGTGGGTCTGGTCGACCATCTGTAGTGTATGGGGGCCTCCCGGCTCTCACCCAAAAGACGACGTCAGGGAATAGAAGGGTCGGACTTGTTGAACGTTAATGTGCGATCCTCTAGTTTGTAGGGGACAGAATGGCCTGGGGAGTCAACGGATTCTGGAGGGACATAGGTCACGAGAGGAGATGAAGAGGACTGGAGGGGATAGGGGAGTCTGGGAGGTGAAAGTGGCATCTGAAGAGGAGGAGAAGAGAGGAATCTAGAGGAGAGAGAGGGGTCTGGGGGATGAAGGGTTCTGGAGGGGGACAGAAGAGTCTGAAGGGAATAGAGGAGTCTGGAAAAGATAGGGTATGGAGAGGGGGCAGAGGGTTCTGGAGAAGACAGAGAAGTCTGGAGTAAATATAGGAGTCATGAGGCAACAAAGGAATCAGGAGAGGACAAAGGGGTCTGGAGAGGACAGAGAGGTGTAGGGGACAGAATGGCCTGGGAAGTCAACGGATTCTGGAGGGATATAGGTCACGAGAGGAGATGAAGAGGACTGGAGGGGATAGAGGAGTCTGGGAGGTGAAAGTGGAGTCTGAAGAGGAGAACAGAGGAATCTAGAGGAGAGAGAGGGGTCTGGGGGGACGAAGGGTTCTGGAGGGGGACAGAAGAGCCTGAAGGGAGTAGAAGAGTCTGGAAAAGATAGGGTATGGAGAGGGGGCAGAGGGTTCTGGAGATGACAGAGAAATCTGGAGTAAATATAGGAGTCATGAGGCAACAAAGGAATCAGGAGAGGACAAAGGGGTCTGGAGAGGACAGAGAGGTGTGGGGGACAGAGGAGTCTGGAGGGAATAGAGGAGTCTGGAAAATATATGGTATGGAGAGGGGGCAGAGGGTTCTGGAGAGGACAGAGAAGTCTGGAGTAAATAGAGGGGTCTGGAGGGTACAAATGGGTCATGAGAGGCAAGCAAGGTCTGAAAGGGGACAGAGGGGTCTGGAGAGGACAGAGGGGTCTGGAGAGGACAGCGAGGTGTGGGGGGACCGAGGAGTCTGAGGGGAATAGAGGAGTCTGGTAAAGAAAGGGTATGGAGAGAGGACAAAGAAGTCTGGACTAAACAGAGGGGTCTGGAGGGGACAAAGGGGCAAGCAGGGTCTGGAGGAGGGCAGAGGGGTCTGGAGGAGGGCAGAGGGGTCTGAGATGACAGTGGAGTTTGGGGGGACAGAGGTGGAAAGGACAAAGGGATCTAAAGGGGCCAGTGGGGTCAGGAGGGGACAAAGAGGTCTGGAGAGGATAGAGGGGTCTGGGAAGGACAGAAGGGTATGGAGGGGGCATTGGAATCTGGGTGGACAGAGGGGTCTGGAGGGGGACAGGGGTGTTTGGTGAGGACAGAGGGGTCTGGAGCAGAAAGAAAAGGGTGGAGAGGATGGTGTATGGGAACCTTGATGGTAAATGTTAGAGGGAAGAAGCAGTGATCACTTTGCATTAGTAATGAGGAGCCATTGACCATTTTTCAGCTTCAGTTGCAGAGAAGTTGAACATTTCTTTAATTTTATACATACAGGACATAATTTTATTTCTATGGAAACAGTCAGTAGAGCGATTCTCCTAGTGCTGATGAATTCCCTTTTTTTCTCTCATCTAATGTGGACGTCTTTCTCGTTTCCCCTCCAGAACGTGTTCTCAGCAGCGACTTACACCAACAACATCCGGAGGGCTCTGGATATACTGCATGCTCAGGTCGGTCAGCTCAGAAGTATTCAGGCTAGCAATAACATTACACAGGATGCTTGCGGATGTCAAAGACAACGGCGTAATGCCGCATTTCTAGTGTCGGTAGTGTTGGCGCTGCAGGGGAAATAACCAAGTGTTGCCACAGATCGCAGCTTTTGGAAAAAAAAAAAATCCTCACACAGCAAAGATTGTGGACTGGCTTTTTTTTTGCTATTTTACTGCATTTGAACTTTTTTCCCGCTTTTCAGTACATCAAATGATGAAATAAATGGTGTCATTCAAAAGCAAAACTCATCCTACAAAAAACAAGCCCCCGTATGGCCATGGGGACTGAAAAACAAAAAAGTTGTAGCTCATGAAAAAAAACAAAAGTGCAAAAATGGAAAATCGCCCCAGCGGAAGTCATTCATCTTTTGTAGTTAAAGCTAAAAAAAAATCAGATTCTCTGTTTTTCTGGTTAAAAGATGGAATAAAAAGAGAATTAAAAAAATGATTTCGTATGTACCCAAAACAGAACCAATGAAAACTACAACCACTGAAAGAAAAAAGCATCACAAAATGCCATCGAAAAAGAAAAAATAATAAATATCAATAATGGGGAAACAATCCGAATTTATTTGTTTAAAATGTTCATTGATTTTTTTTGTTTTTAAAGTACCCAAAAAAATTTTTAGAAAAATTTGGTATTACTGTTTTGATCTGGAGAAAAAGAAAACAAAAAATATTGTTATTACTCTTAATAAAACAAAAAGTTTTAATCACCATAAAAATGCTGCTTTTTTTTTTTTTAAATTCGACACCATGAAGAATTATACTCTTCTTTTTTAGTCCAATAAATGGTGCCACTAAAAAATAAACATAAAAAAAATAATCCATCATAGCGCAGTCACTATAAAACGGTTACGACTGTTGGAAAGCGGAAATGGAAAAACACAGAAATGACGGCAAAATTTAAAGTAAAAAAATGTAGAATTTGCAGCCGATTTTTCTATGGATGTGGCCATTAGCATCTGCATGTGGAGTCTCCCACTCCCGAATCTTTGTGACTCGTACCCCGACGTTGCGTCTCACCTGCTGACTGTTTTGTGTCTCACCTGCTGACTGTGTTGCGTCTCACCTGCTGACTGTTTTGGATTTCCCTTCCTCAGGTTCCCAGGGCTTTCGTTAACCTGGTGGAGGTGATGGACATTATCCCACTGAGGGAAGCTGTGCTGGATAATCGGGTGAGCTGCCCAACGCTCCTGACAAGGTAGGATCCATAGAGCCCGTCCTTCTAGTTTCTCCTAAAAACGATTCTTGTGGTTCCTAGAAAAGTCCATCTCTAAGTGGCGATTACCCGTTACAGAACCTGCGAAGCCTCAATGATTGTATCCATAGATCGATACATTGTTACAAACGAAGCATAGCTTTCAGCTACTTTAATTGCCATAACATTGGTGGCGACCAAGATCCAGAGACCCCCAAAAAGCCATTGAAAAGTGCAGAGTCCGGATTCAATAGACAGTGATAGGCCGGAGCGCACAGAGCCTAAAAAATGATAGTAAATGCTCCGCTGGAGTCTGGTATCCTGGGGTTCGTCTGTTAGGAGACATTTCTTGGCCAAAATGAACAAAAATAACGCGATTGCTCATATTCTTTGCAAAAAGTGACTTCGTAGAAACCCGATAGATAATATTATGGTCGTCCTGCAATGATGATGTAGATGACTAGCGCCATCGCGGCTTGTAGACACCACTAGAGGGAGCTCCTGAGTTCATTGCATACGGCTTTAACCCTTTCCAACTCCATGACACCGAATAAGCTCATTGGAGAAGACATGGGTGTTTGGTGACATAAAGCCGGCGGCTGCATGAATTGGCTCCGATCACAGCTTTTTAACCATTTAAATGCTTTTGTCAATCTTTGACAGTAGCATTTAAGTGGCATGATTCTGCTGGTGGGCTTCCATTCTGGCACCCATCAGTCCCCTGTGATGAGATCATGGAGGGCTCATGGTTTGCCTTGATAAAAGGGAACCTACCAAGATCCCCACCAACATCTTGATGATCCTGGAAAGCCAAGTTGTTATAGTACATGTGATCAAAAGATCACAAATTCACAGCGGACTAAGAAATAAAGTCAAAATGAAAAAATAAAATAAAATGGGCTTACTAAAAAAAAAATATTAACAACTAAAAAATATGTTCAAAACAAAGGAATTAAAAAATAAACAATCGTAAAAGTCTGATCTAAAATATAACATTATATTTAACTTGTAATGTAACAGCTGCAAAGAAAAAATCAAACTGCCAAAATTGCTGTAACTTCTCGGCAAAAACATGCAATCAAAAAGAAGAAAGTAGAAAAAAAAACTGGATAAATCATAAAGTTACAATTCAAAATTTTTTTAAGTTCAGAATTTTTTTAAAGACCCTAATATAATAAAAAAAAACCTATACAAGTTTGGTATCACCGTATTCGTACTGATCGGGAGAATCACGTGACCAGGTCATTTTTTAACGCAGAACATCATAAAAACAAATGTCAAACAGACAATGGTGGAATTGTGGTCTCGTTTTTTTTTCACTATTTCACCTTATTTGGATTTTTTTCCTTTTTTTACTACATTTTGTGGTAAAATGAATGGCGTCATTCAAAACCACAACTTGTCCTGCAAAAAACGAGTCCTCATACAGCGATGGGGACAGAGAAATAAAGTTGTGGCTCTTGGAAGAAGGGGAAAAGGGATCATTATACAGTATAAGTATACAATAAGCTCTAGAGCTCCCTCTAGTGGTGGCTGCGCACAGACAGCATTTCGTCATGTAAGTCTCGGTCTGTGCTGAGGATTTGGAGCTGTGTATCAGAACAGCAGAGCACTAACTCTATCAGTAGTAGGAGCAGCAGGGAGGGCGCGTCTCATGTTAGGCTGTGTTCATACACGGTATTATACAGGTAGATAAATGGTAGCGTTTGTCCGTCAGCTGTGTGACACGTGTGCCCCTCTCTCCACAGCATTATGTGCCCCTGTCTGCTGAGCATCCTCGCCAATACTCAGGAGTTCGAATTCATAGAGAACATGAACGAAGCCTATCAGGTACCGTATCCGTGCCACCGAGGGCATCCGAAATACTCCCCAATGACGGAATCCCAGAACACTGTGTCACAGCGATACATCGTGTACCCCAATACTAAGATACAGCGATACATAGTGTACCCCAATACTAGATACTGTGATACATAGTGTACCCCAATACTAAGATACCGTGATACATAGTGTACCCCAATACTTAGATACCGTGATACATAGTGTACCCCAATACTAAGCTATAGAGTCACAGCGATACATAGTGTACCCCAATACTAAGCTATAGAGTCACAGTGATACATCGTGTACCCCAATACTAAGATACTGTGATACATAGTGTACCCCAATACTAAGATACCGTGATACATAGTGTACCCCAATACTAAGATACAGCGATACATAGTGTACCCCAATACTAAGCTATAGAGTCACAGTGATATATAGTGTTCCCCAATACTAGATACAGTGATACATAGTGTACCCCAATACTAAGATACCGTGATACATAGTGTACCCCAATACTAAGATATAGCATCAGCGATACATAGTGTACCCCAATACTAAGATATAGAGTCACAGTGATACATAGTGTACCCCAATACTAAGATATAGAGTCACAGTGATACATAGTGTACCCCAATACTAAGATACAGCATCAGTGATACATAGTGTACCCCAATACTAAGATACAGCATCAGTGATACATCGTGTACCCCAATACTAAGCTATAGAGTCACAGTGATACATAGTGTACCCCAATACTAAGATATAGCATCAGTGATACATAGTGTATCCCAATACTAAGATATAGAGTCACAGTGATACATCGTGTACCCCAATACTAAGATACAGCATCAGTGATACATAGTGTACCCCAATACTAAGATACAGCATCAGTGATACATAGTGTACCCCAATACTAAGATACAGCATCAGTGATACATAGTGTACCCCAATACTAAGATATAGCATCAGTGATACATAGTGTACCCCAATGCTAAGATACAGCATCAGTGATACATAGTGTATCCCAATACTAAGATACAGCATCAGTGATACATAGTGTACCCCAATACTAAGATACAGCGATACATAGTGTACCCCAATACTAAGATACAGTGATACATAGTGTACCCCAATACTAAGATACAGTGATACATAGTGTACCCCAATACTAAGATACAGCGATACATAGTGTACCCCAATACTAAGATAGTGATACATAGTGTACCCCAATACTAAGATACAGCGATACATAGTGTACCCCAATACTAGATACTGTGATACATAGTGTACCCCAATACTAAGATACCGTGATACATAGTGTACCCCAATACAAAGATAACGTGATACATAGTGTACCCCAATACTAAGATACCGTGATACATAGTGTACCCCAATACTAAGATACAGCATCAGTGATACATAGTGTACCCCAGTACTAAGATATAGCATCAGTGATACATCGTGTACCCCAATACTAGATACATCGATACATAGTGTACCCCAATACTAAGATACAGTGATACATCGTGTACCCCAATACTAGATACAGTGATACATAGTGTATCCCAATACTAAGATACAGCGATACATAGTGTACCCCAATACTAAGATAGTGATACATAGTGTACCCCAATACTAAGATACAGTGATACATAGTGTACCCCAATACTAGATACTGTGATACATAGTGTACCCCAATACTAAGATACCGTGATACATAGTGTACCCCAATACTAAGATACAGTGATACATAGTGTACCCCAATACTAAGATACAGCGATACATACTGTACCCCAATACTAAGATAGTGATACATAGTGTACCCCAATACTAAGATAGTGATACATAGTGTACCCCAATACTAAGATACAGCGATACATAGTGTACCCCAATACTAAGATACAGCATCAGTGATACATAGTGTACCCCAATACTAAGATACAGCGATATATAGTGTACCCCAATACTAAGATACCGTAATACATAGTGTATCCCAATACTAAGATACAGCGATACATAGTGTACCCCAATACTAAGATAGTGATACATAGTGTACCCCAATACTAAGATACAGTGATACATAGTGTACCCCAATACTAGATACTGTGATACATAGTGTACCCCAATACTAAGATACCGTGATACATAGTGTACCCCAATACTAAGATACAGTGATACATAGTGTACCCCAATACTAAGATACAGCGATACATAGTGTACCCCAATACTAAGATACAGCGATACATAGTGTACCCCAATACTAGATACTGTGATACATAGTGTACCCCAATACTAAGATACAGTGATACATAGTGTACCCCAATACTAAGATACCGTGATACATAGTGTACTCCAATACTAAGATACAGTGATACATAGTGTACCCCAATACTAGATACAGCGATACATAGTGTACCCCAATACTAAGATACAGCATCAGTGATACATCGTGTACCCCAATACTAAGATACCGTGATAAATAGTGTACCCCAATACTAAGATACCATGATACATAGTGTACCCCAATACTAAGATACCGTGATACATAGTGTACCCCAATACTAAGATACAGTGATACATAATGTACCCCAATACTAAGATACAGCATCAGTGATACATCGTGTACCCCAATACTAAGATACAGCGATACATAGTGTACCCCAATACTAAGATACCATGATACATAGTGTACCCCAATACTAAGATACCGTGATTCATAGTGTACCCCAATACTAAGATACAGTGATACATAGTGTACCCCAATACTAAGATACAGCGATACATAGTGTACCCCAATACTAAGATATTGTGATTCATAGTGTACCCCAATACTAAGATACAGTGATACATAGTGTACCCCAATACTAAGATACAGCGATACATAGTGTACCCCAATACTAAGATACCGTGATTCATAGTGTACCCCAATACTAAGATACCGTGATTCATAGTGTACCCCAATACTAAGATACAGTGATACATAGTGTACCCCAATACTAAGATACAGCGATACATAGTGTACCCCAATACTAAGATACAGTGATACATAGTGTACCCCAATACTAAGATACAGCATCAGTGATACATAGTGTACCCCAATACTAAGATATAGCATCAGTGATACATCGTGTACCCCAATACTAGATACATCGATACATAGTGTACCCCAATACTAAGATACAGTGATACATCGTGTACCCCAATACTAGATACCGTGATACATAGTGTACCCCAATACTAAGATACAGCGATATATAGTGTACCCCAATACTAGATACAGTGATACATAGTGTATCCCAATACTAAGATACAGCGATACATAGTGTACCCCAATACTAAGATAGTGATACATAGTGTACCCCAATACTAAGATACAGTGATACATAGTGTACCCCAATACTAGATACTGTGATACATAGTGTACCCCAATACTAAGATACCGTGATACATAGTGTACCCCAATACTAAGATACAGTGATACATAGTGTACCCCAATACTAAGATACAGCGATACATACTGTACCCCAATACTAAGATAGTGATACATAGTGTACCCCAATACTAAGATAGTGATACATAGTGTACCCCAATACTAAGATACAGCGATACATAGTGTACCCCAATACTAAGATACAGCATCAGTGATACATAGTGTACCCCAATACTAAGATACAGCGATATATAGTGTACCCCAATACTAAGATACCGTAATACATAGTGTATCCCAATACTAAGATACAGCGATACATAGTGTACCCCAATACTAAGATAGTGATACATAGTGTACCCCAATACTAAGATACAGTGATACATAGTGTACCCCAATACTAGATACTGTGATACATAGTGTACCCCAATACTAAGATACCGTGATACATAGTGTACCCCAATACTAAGATACAGTGATACATAGTGTACCCCAATACTAAGATACAGCGATACATAGTGTACCCCAATACTAAGATACAGCGATACATAGTGTACCCCAATACTAGATACTGTGATACATAGTGTACCCCAATACTAAGATACAGTGATACATAGTGTACCCCAATACTAAGATACCGTGATACATAGTGTACTCCAATACTAAGATACAGTGATACATAGTGTACCCCAATACTAGATACAGCGATACATAGTGTACCCCAATACTAAGATACAGCATCAGTGATACATCGTGTACCCCAATACTAAGATACCGTGATAAATAGTGTACCCCAATACTAAGATACCATGATACATAGTGTACCCCAATACTAAGATACCGTGATACATAGTGTACCCCAATACTAAGATACAGTGATACATAATGTACCCCAATACTAAGATACAGCATCAGTGATACATCGTGTACCCCAATACTAAGATACAGCGATACATAGTGTACCCCAATACTAAGATACCATGATACATAGTGTACCCCAATACTAAGATACCGTGATTCATAGTGTACCCCAATACTAAGATACAGTGATACATAGTGTACCCCAATACTAAGATACAGCGATACATAGTGTACCCCAATACTAAGATATTGTGATTCATAGTGTACCCCAATACTAAGATACAGTGATACATAGTGTACCCCAATACTAAGATACAGCGATACATAGTGTACCCCAATACTAAGATACCGTGATTCATAGTGTACCCCAATACTAAGATACCGTGATTCATAGTGTACCCCAATACTAAGATACAGTGATACATAGTGTACCCCAATACTAAAATACAGCGATACATAGTGTACCCCAATACTAAGATACAGTGATACATAGTGTACCCCAATACTAAGATACAGCATCAGTGATACATAGTGTACCCCAATACTAAGATATAGCATCAGTGATACATCGTGTACCCCAATACTAGATACAGCGATACATAGTGTACCCCAATACTAAGATACAGTGATACATCGTGTACCCCAATACTAGATACCGTGATACATAGTGTACCCCAATACTAAGATACAGCGATATATAATGTACCCCAATACTAGATACAGTGATACATACTGTACCCCAATACTAAGATAGTGATACATAGTGTACCCCAATACTAAGATACAGCGATACATAGTGTACCCCAATACTAAGATACAGCATCAGTGATACATAGTGTACCCCAATACTAAGATACAGCGATATATAGTGTACCCCAATACTAAGATACCGTGATACATAGTGTATCCCAATACTAAGATACAGCGATACATAGTGTACCCCAATACTAAGATAGTGATACATAGTGTACCCCAATACTAAGATACAGTGATACATAGTGTACCCCAATACTAAGATACAGCGATACATAGTGTACCCCAATACTAAGATACAGCGATACATAGTGTACCCCAATACTAAGATAGTGATACATAGTGTACCCCAATACTAAGATATAGCGATACATAGTGTACCCCAATACTAGATACTGTGATACATAGTGTACCGCAATACTAAGATACAGTGATACATAGTGTACCCCAATACTAAGATACCGTGATACATAGTGTACCCCAATACTAAGATACAGCATCAGTGATACATAGTGTACCCCAATACTAAGATATAGCATCAGTGATACATCGTGTACCCCAATACTAGATACAGCGATACATAGTGTACCCCAATACTAAGATACAGTGATACATCGTGTACCCCAATACTAGAAACCCTGATACATAGTGTACCCCAATACTAAGATACAGGGATACATAGTGTACCCCAATACTAGATACCGTGATACATAGTGTACCCCAATACTAAGATACAGCGATATATAGTGTACCCCAATACTAGATACAGTGATACATAGTGTACCCCAATACTAAGATACCGTGATACATAGTGTACCCCAATACTAAGATACCGTGATACATCGTGTACCCCAATACTAAGATACCGTGATACATAGTGTACCCCAATACTAAGATACAGTGATACATAATGTACCCCAATACTAAGATACAGTGTTACATAGTGTACCCCAATACTAAGATTCAGTGATACATAGTGTACCCCAATACTAAGATACAGCATCAGTGATACATCGTGTACCCCAATACTAAGATACCGTGATACATAGTGTACCCCAATACTAAGATACCATGATACATAGTGTACCCCAATACTAAGATACCGTGATTCATAGTGTACCCCAATACTAAGATACAGTGATACATAGTGTACCCCAATACTAAGATAGTGATACATAATGTACCCCAATACTAAGATACAGCATCATTGATACATAGTGTACCCCAATACTAAGATACCGTGATTCATAGTGTACCCCAATACTAAGATACAGTGATACATAGTGTACCCCAATACTAAGATACAGCGATACATAATGTACCCCAATACTAGATACAGTGATACATAGTGTACCCCAATACTAAGATACAGCATCAGTGATACATAGTGTACCCCAATACTAAGATACAGCTATATATAGTGTACCCCAATACTAAGATACCGTGATACATAGTGTATCCCAATACTAAGATACAGCGATACATCGTGTACCCCAATACTAGATACCGTGATACATAGTGTACCCCAATACTAAGATACAGTGATACATAGTGTACCCCAATACTAAGATACAGTGATACATAGTGTACCCCAATACTAAGATACAGTGATACATAGTGTACCCCAATACTAAGATACAGTGATACATAGTGTACCCCAATACTAGATACAGCGATACATAGTGTACCCCAATACTAGATACTGTGATACATAGTGTACCCCAATACTAAGATACAGTGATACATAGTGTACCCCAATACTAAGATACCGTGATACATAGTGTACCCCAATACTAAGATACAGTGATACATAGTGTACCCCAATACTAAGATACAGCATCAGTGATACATAGTGTACCCCAATACTAAGATACAGCTATATATAGTGTACCCCAATACTAAGATACCGTGATACATAGTGTATCCCAATACTAAGATACAGCGATACATCGTGTACCCCAATACTAGATACCGTGATACATAGTGTACCCCAATACTAAGATACAGTGATACATAGTGTACCCCAATACTAAGATACAGTGATACATAGTGTACCCCAATACTAAGATACCGTGATACATAGTGTACCCCAATACTAAGATACAGTGATACA
Source organism: Ranitomeya variabilis (assembly GCF_051348905.1). Taxonomy (NCBI): domain Eukaryota; kingdom Metazoa; phylum Chordata; class Amphibia; order Anura; family Dendrobatidae; genus Ranitomeya; species Ranitomeya variabilis. The sequence continues at coordinate 21,749,074 of NC_135233.1, forward strand.
TAGTGTACCCCAATACTAGATACAGCGATACATAGTGTACCCCAATACTAGATACTGTGATACATAGTGTACCCCAATACTAAGATACAGTGATACATAGTGTACCCCAATACTAAGATACCGTGATACATAGTGTACCCCAATACTAAGATACAGTGATACATAGTGTACCCCAATACTAAGATACAGTGATACATAGTGTACCCCAATACTAAGATACAGTGATACATAGTGTACCCCAATACTAAGATACAGTGATACATCGTGTACCCCAATACTAGATACAGCGATACATAGTGTACCCCAATACTAGATACTGTGATACATAGTATTTGTACCCCAATACTAAGATACAGCGATACATAGTGTACCCCAATACTAAGATACCGTGATACATAGTGTACTCCAATACTAAGATACAGTGATACATAGTGTACCCCAATACTAAGATACCGTGATACATAGTGTACCCCAATACTAAGATACAGTGATACATAGTGTACCCCAATACTAAGATACAGTGATACATAGTGTACCCCAATACTAAGATACAGTGATACATCGTGTACCCCAATACTAAGATACAGCGATACATAGTGTACCCCAATACTAGATACAGCGATACATAGTGTACCCCAATACTAGATACTGCGATACATAGTGTACCCCAATACTAAGATACAGCGATACATAGTGTACCCCAATACTAAGGTACCGTGATACATAGTGTACTCCAATACTAAGATACAGTGATACATAGTGTACCCCAATACTAAGATACCGTGATACATAGTGTACCCCAATACTAAGATACAGTGATACATAGTGTACCCCAATACTAAGATACAGTGATACATAGTGTACCCCAATACTAAGATACAGTGATACATCGTGTACCCCAATACTAAGATACAGTGATACATAGTGTACCCCAATACTAAGATACAGTGATACATAGTGTACCCCAATACTAAGATACCGTGATACATAGTGTACCCCAATACTAAGATACCGTGATACATAGTGTACCCCAATACTAAGATACCGTGATACATAGTGTACCCCAATACTAAGATACCGTGATACATAGTGTACCCCAATACTAAGATACAGCGATACATAGTGTACCCCAATACTAGATACAGCGATACATAGTGTACCCCAATACTAGATACTGCGATACATAGTGTACCCCAATACTAAGATACAGCGATACATCGTGTACCCCAATACTAAGATACCGTGATACATAGTGTACCCCAATACTAAGATACAGTGATACATTGTGTACCCCAATACTAAGATACAGCATCAGTGATACATAGTGTACCCCAATACTAAGATACCGTGATACATAGTGTACCCCAATACTAAGATACAGTGATACATCGTGTACCCCAATACTAAGATACAGTGATACATAGTGTACCCCAATACTAAGATACAGTGATACATAGTGTACCCCAATACTAAGATACCGTGATACATAGTGTACCCCAATACTAAGATACCGTGATACATAGTGTACCCCAATACTAAGATACCGTGATACATAGTGTACCCCAATACTAAGATACCGTGATACATAGTGTACCCCAATACTAAGATACAGCGATACATAGTGTACCCCAATACTAGATACAGCGATACATAGTGTACCCCAATACTAGATACTGCGATACATAGTGTACCCCAATACTAAGATACAGCGATACATCGTGTACCCCAATACTAAGATACCGTGATACATAGTGTACCCCAATACTAAGATACAGTGATACATCGTGTACCCCAATACTAAGATACCGTGATACATAGTGTACCCCAATACTAAGATACCGTGATACATAGTGTACCCCAATACTAAGATACAGTGATACATCGTGTACCCCAATACTAAGATACCGTGATACATAGTGTACCCCAATACTAAGATACCGTGATACATTGTGTACCCCAATACTAAGATACAGCATCAGTGATACATAGTGTACCCCAATACTAAGATACCGTGATACATAGTGTACCCCAATACTAAGATACAGTGATACATCGTGTACCCCAATACTAAGATACCGTGATACATCGTGTACCCCAATACTAAGATACCGTGATACATAGTGTACCCCAATACTAAGATACCGTGATACATAGTGTACCCCAATACTAAGATACAGTGATACATTGTGTACCCCAATACTAAGATACCGTGATACATAGTGTACCCCAATACTAAGATACCGTGATACATAGTGTACCCCAATACTAAGATACAGTGATACATAGTGTACCCCAATACTAAGATACAGTGATACATAGTGTACCCCAATACTAAGATACAGTGATACATAGTGTACCCCAATACTAAGATACCGTGATACATAGTGTACCCCAATACTAAGATACAGTGATACATAGTGTACCCCAATACTAAGATACCGTGATACATAGTGTACTCCAATACTAAGATACAGTGATACATAGTGTACCCCAATACTAAGATACCGTGATACATAGTGTACCCCAATACTAAGATACAGTGATACATAGTGTACCCCAATACTAAGATACAGTGATACATAGTGTACCCCAATACTAAGATACAGTGATACATCGTGTACCCCAATACTAAGATACCGTGATACATAGTGTACCCCAATACTAAGATACCGTGATACATTGTGTACCCCAATACTAAGATACAGCATCAGTGATACATAGTGTACCCCAATACTAAGATACCGTGATACATAGTGTACCCCAATACTAAGATACAGTGATACATCGTGTACCCCAATACTAAGATACCGTGATACATCGTGTACCCCAATACTAAGATACCGTGATACATAGTGTACCCCAATACTAAGATACAGTGATACATTGTGTACCCCAATACTAAGATACCGTGATACATAGTGTACCCCAATACTAAGATACCGTGATACATAGTGTACCCCAATACTAAGATACAGTGATACATAGTGTACCCCAATACTAAGATACAGTGATACATAGTGTACCCCAATACTAAGATACAGTGATACATAGTGTACCCCAATACTAAGATACCGTGATACATAGTGTACCCCAATACTAAGATACAGTGATACATCGTGTACCCCAATACTAAGATACCGTGATACATAGTGTACCCCAATACTAAGATACCGTGATACATAGTGTACCCCAATACTAAGATACAGTGATACATCGTGTACCCCAATACTAAGATACCGTGATACATAGTGTACCCCAATACTAAGATACCGTGATACATAGTGTACCCCAATACTAAGATACCGTGATACATAGTGTACCCCAATACTAAGATACAGTGATACATCGTGTACCCCAATACTAAGATACCGTGATACATCGTGTACCCCAATACTAAGATACAGTGATACATAGTGTACCCCAATACTAAGATACAGCGATACATAGTGTACCCCAATACTAAGATACCGTGATACATAGTGTACCCCAATACTAAGATACCGTGATACATAGTGTACCCCAATACTAAGATACAGTGATACATAGTGTTCCCCAATACTAAGATACAGTGATACATAGTGTACCCCAATACTAAGATACAGTGATACATAGTGTACCCCAATACTAAGATACAGTGATACATAGTGTACCCCAATACTAAGATACCGTGATACATAGTGTACCCCAATACTAAGATAGTGATACATAGTGTTCCCCAATACTAAGATACAGTGATACATAGTGTTCCCCAATACTAAGATACAGTGATACATAGTGTACCCCAATACTAAGATACAGCGATATATAGTGTACCCCAATACTAAGATACCGTGATACATAGTGTACCCCAATACTAAGATACAGTGATACATAGTGTACCCCAATACTAAGATACAGTGATACATAGTGTACCCCAATACTAAGATACCGTGATACATAGTGTACCCCAATACTAAGATACAGTGATACATAGTGTTCCCCAATACTAAGATACAGTGATACATAGTGTACCCCAATACTAAGATACAGTGATACATAGTGTACCCCAATACTAAGATACAGCGATATATAGTGTACCCCAATACTAAGATACCGTGATACATAGTGTACCCCAATACTAAGATACAGTGATACATAGTGTACCCCAATACTAAGATACAGCGATATATAGTGTACCCCAATACTAAGATACAGCGATACATAGTGTTCCCCAATACTAAGATACAGTGATACATAGTGTACCCCAATACTAAGATACAGTGATACATCGTGTACCCCAATACTAAGATACCGTGATACATAGTGTACCCCAATACTAAGATACCGTGATACATAGTGTACCCCAATACTAAGATACCGTGATACATCGTGTACCCCAATACTAAGATACAGTGATACATCGTGTACCCCAATACTAAGATACCGTGATACATAGTGTACCCCAATACTAAGATACAGTGATACATCGTGTACCCCAATACTAAGATACCGTGATACATAGTGTACCCCAATACTAAGATACCGTGATACATAGTGTACCCCAATACTAAGATACAGTGATACATAGTGTACCCCAATACTAAGATACAGTGATACATCGTGTACCCCAATACTAAGATACCGTGATACATAGTGTACCCCAATACTAAGATACCGTGATACATAGTGTACCCCAATACCAAATCCTCCTCTTCGCTGTGCCGTCACCCGTCGATGTTGCACTTTCCTTATTTCTCGTCTTCTCTCCTTTTCAGCTCAGCCTCAGAGATTTTGTGAGTTCTGGACGATACGACACCAGAGAAAACTTCACTGTGGTTCTGCAGCCGTTTTTCCGGCACACAAACATCCCGTATCTCCCAGTACGTATTCCCACCACGTGTCGTCGCCTTTGTCTTCTACAGCCTGTGTATCTGTGTACTGGACTCTGTCGGGTATATCGGTGATCCCCCTTGCTTTACAGCGCCGCACTGCTCTTTTCACAAGATGCTCCTCTGCAGCCAATCAGATGAAGGCTGCTGTTCTTCTCTGGTCTGTGATAGGATGGAGCACTGGTCCTTATAGAACACCCTCATATGGGGGGCGCAGGGAGAAAGCTGTGCACTAGGGGGCGCCATCACTGCCTCCTACCCCCGCCATAATTCAGCTAATTAGTCTTCATGATGATTTCCATCTTTTTAAGAGCGGAGAACCTGATGTTTCCTACCTGGCTCCTGACTGTTTCCATCTCAGCCAGAAGGCTCATTCCCAGCTAGCAAGAATGCTCTGGAACAACATGGTAAACTCATTTATGGATCTTACATGTTTCTAGTCGTTAATAACTTCTTTACTGACTTTTCTGTTTACATTTTCCACCTGGAAATGTCTGTAAGCTGCTGTTGATGGATCTAGAATTCAGATTACGTGTTTCTATTTTACTATTGCATTCTGTTAAATCATTGAATTTTTTTATCATTCACTTTCCACCATTTTGGGGCTTTACTATATTTACAGCTGCTTTCAATTTCAATTATGGATCCAACACAATAATTAAAAAATAAACACCTAACATTATAGTATTTTTTTAATTTTTCATATATTTTACAACATTTACTTTTTACTATTCAGATCTTTATTGCAAATTTCTCTGACTTTTCACTTTATTTTTTTTCCAATTGAAAAATATTCACAAGCTGCTGTTGGTGGATCTGATACGATAATTCAAAAGAGACCCTTAATATTAGGGGTTTTTTTTTGGTCTTTTAATTTAAAACGTTTCACTTTCTACTATTCAGAAGTTTATTATTTTTCTAGCTAATTTCGCTGACTTTTTCAATTAATTATTACCTACTGGAAAATGGCCACAAACTGCTGTTGATGGATTAAAAAAAAAAATTTAAAAAAATTATTTGCATTTTTCACATTTTTTAGTTAAAAACCCTCTAGTCCAAATTAGCATGAAAATGGGCAATGTTTCTTTTGTATTTTTGGGGTCAGAACAGAGAAAAATAAAAAATGCTGGTGTCTTTTTTTTACTAAAATTTTTAAAGCGTGGGAAAAAAGAAGGTTGTATGTGAATGCGGCCGTAAGGTACATGAGCGATAATTGCAATCAAAAAAAAGTTGTAAGTAGTTTCCTGCTTGTTGATGGTTTCCAGTTACTGACATTCTCAAATCTTCACACTCTCTGTGGCGAATCTTCATTTCTTGTACTGATCCTTTGTGATGTTTGTGTTTATTTCTTAGCTTGAACCTCTCGGCCAGAAGACGGACTCTTTGAACTTTACAGAGGATGTCCAGCTGATGTGCCCTACAGAGGTCGGTGTCCTCTGATGATATTGGGGCTGTTTAAAATATTATGTAACTTGAGTTTGAAGGGTCAGCAAGTCAGTGCTAAAGGGGGTCACTTTGGAGCATTCCCGTTTGTGTCCTCCTTCCGGGATCTGAAAGGATCTACTTTAATCAGTGGGGAAACAGACTTCAACTTCTCCGCAGCTCCCCCACTCAATGCCTGATGAGTGCTGGCTGTGATATACAGCCTGCCTGTGACAGCAGCAATCAGAGCAAGCTGCTGCTTAACCGCTTAAATGCCGCTATCAATCTCAGACTGCAGCATTTATACGATATGATCTCGTACAAGAGTCCATTCCAGTGCCCATCGTGGGGTGCTGATCGTTTGCCATGGTGGTCGAGGGTCTGCAGAAGGCCGGGGTCACACTTGTGAGCGTGATGCGAGAAACTCACGAGAGTCTCTCGCATCAATACCCGGCACTGCCGCCGGCACTCGGACTGGAGCGCTCAGCTGCATAGAAATGCATGCAGACCCTCGACTACCATGGCAAACGATCAGCACCCCACGATGGGCACTGGAATGGACTCTTGTACAAGATCATGTCGTATAAATGCTGCAGTGTGACCCCGGCCGAAGGCCCCTGTTGCTGTAATCTTTTTATTGTTATAAAGACCAGCAGGATCACAGGTTCAAATCCTCAAGTAGGACTAAAAAAATAAAAAGTAATTAAAACATAAAAACAGTATTTTACATCAACAAGGCTATAAAAGTCTGCCCTAACAAAATATGAAATTATATAACTTATAGGGTAAATGCCCTAAAGATAAAATATATCACACTGCCTGAATTAATATTTTTCAGTCACCACAGCTCCCACAAAATAATGCAATAGAAAAGCCATCAAACAATTATATGCCCCCGAAATGGTAGCACTAAAAACCACAGCCTGTCACAGAGAAAACAACTCCCCCCACCGGGCCATCAAACAAAAAACAAGCCCTCCCACCAGACCATCAAACTGAATACAACCCCCCCACAGGACCTTTTTTTTTTCCATTTTTTCACCACTTAAATAAAAAAACACAACAAATAAAGTACCGTAAGCTATAAAACTATGGAAGTTTGGAATCTGACCTGGAGAATCATGCTGTTAAGACATTGTTTTCTCATAAATAATGTGAAAAAAAACAAAAACAAAAATAACAATTCTGGATCTATGGGAGGGATTGTGGGGGGGGGGTTTACCGTTTTATCACACTGGGATTTTTTCTCCTATGTTTCCGTACATTATATGGTAAAATGAATGGTCCAAAATTACAACTTGTCCTGGAAAAAAACAATCCCTCATGTGGCTCTGGAGGTTGAACCAGAAGAGTGAAACCCATCTGCAGATGTCCTGCAGATCTTTGGGTTTCGTGGTCCTGAGATCTCCTCCGATCACTCAAAAGCAGATCTGAAAGGTCCACCATGTCAGGCAGAAGCTCCCGGAGCGCCGTACAGTCTAGAACCCCATTCTCCACTCTAAGTGCGCTCTCAGACTTTCTATTGAGTGCCAACCTGTGATTATGCACAAGCAGAGGCAGGGACGGAGGCTTCTGCTTGATAACCTGCCTCTTTTTTTCAGAGCGACTTTTGACCGTTTGGTGGGGATCTCAGAACCCAGATGCCACCGATGTGCAGAACATTTTCCAATCATTTAAAATAATGGTGTAAATGTCTAGTCCTGGCCCGGGGGCTGGTCCTCTCTTCGCCCGTCCTTTGGTCCCATAATCACACATATCAGGATGGTTGTCCTTACTGTCAGGTCCTTGTCTCCCTTCTCCGCCATGCACTAGTGACGCTCCATGATCGTCGTCCGTCCTTGTATTAAACCATTGGAAAAGCATCTTCAGTCGGTGTTCAGACGGTAAATAATGATGTTCCTTTCTTTTTCAGAGCCAGCAATTCCTGAGGACCTACCAGAACAGCGACTACGTGTACCCCACCCCAGCGCCCACACCGGCACTTCCTGATGTAATGCTGCCCACACCGCCTGCCTTATCTTACTGCATTGTTATTGGTTGGGATTTGCTTTGTGTATATTTAAAGCGGGATTCCATCATATTATCTCCCCTGTCCCCTTAGTTTTAGGAATAGTTTGGGGTTCTCATGTATGGATCTGTCTACTGAATTTATCTACTCGTACCTCTAGGCGGAGCTCCTCTGTAAAGGAACAATAAACCTGATAATGAAAGAGTAGATTAAACAAAAAATATATATATAGTCCCCCCCTCACTTTATGTAACTCTGCAGCCTTTTCAGCATCGTCCCAAAACTATTGGTCCCATAAAAATCCAGGAATGGGTCTTAGTCACCTATTTATCCCTGCATAGAAGACAGTGGGGAGAGGCTCCTGCTGCAGCCAGCCATCACCCAATCACATAATGGACAGAGAGAGACATGGCAGAGCTCCTGGGACAGAGAGAAGATATATATGTACATTTCTCAGTTTTAACTGTAATATTAGGTATTTTCTTGACCTTAGTGATCTTTTGACTCTGCATACAAGGCAGAGGGGAGAGGCTCCTGCTGCAGCCAACTATCTCACAATCACACACAGGACAGTGAGGAGGAGGAAAGAGATGTGGTTGTACTCTTGGGACAGAGAAGATTTTTATATATTTATAATTCTTAATTTTGGCTGCAATATCAGGCATTTCCTGGACCTTAGTGGTCTTTTGCCCCTGCAGACAAGATTGAGGGGAGAGGCTCCTGCTGCAGCCAGCTATTCACAATATCAAACATAGGCCAGTGAGGAGAAAGGGGACATGGCGGAGTTCCTGGAACACGGGGAACATATCTTTTTATGCTTATCAATTTTATCTGTAATATAAGGCGTTTCCTGGACCTTAGCGATCTTTTATCCAGGCTGACAAGACAGTGGGGAGAGGCTCCTGCTGCAGCCAGCCATCACCAATCACATAACGGACAGTGAGGAAGAGGAAGAGAGAGACATGGCATTGGTCCTGGGACACAGAGAAGATTTATATTTTTCTCAGTTTTAACTGTAATATTAGGTATTTTCTTGACCTTAGTGATCTTTTGACTCTGCATTCAAGGCAGAGGGGAGAGGCTCCTGCTGCAGCAAACTATCTCACAATCACACACAGGACAGTGAGGAGGAAGAAAAAGAAGAGAAGATTTCGATATATTTCTAATTCTCAATTTTGACTGTAATATCAGGCATTTCCTGGGCCTTAGTGGTCTTTTGCCTTTGCAGGCAAGATTTAGGGGAGAGGCTCCTGCTGCAGCCAGCTATTCACAATATCAAAACATAGGCCAGTGAGGAGGAAGGGGACATGGCGCAGTTCCTAGAACCCAGGGAACATATCTTTTTATGCTTATCAATTTTAACTATAATATAAGGCGTTTCCTGGACCTTAGTGATCTTTTGCCCGGGCAGACTAGACAGTGGGGAGAGGCTCCTGCTGCAGCCAACTATCTCACAATCACACACAGGACATTGAGGAGGAGGGGGACATGGCAGAGTTCATTCGATACTGATAGGATTTCTTTGTATACCACTGTTTTATCTGTAAAATAAGACAAATAGGGTGAAATAAGATTAGGAGAGAGAGAGAATGTGCAGGGAGATTTATTGCTTTTGTGCGTTTTCTGTGTCCAATTCATGTTCTGACTGATGCATCTGTTTAGACAAGAAAGTAATTAATCTGTCATTAAGATCTACACACCATTTCTTGCTGCCTCCTTCAATCGGGCTGCCCTAGACACCTGCCTAGTTCGTCTGTGTGTGCAGGGCGTCACTTATTAACCTCAGACCTCCTTTACCTGTGAGAGTCCAACTGTGAAGATGATTTAGTAAATTTGATTTTCATTGCTACAGTGATGATTATTATATTATCATTCCAGTGTTACTAATATATTATGTTTCTCTCACAGAACTGGGGCAGTGATCTGGATTGTCGCGGTTTCACATCGGTGTCCAGTAGTATTCCCACATCAGGTGAGAAGATGATGTTGCCTAAAGATGAAAACTGAATTTTCTGTTTTTCTATTTGTGGTCTTTTGCATTATTGCTTTTACTATGAGCCCCATATTTTATATGAAGGACTTTTTAATTTTTATTTTATTTCTTTTATCTGTCAGTGCTTTATATCATATCATGTATCTGTCTGTATATATCTTTTTTTATTGTTTTACAGCTCATCAGCTCCGGCCGGGAGACATCAAGGTGGTGGCAGCTTTGGGTGATTCATTGACCGTAAGTCAATAGTTTTGGTACTGGAATAGCGATAGGGGGCACACCTAGGAGTACAGAAGAACAGCGCCTGTCCGGTCAGGGAGTATCAGTTCTTTATTTTACCACCGCCCTGGACCCATTATGTGATTTATAGTAATGTACAACCCCTTTAATGAAAATGAGATGACTCCGCTGACTCTGTTCTAGCCTACACAGCAAAGCTGAAAAATAAATTGAGCTAAACAGTCTATAGTGATATTAATATAAAACCAACCAATAAGGCAGCCCTACACAGAGAATGTTCCATTATCCTACAAATCACTTGAATGACATTCAGAAAAAAAAACCACAATACAATATACAAGACCCCTAAAACCACAACGAAGAGCAAAAAGACAAAAGCTTCTCATACATCCTTAGTGGGATCACCAGGACCACTACCTTGCTATACACTAAGACTGCAGAGACCCGTGTGTCGTAACCAGTGCCTTCCCCCGTCCCACCATTCCGTAATAAAAGACACCAACAATCCTGGATGGGTTGAACAGGTCGGTCACAGTTTTATTATTTGCAAAGTAGAGAAGGGCAATTACACATCGCGACGCACTCATTGCTGAAGGCCCCAGCCGACGACCGCTGGGCCAGCAAGCCGATGAGAGGTTACGAACCTTTGCCCCCCTCTACCTATCGCCACGGAGGATCATGTGTATGACCTACACAAGACTCCGACCCCCACACAACATCATTAGAGCCTGTTCAACACCATCCCGCAAACCCTCCAAAAATATGTCGAGCCCGATGTCCGTGAGGTGGATGCCATCCGTTCTCAGCAAAGCAAAATTGTTCCCTTCTAACTCTTGGTGTCGAACCACAATGCCGTACTTTTCTCTCACAAACTTCGACATCTTTGTGTTAATCCTTTTTCTTGCGTTTTCGATGGCTTTTACGTCCTTAGCTCTGTGCCAGACCGCTCGAGGTATTATCTCGGACCACACCACCACCATATCTGGTAATAAACAGCCAAACCGATCGATGTCTGTTGACATTACTGTGTACAGCTCGGCCCCTTTCCGCTTGCCCAAATCATTGCCTCCGGCATGTAGCACCAGAACCACCGGCCCCTTGGCCTTCTTAGCGATGTCCACCAGCTCCGGGAAGATCTGACGCCACCGGAGCCCTCTGATGCCTCTCCAGTTGACTTCCAAATTTGGGAAGCCAAAATTGGTTCCACCCGTCCTGAGTTTGGCCCTTTTGCATGCCCAGTGGACAAAAGAATGCCCCACTACCCAGACTGTGGGCCTACAGCTGCCTGTAATAGACAAAAAAATGTTAAAGCAGGTCTGGTCTTATGTATCTTGCAAAGCATGCGGATTTCCAGCGGCCCATTCTCGGCACCTCGACTTCCGATACCCCCGCTCTGGCTGCTTCGGTAGCCGCCCCTATTCGGAAGGAATGTGTCCCGTATTCCTTTGGAGCCACGCCGACTGCCTCTAGGCACTGTCTAAAGATCGCTTGAAATTGATATTTAGTAAGAGGGGACCCGTCGGTGTGTGAAAGATAGAATCTACCCGACTGTCTTACTACCGCATAGTTTTTAACTATTTTTACGGGGCATATAGGCCCGTCTGACGCCTTGACCAATACCCATGTCCCCCTCCCGGTGGGGTCGCATTTGGATCTCCGTACTCTAATGCGCAGAGCTTCGCTGCATATGACGAGGTCTTCATTGATTAAGCCGCCTATTGATGCTGTTTTTGACTGCGGCACTAGTTCGCTGATGCGAAGTGCCCCGAAGAAGGCGATTGCGAACGCTGCAGATATCAGCGTTGCCTCGTATTGTGATTTGCACACCGATGAAGATATTGCAATTATGTCGTCCAGTAGCCTTAGGGAAACTGGGCGACGGCATTCCTGGCTAGGTTGCAGCCTTCTCCAGCCTTTAACGGCTTGTTTGATGAAAAAATATTTGGTTACGTCCACCCACCCCAGCAGCTGAAAGAAGAAGGCTATTCCCGACAGATGACGCTGCGCTAATGTCCCTGACGCCCCTCTCCACCTGAGCTTTTCTAAGAGTTCTACTAAGACGTCGCATCTCGCCTGGTCGCACCTATCGACTGGTCTTCCTTGCGTTAGCGAGCACCACTCCTCCCACGCCTTACCGTAAACCTGCCAAGTCGCCGGTGTCACTGAAGCCCGGATCAAGGGCATCAGTGATTGGCCACCATGTCCAAGAGGGAAGGAGGAATCCGCAGGCCCGACGTTCGCGCCCTGGGGAGGAAGAGTTTGAATGCCTGCCAATCGGAAGATAACAAAGAGTTAACAATTTTGTCATCTACAGTTGCCGTAAATCTGGCCCGGCACCAGATGTTGTGCTTCAGGCATAATAGTGCTAGGCGGCGCAACAGCGCGAGTGCTTGCTGAGAAGAAGAAGACATGCTGTTTAGGGCTTTTGCTGTTCTCAGCTGTTTTGTTGTAAATCTGATGTTCGTATTTTCCAATTGGGCACCCCATAGCTCGACTGATGTTACTATTGCCAGAATTTCCACCAGTGATGGGTCACGGCCCCATGCGGCCGTGGTCCATAGTTTAGGCCATTGGCCTTTGCACCACTGGTCTTTGTAGATTGCTGCAAAACCATCTGTAATATTTCCACCGACCATTAGGCCTAAATCTTTGCTTGGCGTCTCCTGCGCCATAACGCATGTATGCCCATTGTAGGACTCCAGGAATGTCCTCCAGACCAGCAAGTCTGCCTTCAGGGAGCGGTTGAGTCTAATTCTGTGGCTCGGCTGGGCTATGCCCTTGGTTGCTAGTGATAGTCGGCGTGAAAAGGCTCTGCCCACCGGCATTACACGACAGGCAAAGTTGAGCAATCCTAGTAGGGACTGCATCTGTTGTAGGGTGACTTTTTTTGCTTCGTAGCAATTTTTAACCATTTGCAGAGTTTTTTGCAGTTTATCAGCTGGTAATCGAAACACCATTGCATTGGTGTCTATTTCAATACCGAGAAAAGGCAGAACATTACAAGGGCCAACTGTTTTATCCGGTGAGAGTGGTACTCCGAATTTTCCGGCTAAAAACTTAAACTTTTGGAGAAGAAAGGAGCAGAGTCTGGAGTCCCCGGGACTGACGAACAAAAAATCGTTGAGGTAGTGAATCGTTGAGTTGCTAGCGGTTTCGTACCGCAATACCCAGTCTAGGAAGGTACTGAAAAGCTCAAAGTAATGACAGGAAATGGAGCAGCCCATTGGTAGGCACATATCGAAGTAAAATAGCCTGTCCACCTCACAGCCTAATAAATGAAAACATTCCGGGTGAACGGGCTAAAGGCGGTAGGCTGACTCTATGTCGGATTTTGCCAGCAGGGCACCGGGCCCAGCTGCGCGCACGAGCTCGACAGCCCTGTCAAAAGAAGAATAGGTTACCGATGACTCTTCCGCCGGTATCGCGTCGTTAACCGATTCACGCGTACGACCACTGTATTCTGGCCTGCTGCTGTTGAGTGATAAGTGGTCGCTGCCGAAAAAGGGAGGCTGTTTTTGGGACAGCATCAGTCGTAGCCAAACGTCCGTCGCTTTTACCCCCCAGCCCAAATCAGGCTGCATGGCCAACCGCCTGAGGAACTCCTCGTCGTACCGTTTCCATGCAGACCCGCTGTGACACTTATATGAATTATAGATTAGATCTTGGTAAATAAATAATTCAGAACAACGTTCTGGGTGCTTTTGGCCCATGATGCAGCCGAGAACCGCGAAGGCCTGGAGCCAGTTATTCATCGTTTGAGCTATTTTTGGTTTGCTCCTATCTTGAAACCGCTCGCCTATTCTCCTTTCCTTGTCCACGGACTGTTGGTCGGCCGATAACAGTGACCATATATCTACGTAAGCATTATCCCAAATTTTTTGCTTTGTCTCTAACTCAACGTGCGCTCCTAGCGGGCTAACTCCACAGAAAAATGCATCCTTGTGCAGACTAGCTGCTTGGGTGGTGCTAGTGTCAGTTGGTACGCCTGGGCGTGTCAACTGCTGAACTAGGGTCTTAATAGCGGCTGCCAGCTCGCTTTCTCCCACATTTTGTATTGTAGAGTGCTCACCGACATCAAAGAACTCACCGCTGTCAGATGCAGGCCGAGTGTCTCCGGACGGAGGTACTCTGGCTCCTGCCGTGGCGCTGTCCTGATACTGGCCGCCCGCCCAGGAGGATGAAGATGGCATGCCAGCGGCCAGCGCCGTGGCACGGGGATGTATTCTGCTGCATTGTGTCTGGTGCCGAGCGTCCCCTGGAGAGGGAGGTGCTCCGGCTTCTATTGTTTCGATGGTTCGGTGCTGGCTGGTGGACCGGGGAGGTACGTATGGCATGTCTCCCCGTGCGTCAGCCCAGGACGGAGCACGTGACGGATGACCTCTGTCGTGTGCTCGAGGATGAGAGGCTATTGGGGCTCCGACCTCTGCCTGGTCCGTAACGGGGGGGGGGGGGGGGTGTCAGTGCCTGTTCCCACCGGGTACCCGCTCTGGGTGTCCGGTGAGACCGCCGTCTTTCGGCATGCGACCGGTACCGCCCGTTGTAACTCCCCGATGTCTCTGAGCCGGTTGTGGATGGTGAGCGCCATCCGGAGGAGCGGGATCTATAGTGCCTCCTGCGGCTCCTGTGTGAGTGGTGTCGGCGTCTGGAGTGGGAATGCCGACAGCTAGAGGGACAGCGGGAACGGTGGTAGGAGTCTACTGATGAGGGTGAGGACGATCTGCGGCATCTATGCCTGTGATCGCCCTGTCTAGGGGTTGCGTTAGGTGCGTTTACCTCGGGAGTAGGGGGGACGTTACCTTGGCCATGGGGCGTGAGTGGCGGTGCAGGGGGTAGGGCCGGGGAAGGTGCGGAGACTATTTGGCTGGCACCGCAGGGTGACCGCAGAAGGGCGGGGACTGATAGGAAACTGTCTGCGATTTGCGTTTGGGAGCATGGGGGTGTTGGTGGCGCGTAATTTATTGCAGCTGTGTTAGTGTTTGGTGCGACTGTGTGCGTGTTTGGTGCGTACATTCCTGGCTGCGGAGCGTGCTGGCTGATCTGGATAGACCAGTCATCACGCTCCGCGGCCGTGTTCGTGGCTCTGGCCCCCGACTGCCCGCTCCCCCGCACAGGCAACGCCGATGTGCCTGCTGGGGGGACATGGTGGGCAAGGGGTGGGCTGGCCAGAGGCCCACGGTGGTGCAGTCCTGTTCTGGTAGGGGCCGGTCCAGCGCTCCGTGGTGGGTACCGGCACGGGGGGCTAGTGAGCGCTGTCTGTGAGGCGCCCCCCCGACCGATTTGGCGGGTTGGGGCCCCACAGGCTAACGCTGCGCTGCTGCTGCTTCCCGGGGAGTAAGTGGGCGGGGCTTGGCGGTCCCACGCCGGCATCAGGGAGGGGAAACTCCCTGACGCTGCAGGGGACTCGCGGTGTGCCTGGGCTGGCTGCCCCCGCTGCCCCCCGGTCCTCTTGAGCGGCTGGCGCGCCGCCGACGACCCCGAGGCAGCGGGCGATCCCCTGCCTGCCTCCGCAGCGCTGAATGTCTGCCGGGAGGAAGTGGGGCCGGAAGTGGGCGTGTCCCACAGGGCCCGCGCTGCACTCTGGGAGGCAGGGCGGCCTGTGTAAGAGGGGGAGGCTGCCACTATGTGCGCCGGGCCCTGAGCCTTAGATTGGGGACCGGAAGTGACCGGGGCCCGGGCGCACTTGTAGTTAGGAGCGGGCGCTTGGCACCGGCGGGCAGCGGAGCCCGAAGACGACGCGACGCCCGCCGCGCCCCCCGGAGCCGCACGAGGGGCAGAAGCGTGGTGGCTAGTCAGCACCGGCTCTGCTCCAACACGCAGGCGCTCGGGAGGAACGCCCCGAGCGTCTACCTGGCGTCGCAGCTGCACCATGATCAGCGGGAGCGCCGGGAGCTGAGAGAGGAGGCCCAGGGGGACCGGGGTCTGCGATGGACAATAAGGGCAGGTGAGTGGGGGTTAGCTGCGCTGGGGAGACAGGAGAGAAAGAGACCCCAGGAGAGGGGGTGTGCAGGGACGGAGCCCTGGGGGACGCCGGGGAGGCTAGGGGGTGAGGAGAGGGCACAGGAAGGTGAGCACCCAGGCCAGAATTAGGGGATCGCGACCATTGCTCACCTTCCTGTGCAACTCCTCGCTGTAGGGCCTCGGTCGTAGGGGCAGCCATAGCGGTCAGGAGATCAGGGAGACAACAGCTTCCAAGGGTCAGCCGGGGAGAAAGAGGGAGAACCTGGCCCGGTCACTAGAATTTAACCCCTGAGGGTGTGGCCTGACTCACCTCTTCTCCCCGGTTGGTCCGCTGGGCGTCCCAATCATGACCTCACCTGGGGAGGTAGTGGGAGGGGGGAATTGGGCACTGCACAGATTTCCCCTCTAACTGTCCCTTAGGGGCTCTGCAGTCAGAGGCACGTTCCTTATACAGTGCCGTGCCTACCATTCCGGATTGGTAGTTCTAACTATTTTTTCAAGATCTCTTAGAAACCTTCATAGATAAGAACCTACAGACTTGGCGAGACAGACATGAGGGTGAATATACAAGTACCTCACCATCCCGGGGTTGTTTATAATTGTGGATAACTTCTTTAATGATAATGAAATGACTCTGCTGACTCTGTTCTAGTCTACACAACAAAGCTGAAGAATAAATTGCAGGAAACAGTCTATTGTGCGCGCACTTCATTTTATATTTCTGGATGGAATTTAAATAGATGGTTGTTAATATGATAATATTGGAATACAAAGTTATTTTCCAATTATACAATCTCTTTAAGTATATATATGCTTATGCTTGGTTTTTAGGCCGGTTTTGGTGCCAAGTCAACTTCATTGGTGAACCTTATGACAGAGTGGAGAGGAATTTCATGGAGGTGAGATATATTATATCGTACTGGTCAGCCATGATGTGGTTTACTAACGCAGCTACTGAATATAAAAAGAGACCGGCACTAATATTACCGCCATACGGTGACCATGTAATGGCAGATTCCAGCTCTGCAGACCAGAAAAGTGAGTACAGTATAGATGAATCACTCACACGTGATGACCTTTCTGATTGGAGTCATTCACATCTTCTATCCTTTCCGTCTAGCCCGGACCACCATGACGACTTCTCCCAGCCAAAAACTTGTCTCCAGAAATAATGGTGTCCTTAAGAAAATCGCAGCACACAGGCCGTACCCCTGAAAACAATAAAGCCAGATATATAGTGCCCCAAAAATAAAAGTGCCAAACAGTGCCCCATACATTGTCATTTATGGAAATAATGCACCATACATTATTAGTGGTCTTCTCAGGGCCCCCTCTTAGTAATAAAGCGTCTCTTAGTACCGCCATACAGTAATAATGCCCCCTGTGTGCCCAGTGGTGTAAAGTGGAAGGATCCACAGCGGCCAGTGAACCGGAGCAGCAAATTCTATGGGGATGCAAAGTTTCGCCGCTAGTCCGAACTGCCACTCCTTCTTGGTGAGGCACAGTTAGTGTCCACCCGATAGCTGATAAACTAGATTATTAATGTAGCCAAGGTCTCTGCCACAGCTCAGCTGCTGCCTATGCAGAGTGCAGCAGTCTAGATGAGCTTGTCATGAGCTGGGGCATTCTTCATAGTCAGTGACCGAGATAACAAAGCTCTCAGAATGAAGAAGTGAGCACTGTGATCTCAGTCACTGCCTGTGCATATCCATGGCTGCGCTCTGCAGAGGCAGTAAATGAGACAAGAAATGCTGCGCTGTGCTCCCCAATATCTCCCCATCGCCTCTAAACACTAACAATGTAATAAACTTATATTTCTAATATTTTCAGAGTTATATGTGATTTATACTTCGCTTTACTTCTAATTTCAGCATTGGAGGAGACGGGACTCTGGACACCTACACAACATTACCAAGTAAGAGCTTCCATTAACATGGTGCATCGTACATACAAGATCTAGGGAGATGATACATAGCCATGCTCAATGTAAAAAAAAAAAAAAACTACTCGGCCTGTGTCCCCATGATAACACTTCCTGTAAATATGTGTTTTTTTTTCCGTACCCAGGATCAATTAGCCTAATGGCAGCTAATCAAAATCAATGTTCCATTTTTTTCTATTTGAAGTTGTAGATTGACAATATATGGTCTTGTGTCCCTATGAAAACAGTAAATTGTAATACCACCATGCCAGGAAGTGTTGTCCTGGGGACACAGAATGCTGGTGACTTCAATTACTAATTGTCAAGCGCAAGATTGAATCATAAGACTAAGAGTATCCTTCTCCTGTTATTTTAAGGTTCAGACAGGATAATTAGGATAATTTTTGGTCATCTAATTTTTTTTTTTCTTTCAGACATTTTGAAGGAATTTAATCCAAATTTAAAGGGATTCTCCACTGGTATTGACAAGCAACACCTAATGTTCAACGTAGCAATTGGTGGTGCCAAAGCTGAGTAAGAATTAATTTTTACACATAATATCTGATTTATAGAATCACATCTAATTATCATATCTAATTTAATATTAAAATGCAACTAACACTGACACACTGTGTACAAGAATATAATTACCGGTACTATAATAATGTCCCCATGTACAAGAATATAACTACTATAATACTGCCCCTATGTACAGGAATATAACTACTATAATACTGCCCCTATGTACAAGAATATAACTACTATAATACTGCCCCTACGTACAAGAATATAACTACTATAATACTGCCCCTATGTACAAGAATATAACTACTATAATACTGCTCCTATGTCCAAGAATATAACTACTATAATACTGCTCCTATATACAAGAATATAACTACTATAATACTGCTCCTATGTACAAGAATATAACTACTATAATACTGCTCCTATGTACAAAAATATAACTACTATAATACTGCCCCCTATGTACAAGAATATAACTACTATAATACTGCCCTTATGTGCAAGAATATAACTACTATAATACTGCCCTCTATGTACAAGAATATATCTACTATAATACTGCTCCTATGTACAAGAATATAACTACTATAATACTGCTCCTATGTACAAGAATATATCTACTATAATACTGCCCCCTATGTACAAGAATATAACTACTATAATAATGCTCCTATATGAAAGAATATAACTACTATAATACTGCTCCTATGTACAAGAATATAACTACTATGATACTGCTCCTATGTACAAGAATATAACTATTATAATACTGCCCCTATATACAAGAATATAACTACTATAATAATGCTCCTATATGAAAGAATTTAACTACTATAATACTGCTCCTATGTACAAGAATATAACTACTATAATACTGCCCCTATGTACAAGAATATAACTACTATAATACTGCCCCTATGTACAAGAATATAACTACTATAATAATGCTCCTATATGAAAGAATATAACTACTATAATACTGCTCCTATGTACAAGAATATAACTGCTATAATACTGTCCCTATGTACAAGAATATAACTACTATAATACTGCCCCTATGTACATGAATATAACTACTATAATACTGCTCCTATGTACAAGAATATAACTACTATAATACTGCCCCTATGTACAAGAATATAACTACTATAATAATGCTCCTATATGAAAGAATATAACTACTATAATACTGCTCCTATGTACAAGAATATAACTGCTATAATACTGTCCCTATGTACAAGAATATAACTACTATAATACTGCCCCTATGTACAAGAATATAACTACTATAATACTGCCCCTATGTACAAGAATATAACTACTATAATACTGCTCCTATGTACAAGAATATAACTACTATAATACTGCCCCTATGTACAAGAATATAACTACTATAATACTGCTCCTATGTACAAGAATATAACTGCTATAATACTGTCCCTATGTACAAGAATATAACTACTATAATACTGCCCCTATGTACAAGAATATAACTACTATAATACTGCTCCTATGTACAAGAATATAACTACTATAATACTGCTCCTATGTACAAGAATATAATTACTATAATACTGCTCCTATGTACAAGAATATAACTACTATAATACTGCCCCTATGTACAAGAATATAACTACTATAATACTACTCCTATGTACAAGAATATAACTACTATAATACTGCTCCTATGTACAAGAATATAACTGCTATAATACTGTCCCTATGTACAAGAATATAACTACTATAATACTGCCCCTATGTACAAGAATATAACTACTATAATACTGCTCCTATGTACAAGACTATAACTACTATAATACTGCTCCTATGTACAAGAATATAACTACTATAATACTGCTCCTATGTACAAGAATATAATTACTATAATACTGCTCCTATGTACAAGAATATAACTACTATAATACTACTCCTATGTACAAGAATATAACTACTATAATACTACTCCTATGTACAAGAATATAACTACTATAATACTGCTCCTATGTACAAGAATATAACTACTATAATACTGCCCCTATGTACAAGAATATAACTACTATAATACTGCTCCTATGTATAAGAATATAACTACTATAATACTGCTCCTATGTACAAGAATATAATTACTATAATACTGCTCCTATGTACAAGAATATAACTACTATAATACTACTCCTATGTACAAGAATATAACTACTATAATACTACTCCTATGTACAAGAATATAACTACTATAATACTGCTCCTATGTACAAGAATATAACTACTATAATACTGCTCCTATGTACAGGAATATAACTACTATAATACTGCTCCTATATGAAAGAATATAACTACTATAAAAGTTTTCATTGTGGTCAACTTTATAATAGCTATAGATGTCAGTTACAACACTTGAATACTATTGTTCTGATTTTATTTTGTTCACAATTGTTGTTATTTTTGCTCTCGGCTTTGCCTTTATGATGTTATAATGACCCATTATTTCTTTTTTTCACATAGGAATATGCCAAATCAAGCTGAAACTCTAGTGCAGAAGTTGAAGGAGAGCACTGTGAGTGTTATTTGATTACTAACAGTCCCATCTTTACGATTTATGAAGTTGCTGCTGGTGATTGCAGAGCTGCATGGTTCAGCTCTTGAGCTCCTGCAGACGGCTCCTGGTATCTCAGCTCCCTGCTTCTTGCACATGGCTTTTAGGAGCCTTGCTTGGCTTTTGTTAGGACCTGTATGTCTAGCTCTCAGGCAGTCGGTCTGGATTGCTCTTGGCTGACAGCACAGGAGGAGTGAATGCAGCCGGCAGCAGACACAGTGTGTCACTCCTCATCTCCGCCTGCACTAGTAATCAGATTTTCTCTAAGGCCATGTGCACACGTTGCGGATTTCTTGCAGAAATTTCCTGAAGAAAACCGGAAATTTTCTGCAAGAAATCCGCATTTTTTTTTGCGTTTTTTTTCCGTTTTTTTCGCGTTTTTTTTAGCATTCTGCAAGCGTAATTAGCTTGCAGAATGCTAAAGTTTTCCAAGCGATCTGTAGCATCGCTTGGAAAACTGACTGACAAGTTGGTCACACTTGTCAAACATAGTGTTTGACAAGTGTGACCAACTTTTTACTATAGATGCAGCTTATGCAGCATCTATAGTAAAAGATAGAATGTTTAAAAATAATAAAAAAAATAAAAAAATGCTTATACTCACCCAGACATCTCATCAGCGGCGTCCGTTCGTCTTCCTATAGCTGGTCTGTGCGCACAGGGCCTTCCGTGACGTCACGGTCACGTGAGCGGTCACATGACCGCTCACGACCAATCACAGGACAGTGACGTCATCGGCAAGGTCCTTCGCCGCACATCAGCTACAGGAACCGAACGGCAGCGTGCAGCGGTGAGGCGGGAACACTGCGCGGGACATCGAGGGTGAGTATAGGACTATTTTTTATTTTATTTCTTATTTTTTGACCACTTATATGGTGCCCAGTGCGTGGAGGAGAGTCTCCTCTCCTCCACCCTGGGTACCAACCGCACATAATCTGCTTACTTCCCGCATGGTGTGCACAGCCCCGTGCGGGAAGTAAGCAGATCAATGGACTCCTAGGTGTGCGGAATCCCTGCAATTCCGCATTTTTAATGAACATGTTGCTTTTTTTTCCGCTATGCGATTTTTTCGCGGAAAAAATCGCAACATTTGCACAAAAAATGCGGAATACCTTGTAAATAATAGGAGGCATATGTTAGCGTTTTTTTTGCGTTTTTATCACGTTTTTATAGCGAAAAAACGCGAAAAAAACGCTAAAAATCCTGAACGTGTGCACATGGCCTAATAATGCCGTCATAGGTGTGTAATATAAGCCCAGCGGGCAGCGATCTGCACTGTCGGCCATATGATTCTTTTCTACCCTCAGGAAATTAACTTCAATGAAGACTGGAAGTTGATCACACTTTTCATTGGCGGTAACGACCTCTGCCAGTTCTGCCGGGACCGGGTGAGTGATTCTGACACAAGTTCCTCAGTTATTTCGTTTTTTTCTGTGACTACAAAATAAATGGAAATAGACTCGGTGAACAACTATGAAATGCTCAGCCCCGACATTTCCTTATTCATACCCACAAACTTCAACTCTATGCTCAATACATCCGTATACTGCTGAATTAATGCTGCCATACAGTGCTCACTGAATATCCCCACAGTGCTCAGTTAATGCACCCATCTAATGCTGAATTACGTGCTGCTATACAGTGCCCTATTACTAACCTTTAGGGCTCATTTATTACATTCATTTATTGCTGAAGTAATGCTAACATCCTGCGCTTAATTAATCCTCTGCACTACCTAATTAAAACTGCTATATACAGCTCAATTGATGCTGCCATACAGTGCTCATTATATCCGCGAGAATCAATTCTGCTACAGACAGACATGCTTTTTGTTTTGTGTTTTTTTTGTGGCCAGATCTGGACTTTTTTGCAAGTGTTTTATTTTATTTATTTTCATAGAAAGAAACTAAGTAGCGACAGAAAGTTGTCACATTACATTTTCCATAAGTTGCCCATACTCATCTCTGACCCCGTATACGTGAACGCTCCACCAAACCTTCATGTGTGCTGTATAGGAAGAGGAAAGAAAGCTGCTACCAGACCGCTCCGTCATCGGCTTCTTTCCCCTTAGAACTGAAGGATCAGGAATTTAAATTTAAACTGTCGCATTCTTCTAGAATTTTATATAAACTGCCGCATTCTTATAGAATTTATATTTAAACTGTCGCATTCTTCTAGAATATATATTTTTAAACTGCCGCATTCTTCTAGAATTTAAATTTAAACTGTCGCATTCTTCTAGAATATATATTTTTAAACTGCCACATTATTCTAGAATTTAAAATTAAACTGCCGCATTCTTCTAGAATTTATATTTAAATTGCCGCATTCTCCTAGAATTTATATTTAAATTGCCACATTCTTCTAGAATTTGAAGTTAAACTGCCGCATTCTTCTAGAATTTAAATTTAAACTGCTGCATTCTTCTAGAATTTAAATTTAAACTGCCGCATTCTTCTAGAATTTAAATTTAAACTGCTGCATTCTTCTAGAATTTAAATTTAAACTGCCGCATTCTTCTAGAATTTAAATTTAAACTGCCGCATTCTTCTAGAATTTATATTTAAACTGACGCATTCTTCTAGAATTTAATTTAAACTGTCGCATTCTTCTAGAATTTATATTTAAACTGTCGCATTCTTCTAGAATTTATATTTAAACTGTCGCATTCTTCTAGAATTTATATTTAAACTGTCGCATTCTTCTAGAATTTATATTTAAACTGTCGCATTCTTCTAGAATTTATATTTAAACTGCCGCATTCTTCTAGAATTTATATTTAAACTGCCGCATTCTTCTAGAATTTATATTTAAACTGTCGCATTCTTCTAGAATTTAATTTAAACTGTCGCATTCTTCTAGAATTTAATTTAAACTGTCGCATTCTTCTAGAATTTAATTTAAACTGTCACATTCTTCTAGAATTTAATTTAAACTGTCGCATTCTTCTAGAATTTATATTTAAACTGCCGCATTCTTCTAGAATTTAAATTTAAACTGCCGCATTCTTCTAGAATTTAAATTTAAACTGCCGCATTCTTTTAGAATTTAAACTGCCGCATTCTTCTAGAATTTAAATTTAAACTGCCGCATTCTTATAGAATTTAAATTTAAACTGCCGCATTCTTCTAGTATTTATAATTAAACTGACGCATTCTTCTAGAATTTAATTTAAACTGCCGCATTCTTCTAGAATTTAAATTTAAACTGCCTCATTCTTCTAGAATTTAAATTTAAACTGCCAAATTCTTCTAGAATTTATATTTAAACTGACACATTATTCTAGAATTTAAAATTAAACTGCCGCATTCTTCTAGAATTTATATTTAAACTGCCGCATTCTTCTAGAATTTATATTTAAACTGCCGCATTCTTCTAGAATTTAAATTTAAACTGCCGCATTCTTCTAGAATTTAAATTTAAACTGCCGCATTCGTCTAGAATTTAAATTTGAACTGCCGCATTCTTCTAGAATTTATATTTAAACTGCCGCATTCTTCTAGAATTTATATTTAAACTGCCGCATTCTTTTAGAATTTATATTTAAACTGCCGCATTCTTCTATTCTTCTAGAATTTAAATTTAAACTGTCGCATTCTTCCAGAATTTAAAGTTAAACTGTCGCATTCTTCTAGAATTTATATTTAAACTGCCGCATTCTTCTAGAATTTAAATTTAAACTGCCGCATTCTTCTAGTATTTATAATTAAACTGTCGCATTCTTCTAGAATTTAAATTTAAACTGCCACATTCTTCTAGAATTTAATTGAAACTGCCGCATTCTTCTAGAATTTAAACTGCCTCATTCTTCTAGAATTTAAATTTAAACTGCCACATTATTCTAGAATTTAAAATTAAACTGCCGCATTCTTCTAGAATTTATATTTAAACTGCCGCATTCTTCCAGAATTTATATTTAAATTGCCGCATTCTTCTAGAATTTATATTTAAACTGCCGCATTGTTCTAGAATTTAAATTTAAACTGCCGCATTCTTCTAGAATTTATATTTAAACTGCCGCATTCTTCTAGAATTTATATTTAAACTGCCTCATTCTTCTAGAATTTAAATTTAAACTGCCGCATTCTTCTAGAATTTATATTTAAACTGCCTCATTCTTCTAGAATTTAATTTAAACTGCCGCATTCTTCTAGAATTTAAATTTAAAAATTTAAACTGCCTCATTCTTCTAGAATTTAAATTTAAACTGCCACATTCTTCTAGAATTTATATTTAAACTGCCACATTATTCTAGAATTTAAAATTAAACTGCCGCATTCTTCTAGAATTTATATTTAAACTGCCGCATTCTTCTAGAATTTATATTTAAACTGCCGCATTCTTCTAGAATTTATATTTAAATTGCCACATTATTCTAGAATTTAAAATTAAACTGCCGCATTCTTCTAGAATTTATATTTAAACTGCCGCATTCTTCTAGAATTTATATTTAAATTGCCGCATTCTTCTAGAATTTATATTTAAACTGCCGCATTGTTCTAGAATTTAAATTTAAACTGCCGCATTGTTCTAGAATTTATATTTAAACTGCCGCATTCTTCTAGAATTTATATTTAAACTGCCGCATTCTTCTAGAATTTATATTTAAACTGCCGCATTCTTCTAGAATTTAAATTTAAACTGCCGCATTCTTCTAGAATTTATATTTAAACTGCCGCATTCTTCTAGAATTTATATTTAAACTGCCGCATTCTTCTAGAATTTATATTTAAACTGCCTCATTCTTCTAGAATTTATATTTAAACTGCCGCATTCTTCTAGAATTTAAATTTAAACTGCCGCATTCTTCTAGAATTTATATTTAAACTGCCGCATTCTTCTAGAATTTAAATTTAAACTGCCGCATTCTTCTAGAATTTATATTTAAACTGCCTCATTCTTCTAGAATTTAATTTAAACTGCCGCATTCTTCTAGAATTTAAATTTAAAAATTTAAACTGCCTCATTCTTCTAGAATTTAAATTTAAACTGCCACATTCTTCTAGAATTTATATTTAAACTGCCACATTATTCTAGAATTTAAAATTAAACTGCCGCATTCTTCTAGAATTTATATTTAAACTGCCGCATTCTTCTAGAATTTATATTTAAACTGCCGCATTCTTCTAGAATTTATATTTAAATTGCCGCATTCTTCTAGAATTTATATTTAAACTGCCGCATTCTTCTAGAATTTATATTTAAACTGCCGCATTCTTCTAGAATTTATATTTAAACTGCCGCATTCTTCTAGAATTTATATTTAAATTGCCGCATTCTTCTAGAATTTATATTTAAACTGCCGCATTGTTCTAGAATTTAAATTTAAACTGCCGCATTCTTCTAGAATTTATATTTAAACTGCCGCATTCTTCTAGAATTTATATTTAAACTGCCTCATTCTTCTAGAATTTAAATTTAAACTGCCGCATTCTTCTAGAATTTATATTTAAAAATTTAAACTGCCTCATTCTTCTAGAATTTAAATTTAAACTGCCACATTCTTCTAGAATTTATATTTAAACTGCCACATTATTCTAGAATTTAAAATTAAACTGCCGCATTCTTCTAGAATTTATATTTAAACTGCCGCATTCTTCTAGAATTTATATTTAAACTGCCGCATTCTTCTAGAATTTATATTTAAATTGCCGCATTCTTCTAGAATTTATATTTAAACTGCCGCATTCTTCTAGAATTTATATTTAAACTGCCGCATTCTTCTAGAATTTATATTTAAACTGCCGCATTCTTCTAGAATTTATATTTAAACTGCCGCATTCTTCTAGAATTTATATTTAAATTGCCGCATTCTTCTAGAATTTATATTTAAACTGCCGCATTCTTCTAGAATTTATATTTTAACTGCCGCACTCTTCTAGAATTTATATTTAAGCTGCCGCATTCTTCTAGAATTTATATTTAAACTGCCGCATTCTTCTATAATTTCAACTTAAACTGCCGCATTCTTCTAGAATTTATATTTAAGCTGCCGCATTCTTCTAGAATTTATATTTAAACTGTCGCATTCGTCTAGAATTTAAATTTAAACTGTTGCATTCTTCTAGTATTTATAATTAAACTGTCGCATTCTTCTAGAATTTATATTTAAACTGCCACATTCTTCTAGAATTTATATTTAAACTGCCACATTATTCTAGAATTTAAAATTAAACTGCCGCATTCTTCTAGAATTTATATTTAATCTGCCGCATTCTTCTAGAATTTATATTTAAACTGCCGCATTCTTCTAGAATTTCAACTTAAACTGCCGCATTCTTCTAGAATTTATATTTAAGCTGCCGCATTCTTCTAGAATTTATATTTAAACTGTCGCATTCTTCTAGAATTTAAATTTAAACTGCCGCATTCGTCTAGAATTTATATTTAAGCTGCCGCATTCTTCTAGAATTTATATTTAAACTGCCACATTATTCTAGAATTTAAAATTAAACTGCCGCATTCTTCTAGAATTTATATTTAATCTGCCGCATTCTTTTAGAATTTATATTTAAACTGCCGCATTCTTCTAGAATTTATATTTAAACTGCCGCATTCTTCCAGAATTTAAAGTTAAACTGTCGCATTCTTCCAGAATTTAAAGTTAAACTGTCGCATTCTTCTAGAATTTAAATTTAAACTGTCGCATTCTTCTAGAATATAAACTTAAACTGTCGCATTCTTCTAGAATTTAAATCTAAACTGTCGCATTCTTCTAGAATTTATATTTAAACTGTCGCATTCTTCCAGAATTTAAATTTAAACTGCCGCATTCTTCTAGAATTTAAATTTAAACTGCCGCATTCTTCTAGAATTTATATTTAAACTGCTGCATTCTTCTACTGCCGCATTCTTCTAGAATTTAAATTTAAACTGCCGCATTCTTCTAGAATTTAAATTTAAACTGTCACATTCTTCCAGAATTTAAATTTAAACTGTCGCATTCTTCTAGAATTTATATTTAAGCTGCCGCTTTCTTCTAGAATTTATATTTAAGCTGCCGCATTCTTCTAGAATTTAAACTTAAACTGTCGCATTCTTCTAGAATTTAAATTTAAACTCACATTCTTCTAGAATTTATATTTAAACTGCCTCATTATTCTAGAATTTAAAATTAAACTGTCATATTCTTCTAGAATTTATATTTAAACTGCCGCATTCTTCTAGAATATGTATTTAAACTGCCACATTCTTCTAGAATTTATATTTAAACTGTCGCATTCTTCTAGAATTTATATTTAAACTGCCGCATTCTTCTAGAATTTATATTTAAACTGTTGCATTCTTCTAGAATTTATATTTAAACTGCCGCATTCTTCTAGAATTTATATTTAAACTGACACATTATTCTAGAATTTAAAATTAAAGTGTCGCATTCTTCTAGAATTTAAATCTAAACTGTCACATTCTTCCAGAATTTAAATTTAAACTGTCGCATTCTTCTAGAATTTATATTTAAACTGTCACATTCTTCCAGAATTTAAATTTAAACTGTCGCATTCTTCTAGAATTTAAATCTAAACTGTCACATTCTTCCAGAATTTAAATTTAAACTGTCGCATTCTTCTAGAATTTATATTTAAACTGCCACATTCTTCTAGAATTTAAACTTAAACTGCCGCTTTTTTTTCTAGAATTTACATATAAACTTCGCATTCTTCTAGAATTTATATTTAAGCGTCCAGGACAGGAATTTTTTACTGCTGAGATAATTAATAACGTTATTACATTTCTTTTCCAGGAGCGCCATTCTGTGACCAATCACGTGAAGTATGTGGAGACCGCAGTGAATATTTTCTATGAGAAGGTGCGGCCCTTACATTCACATCTGACACCCCTGACCCGTCCTATAGATACCCCCTGCTGTATTGTCCTATATGTTTTAAGCATGACTACTTTTCCATCGGACACTGGATGTTCACACACATCTCCCAGGATGTTCAGTATTTCTTTTGATTCCATATAGATTCCTCGTGCTTTTGTGAACCTGGTGCAAATCATGCAAATCGATGGACTGCGTGACATCAAAGGGGAGACGATTGGCTGCAGCCTCTTAAAGCCGTAAGTGTCCGTAACACAATGTGATCTGCTTACTGCTATCTTGAAATCAGTAAGAATGTGGCTGCTCTTGGTTTTCCTTGTGGAGATCCAGCTGCATTCTGGGAAAAGAGTATGGAAATGAGCTCTCATCCTGAAAATGGAAAGCTGTCTCTCTACTGCCACCTATGGGTAGCAAACCCAATAAAATGCATTGAAAAATGAAGACCGTGAGAATAAACAGAAGAAAACTGGAAGAAACTCACAAAAATAATATATAATGTACTTAAACCAGCTATGTCTGACTTCTCCACGTTCCTCTGTGCTGCTGTGAGGGCGCTCGTATTTATAAGGCTTTCTTATTAAGTCTATGGGCGTCACATGCACAACTAGGCGAAGTTTCTTGTATTGTAAATTGTAGGTCACAGGACTGGTCACATGACAATTGGGGGCTCCTAGAGGTGAAACCCCCCATCATTGTTTAATGATTTAGGTTAAGACCGCTCACACAGGAAGAAGGTGCTGCGCCGGGAGTCGGGACAGAGCGAGAGGGATGTCGGCACGGCAGTGCAATGTGGGACAGGTGAGTATGGGGGACGGGCGGATGAAGGAGGACATAAGCCAGCACGCCATGCAAGATAGGAGGGGGAGCGGGGGGGGGAGGGTGGAGAGATAAGCCATGCATACAGGGGGGGATATGAGCCAAGCATACGGGGGGGATATGAGCCATGCATACGGGGGGGATATGAGCCATGCATACAGGGGGGGGATATGAGCCATGCATACAGGGGGGGATATGAGCCATGCATACAGGGGGGGGATATGAGCCATGCATACAGGGGGGGGAATATGAGCCATGCATACAGGGGGGAATATGAGCCATGCATACAGAGGGGGGATATGAGCCATGCATACAGGAGGGGGGTCATTATACAGTATTGAGCATCATGTGGGATCATTATACAGTATGGAGAACTGTGTGTGGCCATTATACAGTATTGAACATCATGTGTGGCCGTTATACAATGTGGAGCATCATGTGTGGCCAATGGACGTTATACAGTATGGAGCATCATGTGTGGCCATTATACAGTATTGAGCATCATGTGGGATCATTATACAGTATGGAGAACTGTGTGTGGCCGTTATACAGTATGGAGCACTATGTGTGGCCATTATACAGTATGGAGCACTGTGTGGCCATTATACAGTATGGAGCACTGTGTGGCCATTATACATTATGGAGCATCATGTGTTGCCATTATACACTATGGAGCATCATGTGGCCATTATACAGTATTGAGCATCATGTGTGGCCATTATACAGTATGTAGAACTGCGTGTGGCCATTATACAGTATGGAGCATCATGTGTGGTGGCCGTTATACAGTATTGAGCATCATGTGTGGCCATTATACAGTATGGAGCACTGTGTGGCCATATTTTTTTTTGTTTATAATTATTGTATATAAAACAGTGTGATCAGCAGTGCTAAATGGCTGTGGTTAGGACGTGGATATGGGTGTGACTAGTTGTGAAATGGGGGTGGTCAGAAGCGTGGCCTAAAATTTGCCGCGGCGCACTACGTGCACCGCAAACTTTATACCTCCTTCCCTTCTTCAAAAGTTGGGAGGTATAGTACCGCATTTGCCAGATCATGGCAAGTGCCGCAAATCCCATAGGCAATGAATGAGGCCGAACGCAGTGTTGCTGTAAGTGATCCGTTACGCAGCACATGCAGAAAAACTGTTGTGAATTTGCTTTTTGCTCCCTCTAGTGGTTACTAGTTTTTTGACTCTGGTTTTTCTGTCATTCCTTTTATCCGCACCTGGGTCGTTAGTTAGGGGTGTTGCTATATAAGCTCCCTAGACCTTCAGTTCAATGCCTGGCAACGTAGTTATCAGAGCTAGTCTGCTGTGCTCTTGTCTACTGATCCTGGTTCCAGTTATATCAGCTAAGTCTGCCTTTTGCTTTTTGCTATTTGTTTTGGTTTTGTATTTTTGTCCAGCTTGTTCCAAATCTATATCCTGACCTTTGCTGGAAGCTCTAGGGGGCTGGTGTTCTCCCCCCGGACCGTTAGACGGTTCGGGGGTTCTTGAATTTCCAGTGTGGATTTTGATAGGGTTTTTGTTGACCATATAAGTTACCTTTCTTTATTCTGCTATCAGTAAGCGGGCCTCTCTGTGCTAAACCTGGTTCATTTCTGTGTTTGTCATTTCCTCTTACCTCACCGTTATTATTTGTGGGGGGCTTCTATCCAGCTTTGGGGTCCCCTTCTCTGGAGGCAAGAAAGGTCTTTTGTTTTCCTCTACTAGGGGTAGCTAGATTCTCCGGCTGGAGCGTGTCATCTAGAATCAACGTAGGAATGATCCCCGGCTACTTCTAGTGTTGGCGTTAGGAGTAGATATATGGTCAACCCAGTTACCACTGCCCTATGAGCTGGATTTTTGTATTCTGCAGACTTCCACGTACCTCTGAGACCCTCGCCATTGGGGTCATAACAGTTTGCCAGGCCAGTATTAAATGTTTAATGCGTTGCAGAAGAGGGATTATAAGAAAGAAGATTCTGAGTTTTTTTTTTTTTTTCTTTCTTCTTCCCCTTTACCTCAGAGTGGCTATGCTTGCTGCAGACATGAATGTCCAGACCTTGATTACAAGTGTGGACCAGCTGGCTACTCGTGTGCAGGGCATACAAGATTATGTTACCAGAAATCCTAGGTCAGAACCTAAAATACCGATTCCTGAACTGTTTTCCGGAGACAGGTTTAAGTTTAGGAATTTTGTGAATAATTGTAAATTGTTTTTGTCCCTGAGACCCTGTTCATCTGGAGACTCTGCTCAGCAAGTAAAAATAGTTATTTCGTTCTTACGGGGCGACCCTCAGGATTGGGCTTTTTCGCTGGCGCCAGGAGATCCGGCATTGGCTGATATTGATGCGTTTTTTCTGGCGCTCGGTTTACTTTATGAGGAACCCAATCTTGAGATTCAGGCAGAAAAGGCCTTGCTGGCTATGTCTCAGGGGCAGGACGAGGCTGAAGTGTATTGCCAAAAATTTCGGAAATGGTCCGTGCTGACACATTGGAACGAGTGTGCACTGGCCGCTAATTTTAGAAATGGCCTATCTGAAGCCATTAAGAATGTTATGGTGGGTTTTCCCATTCCCACAGGTCTCAATGATACTATGGCACTGGCTATTCAAATTGACCGGCGGTTGCGGGAGCGCAAAACCGCAAATTCCCTCATGGTGTTGTCTGAACAGACACCTAATTCGGTGCAATGTGATAGAAAAACCGCAAATTCCCTCATGGTGTTGTCTGAACAGACACCTGATTTAATGCAATGTGATAGAATCCTGACTAGAAATGAGCGGAAAATTCATAGACGCCGGAATGGCTTGTGCTACTACTGTGGTGATTCTACACATGTTATCTCAGCATGCTCTAAACGTATAGCTAAGGTTGTTAGTCCTGTCACCGTTGGTAATTTGCATCCTAAGTTTATTCTGTCTGTAACTTTGATTTGCTCACTGTCATCTTATCCTGTCATGGCGTTTGTAGATTCAGGTGCTGCCCTGAGTCTCATGGATCTCTCATTTGCTAAGCGCTGTGGTTTTACTCTTGAACCATTAGAAAATCCTATTCCTCTTAGGGGTATTGATGCTACGCCATTGGCAGCAAATAAACCGCAGTATTGGACACAGGTTATCATGTGCATGACTCCTGAACACCGCGAGGTGATACGTTTCCTGGTTTTACATAAAATGCATGATTTGGTTGTTTTAGGGCTGCCATGGTTACAGACCCATAATCCAGTCCTGGACTGGAAGGCTATGTCAGTCTCAAGTTGGGGCTGTCGTGGTATTCATGGGGATTCCCTGCCTGTGTCTATTGCTTCTTCTACGCCTTCGGAAGTTCCGGAGTATTTGTCTGATTATCAGGATGTCTTCAGTGAGTCTGAGTCCAGTGCACTGCCTCCTCATAGGGACTGTGACTGTGCTATAGATTTGATCCCAGGCAGTAAATTTCCTAAGGGAAGATTGTTTAATCTGTCGGTACCTGAACATACCGCTATGCGTTCATATATCAAGGAGTCTCTGGAGAAAGGACATATTCGTCCGTCTTCTTCCCCCCTTGGTGCGGGATTCTTTTTTGTGGCAAAAAAGGACGGATCTTTGAGACCTTGTATTGATTATCGGCTTTTAAATAAGATCACTGTCAAATTTCAGTATCCTTTACCGCTGTTGTCTGACTTGTTTGCCCGGATTAAAGGTGCCAAGTGGTTCACCAAGATAGACCTTCGTGGTGCGTACAACCTTGTGCGCATTAAGCAAGGTGATGAATGGAAAACCGCATTCAATACGCCCGAAGGTCATTTTGAGTACTTGGTGATGCCTTTTGGGCTCTCCAATGCGCCTTCAGTTTTTCAGTCCTTTATGCATGACATTTTCCGGAAGTATCTGGATAAATTTTTGATTGTTTATCTGGATGATATTTTGTTTTTTTCTGATGATTGGGATTCGCATGTGGAGCAGGTCAGGTTGGTCTTTAAAATTTTGCGTGAAAATTCTTTGTTTGTCAAGGGCTCAAAGTGTCTCTTTGGTGTACAGAAGGTTCCCTTTTTGGGGTTCATTTTTTCCCCTTCTGCTGTGGAGATGGACCCAGTCAAGGTCCGAGCTATTCTTGATTGGACTCAGCCCTCGTCGGTTAAGAGTCTTCAGAAGTTCTTGGGTTTCGCTAACTTCTACCGTCGTTTTATCGCTAATTTTTCTAGCATTGTGAAACCGTTGACGGATATGACCAAGAAGGGCTCCGATGTAGCTAACTGGGCTCCTGCTGCCGTGGAGGCTTTCCAGGAGTTGAAGCGCCGGTTTACTTCGGCGCCTGTTTTGTGCCAGCCCGATGTCTCACTTCCCTTTCAGGTTGAGGTGGATGCTTCAGAGATTGGAGCAGGGGCCGTTTTGTCGCAGAGAGGCCCTGGTTGCTCTGTTATGAAACCTTGTGCCTTTTTCTCCAGGAAGTTTTCGCCTGCCGAGCGAAATTATGATGTGGGCAATCGGGAGTTGTTGGCCATGAAATGGGCATTTGAGGAGTGGCGTCATTGGCTCGAGGGTGCTAAGCATCGTGTGGTGGTCTTGACTGATCACAAAAATCTGATGTATCTCGAGTCTGCTAAACGCCTTAATCCGAGACAGGCCCGCTGGTCATTGTTTTTCTCCCGCTTTGATTTTGTTGTCTCGTATTTACCAGGTTCAAAGAATGTGAAGGCCGATGCTCTTTCTAGGAGCTTTGTGCCTGATGCTCCTGGAGTCGCTGATCCTGTTGGTATTCTTAAAGATGGAGTTATCTTGTCAGCTGTTTCTCCGGATCTGCGACGTGTGTTGCAGAGATTTCAGGCTGATAGGCCTGAGTCTTGTCCACCTGACAGACTGTTTGTCCCGGATAAATGGACCAGCAGAGTCATTTCCGAGGTTCATTCCTCGGTGTTGGCAGGTCACCCGGGAATTTTTGGCACCAGAGATCTGGTGGCCAGGTCCTTTTGGTGGCCTTCCTTGTCAAGGGATGTGCGGTCATTTGTGCAGTCCTGTGGGACTTGTGCTCGAGCTAAGCCTTGCTGTTCTCGTGCCAGCGGTTTGCTCTTGCCCTTGCCTGTCCCGAAGAGACCTTGGACACATATCTCCATGGATTTCATTTCTGATCTTCCGCTATCTCAGGGCATGTCCGTTATCTGGGTGATATGTGATCGCTTCTCCAAGATGGTCCATTTGGTTCCTTTGCCTAAGCTGCCTTCCTCTTCCGATCTGGTTCCTGTGTTTTTCCAGAACGTGGTTCGTTTGCACGGCATCCCTGAGAATATTGTGTCAGACAGAGGATCCCAGTTCGTTTCTAGGTTCTGGCGATCCTTTTGTAGTAGGATGGGCATTGATTTGTCGTTTTCGTCTGCTTTCCATCCTCAGACTAATGGACAGACGGAGCGAACCAATCAGACTTTGGAGGCTTATTTGAGGTGTTTTGTCTCTGCTGATCAGGACGATTGGGTGACATTCTTGCCGTTGGCTGAGTTTGCCCTTAATAATCGGGCTAGTTCCGCCACCTTGGTTTCGCCTTTTTTCTGCAACTCTGGTTTCCATCCTCGCTTTTCTTCGGGTCATGTGGAGCCTTCTGACTGTCCTGGGGTGGATTCTGTGGTAGATAGGTTGCAGCGGATCTGGAATCATGTGGTGGACAACTTGAAGTTGTCACAGGAGAGGGCTCAGCGCTTTGCCAACCGCCGCCGCGGTGTGGGTCCCCGACTACGCGTTGGGGATTTGGTATGGCTTTCTTCCCGCTTTGTTCCTATGAAGGTCTCCTCTCCCAAATTTAAACCTCGTTTTATTGGGCCTTACAAGATATTGGAAATCCTTAATCCTGTATCTTTTCGTCTGGATCTTCCTGTGTCGTTTGCTATTCACAATGTATTTCATAGGTCCTTGTTGCGGCGGTACATTGTGCCTGTAGTTCCTTCTGCTGAGCCTCCTGCTCCGGTGTTGGTTGAGGGCGAGTTGGAGTACGTGGTGGAGAAGATCTTGGATTCTCGCCTCTCCAGGCGGAGGCTTCAGTACCTGGTCAAGTGGAAGGGCTATGGTCAGGAGGATAATTCCTGGGTGGTCGCCTCTGATGTTCATGCGGCCGATTTAGTTCGTGCCTTTCATGCCGCTCATCCTGATCGCCCTGGTGGTCGTGGTGAGGGTTCGGTGACCCCTCACTAAGGGGGGGGTACTGTTGTGAATTTGCTTTTTGCTCCCTCTAGTGGTTACTAGTTTTTTGACTCTGGTTTTTCTGTCATTCCTTTTATCCGCACCTGGGTCGTTAGTTAGGGGTGTTGCTATATAAGCTCCCTAGACCTTCAGTTCAATGCCTGGCAACGTAGTTATCAGAGCTAGTCTGCTGTGCTCTTGTCTACTGATCCTGGTTCCAGTTATATCAGCTAAGTCTGCCTTTTGCTTTTTGCTATTTGTTTTGGTTTTGTATTTTTGTCCAGCTTGTTCCAAATCTATATCCTGACCTTTGCTGGAAGCTCTAGGGGGCTGGTGTTCTCCCCCCGGACCGTTAGACGGTTCGGGGGTTCTTGAATTTCCAGTGTGGATTTTGATAGGGTTTTTGTTGACCATATAAGTTACCTTTCTTTATTCTGCTATCAGTAAGCGGGCCTCTCTGTGCTAAACCTGGTTCATTTCTGTGTTTGTCATTTCCTCTTACCTCACCGTTATTATTTGTGGGGGGCTTCTATCCAGCTTTGGGGTCCCCTTCTCTGGAGGCAAGAAAGGTCTTTTGTTTTCCTCTACTAGGGGTAGCTAGATTCTCCGGCTGGAGCGTGTCATCTAGAATCAACGTAGGAATGATCCCCGGCTACTTCTAGTGTTGGCGTTAGGAGTAGATATATGGTCAACCCAGTTACCACTGCCCTATGAGCTGGATTTTTGTATTCTGCAGACTTCCACGTACCTCTGAGACCCTCGCCATTGGGGTCATAACAAAAACTGCCCGATCTGCTGCAAAAGGCGACTTTCACATCAGCGATTCTTGCCAAAGTCACTGCCGATAGTGTCATACTCACCAAAGGGGGAGGCAGCACTAAAAGTGCCTAGGACAGCAGAAACTCTAAATACGGCCTTGGGGGGGCTACATTATATTCTGTGGGGGGACTGCATTATACTCAGGGTACTACATTATATTACGGGGGGCTACATCATACTATATGAGGGGGTTACAGTATACTCTATGGGGGGGCTGCATTATATTCTGTGGTGGAACTGCATTCTCTCAGGGGACTACATTATATTCTGTGGTGGGTTGCATTATACTATATGAGGGGGGCTGCATTAAACCTTATGGGGGTGCTACATTATATTCTATGGTGGGGACTGCGTCATACCTGAGGGGGTTGCATTATATTTTGTGGGGTGCTGCATTATATTCTATGAGAGCGGACCGCATTATATTTTATGAGGGGGCTACATTATATTCTGTGAGGGGGCTACCCCAACCCTTGCTACATACTGTAATTAAGACGTGAACTACCTTATATTATTGTTATGGACTGGTAATTTAGGAGCGACATGCGACTAGCTCTGAGCAGGTGGTATCACAGCCCATTCTGACGTCTGTATCCCCTCTGTTCCGCTCTAGTCAGAATCCTATCACATTGCATAGGCTCAGGACTCTGTTCAGAGGATGCTGCCATGTGGTGCACCACTTTGCACTCGCGCAGGCGCCGATCAATCTGAATGGCTAGAGACATAGATTCGCTCAGACCAACAGGCGTGGGGAACCCCACCATAACATCTTTAAGGGCTTCAGAAAGACCCTTTCTGAAAATTGCTGCCAGAGCGTCCTCATTCCATTTAGTGAGCACAGACCATTTTCTAAATTTCTGGCAGTATACTTCTGCCGCTTCCTGACCCTGACACAGGGCCAACAAGGTTTTTTCCGCATGATCCACAGAGTTAGGTTCGTCATACAATAATCCGAGCGATTGAAAAAATGCATCTACATTAAGCAACGCCGGATCCCCTGACTCAAGGGAGAATGCCCAGTCCTGAGGGTCACCACGCAGCAGAGAAATAACTATTTTAACTTGCTGAGTGGGGTCACCAGAGGAACGGGGTTTCAGAGCAAAAAACAATTTGCAGTTATTTTTGAAGTTCAAAAACTTAGATCTATCCCCGTAAAACAAATCTGGAGTAGGAATTCTAGGCTCTAAGGCCGGAGTCTGAACAACATAATCTTGGATAATCTGAACTCTTGCAGCAAGCTGATCCACACGAGAAAACAAACCCTGAACATCCATGTCCGTGCCCAAATCCACCCAGAGATTAAGAGGAAGGAAAAAGACAAAACAGACTAAAGAAAAAAAAAAATGGCTCAGAACGCTTTTTCTTTTCCTTCTTTTGAGATGCATTCAACTCATTTTTGGCCAGTTGTACTGTTATGGACTGGTAATTTAGGAGCGACATGCGACTAGCTCTGAGCAGGTGGTAACTATACAGACCGCAGTTCCTGATCTTAACACACTAGCAGTAGCCGTGGGATGTTCCTGTCACTCCCTGGACACCTCGTCACAGCCGGAGAACTAGCTACCCCTGAAGGTAGAAATAGGAAAGCTATCTTGCCTCAGAGAAAATCCCCAAAGGATAGGACAGCCCCCCCCCCACAAATAATGACTGTGAGAGGAGAAGGAAATGACATATGTAGTATGAAACAAGATTTAGCAAAGGAGGCCACTACTAGCTAGACAGAATTAGTACAGGACAGAAAACTGTGCGGTCAGTAATAAAAACTAGAAAAAGTCCACCGCAGAGATATGCAAAAATCTCCACACCTGACTAAAGGTGTGGAGGGCAAAATCTGCAGCCCAGAGCTTCCAGCTTAGCTGAATAGATCCATACTGATAAGCTGGACAAATGAGCAAAACATAGAATGTGCTGAACAATAAAGTCCACAACAAGTGGACTGCAAAAGGACAAGCAAGGACTTATCTTTGCTGAACTGGACAGAGTGTCAGGGAAATCCAAAAGAGCAGTGACTCCAAGCAGGAACAATTGACAACTGGCATTGATTGAGGGATAAGGCCAGACTAAAATAGCCGAGCCAGAAAGACGATCAGTGGAAGCAGCTGCTGATGTTAAATCCAAGAAGCAGCTATACCACTCAAAACCACAGGAGGGAGCCCAAGAGCAGAATTCACAAAAGTGCTACTTACAACCACCGGAGGGAGCCCAAGAGCGGAATTCACAACAATTATACCCTGATATTAGCGATTTTTACCGCACAATTGGTGGTCTTGTATCTATTTCTATGTAGCTACATAGTGGGCCCCAAGAATGATTTTCTCTGGTGGGCCCAAGGTGCTCCAGCCCGATGCTGGTTGTCACTAATTGTAGAGGAGGAGGAGAGCTGTGACATCACCTATTGTGAATGGAGGATCCTGTGTTATCTACTGTATATAGAGGTGTTATCAGTCATTGTACAGGAGGAGAAGGTGAGCTGTGACATCACCTATTGTGAATGGAGGATCCTGTGTTATCTACTGTATACAGGGGTGTTATCAGTCATTATACAGGAGGAGAAGGTGAGCTGTGACATCACCTATTGTGAATGGAGGATCCTGTGTTATCTACTGTATACAGGGGTGTTATCAGTCATTATACAGGAGGAGAAGGTGAGCTGTGACATCACCTATTGTGAATGGTGGATCCTGTGTTATCTACTGTATATAGAGGTGTTATCAGTCATTGCACAGGAGGAGGAGGTGAGCTGTGACATCACCTATTGTGAATGGAGGATCCTGTGTTATCTACTGTATATAGAGGTGTTATCAGTCATTGTACAGGAGGAGGAGGTGAGCTGTGACATCACCTATTGTGAATGGTGGATCCTGTGTTATCTACTGTATATAGAGGTGTTATCAGTCATTGTACAGGAGGAGATGGTGAGCTGTGACATCACCTATTGTGAATGGTGGATCCTGTGTTATCTACTGTATATAGAGGTGTTATCAGTCATTATACAGGAGGAGAAGGTGAGCTGTGACATCACCTATTGTGAATGGTGGATCCTGTGTTATCTACTGTATATAGAGGTGTTATCAGTCATTGTACAGGAGGAGGAGGTGAGCTGTGACATCACCTATTGAAGATGATGGATCCTGTGTTATCTACTGTATATAGAGGTGTTATCAGTCATTGTACAGGAGGAGGAGGTGAGCTGTGACATCACCTATTGTGAATGGTGGATCCGGTGTTATCTACTGTATACAGGGGTGTTATCAGTCATTATACAGGAGGAGAAGGTGAGCTGTGACATCACCTATTGTGAATGGTGGATCCTGTGTTATCTACTGTATATAGAGGTGTTATCAGTCATTGTACAGGAGGAGGAGGTGAGCTGTGACATCACCTATTGAAGATGATGGATCCTGTGTTATCTACTGTATATAGAGGTGTTATCAGTCATTGTACAGGAGGAGGTGAGCTGTGACATCACCTATTGTGAATGGTGGATCCTGTGTTATCTACTGTATATAGAGGTGTTATCAGTCATTGTACAGGAGGAGGAGGTGAGCTGTGACATCACCTAATGAAGATGATGGATTCTGTGTTATCTACTGTACATAGAGGGGTTACCTTTCATTGTAATGTGGTCTGTGATGATAATGAGACTGCTGAAAATTTTTCTGTACAGAACAGAAAGTGTGAGTCTAGTATTAGCCTCATTGGCCAGTGTGAAAATTGCAAGATTTCATTTTTTTTTATATAATAGTCTAATTGAAAATGACATTTAAAAATTATATTTATCCTATAAATCGGATTTAAGCAGAGGCCATGTTATGATGACACATTCCCTTTATACTCATTTAGGTGGATGAATCCAGTCAAATTAATCTCCAGTCCTTATTGCATAAATGAGAAAGTTCTTAATTACATACATGCACTAAATAATGAAGGATTTGTGTTCTCTTCTTCCAGAAATTTTTGTCCTTGCATCATTAACCCTCCAGAAGGATCCCCAGAATACACTGAAATGAAGACCTTTAACAGAGATTTGCAGG
Organism: Ranitomeya variabilis; assembly: GCF_051348905.1. Classification (NCBI taxonomy): domain Eukaryota; kingdom Metazoa; phylum Chordata; class Amphibia; order Anura; family Dendrobatidae; genus Ranitomeya; species Ranitomeya variabilis. Next base: position 21,790,228 of record NC_135233.1, read on the forward strand.
TGGGTGATGAGATAATGTCACATAGGTCGTATTCTGCTAAGAAAACAAAAACCTATACAGAAAAAGATACCAGAAATAACAACTTATATAGTCTAATGAAAGAAACTATAAAGATTAACCCTTAAAAAATTCATCAGACCAAAAATTATTCCATAAAATTATATTTTTATTTAAAATCAAATGCAATCACAATAATATCACCAAAATATATGGAATTCTTTATTAAAAATTAAAATCAAACAGTTTAAAACAAATAATTACTATTAAAAGCATATAGAATGTACAATAATAATTTCATATATCTCCTCCAAAAGAGGTTTTCTGGGGATTTAATTATATTTAATAAAAAAACCCGTATGTGCAGGACAGGGCAATTCCAAACTGATCAGTACATAAAAACTATATAATGCAGCAAATAATATTAATTTAATAATATAATATGTGATAAAAAATATATATATAAATAAATAAATTATATAAAAATTGTGTAAATATATGTGTGTATACACATACACACACCTCCCTAGTGTATAACAACCAAATATTCAATTATAATAAAGTGCAATAGTGCAATTACTGTAAAAATATTTAAATTGCATACAAAACATACCACATGTGATAAAAAAAGGTGATTGAAAATCTAACACTAATAATAATGATACTATAGTTCCTATCACAATGCTGCAAATTATACCAAAATCTAGTGCCAACAAGTGTTTGTATTATACTGACCAGTTAGGGATGCCACTGCCCCGCACACACCACTCCAACGCACGTTTCGCTCGCTGCTTCGTCGCTTTTAATAGTAATTATTTGTTTTAAACTGTTTGATTTTAATTTTTAATAAAGATTTCCATATATTTTGGTGATATTATTGTGATTGCATTTGATTTTAAATAAAAATATAATTTTATGGAATAATTTTTGGTCTGATGAATTTTTTAAGGGTTAATACGTATTCTGCTAAGGGCAGGTCTCCCTACACAGAGGCGTCTCACACAGCTGAACTTCACCACTAGGGGGCGCCTCATACACACAGTCTTATAAATCTGCATCTGGCTGTCACCAAACTTTCCCCGAGCGTCACAGCAAATCTGACCATTAATGAGAGACACAATCATAAACCTTATAGCACCTCGTGCACATGTGTCAGAAAGGCTTTGATGGAAAAGCGGCATTAATGGCTAAATTAATTCTCGCCCAATTTTCCCCAAAACAGATATAATGAATGTAAACCTCAGATTTGGGGGCTGGAGTGCTCTTCACGAATCATATATTGTGATCGGTAATAACGGACACTTTCTCATTCTTCTTCTTCTTATGATCAGGTCCATGTAGCTGCTCTGGCTGAAAAATTCAAAGATCGGGAAGATTTTGCTGTGGTGGCTCAACCATTCTTCACCAACACTGTGGTTCCCGTGGACGGCGTAAGTTACAATCAATGAGACACACTGAGAAGAGAGTGCGAATAGTGACCGAGGAGTAGTGGAGAATTCTGGATTAGTCCTGGAGGAGTAGTGGAGAATTCTGGATTAGTCCTGGAGGGATAGTGGAGAATTCTGGATTAGTCCTGGAGGAGTAGTGGAGAATTCTGGATTAGTCCTGGAGGGATAGTGGAGAACTCTGGATTAGTCCTGGAGGGATAGCGGAGATTTCTGGATTAGTCCTGGAGGAGTAGTGGAGAATTCTGGATTAGTCCTGGAGGGATAGTGGAGAACTCTGGATTAGTCCTGGAGGGATAGTGGAGAATTCTGGATTAGTCCTGGAGGAGTAGTGGAGAATTCTGGATTAGTCCTGGAGGAGTAGTGGAGAATTCTGGATTAGTCCTGGAGGAGTAGTGGAGAATTCTGGATTAGTCCTGGAGGAGTAGTGGAGAATTCTGGATTAGTCCTGGAGGAGTAGTGGAGAATTCTGGATTAGTCCTGGAGGGATAGCGGAGATTTCTGGATTAGTCCTGGAGGAGTAGTGGAGAATTCTGGATTAGTCCTGGAGGGATAGCGGAGATTTCTGGATTAGTCCTGGAGGAGTAGTGGAGAATTCTGGATTAGTCCTGGAGGAGTAGTGGAGAATTCTGGATTAGTCCTGGAGGGATAGCGGAGATTTCTGGATTAGTCCTGGAGGAGTAGTGGAAAATTCTGGATTAGTCCTGGAGGAGTAGTGGAGAATTCTGGATTAGTCCTGGAGGAGTAGTGGAGAATTCTGGATTAGTCCTGGAGGAGTAGTGGAGAATTCTGGATTAGTCCTGGAGGAGTAGTGGAGAATTCTGGATTAGTCCTGGAGGAGTAGTGGAGAATTCTGGATTAGTCCTGGAGGGATAGCGGAGATTTCTGGATTAGTCCTGGAGGAGTAGTGGAAAATTCTGGATTAGTCCTGGAGGAGTAGTGGAGAATTCTGGATTAGTCCTGGAGGAGTAGTGGAGAATTCTGGATTAGTCCTGGAGGAGTAGTGGAGAATTCTGGATTAGTCCTGGAGGAGTAGTGGAGAATTCTGGATTAGTCCTGGAGGAGTAGTGGAGAATTCTGGATTAGTCCTGGCGGAATAGTGGAGAATTCTGGATTAGTCCTGGAGGAGTAGTGGAGAATTCTGGATTAGTCCTGGAGGAGTAGTGGAGAATTCTGGATTAGTCCTGGAGGAGTAGTGGAGAATTCTGGATTAGTCCTGGCGGAGTAGTGGAGAATTCTGGATTAGTCCTGGAGGAGTAGTGGAGAATTCTGGATTAGTCCTGGCGGAGTAGTGGAGAATTCTGGATTAGTCCTGGAGGAGTAGTGGAGAATTCTGGATTAGTCCTGGCGGAGTAGTGGAGAATTCTGGATTAGTCCTGGAGGAGTAGTGGAGAATTCTGGATTAGTCCTGGAGGAGTAGTGGAAAATTCTGTATTAGTCCTGGAGGAGGAGTGTAGAGATGTGGATTAGTCCTGGAGGAGGAGTGTACAGCTGCGGATTAGTCCTGGAGAAGGAGTGTAGAGCTGTGGATTAGTCCTGGAGGAGTACTGTAGATTTCTGGTTTAATCCTGGAGGAGGAGTGTAGAGCTCGGGATTAGTCCTGGAGGAGGAGTGAAGAACTCGGGATTAGTCCTGGAGGAGGAGTGTAGAGCTCGGGATTAGTCCTGGAGGAGGAGTGTAGAACTCGGGATTAGTCCTGGAGGAGTAGAGTAGAGCTCGGGATTATTCCTGGAGGAGTAGAGTAGAGCTGTGGATTAGTCCTGGAGGAGTAGAGTAGAGCTCGGGATTAGTCCTGGAGGAGGAGTGTAGATTTTTGGATTAGTCCTGGAGGAGTGTAGAGCTGTGGTTTAGTCCTGGAGGAGTAGTGTAGATATCTGGTTTAGTCATAGAGGAATAGTCTAGAGCTGTGGATTAGTCCTGGAGGAGTAGAGTATAGCTGTGGTTTAGTCCTGGAAGAGTAGAGTAGAGCTCAGATTAGTCCTGGAGGAGGAGCGTACAGCTGTGGATTAGTCCTGTAGAAGGAGTGTAGAGCTGTGGTTTAGTTCTGGAGTAGAGTAGAGTAGAGCTCTGGATTAGTCCTGGAGGAGTAGAGTAGAGTAGAGCTCTGGATTAGTCCTGGAGGAGTAGAGTAGAGTAGAGCTCTGGATTAGTCCTGGAGGAGTAGAGTAGAGCTGTGGATTAGTCCTGGAGGAGTAGAGTAGAGCTCGGGATTAGTCCTGGAGGAGGAGTCTAGATTTCTGGATTAGCACTCATCTTCAGCAAACGTGGAATAGATTTATTTGTAGCACTTGCGGTGGATTCCGTGTCTGGAGGTCGTGCCTCTCTTTCTCCTGTTACATCATCCTCAGACTGCAGGTGTTTTACTTTATAGGTGGTCATCGCCCCACCATACTAGCACTCTGCCTAAGTTATATTACTCCTATCCTTTGTGCCCTATAGTGTGGCGGCGTCTTTGTACATTGATTGGGTACTGTTTCTTTCCCCATGAACACAGCCCTACTGGCTATCATTAGCACGTGACTGATGAAAGTCCCTTTGGACTGAAACGTTTCAAGTGCTACAAATAAATCTATTCCACGTTTGCTGAAGATGAGTGCTAGACTTCTTTTTTATTTGTATTGATGGTCTGGGAACCTAGTCTATGCACCATATAGTGACTGTGCACACGGTGTTTTCACTTAGATTTCTGGATTAGTCCTGGAGGAGTAGTGTAGAGCTCGGATTAGTCCTGGAGGAGGAGTCTAGATTTTTGGATTAGTCCTGGAGGAGTAGAGTAGAGCTTGGATTAGTCCTGGAGGAGTAGAGTAGAGCTTGGATTAGTCCTGGAGGAGTAGAGTAGAGCTTGGGATTAGTCCTGGAGGAGTAGAGTAGAGCTCGGGATTAGTCCTGGAGGAGTAGAGTAGAGCTCGGGATTAGTCCTGGAGGAGTATTGTAGAGCTGTGGATTAGTCCTGGAGGAGGAGTCTAGATTTTTGGATTAGTCCTGGAGGAGTAGTGTAGAGCTCGGATTAGTCCTGGAGGAGTAGAGTAGAGCTCGGGATTAGTCCTGGAGGAGTAGTGTAGAGCTGTGGATTAGTCCTGGAGGAGTAGTGTAGAGCTGTGGATTAGTCCTGGAGGAGTAGAGTAGAGCTCGGGATTAGTCCTGGAGGAGTAGAGTAGAGCTCGGGATTAGTCCTGGAGGAGTAGAGTAGAGCTCGGGATTAGTCCTGGAAGAGTATTGTAGAGCTGTGGATTAGTCCTGGAGGAGTAGAGTAGAGCTCGGATTAGTCCTGGAGGAGTAGTGTAGAGCTCGGCTTTGTCCTAGAGGAGGAGTCTAGATTTTTGGATTAGTCCTGGAGTAGTAGTGTAGAGCTCAGATTAGTCCAGGAGGAGTAGAGTAGAGCTCGGGATTAGTCCAGGAGGAGTAGAGTAGAGCTCGGGATTAGTCCTGGAGGAGTAGAGTAGAACTCGGGATTAGTCCTGGAGGAGTAGTGTAGAGCTGTGGATTAGTCCTGGAGGAGTAGTGTAGAGCTGTGGATTAGTCCTGGAGGAGTAGAGTAGAGCTCGGGATTAGTCCTGGAGGAGCAGAGTAGAGCTCGGGATTAGTCCTGGAGGAGGAGTCTAGATTTTTGGATTAGTCCTGGAGGAGTAGAGTAGAGTTCGGATTAGTCCTGGAGGAGTAGAGTAGAGTAGAGCTCGGGATTAGTCCTGGAGGAGGAGTCTAGATTTTTGGATTAGTCCTGGAAGAGTGGAGTAGAGCTCGGGATTAGTCCTGGAGGAGTAGAGTAGAGCTCGGGATTAGTCCTGGAGGAGGAGTCTAGATTTTTGGATTAATCCTGGAGGAGTAGAGTAGAGCTCGGATTAGTCCTGGAGGAGTAGAGTAGAGTAGAGCTCGTGATTAGTCCTGGAGGAGTAGAGTAGAGCTCGGATTAGTCCTGGAGGAGTAGAGTAGAGCTCGGATTAGTCCTGGAGGAGTAGAGTAGAGCTCAGATTAGTCCTGGAGGAGTAGACTAGAGCTCGGGATTAGTCCTGGAGGAGTAGTGTAGAGCTCGGATTAGTCCTGGAGGAGTAGTGTTCACCATGTTCATATGTTGTCTCTTTACCGCAGGACGGTGAACCGGACATTTCCTACTTCGCAGCAGACTGCTTCCATTTCTCAGAGAGAGGACAGGCTGAGATGGCCATCGCCCTGTGGAACAACATGGTAACACCAGTGGGGGGCGCTCTACATGTCACATGTGTCCAAGCTGAAATACAATATCTGAAATTCACCAGTTGACTTGTATTCCAATATTAATATCTCACTGGACGTGTGATGATGAGATGTTTCCTCCTCTGTTTTGTCCTCAGATTGAGCCAGTAGGCCAAAAACTGAGCTACAACAACTTCACCCGCAGCCGCTCCAAAATAAACTGTCCGACCAACGTAAGTACAATAGTATGGGATAATAGCCAAGCTTGGAAAGTCCAACTCACATATACAGAGGGCCAACATTAAAAGCTTGGCCAAAGTTGAGGGCCAACCTCGATATTTATTTGAAAAAAAAGTCTACAATTGAGGAAATTTTTCCTTATCATCAAGTATAACAATGAACCTTTACATATGGAAACAAACTTAAAGGGGTTGTCCCTCAAACAAGCCTTCACATGCATGGTATGGTGACCCTACTGTACCCCCTCTCAACCTCCCCATCAAAGTATGGTGACCCCAACACAGTATGATTCCCCAACTGTAATTCCCCCACAGCCCTCCAGATGGTAGAATGGCCCCCACATAGTGCCCCATACAGTATAATGTCCCACACATAGTGCCCTATACAGTATAATGGCCCCACACAGTGCTTCATACAGTATAATGGCCCCACATAGTTCTTCATACAGTATAATGGCCCCGCATAGTCCTCCATACAGTATAATGGCCCCACATAGTCCTCCATACAGTATAATAACCCCACATAGTGCTCCATACTGTATAATGACCCCACATAGTGCTCCATACAGTATAATGGCCTCACAGAGTGCTCCATACAGTATAATGGCCCCACATGGTCCTCAATACCGTATAATGGCCCCACATAGTGCTCCAAGCGGTATAATGTCCACACATAGTCCTCCATACAGTATAAGGGCCCCACATAGTGCTCCAAGTGGTGTAGTGTCCACACATAGTCACCCATACAGTATAATGGCCCCATACAGTGCTCCATACAGTATAATGGCCCCACATAGTCCTTCATATAGTATAATGGCCCCACATAGTGCCCCATACAGTGTAATAGCCCCACAAAGTGCTCCATATAGTATAAAAGCCTCACATAATGCAGTATAATGGACCCCACACAGTGCTCCATACAGTATAATGGCCCCACATAGTCCTTCATACAGTATAATGGCCCCACATAGTCCTCCATACAGTATAATAGCCCCACATAGTTCTTCATACAGTATAATGGCCCCACATAGTGCTCCATAAAGTAAAATGGCCCCACATAGTGCTCCATACTGTATAATGGCCACACATAGTGCTCTATACAGTATATTGGCCCCCACCTAGTGCCCCATACAGTATAATAGCCCCACATAGTCCTTCATACAGTATAATAGCCACACATAGTGCTTAATACTGTCTAAGCCTTGACGAATGTATACTGGTAAACTTTGAGCTGTACTCACTATTCTACATTACATTACTAATCCTGCACTGAATACTGGTGTCTGTATTTGCGCCCCTTCATTTTATGTCCCCTCCCCCACATACCTGAGGTTAGGGTTATGGTAGACATTTAGGAGTATGGCCCACATGTAATGTCTCCTCTTCTCTGTCTCAGGACCACCCGTTCCTCTACACCCTGAAGAACAGTGGTCTCCCAGATGTTGATCTCCCACCTGAAGCTGATGGCGATGGTGATAGTGACGGTGACCAGGTGCCGATGTGGTCGGTGATTGTGGCCTCCATCGGCGGCGTGGCTCTGGGTTGTGCCGTGGTCGGGATAGCGGTCTGCCTGAGGAACCGGAGGAGATCTAATAAGAAGAAGCGGATGAGTGAGAGCGGCTCCTCCTTCTGAGGGGGGTCATCAAGAACAAAGGCGCAGAGTGGGATACCCCAAAACATTTGTACATAATATTCACTCCGGAAATGTCAAACCCCAGAAGACCATGGACTGATACCTGGACAGAATTCACCTGCAGAATTACACCCCCGTAGGACACTGTGTCGCCATGCCATGTGTCACGCTTCAGCCACATCCAGAGCTGCATTCATAATTCTGCTGGTTACCACTTGGAATCATCTGCGCCGCTTAGTGGACGGGTGGTTTTCAGTATTGGGTGATGATGCAATGTGTGGAGGCAGCTCTACATGTCCAAGGATGCAGACCCTGAACAAGCAGGGGTGGCTGACAAATAGCAAAGCACAAGAGGTGACCAGATGGGTTGTGAACGCCATAAATCTGCAAAACAGCTCACCTGCCAACCCCGTCCATTAAGGGTGTAGTCTGTGCGCACCCCGCACCCCTCAGGACCCCCGAGATTCCCATTATATGGGTGCACCTGGACTGTAATAGCACCACGACTCCGCAGACCCTCTCTGCATTCAGCCCCCCGAGCAGGAGCACAAAACGCTGGGAATAATGATGAGTTTACACCCCGGGCGTCTGTAAATAAGCAAAAAGTACCGTAATTAATGCCGCAGCCTGATAATGTGTCTCTAATGGACCCTGTAATATAATGTGATGTTCTGTGCACACGACCCAGGCGTAATAAAGGACATGAAGAAACGTGGACATGTGTTTGCATCTCCAGTTCTTGTGAAACTACAACTCCCAGCATGCACTGTGCCAGCTGCTATCACTCTGTGTGTAACCCTGGAGGGGCAGGGAAGAGAATGAGGACAAGATGAAAATTCTGTAGACAGAAATGCAGATATCAAAGTCGCCACTAGATGGCTAAATGGCGCAAGCTGAATGTAAAATATATATATATATATATATATATATATATATATATATATATATATATATATATATATATATATATATATATATATTATCCAGAAAAATGAAGGCAGCACTCCAATAGAAAAAATAAAAGTGGTTTATTGGCCCATGTGCGACGTTTCAGTCCAGGATGTGGACCTTTCTCAATGATAATAGCATGAGGTTTGGTATATACCTGGAAAGATTTTTTGCACCCTTTGTTTTCTTTTGGTGCTGCTTTTTGTTTTCTTTTTCTCTCTCTCTCTCTCTCTCTCTATATATATATATATATATATATATATATATATATATATATATACTAGATGGTGGTCCGATTCTAAAGTATCGGGTATTCTAGAATATGCATGTCCATGTAGTATATAGCACAGCCACGTAGTATATTGCCCAGCCACGTAGTATATTGCCCAGCCACGTAGTATACAGCACAGACACGTAGTATACTGCTCAGTCACGTAGTATACAGCACAGACACGTAGTATATTGCCCAACCACGTAATATACAGCACAGAGCCACGTAGTATATTGCCCAGTCACGTAGTATGCACCATATCCCTGTTAAAAAAAAATAATTAAAAAATAGTTACATACTCACCCTCCGTTGGCCCCCGGATCAAAGCGGCCGGTTACCGATGGTCCTCGCGCGCTCCGGTCTGAAGAGTACATTGAGGTCTCGCGAGATGGTGACGTAGCGGTCTCGCAAGACCGCACGTCATCATCTCGCGAGACCGCAATGCATGGAGCGGTCACCGGGGCGTCACGAGGAGTGTCGGTAACCGGACGCTTCGATCCGGGGGCCAACGGGGGTGAGTATGTAACTATTTTTTATTTTTTAAATTATTTTTAACATTAGATCTTTTTACTATTCATGCTGCATAGGCAGCATGAATAGTAAAAATTTGGTCACACAGGGTTAATAGCAGCGTTAACCCAGTGTGTTACACCGCGGTCCGTTACCGCTGCCATTAACCCTGTGTGAGGGCAGACTGGAGGGGAGTACGGAGCGGGCACTGACTGCGGGGAGGAAGGAGCGGCCATTTTTCCGCCGGACTGTGCCCGTCGCTGATTGGTCGTGGCTGTTTTGCCATGACCAATCAGCGACTTGGATTTCCATGACAGACAGAGGCCGCGACCAATGAATATCCGTGACAGACAGAAAGAAAGACGGAAATGACCCTTAGACAATTATATAGATATATAGATATATATATAAAAAAAGAGTTTTTGGCAAAGCCAGCTTACCGCTTTGAAGAAACCGTAATACATCCAACCTGTGGTTACAGTTCGCACGGAAAACGGATTGGGACAAATCCAAACATGTAAAGAAAAAACTTTTTGTTTCTCCAGCGATCAGTCCAATGGTAGAGTAAAATATACCTTTTATTTATCCATTAAAAAGTTCCAGATTTCTTCAGTTACAATATTGCATACATTCAATCCCTTATGCATTGGACTGATCGCTGGAGAAACAAAAAGTTTCTTCTTTTTATATATATATATATATATATATACACTCACCGGCCACTTTATTAGGTACACTTGTCCAGCTTCTTGTTAACACTTAATTTCTAATCAGCCAATCACATGGCGGCAACTCAGTGCATTTAGGCATGTAGATATGGTCAAGACAATCTCCCGCAGTTCAAACCGAGCATCAGTATGGGGAAGAAAGGTGATTTGAGTGCCTTTGAACGTGGCATGGTTGTTGGTGCCAGAAGGGCTGGTCTGAGTATTTCAGAAACTGCTGATCTACTGGGATTTTCACGCACAACCATCTCTAGGGTTTACAGAGAATGGTCCGAAAAAGAAAAAAAATCCAGTGAGCGGCAGTTCTGTGGGCGGAAATGCCTTGTTGATGCCAGAGGTCAGAGGAGAATGGGCAGACTGGTTCGAGCTGATAGAAAGGCAACAGTGACTCAAATCGCCACCCGTTACAACCAAGGTAGGCCTAAGAGCATCTCTGAACGCACAGTGCGTCGAACTTTGAGGCAGATGGGCTACAGCAGCAGAAGACCACACCGGGTACCACTCCTTTCAGCTAAGAACAGGAAACTGAGGCTACAATTTGTACAAGCTCATCGAAATTGGACAGTAGAAGATTGGAAAAACGTTGCTTGGTCTGATGAGTCTCGATTTCTGCTGCGACATTCGGATGGTAGGGTCAGAATTTGGCGTAAACAACATGAAAGCATGGATCCATCCTGCCTTGTATGGAGCATCTTTGGGATGTGCAGCCGACAAATCTGCGGCAACTGTGTGATGCCATCATGTCAATATGGACCAAAATCTCTGAGGAATGCTTCCAGCACCTTGTTGAATCTATGCCACGAAGAATTGAGGCAGTTCTGAAGGCAAAAGGGGGTCCAACCCGTTACTAGCATGGTGTACCTAATAAAGTGGCCGGTGAGTGTGTATATATATATATATATATATATATATATATATATATATATATATATATATATATATGTGAGTTTGTGAGTATATATATATATATATACTGCACTGTGCGGAGTGGAGAAAAATGCTGCAAAGTAAGAAGCCTTCAAAAATAGCAGTGTTAATAGTTCATTTTTATCCCATCATGACCGCTCATCTCCTCCATCATCAGTATCTGATGACTGACCATCTCCTCCATCATCAGTATCTGGTGACTGACCATCTCCTCCATCATCAGTATATTGTCAATGCCCGCTGCCTCCTTCATCAGTATCTGGTGACTGACCGTCGCCTCCATCATCAGTATCTGGTGACTGCCTGTAGCCTCCATCATCAGTATCTGGTGACTGACCGTCGCCTCCATCATCAGTATCTGGTGACTGACCATCTCCTCCATCACTTCTTCTCGTCACTTGCACACAGGTTATGGAGGGTCTCGGCAGGAGGTTGTGCCACCAAACATCTTGGAGACCGGACCCCAGATCTTCTGTGTATGAGGCTTGTGCGGATCCAGGCTGGATGATGGGAGATCAGGGATCTGTGTGGCCGGATCATCACCCCCAGGACTCCTCGCTCTTAATGAGATTGGCTGGATGTTGGGGGTCGTTGTCCGGCTGCAGGATACATTTGATGGTGTTACATGGTGGGTAAGTGTCTGCCTGGATTTCTCAGCTAATCCTGCCACATACTGGGAGCATAATTCCACCATCTAGTGATAAGATGATGACACCGCAGAGCTCATATACTTTGTAGCAGCCAGATGACGTCCTGGAGAGCTCACATAATGCTGCAGTTCAGCTCATAAATAATACCGCCATGCTTTGTTGTATTTCACTAGGTGATTTTTAGTAGCTCATCCTCAGGGCCCTGCGCCCTTAGTGTCACATCTGTACCTGTACAATGTCTCGTGTACGGCACGTGCCGCCATACAGTGAGTGTATATCGCTGCGTGCCACTCAGGATCTATACTGAGCCCCTATAGACAATATCGTGGCAGATTCCCAAGGTGAGGTCGATATTTCTTGGGTAAACGCACACAACCCTCACACTCCATCCTCGCTCCCTGCGGATGTTTTATTGCTGAATATTGGTAGAGGATCTGGCCGTCCCGCTGCTGATTTATTATACCGCGAACACTAATCTCTCGCCCCTCACCCACAGATACGAGAACGCAGAATCCATCTCCCGGGACGGAGCCAGAATCGCACGGGTCCATCTGTCAATCTGGCGCTGACATTGTTTATATTGGATCAGGGCCGCGAAAACTAATTCTATCCAAACAGCAGATACAATCAGAAACCCAATTGTCTTCTTTTCTCAGCTTTTAAACATTGTTACTAGTTCTATATATAATACATTAATACGTTGTCACCTAAGTCATAAGGAAGTGGCGCACACAGAGCCGGGGTTTTATTTTATTACAGATTTTTATTATTTTTTTATATTTGATCAATTATGTACATATATATCCATATATTTGTATTTATTTATGATAGGCTTCCTTACGGACCAGTGATATGTTGAGACTCCATTCTCTGGTGGAGACCCAGGGGGCAGTTTACCCCAAGCGCTACAGTCTAAGGGGGCAGAAATTTTCAGGTTTAGGGCTAGGGTATGTTCACATGTTGAGTTTTCGCAGTGGATCTTTGTAGAATAAAAACACGTCAAGCACAGCACAGTGTTCATTATGCACATTCTTTTTATATGATTTTGTTGCCTTTTTATGTGTTTTTTATGCATTCATTTAAATGGGTGAAAAACGCTGAAAGACAACAACGATGACTGACAAGCTGCAGAAATGCTGAATGACCTGAAATATATGAAATATGCAAGGAAATAAAAAGCTGCGTATGCACGAGACTTCAGAAATCTAATTCACTTTGCTGGGACTGTAAAACGCAATTTTTGTTTTAGGAATGAAAATATGCACTGAAAAAAAGTGCTACAAATACGTGCAAGTGTCCAATAGTTCTCTCGGCTCGTTCACACTCTGCATTTTTGTCGTAGATTGTTTCGCTGAAACCTCCATAATTTTACAGTACCAGGAAAGTGAATGAGATTTCCGACATTTCATGCACACACTGCTTATTTTTTCCTTGCGGATTTGAACCATCTTTTTCTTTTTTTTTTGCAAATCTGCAGCATCTATTATTTCAATATTGTTGGAGCATTTTTCACCCATTCAATTAAATGCGCAAAAAATGCAACACAAACGCATGTACAAAAACACGTTTTTTACTCTGCATTTTTCCTGCCAACCCTCCTGAAAATCTGCTGCAAATACGCAACTTGTGCTCAAGCCTTTAGGGTTAGGGATTGGTGTAGGGTTAGGGTTAACCGTAGGGCTTGGCAACTGGGTCAGGGAAAGGCTTAGGGGTAAGGAGGGTAATACAATTGTTACTTAAAAAATGTAATAAAAAAAGTAAAATAAAAATATCAGCGTATGACTTTTTATATTCAACATTTTTTGGGGAAAAAAAGGGATTCAATACCGGACTGGTGGAAGGAACAATGGGAGCGCTAACCATTCACGACTTATTTGCCGAGCTCCGGGCGCTTGCACCCACACTGTCAGCCGCTGCTTCCTGGAGGTCACTGGTACTCGGCCCCTATAAATCAGAGATAGATGAGCCCTTCATTTCCAATGACTGGACAATATACTAAGTGTGCCCTCTGCTTTCTGACAGTGGTTAGTATGCAGATTCCATTACTGTACCTGGTGCGCGGTGATAAAAGAACCTTCCATCATTTCATAGTACAGTCGTGGCCAAAAGTTCTGAGACTGACACCAATTTTGGTTTCCACATTTTGCCTCTTCAGAGTTTTTCGCTCTTTTTGTCTGATGTTTCTCTGGGCACTCACGGACAATTATAAACATTTCATAAGTTTTTAAACTTTTATTGATAAATCCATGAAGTTTCTGTAAAGGCTCAATATCCCCAGCGCTGCCCCTTATTCTTCAGACTTCTTCCCTTCGCCCCGGCTTGGGGTAGATCCTGACTGATGGCCGCCCGTTCTTGTCTCATCAGAGCTCAAAGCTTGTCGCTATTCCTGTGTTTTCCTTTGTCACTTTTTGAGCATTGACCGCAGGTTCTCAATGGGACTGAGATTCTGGGAAGTTTCGGTCCGTAGACCCCAAAATGCCAATGTTTTGCTCACTGAGCCACTTAATTATCACTTTTTCCTTGCGACATGATCTCCAACATGCTGGGAAAACCATCATTATCACATTGTCCGGGATGATGGGAGTAGTTACTCTTGGGAGATGATTAGACCCCGTTCTTTATTCATGGCCATTTTCTTAGACAAAATTGTGAGTGACCCCCTCCATGGATGAGAAGCCCCCTGACATGAAAGGTCTCAGGAGGCTTTACTGTTGGATGACACAGGACTCATGGCAGCGTCACCTTTTCTTCTCCGAACAATCATTCTTCCAGATGTCCCAGTCTGTAGGGGTCTTCAACAAAGACCATATCTTTTCCTCCGTCCTCAGCAGTCCGATTCCTGTACTTCCTGCAGAATGTCAGTTTGTCCTTGATGTTCTTCTTGGAGAGAAGTGGCTTCTTTGCTGCCATTCTTGACCCCACGTCAGCCTCCAGAAGCCCTGACCTCACTGAGCATGCAGCTGCTCTGACATCTGCCTGCTGCCGCTCCTGAGCAAGCTCTGTACTGGTGCTGAACCAATCCCTTAGCTGAATCCTCTCTAATAGAGGGTCCTGACTCTTGCTGGACTTTCTTGAGTGCCCTGTAGCCTTCTTCTCACCAATTGAACCTCTCTCTTTGAAATTCTTGATGATCCCCTAGATGGTTGATTTAGGGGCAATCTTACCAGCAGCAATGTCCTTGCCTGTAAAGCCCTTTTGATATAAACCATTGATGACTGGACGTGTTTCATTGGTGGTACTGGTAACTATTAACAGAAGACACTGAGATCAATCAGTAGCGCCATCATAAAGTGACCAGTCTGCTCTCATAACTGAATCGGAATGACAGCAGGATATCAGCTGCCTTGTCCTCGATAACACTTTCTTCTGGGCTAACGAGACAATCACTGAAATGATGTAAGCAGGTCTTTTGGTGGCAGGGATGAAATTCTGTGGAAATTGGATTTCTGTGATTAGTTAGATTTATCTTGTATGACTTGATAATAGCTTGCTCCTTCGATTTCCTAAGATCATTGATATCCAGGCCCTGGTGGTTAGTGGTAGACGAATTCTCCATTATTTAATAACAACACGCAGCCTTGATTCCCTATGGAGAGGTCTGTCCAGGTCCTGGCGGTTAGTGGTAGATAAAACCTTTACCACCTGAGAACATCAGGTAATGTCATTGCCCTGTGGTCTGTGAAATCCAGGCCCTGGTGGTTAGTGGCGTTTCACTTGGCGGCACCGAACTCTTTATGAGCAGTATAGCCTTTACAAGCCGGCACTAAACTGGCCAAGAAGTTGCCCCCGCTGCTCCGAACCTGGACTTCCCTGCTGACTTTCTGGATATATAAGCAGCTCTCACTCCGGGGGTCCCCTGTAAAACATACACATGGCGGATCCCGGGGGTCTTCCAATCTTTCAATAATTTTTTTGCAATTCAAATACGGTAATTGATTTTTCTTTGGCTGGACTGGGATTCATGGCGCGTAGTTTCCGCTGGACGCCCATCATCATCATCCTCCGCAGCAGCAGCAGCAGAGTAAGTGTATTACAAATTCCATCAGGCCCCCTAATTACAAGGAGCAGGCGCTGTGCCCCCCACGGGCCTCGGCCCATCCCCCACCGACCTCTCTCCTGGGTTGGGAATTACATGGGCTTTAATTAATGACTTGGCTCAATTTCACATATTGATTTGTTTTGCTGTTGGCCTGGAATTATCGGACACAATGGCCGAAGGAATCTTGCTGCTCCTGTTTCTGATCTCTCCTTCTCCGTTAACCTCTAGTTTGCTGGAGTCTTGATTTCCATAATTCACCCATAGAACACACAGTAAAAAGAAGTTATTGACTTGTTTCTTAGTTTTATCCATTTCTAGGAAAAGTGGGTGACGGTCAATATATGACTGAGTACACCTGAGGAAAGAGCGTTCTGTGCAAAACCACCGGGGAAGTACTCATTACCGTAATTCCTTTACCACCCTAGACCACCAGGGATGTACTAATTAACTTTTCTGCTAATCTAGACCACCAGGGGTGTACTAATTAACTTTTCTGCTAACCTAGACCACCAGGGATGTACTCTGTTGTGATTTTGCTTTTTGCTCCCTCTAGTGGTCATTAGTGATTTGACTCTGGAGCGTCTGTCTTTTCCTATATCCTCACCTGGGCCGTTAGTTCAGGGGCGTTGCTATATAAGCTCCCTGGACCTTCAGTTCAATGCCTGGCATCGTTGAAATCAGAGCTAATCTGTTGTGCTCTTGTCCTCTGATCCTGGTTCCTGTTTTTCAAGCTAAGTCTGCTTCTTTGCTTTTTGCTTTTGTTTTGTTTGGTATTTTTGTCCAGCTTGTTCCTATCTGTATCCTGACCTTTGCTGGAAGCTCTAGGGGGCTGGTGTTCTCCCCCCGGACCGTTAGACGGTTCGGGGGTTCTTGAATCTCCAGCGTGGATTTTTATAGGGTTTTTGTTGACCAGATAAGTTATCTTGCTATATTCTGCTATTAGTAAGCTGGCCTCTCTTTGCTGAACCTGGTTCATTTCTGTGTTTGTCATTTCCTCTTACCTCACCGTTATTATTTGTGGGGGGCTTGTATCTTGCTTTGGGGTCTCTTTCTCTGGAGGCAAGAGAGGGCTTTGTTTTCTTCTCCTAGGGGTAGTTAGATTCTCCGGCTGGCGCGAGTCATCTAGCGATCACCGTAGGCATGATCCCCGGCTACTTCTAGTGTTGGCGTTAGGAGTAGCTATTTGGTCAACCCAGTTACCACAGCCCTATGAGCTGGATTTTTGTATCTTGCAGACTTAAACGTTCCTCTGAGACCCTGTCCACTGGGGTCATAACAGTATGCCAGGCCAGTATTAAATGTTTAATGCATTGCAGAAGTGGGATTATAAGAAAGAAAATTTTGAGTTTTTTTTTTCCCTCTCTCATTTTTTTTTTTTTTCTTTTCCCCTTTACCTCAGAGTGGCTTAAGCTTGCTGCAGACATGAATGTCCAGACCTTGATTACAAGTGTGGACCAGCTTGCCGCTCGTGTGCAGGGTATACAAGATTATGTTACCAGAAATCCTAGGTCTGAACCCAAGATTCCGATTCCTGAACTGTTTTCAGGAGACCGATTTAAGTTTAGGAATTTCAGGAATAATTGTAAATTATTTTTGTCCCTGAAACCTTGTTCGTCTGGAGACTCTGCTCAACAAGTAAAAATTGTTATTTCATTCTTACGGGGTGACCGTCAGGATTGGGCTTTTTCGTTGGCGCCAGGAGATCCGGCATTGGCTGATATTGATGCGTTTTTTCTGGCGCTCGGTTTACTTTATGAGGAACCCAATCTTGAGATTCAGGCAGAGAAAGCCTTGCTGGCTATGTCTCAGGGCCAGGACGAGGCTGAGGTGTATTGCCAAAAATTTCGGAAATGGTCCGTGCTGACACATTGGAACGAGTGTGCACTGGCCGCTAATTTTAGAAATGGCCTTTCTGAGGCCATTAAGAATGTTATGGTGGGTTTTCCCATTCCCACAGGTCTGAATGATACCATGTCCCTGGCTATTCAAATTGACCGGCGGTTGCGGGAGCGCAAAACCGCAAATTCCCTCGAACAGACACCTGATGTGATGCAATGTGATAGAAAAACCGCAAATTCCCTCATGGTGTTGTCTGAACGGACACCTGATTTGATGCAATGTGATAGAATCCTGACTAGAAATGAGAGGAAAATTCATAGACGCCGGAATGGCTTGTGCTACTACTGTGGTGATTCTACACATGTTATCTCAGCATGCTCTAAACGTATATCTAAGGTTGTTAGTCCTGTCACCGTTGGTAATTTGCATCCTAAGTTTATTCTGTCTGTAACTTTGATTTGCTCACTGTCATCTTATCCTGTCGTGGCGTTTGTAGATTCAGGTGCTGCCCTGAGTCTTATGGATCTCTCATTTGCTAAGCGCTGTGGTTTTATTCTTGAACCATTAGAAAATCCTATCCCTCTTAGGGGTATTGATGCTACGCCATTGGCAGAAAATAAGCCGCAGTATTGGACACAGGTTACCATGTGCATGACTCCTGAACACCGCGAGGTGATACGTTTTCTCGTTCTACATAAAATGCATGATTTGGTTGTTTTGGGGCTGCCATGGTTACAGACCCATAATCCAGTCCTTGACTGGAAGGCTATGTCAGTGTCTAGTTGGGGCTGTCGTGGTATTCATGAGGATTCCCTACCTGTGTCTATTGCTTCTTCTACGCCTTCGGAAGTTCCGGAGTACTTGTCTGATTATCAGGATGTCTTTAGCGAGTCCAGGTCCAGTGCATTGCCTCCTCATAGGGAATGTGACTGTGCAATAGATTTGATTCCAGGCAGTAAATTTCCTAAGGGAAGACTGTTTAATCTGTCGATACCTGAACATACCGCTATGCGTTCATATATCAAGGAGTCTCTGGAGAAAGGACACATCCGTCCGTCTTCTTCCCCTCTTGGTGCGGGATTCTTTTTTGTGGCCAAAAAGGACGGATCTTTGAGGCCTTGTATTGACTATCGGCTTTTAAATAAGATCACTGTCAAATTTCAGTATCCTTTGCCGCTGTTGTCTGACTTGTTTGCCCGGATTAAAGGTGCCAAGTGGTTTACCAAGATAGACCTTCGTGGTGCGTACAACCTTGTGCGCATTAAGCAAGGGGATGAATGGAAAACCGCATTCAATACGCCCGAAGGTCATTTTGAGTACTTGGTGATGCCTTTTGGGCTCTCTAATGCCCCTTCAGTTTTTCAGTCCTTTATGCATGACATTTTTCGGAACTATCTGGATAAATTTCTGATCGTTTATCTGGATGATATTCTGTTTTTTTCTGATAATTGGGACTCGCATGTGGAGCAGGTCAGGATGGTCTTTAAAATTTTGCGTGAAAATTCTTTGTTTGTCAAGGGCTCAAAGTGTCTTTTTGGTGTACAGAAGGTTCCCTTTTTGGGGTTCATTTTTTCCCCTTCTGCTGTGGAGATGGACCCAGTCAAGGTCCGAGCTATTCTTGATTGGACTCAGCCCTCGTCAGTTAAGAGTCTTCAGAAGTTCTTGGGTTTCGCTAACTTCTACCGTCGTTTTATCGCTAACTTTTCTAGCATTGTGAAACCTTTGACGGATATGACCAAGAAGGGCTCCGATGTGGTTAATTGGGCTCCTGCTGCCGTGGAGGCTTTCCAGGAGTTGAAACGTCGGTTTACTTCGGCGCCTGTTTTGTGCCAGCCTGATGTCTCGCTTCCCTTTGAAGTTGAGGTGGATGCTTCAGAGATTGGAGCAGGGGCCGTTTTGTCGCAGAGAGGCCCTGGTTGCTCTGTTATGAGACCTTGCGCCTTTTTCTCTAGGAAGTTTTCGCCTGCGGAGCGAAATTATGATGTGGGCAATCGGGAGTTGTTGGCCATGAAATGGGCATTTGAGGAGTGGCGTCATTGGCTCGAGGGTGCTAAGCATCGTGTGGTGGTCTTGACTGATCACAAAAATCTGATGTATCTCGAGTCTGCTAAACGCCTGAATCCTAGACAGGCCCGCTGGTCATTGTTTTTCTCCCGTTTTGACTTTGTTGTCTCGTATTTACCAGGTTCAAAGAATGTGAAGGCCGATGCTCTTTCCAGGAGCTTTGTGCCTGATGCTCCTGGAGTCGCTGAACCTGTTGGTATTCTTAAGGATGGTATTATCTTGTCAGCTATTTCTCCAGATCTGCGACGTGTGTTGCAGAGATTTCAGGCTGATAGGCCTGATTCTTGTCCACCTGACAGACTGTTTGTGCCTGATAAGTGGACCAGCAGAGTCATTTCCGAGGTTCATTACTCGGTGTTGGCAGGTCACCCAGGAATTTTTGGCACCAGAGATCTGGTGGCCAGATCCTTTTGGTGGCCTTCCTTGTCTAGGGATGTGCGGTCATTTGTACAGTCCTGTGGGACTTGTGCTCGAGCTAAGCCTTGCTGTTCTCGTGCCAGCGGGTTGCTCTTGCCCTTGCCTGTCCCTAAGAGACCTTGGACACATATCTCCATGGATTTCATTTCTGATCTTCCGGTGTCTCAGGGCATGTCTGTTATCTGGGTGATATGTGATCGCTTCTCCAAGATGGTCCATTTGGTTCCTTTGCCTAAACTGCCTTCCTCTTCCGATCTGGTTCCTGTGTTTTTCCAGAACGTGGTTCGTTTGCACGGCATCCCTGAGAATATTGTGTCAGACAGAGGATCCCAGTTCGTTTCCAGATTCTGGCGATCCTTTTGTAGTAGGATGGGCATTGACTTGTCGTTTTCGTCTGCTTTCCATCCTCAGACTAATGGACAGACGGAGCGAACTAATCAGACTTTGGAGGCTTATTTGAGGTGTTTTGTCTCTGCTGATCAGGACGATTGGGTGACCTTCTTGCCGTTAGCTGAGTTTGCCCTTAATAATCGGGCTAGTTCCGCCACCTTGGTTTCGCCGTTTTTCTGCAACTCTGGTTTCCACCCTCGTTTTTCTTCGGGTCATGTGGAACCTTCTGACTGCCCTGGGGTGGATTCTGTGGTGGATAGGTTGCAGCGGATCTGGAATCTTGTGGTGGACAACTTGAAGTTGTCACAGGAGAGGGCTCAGCGCTTTGCCAACCGCCGCCGCGGTGTGGGTCCCCGACTACGTGTTGGGGATTTGGTGTGGCTTTCTTCCCGCTTTGTTCCTATGAAGGTTTCCTCTCCCAAATTTAAACCTCGTTTTATTGGTCCTTACAAGATATTGGAAATTCTTAATCCTGTATCCTTTCGCCTGGATCTACCTGTGTCATTTGCTATCCACAACGTGTTTCATAGGTCCTTGTTGCGGCGGTACGTTGTGCCTGTGGTTCCTTCTGCTGAGCCTCCTGCTCCGGTGTTGGTTGAGGGCGAGTTGGAGTACGTGGTGGAGAAGATCTTGGATTCTCGTCTCTCCAGGCGGAGGCTTCAGTACCTGGTCAAGTGGAAGGGCTATGGTCAGGAAGATAATTCCTGGGTGGTCGCCTCTGATGTTCATGCGGCCGATTTAGTTTGTGCCTTTCATGCCGCTCATCCTGATCGCCCTGGTGGTCGTGGTGAGGGTTCGGTGACCCCTCACTAAGGGGGGGGTACTGTTGTGATTTTGCTTTTTGCTCCCTCTAGTGGTCATTAGTGATTTTACTCTGGAGCGTCTGTCTTTTCCTATATCCTCACCTGGGCCGTTAGTTCAGGGGCGTTGCTATATAAGCTCCCTGGACCTTCAGTTCAATGCCTGGCATCGTTGAAATCAGAGCTAATCTGCTGTGCTCTTGTCCTCTGATCCTGGTTCCTGTTTTTCAAGCTAAGTCTGCTTCTTTGCTTTTTGCTTTTGTTTTGTTTGGTATTTTTGTCCAGCTTGTTCCTATCTGTATCCTGACCTTTGCTGGAAGCTCTAGGGGGCTGGTGTTCTCCCCCCGGACCGTTAGACGGTTCGGGGGTTCTTGAATCTCCAGCGTGGATTTTTATAGGGTTTTTGTTGACCAGATAAGTTATCTTGCTATATTCTGCTATTAGTAAGCTGGCCTCTCTTTGCTGAACCTGGTTCATTTCTGTGTTTGTCATTTCCTCTTACCTCATCGTTATTATTTGTGGGGGGGCTTGTATCTTGCTTTGGGGTCCCTTTCTCTGGAGGCAAGAGAGGGCTTTGTTTTCTTCTCCTAGGGGTAGTTAGATTCTCCGGCTGGCGCGAGTCATCTAGCGACCACCGTAGGCATGATCCCCGGCTACTTCTAGTGTTGGCGTTAGGAGTAGCTATTTGGTCAACCCAGTTACCACAGCCCTATGAGCTGGATTTTTGTATCTTGCAGACTTACACGTTCCTCTGAGACCCTGTCCACTGGGGTCATAACAGTACTCATATTCTTTTACTACACTAGACACCAGTCATGTACTAATTAACTTTGATACTAACTAAGACCACTAGCGGTGTGCTCACTAATTCCTTTACTACCCTACACCACCAGGGATGTAATAATTAACTTTTTTACTACCCTACACCAGCAGGGATTTACTCAATATCTTCTCTACTATCCTACATCACCAAGTATGAACTCATTAACGTTTTACTTCTCTAGACCATCAGGGATGTAGTTTTTATCTCCTTTGCTGACCAGAGCAATCAGGGCTGTTATTGATAATTATTTTCCTACATGAGATTACTTTAGATTACTTTAGGCCACCAGGGATGTACTCATTAACTCCTTTGCCACCCTAGACCACCCGGAATGTATTCATAAACTCCTATACTATCCCCAATAGTGATTGTTTCATTAGTTTTTGTGCTCCTAGACCACTAGATTTGCTGATTTAACTCCTTTATTAGTCTAGACCGCATATGTAAAAGTCTGGCCCGCAGGGTGAGTGTGTTTGGCCACCCGCAATCCCGGGCATCCCCCCGCCTGTTATCGCACCTTCAACTGTATGGCTGCAGAGACCGGAGGAGCGCGGGATTGGTGAAAGGGGAGTATTTTTTTTATTTTAATGTGGGGCTCATTATACTGTATGAAAGCCTATGGAAGGCCCAATATACTGTATAGAGGCCTATTTGGGTCCATTATATTGCATGGAAGGCTAGGCAGGGGCCCATTATACTGTATGGAGGCCTATGTGGGGTCCATTATACTGTATGGAGGCCTATGAAGGGTTCAATATAGTGTATGGAGGACAATGTGGGGCTCATTATACTGCATGGAGGGCAATGCGGGGGCCATTAAACTATATGGAGGGTGCAACAGAAATGATGGTGGAACCACTGTGCCGTGGTCCTAGGAGAGCCTTGACGGGCGTAACTAGGTGAATACCTGACTCTTTGCTAGATACCCTGATCCTGGGGTTAGACTTGGCTCCAGACTGACCCCCAAGGGCACGGAGCTGGAACAACCTAGAAAGGGTAAGCTCGGCTGATACAGGCAGGCACAGCAGGACTACAGGAACTGCAGATGCTGGCAGGAACGGCTGGTGTACAGGTGAGAACCGGCAGGTGCAGACGGAAGCGGCTAGTATACAGGCAGGTACTGGAAGATAAACTAGAACAAGGGACTTGAGTACTAGCATGCATGCTAATACGGCAGAGTATACACATTGCTCTGGCACCTCTCAAAGGTGGCAGTGCCTTAAATGATAAGTGTCTCCCAGTCATTAGTTGGGGACACTTTAGGATGCCGTGCACTATTTCTTTAAGAGACCAGGAGAGTGCACGCCCTAAGCACAGTGCCCGGGGATCTGAGAACTGTGCAGGAGGATTCGGAAGTGAGTGACAGAGGCCGTGGCGGTGATTGAGTCAGCGTCCCTGCCAGGGGAGTGAAGGATGAGAAGCATGCAGTGATGCCAATGCTTTAGAGGGCTATGCCGAAACCCATTATACTGTATGGAGGACTATGTGGTGCCCATTATACTGCATAGACTATGTGAGGCCCATTATACTGTATTGAGAATTATGTGGGGCCCATTTTTCTGCATGGAGGACTGTGTGGTGATCACAGTTGGGAAATTGAACTGTGATGGGGTCACCATACTTTGCTGGGGGTGTTGAGGCAGAGGGGGAGTAGGGTCATCATACCATGCATGTGGATTGTTCTGTGGAGGAATTTACTGTTGGGGTAACTGTCACGACTCAGCTGTAGGGTGACCCGGGACCAGGGGATCCTTCCCTGTCCCTAACACTAGGGGGCACCCTAATTTGCCCTATTCCCCAGGATACTTCTGAAGGTGAAGACGCCGGGGCCTCCACCCTTGCCTAATCTCCTGAATCAGCCCTCCGTCTGTTCCCTTAACCAACCCAGGGAAGAGGGGAGCTGCCATGCACGGCAGTACACCAACCTGACAAACAAGGCAACACGAACAATGGTAAAAAAATACCGAGCATACAAATATACACTCACATATAACAAAAGAATGCACCGGGGAGTGGAGGATGGGGAAAAACCAAAGTAAGAGGAGGGAAGGGAATTATCACACTTGTAAACCCACGCAACAGTGACAGATAACTCCTCCAAACTCCTTCTCATAGAACTACCTAAACTCCTCTCCTCCCAGCCATGCAGCATAAGTTAGCTCTGACAATGTGTCAATCAGGACCCAGATTATCTAGGGGATAGGAGTGGCTAACCGTGCTCAGCTGAGAGCTCAGACTCCCAGTGCTCACAACATGGCTGTACATTCCTGTACTGCAAAAAGAAATGAACACCATTAAAAAAGGTGAAGTGCTCCTTCTTAGTGCAGGAGTGGGAGCAATCAGGCGCTGCGGTCTTCTGGCTGCTCTCTGTTGCGGTAAGCCCGAGACAGTATCATACTGTGTTTGGGGGGCACTTTTGTTGGCATCATACTTTATTATCTGTATTTTTTTTCTTTCTTTGTTATTGCATATTTCAATTAGGCCATTGGGTCATCTGCTTTTACTGCTCTTACATAACATATTATGCCAGTATGCCCCATTTGTGATCATGTGATTATTTTAAGATCTATTCATTAAAAGATACTTTGTTTGTGGGACAATCCCTTTAAGGTCGCTCTTATGTTGTTTCCTCCCCATCTTCTTGAAGCCATAACTCTTATTTTTTCCATCCATACGACTTCTTATCTCGGACCAGTTGCAGTTTTGAATGACATTGTTAATTTTTTCCTATAATATACTGGAAATCGGGATATTCCGCCATTGCTTGTTGGGTTTATTTTGACGGCGTTCATTATATGGTAACAAATAAGCTGCTCCTGATCCCTTACATCAGGGCGATTACAGAGATATTAAACTTGTAAAGTTTTTTTTTTTAAGGGGTTAAAAAATAAGAACTTTGTAAACAAAAAAAAAAAACAAACAAATCCGAGACCTGTAACGTTTTTACTTTTCTGCTGATGAAGCGGTTTGAGGACGTTTTTAGTGATGTCATTTTGGGGCACATGACATAGAATATTTTGATAACTTTTTTTAGTTTTTTTTGTGTGGGAAATGCTGCAACAAAAAATTGGCAATTCTGTTCTTTCAGGGTTTTTTTTTGCTGTTCTGAATTTTTGCCAAATAAGTTTACTGTAGGGGTTAAACAAATTTTTTTATCTTGATAGATTGGACTTATACACAGGCGGCAAAACCGAATGCGACTATTATTAGTTTTATTGTTAATATCTGTATTACTAACTGGAGAAAAAGAGAAAAAGAGAACAAGAAGGTCGCTTCACATTATTGTGTTACCCTTAGGGGACGTGACTCTTTTATTCCACATCTTATACCACAGTACTGCAGCCAACAGCGGAAATCACCATTCACCGTGGGCTTAAAAAAGGTTCTCATGTGAATGAGCCGCAGCGCTAATAAATCACATTTTATATTTTTTTACCAAAATGATGTCCTGCCTTCACATTTTTTAATTACTTGGAGGATTGGTCGATCCACGGAAAGATTGGCACAGATACTACTGCAACTGTTTACTAGTGCTGCTCTCAAAGTTCTGTTTTTCTGTGTATCTATCTATTATCTATCTATCTATCTATCTATCTATCTATCTATTTATCTATTATCTATCTATTATCTATATATTATCTATCTATTATCTATTATCTATCTATCTATCTATCTATCTATCTATTTATCTATTATCTATATATTATCTATTATCTATCTATTATCTATCTATTATCTATATATTAACTATCTATTATCTATTATATATCTATCTATTATCTATCTGTCTATCTATTATCTATCTATTATCTATCTATCTATCTATCTATCTATCTATCTATCTATCTATCTATCTATCTATTATCCATCTATTATCTATCTATCTATCTATCTATCTATCTATCTATCTATCTATTATCCATCTATTATCTATCTATTATCTATCTATCTATTATCTATCTATCATCTATCTATTATCTATATATCATCTATCTATCATCTATCTATTATCTATCTATCTATCTATCTATCTATCTATCTATCTATATCTATCTATCTATCTATCTATCTATCTATCTATCTATCTATCTATCATCTATCTATTATCTATCTATTATCTATCTATTATCTATCTATCTATCTAAATAAAAAGAAACTCAAGGCACGGTACACATAAACAATTGTATACAGGAGGGAACCATCACCACCAATGTGTACCAATAGGAAAATGTGCTGAACAAATCAGAATTCAAACAGAAAACACGAAGAAAGAACCGAAACAAAGTCCAATATAACGTATATATAACAATATTTATTAAAATATATGGTAGAGTGGTACGGTGGAAAAAATACCATAGAAAAGCACTACACCAGGGACATATAGATGGCAATCAGAAAAAATCAGAAAAAATATATAATATATAACCACAGTGGGGATTCAACATATATGTGC
This sequence comes from Ranitomeya variabilis, assembly GCF_051348905.1. NCBI lineage: Eukaryota > Metazoa > Chordata > Amphibia > Anura > Dendrobatidae > Ranitomeya > Ranitomeya variabilis. The sequence goes on from NC_135233.1 coordinate 21,816,568, forward strand.
ATACTTATGTATATATATATATGCCATAAAAGTATAAATAGCGGCAATACCAAATCTATATAATAAAGTGCATGTGCATCATAAATAAGGTGGCAGCAAAACCTAATAGGAAAAAGAACCTAATAGGAAAAAGTGTTGACACTGAATGCAGTCAATGTATAACATTGTGAATATAGTAGCCCATGTGATATCAAGCAGTGTGCGAGCAAAAGAACAGAAATGAGATGAAAAACAAAGATAGAAGCCACCTGGTATTTACCTGCTGTGCTAGACAATAGTCCCTGGGATGTGCCAAGCCCCGACGCGTGTTTCGGCGTCTGCCTTCGTCAGACTATTTATACTGTGTTTTGCACAGGTTTCTGCTCTATGGCTATGGATTTAAAAGCCAAGGAACAGTCCTGGCTTGGTCAAGCTAACCAACTGTTTGGTAGCGGTGGGTCCAATACCAATGGCTCAGGTGGTCAGGGGTTAACTGATTTTAATTCCACCATTAAAACCCTGCTACATAAACGTACACGACTGTGGTGGAACAAAGCTTTCTTGCAGAACTATATCTCTAAAGATCTGATCCCTAGAGGTTTGCGAGTGAGGGTAATACCCTCATTTCCTATTGATGATGAAGAGTTCATGAAATGCTGGGAGGATGTGTGTAATCACACCTCTAAGAAATTTATGGAATTATTGATTAATCTCAATACCAAGAATATTACCAATATTGATCAACAACTCGAATCTACGTATACTTTGGCCAAGACTCAACTTTCTATTGAGGATTGTCAATCCATCAACGCATCCATGGAAAAAGAATTAGATGTTTGGGTGAAGGACATTCAAGCAAATCAGGCCAATAAAGTGTCAAGAGATTTGAAAGATTTACAAATGAATAAAATTTATAGATGGAAAAGGCCTTTAACCCTCGACCCGATTCTGTTTCCTCTACTCCATCACTTAGTGAATATTCGGATGCCTCTGCCTCTTCCTCCACATCGTATAAAGATGCATTTAAACGTAAACGGAATTTACGTAATGCACCTTACAATCGCAACGTCAATCGTTCCTCTGATGACAACCGTTTGAAGGTAATTAATTTAAGTACCCATTCTCTCTCCCAAACAGACATTGAGGTCCTTCACAAGGGCTTCTCTTTCTGTCCAGATTCTTTATTTGATCCATTTTTGGCCATTAAGGACTTGCATCTTTTTGCAAGGTCCTTAATTTTTAAAAAACATTTTCATGACGATACTATGTACGATTTATTTCCAACAGATGCGGAGCAAGAGGTATTACAAATACTAAATGAATTAGCTCAGGAACACTCTGTACCAGAAGGAGGTAAGATTCCCCCTTGTATTGCACCTCGTTCTAAAAAATTCCCTCCTTTTTCATCTTGTTCTAACATCGACCTTTTTGTTAAAATTGTGAGTGAGGAATTCAAAAAGATACCCCGTTATATAATCAAAGGCAATTTGAATTTTGAAGAACGCAAAAGCCTAGAGAAACTAAAAAATCTATCCGATGTAGTAATCAAATCTGCAGATAAAGGTGGCAACATCATTATATGGCCCACAAACATGTATGAAGGTGAAGCATTTAAACATCTAAAGAATAAGACCTGCTATAAAAAACTCACATACTTCCTTTTGGGAAGTACATTTGAGCAGCAAGGTGGCTTGTTGTTGAAGGGAAATAGAGAAAAAAAAAAAAAAATCTATAAATTTTCAGCACAGCGAGTGTGAGCGAGCTGAGTGTGACCTGAGCGTAAGTGTGAACGGCGGTAAGTGTGTGACTTGTGATTCAGTGAAGAGGTATTTGGAAGGCCTTTAACAAATACCTGTGTGAATTTGTGTGAGTTGCTGAATTGGGAGTAGCTGTATTCACAAGGGATTAACTTAGGGCGGGCGGTCATAATCAAGGGTTTATAAGGGGCAGTTGTTTGCAGCTCAAGTCCTTTTGGGAAGTACATTTGAACAGCAAGGTGGCTTGTTGTTGAAGGGAAATAGAGAAAAAAAAAAAAAAATCTTTAAATCTTCAGCATAGCGAGTGTGAGCGAGCTGAGTGTGACCTGAGTGTAAGTGTGGACCGCGGTAAGTGTGTGACTTGTGATTCAGTGACTTTGGAATCAGGGAGTTTCCAAGGGAGGAATTGCTGAATTGCTGTCTGTTTTTAATTAATACTTTGTATTTATTTTTTATATAACGTTTCTGTGGTGCAATCCCCATTAGGAAATGTGCTCCACAATTGTTAATGCCATCCAGTGTACATCTTGCCACATGTATGCAGTCCTTGACCAGCCGGTCGAGGGTGCATACTGCTGTGCGAGATGTGAGCACGTTGTGCATTTGGAATCCCAGATACTGGATCTAAATGTGCAGCTGGCAACACTGAGATCCATAGACAATATGGAGAGGAGTCTTCTGCTCACTGAGCAGACGCTCAATGGGATAGATGAGGAGGGGGATGGCAGGATGGAGCTGCAGGACAGTGTGGCAGTTAGCTGGGTGACAGATAGAAGGCGGGGTAGAGGGAAGAGTGCCAGGGAGGCTAGTCCTGATCTGGCACACCCCAATAAGTTCGCTAAGTTGGCAGATGAGGGGGGTGCCAGTACAGGGGTAGCACTGCTGCAGCCAGGCATGTCCTCTGAAAGCCGGAGGAGTGACTGCTCCAGTAAGGAGGGAAATAGGAGAGCAGGGCAGGCCAGACAGGTGCTGGTAGTGGGGGACTCAATTATTAGGGGAACAGATAGGGCAATCTGTCACAAAGACAGGGATCGTCGGACGGTGTGCTGCCTACCTGGCGCTCGAGTCCGACACATCGCTGATCGGGTGGACAGATTACTGGGAGGGGCTGGTGAGGACCCAGCGGTCATGGTGCACATTGGCACAAATGACAAAGTTAGAGGTAGGTGGAAGGTCCTTAAAGATGATTTCAGGGAATTAGGCTGCAAGCTGAAAGCTAGGACCTCCAACGTGGTATTTTCCGAAATACTGCCTGTACCACGTGCCACGCCAGAGAGGCAACGGGAGATTAGGGAGGTTAATAAGTGGCTCAAGAATTGGTGTAGGAAGGAGGGGTTTGGGTTCCTGCAGAACTGGGCCGACTTCTCAGTTGGCTACAGGCTCTACGCTAGGGACGGTGTCATGATCTCAATGGCAAGAGAACATAGCATAAGCATATATAGGAACTAGCTCTTGGAAGATGGGAACTGAGCTGACCATGAACTAAACCTAACGCACAACTAGCAGTGGCCGGGTAGCATGCCTACGTTGATTCTAGATGCCCAGCCCAGCCGGAGGACTAAATAAAGCTAGCAGAGGAAAATATTAGTCCTAGCTCACCTCTAGAGAAATACCCCGAAAGGAGACAGAGGCCCCCCACATGTATTGGCGGTGAGTTGAGATGAAATAACAAACGTAGTATGAAAATAGGTTTAGCAAATTTGAGGTCCATTTACTACATAGCAGAAGACAGAAAGGACACTTTCATGGTCAGCTGAAAACCCTATCAAAAAACACCATCCAGAAATTACTTTAAAACTCTGGCATTAACTCATAACACCAGAGTGGCAATTCCCGTTCACAAGAGCTTTCCAGACACAGTAACGAAACTACAGCTGTGAACTGGAACAAAATGCAAAAACAAACATGGACAAGAGTCCAACTTATCTAGTAGTTGTCTAGGAGCAGGAACAAGCACAGAGAGGCTTCTGATAACATTGTTGACCGGCAAGCAACTAACAGAGCAGCAAGGTTATATAGCGACTCCCACATCTTGATGGGAACAGGTGAACAGAGAAGATGAAGACACCAGTTCAATTCCACCAGTAGCCACCGGGGGAGCCCAGAATCCAAATTCACAACAGTACCCCCCCCTCAAGGAGGGGGCACCGAACCCTCACCAGAACCACCAGGGCGATCAGGATGGGCCCTATGAAAGGCACGAACCAGATCGGAGGCATGAACATCAGATGCATTCACCCAAGAATTATCCTCCTGGCCGTATCCCTTCCACTTGACCAGATACTGGAGTCTCCGTCTGGAAACACGAGAGTCCAAGATTTTCTCCACAACGTACTCCAACTCACCCTCAACCAACACCGGAGCAGGAGGCTCAACGGAAGGCACAACCGGTACCTCATACCTGCGCAATAATGACCGATGAAAAACGTTATGAATAGAAAAGGATGCAGGGAGGTCCAAACGGAAGGAAACAGGGTTAAGAATCTCCAATATCTTATACGGGCCGATAAACCGAGGCTTAAACTTAGGAGAAGAGACCCTCATAGGGACAAAACGAGAAGACAACCACACCAAATCCCCAACAGAAAGCCGAGGACCAACACGACGGTGGCGGTTGGCAAAAAGCTGAGTCTTCTCCTGGGACAACCTCAAATTGTCCACCACCTGCCCCCAGATCTGATGCAATCTCTCCACCAGAGCATCCACTCCAGGACAATCCGAAGATTCCACCTGACCAGAGGAAAATCGAGGATGAAACCCCGAATTACAGAAAAACGGGGACACCAAAGTGGCAGAGCTGGCCCGATTATTGAGAGCGAACTCCGCCAATGGCAAAAAAGCAACCCAATCATCCTGGTCAGCAGACACAAAACACCTCAGATATGTCTCCAGGGTCTGATTAATCCGCTCGGTCTGGCCATTCGTCTGAGGATGGAAAGCGGACGAAAAAGATAAATCTATGCCCATCCTAGCACAGAATGCCCGCCAAAATCTAGACACGAATTGGGTCCCTCTGTCAGAAACGATATTCTCAGGAATACCATGCAAACGAACAACATTTTGAAAAAACAGAGGAACCAACTCGGAAGAAGAAGGTAACTTGGGCAGAGGAACCAAATGGACCATCTTAGAAAAACGGTCACACACCACCCAGATGACAGACATCTTCTGAGAAACAGGCAGATCTGAAATAAAATCCATCGAGATGTGCGTCCAAGGCCTCTTAGGAATAGGCAAGGGCAACAATAATCCACTAGCCCGAGAACAACAAGGCTTGGCCCGAGCACAAACGTCACAAGACTGCACAAAGCCTCGCACATCTCGTGACAGGGAAGGCCACCAGAAGGACCTTGCCACCAAATCCCTGGTACCAAAAATGCCAGGATGACCTGCCAACGCAGAAGAATGAACCTCAGAGATGACTCTACTGGTCCAATCATCAGGAACAAACAGTTTATCAGGTGGGCAACGATCAGGTCTCTCCGCCTGAAACTCCTGCAAGGCCCGCCGCAGGTCTGGAGAAACGGCTGACAATACCACTCCATCCTTAAGGATACCTGTGGGCTCAGAGTTACCAGGCAAGTCAGGCTCAAAACTCCTAGAAAGGGCATCCGCCTTAACATTCTTAGAACCCGGTAGGTATGACACCACAAAATTAAACCGAGAGAAAAATAATGACCAGCGCGCCTGTCTAGGATTCAGGCGCCTGGCGGTCTCAAGATAAATCAAATTTTTGTGGTCAGTCAATACCACCACCTGATGTCTGGCCCCCTCGAGCCAATGGCGCCACTCCTCAAAAGCCCACTTCATGGCCAAAAGCTCCCGATTCCCAACATCATAATTCCGCTCAGCGGGCGAAAATTTACGGGAAAAGAAGGCACAAGGCCTCATCACGGAGCAGTCAGAACTTTTCTGCGACAACACTGCCCCAGCTCCGATCTCAGAAGCGTCGACCTCAACCTGAAAAGGTAGAGCAACATCAGGCTGACGCAACACAGGGGCAGAGGAAAAACGGCGCTTAAGCTCCCAAAAGGCCTCCACAGCATCAGGGGACCAATCAGCAACATCAGCACCCTTCTTAGTCAAATCGGTCAATGGCTTAGCAATATCCGAAAAACCAGCAATAAATCGACGATAAAAGTTAGCAAAGCCCAAAAATTTCTGAAGACTCTTAAGAGAAGAGGGCTGCGTCCAATCACAAATAGCTTGAACCTTGACAGGATCCATTTCAATGGAAGAGGGGGAAAAAATATATCCCAAAAAGGAAATCCTCTGTACCCCAAAAACACACTTAGAACCCTTCACACACAAAGAATTAGACCGCAAAACCTGAAAAACCCTCCTGACTTGCTGGACATGAGAGTCCCAGTCATCCGAAAAAATCAGAATATCATACAGATACACAATCATAAATTTATCCAAATAATCGCGAAAAATATCATGCATAAAGGACTGGAAAACTGACGGAGCATTAGAAAGACCAAAAGGCATCACTAAATACTCAAAGTGGCCCTCGGGCGTATTAAATGCGGTTTTCCACTCATCCCCCTGCCTGATTCGCACCAAATTATACGCCCCACGAAGGTCAATCTTAGAGAACCACTTGGCCCCCTTTATGCGAGCAAACAAATCAGTCAGCAACGGCAATGGGTATTGATATTTAACAGTGATTTTATTCAAAAGCCGATAATCAATACATGGTCTCAAAGAGCCGTCTTTTTTTGACACAAAGAAAAAACCGGCTCCTAAGGGAGATGACGATGGACGAATATGTCCCTTTTCCAAGGACTCCTTTATATATTCTCGCATAGCAGCATGTTCAGGCACAGACAGATTAAATAAACGACCCTTTGGGTATTTACTACCCGGGATTAAATCTATGGCACAATCGCACTCTCGGTGCGGAGGTAACGAACCAAGCTTGGATTCTTCAAAGACGTCACGATAGTCAGACAGGAACTCAGGAATTTCAGAGGGAATGGATGATGAAATGGAAACCACAGGTACATCCCCATGAGCCCCCTTACATCCCCAGCTCAACACAGACATAGCTCTCCAGTCGAGGACTGGGTTGTGAGATTGCAGCCAAGGCAATCCTAGCACCAAATCATCATGTAGATTATACAGCACCAGAAAGCGAATAATCTCCTGGTGATCCGGATTAATACGCATAGTTACTTGTGTCCAGTATTGTGGATTATTATTAGCCAATGGGGTGGAGTCAATCCCCTTCAGAGGAATAGAAGTCTCCAAAGGCTCTAAATCATACCCACAGCGTTTGGCAAAGGACCAATCCATAAGACTCAAAGCGGCGCCAGAGTCGACATAGGCGTCCGTGGTAATAGATGACAAAGAGCAAATCAGGGTCACAGATAGAATAAATTTAGACGGTAAGGTGCAAATGGAAACAGATTTACCAAGCTTTTTAGTGCGCTTAGAGCATGCTGATATAACATGAGTAGAATCACCACAATAGAAACACAACCCATTTTTCCGTCTAAAATTCTGCCGCTCGCTTCGGGACAGAATTCTATCACACTGCATACTCTCTGGCGACTTCTCAGTGGACACCGCCAGATGGTGCACTGGTTTGCGCTCCCGCAAATGCCTATCGATCTGAATAGCCATTGTCATGGACTCATTCAGACCCGCAGGCACAGGGAACCCCACCATAACATCCTTAATGGCATCAGAGAGACCCTCTCTGAAAGTCGCCGCCAGGGCGCACTCATTCCACTGAGTAAGCACAGACCATTTACGGAATCTTTGGCAGTAAATTTCCGCTTCATCTTGCCCCTGAGATAGGGACATCAAAGTTTTTTCTGCCTGAAGCTCCAAATGAGGTTCGTCATAAAGCAACCCCAAGGCCAGAAAAAACGCATCCACATTGAGCAACGCAGGATCCCCTGGTGTCAATGAAAAAGCCCAGTCTTGAGGGTCGCCCCGGAGCAAGGAAATCACAATCCTGACCTGCTGTGCAGGGTCTCCGGCAGAGCGAGATTTCAGAGACAAAAATAATTTGCAATTATTTCGAAAATTCTGAAACCCGGATCTATTCCCCGAGAAAAATTCCGGCAAAGGAATTCTCGGCTCAGATACAGGTGCATGACAAACAAAATCTTGCAAATTTTGTACCTTCGTGGCGAGATTATTCAAACCTGCAGTTACACTCTGAAGATCCATTACAAACAGGTGGACACAGAGCCATTCAAGGGTTAAGAGGAGGTAAGAAGCAGCTAGACAGCAATTAAGGGCTAGGCAGCCAAACTCTGAGGGGAAAAAAAAAAAAATTTCCCTTCAACACTTCTTTTTCTCCTGCTTCAGCCCAAACAATTAACACTTTGCGGGCCGGTCAAACTGTCATGATCTCAATGGCAAGAGAACATAGCATAAGCATATATAGGAACTAGCTCTTGGAAGATGGGAACTGAGCTGACCATGAACTAAACCTAACGCACAACTAGCAGTGGCCGGGTAGCATGCCTACGTTGATTCTAGATGCCCAGCCCAGCCGGAGGACTAAATAAAGCTAGCAGAGGAAAATATTAGTCCTAGCTCACCTCTAGAGAAATACCCCGAAAGGAGACAGAGGCCCCCCACATGTATTGGCGGTGAGTTGAGATGAAATAACAAACGTAGTATGAAAATAGGTTTAGCAAATTTGAGGTCCACTTACTACATAGCAGAAGACAGAAAGGACACTTTCATGGTCAGCTGAAAACCCTATCAAAAAACACCATCCAGAAATTACTTTAAAACTCTGGCATTAACTCATAACACCAGAGTGGCAATTCCCGTTCACAAGAGCTTTCCAGACACAGTAACGAAACTACAGCTGTGAACTGGAACAAAATGCAAAAACAAACATGGACAAGAGTCCAACTTATCTAGTAGTTGTCTAGGAGCAGGAACAAGCACAGAGAGGCTTCTGATAACATTGTTGACCGGCAAGCAACTAACAGAGCAGCAAGGTTATATAGCGACTCCCACATCTTGATGGGAACAGGTGAACAGAGAAGATGAAGACACCAGTTCAATTCCACCAGTAGCCACCGGGGGAGCCCAGAATCCAAATTCACAACAGGACGGGCTGCACCTCAATGGGGAAGGTGCAGCTGTGCTGGGGGAGAAAATGGCTAGAAGGTTGGAGGAGTGTTTAAACTAGGGATTGGGGGGGAGGGTATTCATTTTATAGGAGGGGAAGATAGTGCAGATAGAGACCTGGGCACAAATAAGGAAGTTGGGGGTGGCGGTGGCATGGGGGGTGGGGTTAGAACAGTTAGTAATTTAAGAAAGAATAGAGGTACAGAGAGGAACATCAAGTGCATGTATACTAATGCCAGAAGCCTCGCCAACAAAATGGATGAATTAGAACTAATGTTGTTGGAGCATAATTATGACATGGTGGGGATATCTGAGACGTGGCTGGATGAGAGCCATGACTGGGCTGTTAACTTGCAGGGCTATAGTCTGTTCAGAAATTACCGTACAGATAAGCGAGGGGGAGGGGTGTGTCTGTATGTAAAATCCACCTTAAAACCCATCCGGCGTGATAATATAGGTGAATCTAATGAAAATGTAGAGTCCCTGTGGGTGGAGATAAGGGGAGGGGGAAAAAATAATAAATTACTGATAGGGGTTTGTTATAAATCTCCAAAAATAATGGAACAATGGAGAATATCCTTGTAAAGCAAATAGATGAAGCTGCGACTCAAGGAGAAGTCATTATTATGGGGGACTTCATCTACCCTGAAATAGATTGGGGAACAGAAACCTGCAGTTCCAGTAAAGGTAATCGGTTTTTGACAACTATGAGAGACAATTACCTTTCACAACTGGTTCAGGACCCAACAAGAAGGGGGGCACTGCTAGACCTAATATTAACCAACAGGCCAGACCGCATATCAAATATAAGGGTTGGGAGTCACTTGGGGAATAGTGATCACAAAATAATAAGTTTTCATGTCTCCTTTAATAAGATGTGTAGTAGAGGGGTGACAAGGACACTAAACTTCAGGAGGACAAATTTCCAACGGATGAGAGAGGATCTTGGTGCAATTAACTGGGACTATATCCTGAGACATAAAAGTACACAAAGAAAATGGGAGACGTTTATTAGCATCCTGGATAGGACCTGTGCACAGTATATACCGTATGGGAATAAACATACTAGAAATAGGAGGAAACCAATATGGCTAAATAGAGCTATAAGGGGCGCAATAAGGGACAAAAAGAAAGCATTTAGAGAATTAAAGGAAGTAGGTAGTGAGGAGGCATTAAATAAATACAGAAAATTAAATAAATTATGTAAAAAGCAAATCAAGGCAGCAAAGATTGAGACAGAGAGACTCATTGCCAGAGAGAGCAAAAATAACCCCAAAATATTCTTTAACTACATAAATAGTAAGAAACTAAAAAATGATAGTGTTGGCCCCCTTAAAATAGTCTGTGTGAAATGGTGGATGAGGATGAGGAAAAAGCCAATATGCTAAATTACTTTTTTTCATCAGTATTTACAAAAGAAAATCCCATGGCGACAATATGACTAGTGATAAAAATTCCCAATTTAATGTTACCTGCTTAACCCAGCAGGAAGTACGACAGCGTCTAAAAATCACAAAAATTGACAAATCTCCGGGCCCGGATGGGATCCACCCCTGAGTACTGCAGGAATTAAGTACAGTCATTGATAGACCATTATTTTTAATCTTTAAAGAGTCCATAATAACAGGGTCTGTACCACAGGACTGGCGTATAGCAAATGTGGTGCCAATATTCAAAAAGGGGACAAAAACTGAACTCGGAAATTATAGGCCAGTAAGTTTAACCTCTACTGTGGGTAAAATCCTGGAGGGCATTCTAAGGGATGCTATACTGGAGTATCTGAAGAGGAATAACCTCATGACCCAGTATCAGCACGGGTTTACTAGGGACCGATCATGTCAGACTAATTTGATCAGCTTCTATGAAGAGGTAAGTTCCGGACTGGACCAAGGGAGCCCAGTGGATGTAGTGTATATGGACTTTTCAAAAGCTTTTGATACGGTGCCACACAAAAGGTTGATACATAAAATGAGAATAATGGGGATAGGGGAAAATATGTGCAAGTGGGTTGAGAGCTGGCTCAGGGATAGGAAACAAAGGGTGGTTATTAATGGAGCACACTCGGACTGGGTCGCGGTTAGCAGTGGGGTACCACAGGGGTCAGTATTGGGCCCTCTTCTTTTTAACATATTTATTAATGACCTTGTAGGGGGCATTCAGAGTAGAATTTCAATATTTGCAGATGACACTAAGCTCTGCAGGGTAATCAATACAGAGGAGGACAATTTTATATTACAGGACGATTTATGTAAACTAGAAGCATGGGCAGATAAATGGCAAATGAGCTTTAATGGGGATAAATGTAAGGTCATGCACTTGGGTAGAAGTAATAAGATGTATAACTATGTGCTTAATTCTAAAACTCTGGGTAAAACTGTCAATGAAAAGGACCTGGGTGTATGGGTGGATGACAAACTCATATTCAGTGGCCAGTGTCAGGCAGCTGCTACAAAGGCAAATAAAATAATGGGATGTATTAAAAGAGGCATAGATGCTCATGAGGAGAACATAATTTTACCTCTATACAAGTCACTAGTGCGACCACACTTAGAATACTGTGCACAGTTCTGGTGTCCGGTGTATAAGAAAGACATAGCTGAACTAGAGCGGGTGCAGAGAAGAGCGACCAAGGTTATTAGAGGACTTGGGGGTCTGCAATACCAAGATAGGTTATTACACTTGGGGCTATTTAGTTTGGAAAAACGAAGGCTAAGGGGTGATCTTATGTTAATGTATAAATATATGAGGGGACAGTACAAAGACCTTTCTGATGATCTTTTTAATCATAGACCTGAGACAGGGACAAGGGGGCATCCTCTACATCTGGAGGAAAGAAGGTTTAAGCATAATAACAGACGCGGATTCTTTACTGTAAGAGCAGTGAGACTATGGAACTCTCTGCCGTATGATGTTGTAATGAGTGACTCATTACTTAAATTTAAGAGGGGACTGGATACCTTTCTGGAAAAGTATAATGTTACAGGGTATATACACTAGATTCCTTGTTAGGGCGTTGATCCAGGGAACTAGTCTGATTGCCGTATGTGGGGTTGGGACGGAATTTTTTTCCCCATGGTGTAGCTTACTCTTACCACATGGTTTTTTTTTGCCTTCCCCTGGATCAACATGTTAGGGCATGTTAGGTTAGGCTATGGGTTGAACTAGATGGACTTAAAGTCTTCCTTCAACCTTAATAACTATGTAACTATGTAACTATGTAACATATAACCCTTTATCTGCATTTACATCTGAACTCAATACCATCTTGAGTAACGCCAACAATGCTGGTACCATATCGAAGGAACTATGTCAAGCCCTAACAATTAAAGAACCATGTATACTGACCTTCTATCTTCTACCGAAGATACATAAAAATCCCGAATCTCCTCCTGGTAGGCCTATTGTTTCGGGCAACTCTAAGTATCTCGAGAAGGTGGGCAAATTTATTGACTCTAAATTGCAACAACTAGTGGAATGTCTCCCTTCATTTACTCATGATACGAGTGATTTTTTAAGGAAGATTGACGGCCTCCATATTGATGACGATTCTGTATTAGTTACATGTGACGTAGAGTCGCTATATACCAATATAAAACATCCGGATGGTATACAGGCAACGAAATGCTTCCTTTCTATGTCTAACAACTCACCCGCTATGTCTGATTTCATTATTGAGATTTTGGAATTCAGTTTGACACATAGTTTCTTTATTTTTAAGGGGTCCTTCTACCTGCAGCTCCAGGGCACAGCAATGGGCGCATCTTATGCACCTGCATACGCCAATCTGTTCTTGGGGCTGTGGGAGAGGGACCTCTTGCTATCTGACAACCACCATTCGATGTGCCGTGTCTCTTTTTGGACACGGTACATCGATGACATCTTTTTTATTTGGCAAGGCTCGGTTGAGTCTCTTCACGTTTTTATGGCTCAACTCAATAACAATAATCATAACATTCATCTCACTTATCATCACGATAATAATTCCATTGAGTTTTTGGATGTACTTGTTAAACGTGATACAGCTAACATCCTTCAGTCAGATATTCATAGGAAACAAACATCAACAAATGCACTTCTTCATGCATCTTCCGCCCATCCAGTATCATTAAAACGCTCTATCCCAGTCGGCCAATTTTTACGTCTCAGACGTTTGTGTTCTACCAATGAAGATTTTGAGTCACGTGCTGAGGAATTAAAAATAAGGTTCATAGATCGGGGCTACAGCCACCGGTGTATAAAAAGAGCCTATAACAGAGTGAAGCATTCCCCTAGGAATGAATTACTATACTCAACCTCAAAATTCCCTACCACAAGACAAGTGCGTTTTATTACACAATATCATACCGAGAATCAAAAGATGTGTAATATTCTACAGCAAGCATGGTCAATATTATTAGCTGATGGTACATTATCCAAATACCTCCCTAAAGAACCAGGTATTACATTTCGCCGTCCAAGAAATATTCGTGACACATTGGTAAAAAGTCACTATCAGAGTGAACCTAAAACTTTCCTCTCTCAAATCAAACAAAAGAAGGGATCTTTTCAATGTGGTCACTGTGTGGCATGCTCTAATATTGAAAGAATAGGGACATTTACTGATTCTGCCGGGCTCAAATGCTACAACATTAATCACTTCATCAATTGTGAAACCAAAGCAGTCATTTATTATGCCGCGTGCCCATGTCAAAAAATTTACATTGACCTCACTTCTCGTCAATTTAAAATACGAGTACGAGAACATGTTAATGGCATTAATGCGGCCCAGAATGAGGACGACATATCTTCTCTAAAAACTATTCCTAAACATTTTAAGCAATTTCATAATTGCGATTTATCTCTATTGAGGATAAGAGGCATTGACAAAATAGTACCATCTATACGTGGAGGTAATATTAGTCAGAAGTTAGCGCAAATTGAGACAAGATGGATATGGACACTCAACACTATGCATCCTCTAGGTTTGAATGAAAACATTAGCTTTGCCCCTTTTTTATAAGTTCATACTATACCACCTGATCATCCAAGTTGTAACAATTTTAATATATTTATTTGTATATGTTTAATAAATAATTATTATGTATTATTGGGTTTTAATATGAGCATCAGTAGTTACTGCTCATTTGGTCCTTTTAGTTTGGTATTATTTATTGATTTGTTTGTGATATGGTACTTATTGTATTTTATTTTTCCACTTTAGTTACCTTTATTTTCCTGTCTGTCATTGGAGTCCGTTTTGGCTGTGTATCTCTTCTTCTGTTGCTCCTGGAATCCCGTTCTTACACCGCGTCGTTGTTCACGAAACTGTGGGGTGGACAAATTAATCAGAATCTCAATTCTTGATATTGTTTTTTATTATTTATTTTTTGTTTATTTGCACTGCATATTACAATTATGCAGATGTATATTTGATCATATTTATACTATATATGTTTAAATGTCTGTATGTGTATACTATTTTCTATGCTCACAGCAAATGTTATTTATCTTCCGCTGTGTGCACATATATGTATATATGTATATTCCCATCACACATTTTTCCCCCATCTTATTTATTCCACTTTATATATCGATATAGCACCCTTATTTATATATTGTCCTATATCCTAATAATTATTTTCCTCGTTTTCGTATTTTCCCAGTGCCTTTGGACCGTTTTCTATTATATTTTGATTGATTATTAGTATTATTCCAGTATTTATTTCTATTCCCAGTACTTTATTCAATCCCCTTTTGCCCTTCCAGGACCTTCCGGATCACATGGTCTTATTCTTCTAATGACAGTGGGCCGGGTGGAACGCACGCCGGCATTGCGTTCCGGTGGTCTCCGCCCCTTCTCCCATGCTCCCCTGCGTCGTGCCAGCTGATCGCGGCGCCGGGGTTTGCATGGGTTTGTGGGTCGGCGCCCTCTGGTGACCTCCTATGTCGATGCGCGTCGCTCCACACCCGCTCCTGCTCTCATTGGCCGCTCGTTCTATTTATACTCCCTCTCCCTTGGATGACGCCACCCCCCTGACGAAGGCAGACGCCCAAACGCGCGTCGGGGCTTGGCACATCCCTGGGACTATTGTCTAGCACAGCAGGTAAATACCAGGTGGCTTCTATCTTTGTTTTTCATCTTATTTCTGTTCTTTTGCTCACACACTGCTTGATATCACATGGGCTACTATATTCGCAATGTTATACATTGACTGCATTCAGTGTCAACACTTTTTCCTATTAGGTTCTTTTTCCTATTAGGTTTTGCTGCCACCTTATTTATGATGCACATGCACTTTATTATATAGATTTGGTATTGCCGCTATTTATACTTTTATGGCATATATCTAATATATAAAGCTGAATGTGTGTGTGTGTGTATGTATGTATGTATGTATGTCCGGGATTGGCATCTGAACCGTAGCAGCTACAGCCACAAAATTTTGCACAGTCACACGTCTGGACCCCGAGAGCGTCATAGGCTATGTTGTGAGGTGAAATTTTAACCCCGCGCTTTCCAATTCACCAAACAATTTTGCCCCTATCTACATAATGGGGAAAAAGTGAAAGGAAAAGTGTTGGAGGCGTCGCAGCTACAGGCACAAAATTTTGCACAGTCACACGTCTGGACCCTGAGAGCGTCAAAGCTATATTGTGAGGTGAAATTTTAACCCCGCGCTTTCCAAGTCACCAAACAATTTTGCCCCTATCTACATAATGGGGAAAAAATGAAAGGAAAAGTGTTGGAGGCAAATTAACAGCTGCCAGATGTGAACAAGGGGGACTTAAAGAATGACAGCGATGGCACCAAAGAGTATATACTGTACAGTTGCTAAGGTGGGGCCCCAACATGGGATAATCACACCACCACGGGGATATGAACACACACACAAAATGCGCCACACACTACCACGTGCTCGAACACATATACCACCCTCAGTGCACATTTCACCACACATACACCAACCTCGCCACATAAAAGTAGAAACACAAAAGTCGCCGCTCAAAACTCGCCACGCGCAAAACTCTCCACATGCAAAACTCGCCACACGTGCAAAACTCGCCACACGCAAAACTTGCACACGCAGAAAAATTGCCACACGCAGAAAAATTGCCACATGCACAAAAGTTGCAACACATGCAAAAGTTGCCTCACACAAAACTTGCACATACTCAAAAGGCACCACACATAAAACTCGCCACGCGCAAAACTCGCCATGCGCAAAACTTGCTGCACACAACTTGCTACACTAACCTGTCACATGCAACTCGACACACAAAAAGTTGCTACACGCATGTCGCCACACAAAACTCATCTCACAAAAGTCCCTACATGCATGTCGCCACACGCAACTCAACACACACAACTTGACACACGAAACTCGCCCTAAAACACACACAAGTCTGGTATCCTTCAAAAATAAAAATCTGATTAATAAGCAGACAAACTACAAGAGCAACAAATGTACCATATAGGAATCCGGCAGCTGTCAGTCACATGACCAGTCTATTATGTGTATGTGTGAGCTAATATATACTGCCAGGGGGTGGGCTTACTGTTGGCTGGGGATTTATCAGGCTGCCATTTTAGCTTACAAATACTGAGGTAAAAATACTGACCAAATAACGTGTGAACGAGGGCTAATACAGGAGGAGATGGCATACAGCTATATACTATATACAGGAGATGACACACAGGTATATACTATTTACAGGGGAGATGACACACAGGTATATACTATATACAGGAGGAGATGACACACAGATATATACTATATACAGGAGAGATGACACACAGGTATATACTATATAGAGGAGGAGATGACATACAGGTACATACTACATACAGGAGGAGATGACATACAGGTATATACTATATACAGGAGGAGATGACACACAGGTATATACTATATACAGGAGCAGATTACCTACAGGTATATAGTATATACAGGAGGAGATGACACAGGTATATGCTATGTATAGGAGGAGATGACATACAGGTATATACTATATACAGGAGATGACACACAGATATATACTATATATAGGTGAGATGACACACAGGTATATACTATATACAGGAGATTACATACAGGTATATCTAATATATAAAGCTGAATGTGTGTATGTATGTATGTGTGTATGTCCGGGATTGGCATCTGTACCGTCGCAGCTACAGCCACAAAATTTTGCACAGTCACACGTCTGGACCCCGAGAGCGTCATAGGCTATGTTGTGAGGTGAAATTTTAACCCCGCGCGTTCCAATTCACCAAACAATTTTGCTCCTATCTACATAATGGGGAAAAAGTGAAGGGAAAAGTGTTGGAGGAAAATTGACAGCTGCCAGATGTGAACAATGAGGACTTAAAGAATGAGAGCGATGGCGACAAAGAGTATATACCGTACAGTTGCTAAGGTGGGGCCCCGACATGGGATACTCACCACACACGGGGATATGAACACAAACACAAAATGCGCCACACACTACCACGTGCTTGAACACATATACCACCCTCAGCACACATTTCACCACACACACACACCAACCTCGCCACATAAAAGTCGAAACACAAAAGTCACCACTCAAAACTCGCTACATGCAAAACTCGCCATATGCAAAACTAGGCTCACGCAAAACTCGCCACACGTGCAAAACTCACCTCATGGAAAACTCACCTCATGCAAAACTTGCACACACAGAAAAATTGCCACATGTACAAAAGTTGCACCACATGCAAAAGTTGCCTCACACAAAACTTGCACATACTCAAAATGCACCACACATAAAACTCGCCACGCGCAAAACTCGCCATGCACAAATCTTGCTGCACACAACTTGCTACACTAACCTGTCACATGCAACTCAACACACAAAATGTTGCTACACGCATGTCGCCACACAAAACTCATCTCACAAAAGTCGCTACATGCATGTCGCCACACGCAACTCAACACACACAACTTGACACATAAAACTCGCCCTAAAACACACACAAGTCTGGTATTGTCCTTCAAAAATAAAAATCTGATTAATAAGCAAACTACAAGAGCAACAAATGTACCATATAGGAAATACGGCAGCTGTCAGTCACATGACCTGTCTATTATGTGTATGTGTGAGCTAATATATACTGCCAGGGGGGAGGGCTTCCTGTTGGCTGGGGATTTATCAGGCTGCCAATAGCAACCAATCACAGCTCAGCTTCTATTTTGCTACAGTTAATTAACCTGAGCTCTGATTGGTTAATATAGGCAACAAAGACATTCTCAGTATAACAAAGCTAATATATGTTGTGAAATGCTTCTATTTGCTTAGTTTTTGCCTTTTAATAATTACATTTCTATCTATTTGTTTTGTGGTTTTTGTGTGCAGAATAAATTTTTGTTAACACATTCTATTTTGCTAACAGCAGTCATTAACCCGGGCGAAGCCGGGTAGTACAGCTAGTATATATATATATACATAGGTATGCACATATATGTTGAATCCCCACTGTGGTTATATATTATATATTTTTTCTGATTGCCATCTATATGTCCCTGGTGTAGTGCTTTTCTATGGTATTTTTTCCACCGTACCACTCTACCATATATTTTAATAAATATTGTTATATATACGTTATATTGGACTTTGTTTCGGTTCTTTCTTCGTGTTTTCTATCTATCTATCTATCTATCTATCTATCTATCTATCTATCTATCTATCTATCTATTATCTATCTATCTATCTATCATCTATCTATCTATTATCTATCTATCTATTATCTATCTATCTATCTATCTATCTATCTATCTATCTATCTATCTATCTATCTATTATCTATCTATCTATCCCTCTATCTATCTATCTATCTATCTATCTATCTATCTATCTATTATCTATTTATCATCTATCTATTATCTATCACCTACTATCTATCTATTATCTATCTATCCTCTATCTATCCAATATCTATCTATCTATCTATCTATCTATCTATCTATCTATCTATCTATCTGTGTCGTTATCTCGTCGGTCACATGCAGGTCTATAAATGTCCCCTCTGTAATCTCTGCTATAAGCCGCTTTCTTTGTGTTCTGTATTTCCATTCTGCCCCATGTGATTATGTCTTCTTTCCATAGAGGCAGACAAGCTTGGAGGCAGCTGGACCCTTCTCTGGATATAAAGGACCTGATAAGATAATGTAACAACATCCAATGTATCACTCTCCATAATGTGAGGGAAGCTTGTGAATATAAAGCCTGACACACATAACAGGACAATGGGAGGAAAGGAGGAGGACACAAAACACTCAGCAAAGGGTCAACTCTGGGAATTATAGTCCCAAACCAAGTGTCTGACTTTGGGGCCAAACGCCTTCAGCATCAGACATTTCTGTGCTCGCAGCAGTGATCTATCCCCCGGAATCCATCTCCGCCTGCAGGATGATTGTTCCCAATGTATCAATGCAAAGATTTAAAAACAGGCACAAAACCAAGAAATCAGATCAGTCAGCGGGAACTTACATAACTTGCTGAAACTTATTTATCTACACAATAAGAACTAAAAGCAAAAAAAGGAAAACTAATATACAAGATTAAAGAAAGAAAAGTGTGAGTTACAAAGCCAGCGCAAACCATTATATGCAAATAACATCACCACTACTGATCCACAGGAGATACCCAGGTTATACCAGCTGTTCATATATAATTATGTACAGGAGATGCCCAGGTTATACCAGCTGTACATATATAATTATATACAGGAGATACCCAGGTTATACCAGCTGTACATATATAATTATATACAGGAGATACCCAGGTTATACCAGCTGTACATATATAATTATATACAGGAGAGGCCCAGGTTATATAGGCTGTACATATATAATTATATACAGGAGAGGCCCAGGTTATATAGGCTGTACATATATAATTATATACAGGAGAGGCCCAGGTTATATAGGCTGTACATATATAATTATATACAGGAGATACCCAGGTTATACCAGCTATACATATATAATTATATACAGGAGATGCCCAGGTTATACCGGCTGTACATATATAATTATATACAGGAGATGCCCAGGTTATACCAGCTGTACATATATAATTATATACAGGAGATGCCCAGGTTATACCGGCTGTACATATATAATTATATACAGGAGAGGCCCAGGTTATATAGGCTGTACATATATAATTATATACAGGAGAGGCCCAGGTTATATAGGCTGTACATATATAATTATATACAGGAGATACCCAGGTTATACCAGCTATACATATATAATTATATACAGGAGATGCCCAGGTTATACCGGCTGTACATATATAATTATATACAGGAGATGCCCAGGTTATACCAGCTGTACATATATAATTATATACAGGAGATACCCAGGTTATACCAGCTGTACCTATATAATTATATACAGGAGATGCCCAGGTTATACCGGCTGTACATATATAATTATATACAGGAGATGCCCAGGTTATACCAGCTGTATCTATATAATTATATACAGGAGATGCCCAGGTTATACCGGCTGTACATATATAATTATATACAGGAGATGCCCAGGTTATACCGGCTGTACATATATAATTATATACAGGAGATGCCCAGGTTATACCGGCTGTACATATATAATTATATACAGGAGATACCCTGGTTATACCAGCTGTGCCTATATAATTATATACAGGAGATGCCCAGGTTATACCAGCTGTACATATATAATTATACACAGGAGATGCCCAGGTTATACCAGCATGCTCCTTATCACTGATAACTATGCTTATGTTACAGCAGCTGTACAGATATCATGGAGGAGGCTGCTGTGCTCCCATTCATCTCCTTTGTATCCTGGGCTTTTCATGGAGGAGACAGAATGTTCCCCATGAGTGATGCGCCCCCCCTGTGATATTGCTCGCTGCCCCCCGGTGGTCTCCCGCCCTCACAGCTCCCGTCTATTAGAGGGGCAGCATTAACATGATACATGATGGGAGTCGCTCCCTTATTGGCGCGCAGCAGATTAGCTCAGCAGGAACGTAACAAATGAGCCAATTTCCTGAAATAGATGATAGCCGGGATTATGTAACAACCTGCAGACAAGGGATCCCCGTGGCTGGCAGAGCGATGAGGAGGGCTCCGTCCTAGAACCGGCCGCCGTGATATTATATTGCTAGGCCGGCTGCATGGTGATGGTTTATAGGATGAAAGTCCCTATGTGGGCTCCTTGGACCCGCACCCACTGGGTGACCTTGGAGCGTGAACATAGTGAGAAGTGTTACAATGTAACGAAGCAAACATCCTCATCAGAGAGGAAGAGCACTGACCTCTAGCGCCACCTATTGGAGGGTAGCAATCCTAAACGTCAATCCAAAAAGTCAAAACCCACTCTCGTCACATGACTTAGGAAATGGAGCCAAACAAGAAAGTCCATGTGCAGAAACGTGTTTCAGGGTGTTTACCCATCATCAGTGCAAAGCAGGAATAATTATATGGCTGGATGAGAAGCCTCTGATAACTTCTAAAGGGGAACATATCTAATTGTGGAAAGAAATACAGCTGTGTGAAAAAGTGTTCGCCCCCTTCCGAATTTCCTATTCTTTTGCATGTTTGTTGCACTTAAATGTTTCAGACGCCAAACAAATGTAAATATTAGACAAAGAGAACACAAGAAATCGCAAAATGCAGTTTTTAAATGAAGGTCTTTATTATTCAGGGGAAAGAAATCCAAACCTACAGGGCCCTGTGTAAAAAAGTGAAGCATCAACTGCAATTCAGCATGAACCGCCATTGTAAGGTCACGCCACAGCATCTCAATTGGATTAAGGCCAGGACTTTGACTAGGCCGCTCCAAAGTCTTAATTTTGTTTTCCTTAATACATTCAGAGGTGGACTTGCTGGTGTGTTTTGGATCATTCTTTTGTTGCATGACCTAAGTGCGCTTCAGCTTGAGGTCACGAACAGATGGCTGGACATTCTCCTTCAGGATTTTCTGGTAGACAGCAGAATTCATTGTTCCATTTACCACAGCAAGTCTTCCTGGTCTTGAAGCAGCAAAACAATTCCAGACCATAACACTACCACCACCATATTTTACTGTTGGTATGATGTTCCGTTTCTGAAATGCTGTGTTACTTCTACGCCAGATGTAATGGGAATAGACCTTCCAAAAAGTTGAACTTTTGTCTCATCAGTCCACAGAGTATTCTCCTAAAAGTCTTGGGGATCATCAAAATGTGTTCTCTGGCAGAACTGAGACTAGCCTTTATGTTCTTATTGCCCAGTAAAGGATTTGCTCTTAGAACATGCCGGCCATTTTTGCCCAGTCTCTTTCTTATGGTGTAGTCATGAACACTGACCTTAACTGAAGCAAGTGAGGCTTGCAGATCTTTGGATGTTGTTGTGGGGTCTTTTGTATGAGTAGGTCCTGTACTCTTGGGGTAACTTTGGTCCTGGGAAGGTTCACCACTGTTCCATGATTTAGTCATTTGTGGATAATGGCTCTCACTGTGGTTCCCTGGAGTCCCAAAGCTCTAGAAATGGCTTTGTAACCTTTTCCAAACTGATAGATCTCAATTAGTTTGTTTCTCATTTGTTCCAGAATTTCTTTGGACCGCAGCATGATGTCTAGCTTTTGAGGATCTTTTGGTCTACGTCACTTTGCCAGGCAGGTCCTATTTAAGTGATTTCTTGAGGGCAGGTGAGGCAGTAATCAGCCCTGGGTGTGGCTAGGGAATTTGAACTCAGCTTCCCAAAGATGTGAGTAACCACAATTTATATTCTAAGGAGGGAATCACTTTCACACAGGGCCCTGTAGGTTTGGATTTCTTTTTACCTTAATAAAGATCTTCATTTACAAAACTGCATTTTGTGATTACTTGTCTTATCTTTAATATTACATTTGTTTAGTAATCTGAAACATTTAAGTGTGACAAACATGCAAAAGAATAGGAAATCAGGAAGGAGGCGAACACTTTATCACACAACTGTTTGTAATGAAACACAGGAATCATGAAGCTTTGTTTACATGATCCCACTCTTATTTATTGTACTCACTTATATAGCGCCATTAATTCCACAGCGCTTTACAGACATTATCTGTAGTGATGAGCGAATATACTCGTTACTCGCACGCTCGGGGGTCCTCCGAGCATTTAATTGGGCTCACAATCTAGATTACCTGCTAACCTCTTACCACTCTTAACCTCTTCCTGACCAGCAATGAGCATTTACCATGGGGAAACCGTGTTTGTTGTTGAGCTGAAAACCCTCAAAGATGTCCACAATGGAAAATATATAACTCAGGGTCAGAAATGTAATGTATGTACAGTGACTGCACCAGCAGAATAGTGAGTGCAGCTCTGGGGTATAATACAGGATGTAACTCAGGATCAGTAATGTAATGTATGTACACAGTGACTGCACCAGCAGAATAGTGAGTGCAGCTCTGGAGTATAATACAGGATGTAACTCAGGGTCAGAAATGTAATGTATGTACAGTGACTGCACCAGCAGAATAGTGAGTGCAGCTCTGGAGTATAATACAGGATGTAACTCAGGATCAGTAATGTAATGTATGTACACAGTGACTGCACCAGCAGAATAGTGAGTGCAGCTCTGGGGTATAATACAGGATGTAACTCAGGGTCAGAAATGTAATGTATGTACAGTGACTGCATCAGCAGAATAGTGAGCGCAGCTCTGGGGTATAATACAGGATGTAACTCAGGATCAGTAATGTAATGTATGTACACAGTGACTGCACCAGCAGAATAGTGAGTGCAGCTCTGGGGTATAATACAGGACATAACTCAGGATCAGTAATGTAATGTATGTACACAGTGACTGCACCAGCAGAATAGTGAGTGCAGCTCTGGAGTATAATACAGGATGTAACTCAGGATCAGTAATGTAATGTATGTACACAGTGACTGCACCAGCAGAATAGTGAGTGCAGCTCTGGAGTATAATACAGGATGTAACTCAGGATCAGTAATGTAATGTATGTACACAGTGACTGCACCAGCAGAATAGTGAGTGCAGCTCTGGGATATAATACAGGATGTAACTCAGGATCAGTAATGTAATGTATGTATACAGTGACTGCACCAGCAGAATAGTGAGTGCAGCTCTGGAGTATAATACAGGATGTAACTCAGGATCAGTAATGTAATGTATGTACACAGTGACTGCACCAGCAGAATAGTGAGTGCAGCTCTGGGGTATAATACAGGAGGTAACTCAGGTTCAGTAATGTAATGTATGTACACAGTGACTGCACCAGCAGAATAGTGAGTACAGCTCTGGAGTATAATACAGGATGTAACTCAGGATCAGTAATGTATGTACACAGTGACTGCACCAGCAGAATAGTGAGTGCAGCTCTGGGGTATAATACAGGATGTAACTCAGGATCAGTAATGTAATGTATGTATACAGTGACTGCACCAGCAGAATAGTGAGTGCAGCTCTGGGGTATAATACAGGATGTAACTCAGGATCAGTAATGTAATGTATGTACACAGTGACTGCACCAGCAGAATAGTGAGTGCAGCTCTGGGGTATAATACAGGATGTAACTCATGATCAGTAATGTAATGTATGTACACAGTGACTGCACCAGCAGAATAGTGAGTGCAGCTCTGGAGGATAATCACAGGATGAGGCTTTCTTTCTGTCTCCCGATCACCCAGCGTCTCCAGCATGCCCCTAGGTCTCCTGTCACTCTCAGGCAGAGACCAGTTATTTTTGGTTCTTGCCTGTAAAGTTTTGTCTGGACTTGTTCTGCTCGATACTTTTCGGACTTGTGTTCCTTGCCCGTCATCTTATTTGCTGCCCACCCTGACCTCTGTGCCGGTCATGGCTGACGCGTGATGTAATATTTGGCTGCTCTGAACATTGTTCTGCGTGTCGAATATTGGAAACGTTCCTCTTTATACAACCCCCGTCCAATAAAGTACATGATGTACAGATGAGAGTCTCTGTAAACAATGCATTGCCCAATAAAAGGATCTATCACGGGGCGGATTTACTTTTATGACATGGACTCACATGTGTTTATAGTGCCGTCTGCTGTGAGTCGGGGCAGCACCGGATCACTCTATGTATGGGCTGTAGGAAGCAATAGAAGTTCATCCTGATCCTCTATCTTAGTGAATAAAACCGCAGAGCAGTAAAGACTGACACATCCAGGGGCCGAGGAAGGACGGAAACACACGAGGCTGTCCCGGGCCACTGAATCCCGGCCACATCGAGCACAGACCAAGACCAAGAGCCTCCTAAAACACCACCTGGACTGATGCCCCTGGACACGGGCAGAGGTGGAAGGGGACGAATCAGTGGGAAGAATAATTTACAGTCATGGGGTCAGTGTTTTGGCCTCTGACTGTTTCGACATTTCCTCCGCCATTGTTACGGTAGCGATGAATCAGATATATGAAATCGAAAGGTATCTGCCCCGACGCGCGCTCTTCAGATCATCACCATAGAAACTTGTCGCTTTGAAAGAATTTACAAACAGTAGAGAACAGAGAGTCACAATAAGGGTCCAATCAGTGACGCCCCCCACGCTGGTCAACGACACCGAGAAGTGTAATGTCATATATCTGAGATAGCCCCTCCAGGCAAAACCTGAAAAGACAGAGATAAAAACAATGGACCCCATTATGTCACCCTCACCAGAGACATCAGGAGGTGCACAAAGACTTTTCTCAATGGAGAACGCTTGCTCCTGATCATTAGCCAGTGTACACTCACTCCCGATCATTAGCCAGTATACACTCGCTCCCGATCATTAGCCAGTGTACACTCGCTCCCGATCATTAGCCAGTGTACACTCGCTCCCGATCATTAGCCAGTGTACACTCGCTCCCGATCATTAGCCAGTGTACACTAGCTCCCGAGCATTAGCCAGTGTGCACTCACTCCCGATCATTAGCCAGTGTACACTCCCTCCCGATCATTAGCCAGTGTACACTTGCTCCTGATCATTAGCCAGTGTACACTCGCTCCCAATCATTAGCCAGTGTACACTCACTCCTGATCATTGGCCGATGTACGCTTGCTCCCGATCATTAGCCAGTGTACACTCGCTCCCAATCATTGGACAGTGTACACTCGCTCCTGACCATTTGCCGGTGTACACTCACTCCTAATCATTAGCCAATGTATACTCGCTCCCGATCATTAGGCAGTGTACAGTCGCTCCCGAGCATTAGCCAGTGTTTACTCGCTCGCAATCATTAGCCAGTGCAACTCACTCCCGATTATTAGCCAGTGTACACTCGCTCCCAAGCATTAGCCAGTGTGCACTCACTCCCGATCATTAGTCAGTGTACACTCGCTCCCGATGATTAGCCAGTGTACACTCGCTCCCGATCATTAGCCAGTGTACGCTTGCTCCCGATCATTAGCCAGTGTGCACTCTCTCCTGATCATTAGGCAGTGTACAGTCGCTCCCGATCATTAGCCAGTGTACAGTCACTCCCGATCGTTAGCCAGTGTACACTCGTTCCCGATCATTAGCCAGTTTACACTCACTCCTGATCATTAGCCAGTGTACACTCGCTCCCGATCATTAGCCAGTGTACAATCACTCCGGATTATTGGCCGGTGTATGCTTGCTCCCGATCATTAGCCAGTGTACACTCACTCCCAATCATTAGCCAGTGTACACTCGCTCCCAATCATTAGCCAGTGTGCACTCACTCCCGATCATTAGCCAGTGTACACTCGCTCCCGATCATTAGCCAGTGTACACTCACTCCCGATCATTAGCCAGTGTACACTCGCTCCCGATCATTAGCCAGTGTACGCTTGCTCCCGATCATTAGACAGTGTGCACTCTCTCCCGATCATTAGGCAGTGTACAGTCACTCCCGATCATTAGCCAGTGTACAGTCGCTCCCGATCGTTAGCCAGTGTACACTCGTGTCATGTCGGACGCTGTTCAGACCAGGTCGTTCGACAGACAGCGGTAATTCCGCTTTTGACCACTATTTGCTCATTGGCGTTGGCTAGGTTTTGTCCAGCTGTTCCAGGGTTAATTTACCTGATCCTCAGATTGGAAGCTGGGCCATGCCCATGGCCTTTAAATAGTTCTCCGGATCATTGGGCGTCACCGATTATAGCTTCTGTCTTGCGTTGTTATCTCGGTCTGGAGTGGAGAGCTGGTTGTTGGAGAATCGTTGCTGGTGGTGTATTTTCCTTTGTCTTATTTACTCCTTCCTATATTTGTGTTTATTTTGCCCTGCACATTTATAGTGTATTTCTGAGTGACTGCGGCGTGGTGTATATTTTCCTTTATCCTTGTCTGTGCTAACTCTGGGTATTGGTGTATTACATTCACTGGGTGGAGGGCGAAGGTTTTCAGCTTAGGGTTGTAACAGGAGGCAGGGTGAGGTTCGAGGCCTGGACATGCACACCATCAGTGTAAACTTCAGGTAGAGGGTCAGTCAGCATTTCCCTGGTCTGAGGGAAATTGCAGGGGCCCGGGTTATTAGCTCTGACCCACCTAGTCTCCTCGTGACAACTCGTTCCCAATCATTAGCCATTTTACACTCACTCCTGATCATTAGCCAGTGTACACTCTGTTGTGAATTCCATTTCTCGGACTCCCTCCTGTGGTCATGAATGGTACTTTGGTTAGTTCTGCTCTTGGACTCCCTCTGGTGGCTTTGAGCGGAACTGCTGGTCTCTGAGGTTTGCTTCCTCAGCTGCCCTCGTTTATTGTTATGCTGGCTTCCCTATTTAACTCTACTCAGATCGTTACTTCATGCCAGCTGTCAATGTTTCAGTATTGGTTCAGACCTCTCTTGGACTTCTCTGAGGACCTGTCTACTCCAGCAGAAGCTAAGTCCCTGCTAGTTCATTTTTTGTTACTGCTGCCTGAATATATTTCTTAGTACTGTTAAATTCTAGTCCAGCTTGCTATCATGATATTTCCTTGCTAGCTGGAAGCTCTGGGGGTGCAGTGTTGCGCCTCCACACCGTGAGTTGGTGTGGGGGTCTTTTTGCATACACTGCGTGGTTTTTGTAGTTTTTTTGTGCTGACCGCATAGTTTCCTTTTCTATCCTCTGACTATTTAGTGAAGTCTGGCCTCCTTTGCTAAAACCTGTTTCATTCCTGTGTTTGTGACTTTCCTCTTAACTCACAGTCAATATATGTGGGGGCTGCCTTTACCTTTGGGGAATTTCTCTGAGGCAAGGTTAGGCTTCTATTTCTATCTTTAGGGGTAGTTAGCTCTTAGGCTGTGAAGAGGTGTCTAGGGAGAGTTAGGTACGCTCCACGGCTATTTCTAGTGTGTGTGATAGGAGTAGGGTTTGCGGTCAGCAGAGTTCCCACTTTCCCAGAGCTTGTTCCGATTACTAGTTTACTCATCAGGTCATTCCGGGTGCTCCTAACCACCAGGTCCATAACAGTACAGCTGGCCAACAAAGTGTTAATGCATCTCAAAAGAGGGATAAGAGAAGTTCTGAACCCATTTTTTTTTCTCTGCAGTGTGTTTTGCCTCTCTTTTCCCCTTAATCTCTGGGTGGTTCAGGACTCAGGTGTAGATATGGATATTCAAGGTCTGTCCTCTTGTGTGGATCAACTCACTGCAAGGGTCCAAAGCATTCAAGATTATATAGTTCAGAATCCGATGTTAGAGCCTAGAATTCCAATGCCTGATTTGTTTTCTGGGGATAGATCTAAGTTTCTGAATTTCAAAAATAATTGTAGACTGTTTCTTGCTTTGAAACCCCGCTCCTCTGGTGACCCCATTCAGCAAGTAAAGATTATTATTTCTTTGTTACGTGGCGACCCTCAAGACTGGGCATTCTCCCTTGCGCCAGGAGATCCTGCATTGCTTAATGTAGATGCGTTTTTTCTGGTGCTTGGATTGCTTTATGACGAACCAAATTCAGTGGATCAGGCAGAGAAAACCTTGCTGGCCTTGTGTCAGGGTCAGGATGAAGCGGAGGTATATTGTCAGAAGTTTAGAAAGTGGTCTGTGCTTACTCAATGGAATGAGTGTGCCCTGGCAGCAATTTTTAGAAAGGGTCTCTCTGAGGGCCTTAAGGATGTTATGGTGGGCTTCCCCACGCCTGCTGGTCTGAATGAATCAATGTCCTTGGCCATTCAAATTGATCGGCGTTTGCATGAGCGCAAGCTTGTGCACCATTTGGTGGTGTCCTCTCAGCAGAGGCCTGAGCTTATGCAATGTGATAGAACTTTGACCCGAACTGAACGGCAAGAACACAGACGTCAGAATCGGCTGTGTTTTTACTGTGGCGACCCTACTCATGCTATCTCTGATTGTCCTAAGCGCACTAAGCGGTTCGCTAGGTCTGTCACCATTGCTACTGTACAGCCTAAATTTCTTTTATCCGTTACTTTGATTTGCTCTCTGTCGTCCTACTCGGTTATGGCATTTGTGGATTCGGGCGCTGCCCTGAATTTGATGGACTTGGAGTTTGCCAGGCGTTGTGGTTTTTTCCTGGAGCCTTTGCAGTATCCTATTCCATTAAGGGGAATTGATGCTACGCCTTTGGCCAGGAATAAACCTCAGTACTGGACTCAGTTGACCATGTGCATGGCTCCTGCACATCAGGAAGATATTCGCTTTTTGGTGTTGCATAATTTGCATGATGTGGTCGTGTTGGGTTTGCCATGGCTACAGGTTCATAATCCAGTATTGGATTGGAAATCAATGTCTGTGTCTAGTTGGGGTTGTCAAGGGGTACATGGCGATGTTCCGATGATGTCAATTTCTTCATCCAGTCCTTCTGATGTCCCTGAGTTTCTGTCGGATTACCAGGATGTATTTGATGAGCCCAAATCCAGTATCCTACCCCCTCATAGGGATTGTGATTGTGCTATAAATTTGATCCCTGGTAGTAAGTTTCCTAAGGGCCGACTTTTCAATTTATCCGTGCCAGAACACGCCGCTATGCAGAGTTATATAAAGGAGTCCTTGGAGAAAGGGCATATTCGCCCGTCTTCATCACCGTTGGGAGCAGGGTTCTTTTTTGTGGCCAAGAAGGATGGTTCTCTGAGACCCTGTATAGACTACCGCCTTCTCAATAAAATCACGGCCAAATTTCAGTACCCTTTGCCTCTGCTGTCTGATTTGTTTGCTCGGATTAAGGGGGCTAGTTGGTTCACCAAGATAGATCTTCGAGGGGCGTATAACCTTGTGCGTATTAAACAGGGCGATGAATGGAAAACAGCATTTAATACGCCCGAGGGCCATTTTGAATACCTGGTGATGCCATTCGGGCTTTCTAACGCTCCATCTGTGTTTCAGTCCTTTATGCATGACATCTTCCGAAAGTATCTGGATAGATTCATGATTGTATATTTGGATGATATTTTGGTCTTTTCAGATGATTGGGAGTCTCATGTGAAACAGGTCAGAATGGTATTCCAGGTCCTTCGTGCTAATTCCTTGTTTGTGAAGGGGTCTAAATGTCTCTTCGGAGTTCAGAAGGTTTCCTTTTTGGGCTTCATTTTTTCCCCTTCTTCTATCGAGATGGATCCTGTTAAAGTTCAGGCCATTTATGATTGGACTCAACCTACATCTGTGAAGAGTCTTCAGAAATTCCTGGGCTTTGCTAATTTTTACCGTCGCTTCATCGCTAATTTTTCTAGTGTGGTTAAACCTTTGACTGATTTGACAAAGAAAGGTGCTGATGTGGTGAATTGGTCCTCTGCGGCCGTGGAGGCTTTTCAGGAGCTGAAACGTCGTTTTTCTTCGGCCCCTGTGTTGCGTCAGTTAGATGTTTCGCTCCCTTTTCAAGTTGAGGTTGATGCTTCTGAGATTGGAGCAGGGGCTGTTTTGTCTCAAAGAAGTTCTGATGGCTCTGTGATGAAGCCATGTGCCTTCTTTTCTAGAAAGTTTTCGCCTGCTGAACGTAATTATGATGTTGG
This sequence comes from Ranitomeya variabilis, assembly GCF_051348905.1. Lineage (NCBI taxonomy): Eukaryota > Metazoa > Chordata > Amphibia > Anura > Dendrobatidae > Ranitomeya > Ranitomeya variabilis. Next base: position 21,847,298 of record NC_135233.1, read on the forward strand.
CAATCGGGAGCTGCTGGCTATGAAGTGGGCATTCGAGGAGTGGCGACATTGGCTTGAGGGAGCCAAGCACCGCGTGGTGGTCTTGACGGATCACAAGAATTTGACTTATCTCGAGTCTGCCAAGCGGTTGAATCCTAGACAGGCAAGATGGTCACTGTTTTTCTCCCGTTTCGATTTTGTGGTCTCATACCTTCCAGGTTCTAAGAATGTGAAGGCTGATGCCCTTTCTAGGAGTTTTGTGCCTGATTCTCCGGAAGTCCCTGAGCCGGCTGGTATTCTCAAAGAGGGGGTAATTCTGTCTGCCATCTCCCCTGATTTGCGGCGGGTGCTGCAGGAGTTTCAGGCTGATAGACCTGACCGTTGTCCAGCGGAGAGACTGTTTGTCCCTGATAAAAGGGCTAGCAGAGTTATTTCTGAGGTTCATTGCTCGGTGTTGGCTGGTCATCCTGGGATTTTTGGTACCAGGGATTTGGTGGCTAGGTCCTTTTGGTGGCCTTCCTTGTCACGGGATGTGCGTTTTTTTGTGCAGTCTTGTGGGACTTGTGCTCGGGCCAAGCCCTGCTGTTGTCGTGCCAGTGGGTTGCTTTTGCCCTTGCCGGTCCCGAAAAGGCCCTGGACGCATGTTTCCATGGATTTTATTTCAGATCTTCCTGTCTCTCAAAGGATGTCTGTCATCTGGGTGGTTTGTGATCGCTTTTCTAAGATGGTCCATTTGGTACCGTTGCCTAAATTACCTTCCTCCTCTGATTTGGTGCCGTTGTTCTTTCAGCATGTGGTTCGTTTGCATAGCATTCCGGAGAACATTGTGTCGGACAGAGGGTCCCAGTTTGTCTCTAGGTTTTGGCGGTCCTTTTGTGCTAGGATGGGCATTGATTTGGCTTTTTCTTCGGCTTTCCATCCTCAGACAAATGGCCAAACCGAGTGAACCAACCAGACTTTGGAAACCTATCTGAGATGCTTTGTTTCTGCTGATCAGGATGATTGGGTGACCTTTTTGCCATTGGCTGAGTTCGCCCTTAATAATCGGGCTAGTTCGGCTACTTTGGTTTCGCCTTTTTTTTGCAATTCTGGTTTTCATCCTCGTTTTTCTTCAGGGCAGGTTGAGCCTTCTGACTGTCCTGGTGTGGATTCTGTGGTGGACAGATTGCAGCAAATTTGGACTCACGTGGTGGACAATCTGACGTTGTCCCAGGAGAAGGCTCAACGTATCGCTAACCGCCGTCGTTGTGTTGGTCCTCGACTTCGTGTTGGGGATTTGGTTTGGTTATCTTCTCGTTATGTTCCTATGAAGGTTTCTTCTCCTAAGTTTAAGCCTTGTTTCATTGGTCCTTATAAGATTTCTGAAATTCTCAACCCTGTGTCATTTCGTTTGGTCCTTCCAGCTTCCTTTGCCATCCATAATGTGTTCCATAGGTCGTTGTTGCGGAGGTATGTGGCGCCTATGGTTCCCTCCATTGATCCTCCTGCTCCGGTGCTGGTTGAAGGGGAGTTGGAGTATGTGGTGGAAAAAATTTTGGATTCTCGTATTTCGAGACGGAAGCTCCAGTACCTGGTTAAGTGGAAGGGCTATGGTCAGGAGGATAATTCCTGGGTTGTTGCCTCCGATGTCCATGCTGCCGATTTAGTTTGTGCCTTTCATTTGGCTCGTCCTGATCGGCCTGGGGGCCCTGGTGAGGGTTCGGTGACCCCTCCTCAAGGGGGGGGGGGTACTGTTGTGAATTCCATTTCTCGGACTCCCTCCTGTGGTCATGAATGGTACTTTGGTTAGTTCTGCTCTTGGACTCCCTCTGGTGGCTTTGAGCGGAACTGCTGGTCTCTGAGGTTTGCTTCCTCAGCTGCCCTCGTTTATTGTTATGCTGGCTTCCCTATTTAACTCTACTCAGATCGTTACTTCATGCCAGCTGTCAATGTTTCAGTATTGGTTCAGACCTCTCTTGGACTTCTCTGAGGACCTGTCTACTCCAGCAGAAGCTAAGTCCCTGCTAGTTCGTTTGTTGTTACCGCTGCCTGAATATATTTCTTAGTACTGTTAAATTCTAGTCCAGCTTGCTATCATGATATTTCCTTGCTAGCTGGAAGCTCTGGGGGTGCAGTGCTGCGCCTCCACACCGTGAGTCGGTGTGGGGGTCTTTTTTGCATACACTGCGTGGTTTTTGTAGTTTTTTGTGCTGACCGCATAGTTTCCTTTTCTATCCTCTGACTATTTAGTGAAGTCTGGCCTCCTTTGCTAAAACCTGTTTCATTCCTGTGTTTGTGACTTTCCTCTTAACTCACAGTCAATATATGTGGGGGCTGCCTTTACCTTTGGGGAATTTCTCTGAGGCAAGGTTAGGCTACCTATTTTTATCTTTAGGGGTAGTTAGCTCTTAGGCTGTGAAGAGGCGTCTAGGGAGAGTTAGGTACGCTCCACGGCTATTTCTAGTGTGTGTGATAGGAGTAGGGTTTGCGGTCAGCAGAGTTCCCACTTTCCCAGAGCTTGTTCCGATTACTAGTTTACTCATCAGGTCATTCCGGGTGCTCCTAACCACCAGGTCCATAACAACACTCGCTCCCGATCATTAGCCAGTGTACATTCACTCCCGATCATTGGCCGGTGTATGCTTGCTCCCGATCATTAGGCAGTGTACACTCGCTCCTTATCATTAGCCAGTGTACACTCGCTCCCAATCATTGGCCAGTGTACACTCACTCCTGACCATTTGCCGGTGTACACTCGCTCCCGATCATTAGCCAGTGTACACCCACTCCCGAGCATTACCCAGTGTGCACTCACTCCCAATCATTGGCCAATGTATGCTCTCTCCCAAACATTAGCCAGTGTGCACTCACTCTCGATCATTGGCAGGTGTATGCTCGCTCCTGATCATTGGCCGGTGTACGCTCGCTTCAGATTGCTCTGTGTACACTCAATAACAATCACTGGCTGGTACGCTCGCTCCTGATGACTGCTCTGTGTACACTCACTACCAATCACTGGCTTGTGTACGCTCGCTCCTGATTGCTCTGTGTACACTCATTACCAAACTACCAATCAATGGCTGGTACGCTCGCTCCTGATGACTGCTCTGTGTACACTCACTACCAATCACTGGCCCGTGTGTCGTGAATTCTGCTCTTGGGTTCCCTCCGGTGGTTGTTGGTAGTAATGCAGTTGTCCCTGGGTTGCAATCCTGGGCAGGTGTCCCTGCTGATTGCAGCTCTGACTGGGATATTTAGGTGTGCAGGATTCATTAGCCCTTGCCAGTTGTCCATTGTTCTTGGAGGTTTTGCATCTCTGTCTGGTTCCTCCTGCCCTGCTGCCAAATCAGCAAAGATAAGTGTCTGGTTTTGTTTCTGCAGCACACATGCTGTGTGCTTTACTATTCAGTACTATTCAATGTTTTTTCTTGTCCAGCTTAGACTGTGTTTGGATATCTCAGTCAAGTTGGATTCTCAGGAGATGCAGATTTACATTCCATGTCTTTAGTTAGATGGTGGAATTTTTGTATTATCTGCTGTGGATATTTTTAGGGTTTTAATACTGACCGCTTAGTATTCTATCCTATCCTTTCCTATTTAGCTAGCGTGGCCTCTTTTGCTAAATTCTGATTTCTGCCTGCGTGTGTCTTTCCTCTAATACTCACAGTCAATATTTGTGGGGGGCTGCCTATCCTTTGGGGTTCTGCTCTGAGGCAAGATAGAATTCCCATTTCCATCTATAGGGGTATTTAGTCCTCCGGCTGTGTCGAGGTGTCTAGGATGTGTTAGGTACACCCCACGGCTACTTCTAGTTGCGGTGACAGTTTAGGGTTTGCGGTCAGTACAGGTTCCACCTACTCCTGAGAAAGTCTCATGCGGCTCCAAGGTCACCGGATCATAACAGTACAACTGGCCAACAATGAGTTAAATGCATCTCAGAAGAAGGGAAGAAGGAGCCATTTTTTTTTCTGTAGCCTGCTTTGTTTTTTTTTCCCTCTTTTTCTCTGGGTGGCTGAGGAGTCTTGTGCTAGCATGGATGTTCAGGGATTAGCTTCTCGTGTAGACCAGCTTGCTGCTAGGGTACAGGGTATTTCTGATTATATTGTTCAGACTCCAGTTTTAGAGCCTAAGATTCCTACTCCTGATTTGTTTTTTGGGGACAGGTCCAAATTTTTGAGTTTTAAAAACAACTGTAAACTGTTTTTTGCTCTGAGACCTCGATCCTCTGGTGATTCCATTCAGCGGGTTAAAATTGTCAACTCCCTGCTGCGTGGCGATCCTCAGGATTGGGCATTTTCCCTGGAATCTGGGAATCCGGCCTTGCTTAATGTAGATTCCTTTTTTCAGGCTTTAGGATTATTATATGATGAACCAAATTCTGTGGATCAAGCGGAGAAGACCTTGTTGGTCCTGTCTCAGGGTCAAGAAGCGGCAGAATTGTATTGTCAGAAATTTAGAAAATGGTCTGTGTTGACTAAATGGAATGATCATGCTTTGGCGGCAATTTTCATAAAGGGTCTTTCTGAATCCGTTAAAGATGTTATGGTGGGGTTTCCCACGCCTTTCGGTCTGAGTGATTCTATGTCTCTGGCCATTCAGATTGATCGGCGTTTGCGGGAGCGTAGAACTGTGCGCGCTGTGACGTTGTCCTCAGAGCAGATGCCTGAGCCTATGCAGTGTGATAGGATTCTGTCTAGAACGGAACAACAGGGATTCAGACGTCAGAATAGGTTGTGTTTTTATTGTGGCGATGCTTCTCATGTCATTTCAGTCTGCCCAAAGCGTACAAAGAGGATCGCTAGTTCATTTACCATCAGTACTGTACAACCTAAATTTTTATTATCTGTGTCCTTGATCTGCTCATTGTCATCATTTTCTGTCATGGCGTTTGTGGATTCAGGCGCCGCCTTGAACTTAATGGACTTTGAGTTTGCCAGGCATTGTGGTTTTCCCTTGCAGTCTTTGCAGAACCCTATTCCTTTAAGGGGCATTGATGCTACACCTTTGGCTAAAAATAAGCCCCAGTTTTGGACACAGGTGACCATGTGCATGGCGCCAGCCCATCAGGAAGATTGTCGATTTCTGGTGTTGCATAATTTACATGATGCTATCGTGCTGGGTTTTCCGTGGTTGCAGATACATAATCCTGTGTTGGATTGGAAGTCTATGTCTGTGACTAGTTGGGGATGTCAGGCGGTTCATAATGACGTTCCTTCGATGTCAATCTCCTCTTCTTCCACTTCTGAAATTCCAGAGTTTTTGTCTGATTTTCAGGATGTATTCGATGAGCCCAAGTCCAGTTCCCTTCCACCACTTAGGGACTGTGATTGTGCGATTGACTTGATTCCAGGCTGTAAGTTTCCTAAGGGCCGTCTTTTCAACCTGTCTGTGCCTGAACATACCGCCATGCGGAGTTATGTTAAGGAGTCTTTGGAGAAAGGACATATTCGGCCATCTTCTTCACCGTTGGGAGCGGGTTTTTTCTTTGTTGCTAAGAAGGATGGCTCCTTGAGACCTTGTATTGATTATCGCCTCTTGAATAAGATCACGGTCAAGTTTCAATACCCTTTACCTCTGCTTTCCGATTTGTTTGCTAGGATTAAGGGGGCTAGTTGGTCTTCGAAGATAGACCTTCGGGGGGCATATAATCTTGTTCGTATTAAGCAGGGTGATGAATGGAAAACTGCGTTTAATACGCCCGAAGGCCATTTTGAATACCTTGTGATGCCATTCGGACTCTCTAATGCTCCATCTGTTTTTCAGTCCTTCATGCATGATATCTTCCGGAATTATCTTGATAAATTCATGATTGTATATTTGGATGACATTTTAATTTTTTCCGATGATTGGGAGTCTCATGTGAAACAGGTCAGGATGGTATTTCAGATCCTTCGTGATAATGCTTTGTTTGTGAAGGGGTCTAAGTGTCTCTTTGGAGTGCAGAAGGTTTCTTTTTTGGGCTTCATTTTTTCTCCCTCATCAATAGAGATGGATCCGGTTAAGGTTCAGGCCATTCATGATTGGATTCAGCCCACATCTGTGAAGAGCCTTCAGAAATTTTTGTGCTTTGCTAATTTTTATCGCCGTTTCATTGCTAACTTCTCCAGTGTGGTTAAACCCTTGACCGATTTGACGAAGAAAGGCGCTGATGTGACGAATTGGTCCTCTGCGGCTGTCTCTGCCTTTCAGGAGCTTAAACGCCGATTTACTTCTGCCCCGGTGTTGCGTCAACCGGATGTTTCTCTTCCGTTTCAGGTTTAGGTTGACGCTTCTGAGATTGGGGCAGGGGCCGTTTTGTCTCAGAGGGATCCTGTTGGTTCCTTGATGAAACCGTGTGCCTTCTTTTCCCGTAAGTTTTTGCCCGCTGAACGCAATTATGATGTCGGCAATCAGGAGTTGTTGGCTATGAAGTGGGCGTTTGAGGAGTGGCGACATTGGCTCGAGGGAGCTAAGCACCGTATTGTGGTCTTGACCGATCATAAAAATCTGATTTACCTCGAGTCTGCCAGGCGGCTGAATCCTAGGCAGACTCGATGGTCCTTGTTTTTTTCCCATTTTGATTTCGTGGTTTCGTATCTTCCGAGGTCTAAGAATATTAAGGCTGATGCCCTCTCTAGGAGTTTTTTGCCTGATTCTCCTGAGGTCCTTGAACCGGTCGGCATTCTGAAAGAAGGGGTGGTCCTTTCTGTCATTTCCCCTGATTTACGACGGGTTCTTCAGGAATTTCAGGCTGACAAACCTGACCGCTGTCCAGTGGGGAAACTGTTTGTTCCTGATAGATGGACTAGTAGAGTGATTTCTGAGGTTCATTGTTCTGTGTTGGCTGGCCATCCTGGTATTTTTGGTACCAGAGATTTGGTTGGTAGGTCCTTTTGGTGGCCTTCGTTGTCACGTGATGTGCTTTCTTTTGTGCAGTCCTGTGGGACTTGTGCACGGGCCAAGCCTTGTTGTTCCCGTGCTAGTGTGTTGCTTTTGCCTTTGCCGGTCCCTGAGAGGCCCTGGACGCATATTTCTATGGATTTTATTTCTGATCTTCCGGTTTCCCAGAAGATGTCTGTCATCTGGGTTGTTTGTGACCGGTTCTCTAAGATGGTCCATTTGGTGCCTTTGCCTAAATTGCCTTCCTCTTCTGATTTGGTTCCGTTGTTTTTTTCAGCATGTGGTTCGTTTGCATGGTATTCCGGAGAATATTGTGTCCGACAGAGGTTCCCAGTTTGTTTTTCGGTTTTGGCGGGCCTTTTGTGCTAAGCTGGGCATTGATTTGTCTTTTTCTTCCGCATTTCATCCTCAAATGGCCAGACCGAGCGAACTAATCAGACTTTAGAAACTTATCTGAGATGCCATTGGCCGAGTTTGCCCTTAATTATCGGGCTAGTTCGGCTACCTTGGTTTCGCCCTTCTTTTGTAATTTTGGTTTTCATCCTCGTTTTTCTTCGGGGTAGGTTGAGCCTTCTGACTGTCCTGGTGTGGATTCTGTGGTTGACAGGTTGCTGCAGATTTGGGCTCATGTTGTGGACAATTTGGTATTGTCTCAGGAGGAGGCTCAACGTTTTGCTAACCGTCGTCGGTGTGTTGGTTCCTGGCTTCGGGTTGGGGATCTGGTCTGGTTGTCTTCCCGTCATGTTCCTATGAAGGTTTCCTCCCCTAAGTTTAAGCCTCGCTTTATTGGTCCTTATAGGATTTCTGAGATTATCAATCCGGTGTCTTTTCGATTGGCCCTTCCGGCTCCTTTTGCTATCCATAATGTCTTCCACAGATCTTTATTGCGGAAATATGCGGTGCCCGTTGTTCCCTCTGTTGATCCTCCGTCCCCTGTGTTGGTTGATGGGGAGTTGGAGTATGTGGTTGAGAAGATTTTGGATTCTCGCTTTTCGAGGCGGAGGCTTCAGTACCTTGTCAAATGGAAGGGTTATGGCCAGGAGGATAATTCTTGGGTTTTTGCCTCTGATGTCCATGCTGCTGATTTGGTCCGTGCCTTTCATCTGGCTCGTCCTGATCGGCCTGGGGGCTCTGGTGAGGGTTCGGTGACCCCTCCTCAAGGGGGGGGGGGGAGTACTGTTGTGAATTCTGCTCTTGGGTTCCCTCCGGCGATTGTTGGTAGTAATGCAGTTTTCCCTGGGTTGCAATCCTGGGCAGGTGTCCCTGCTGATTGCAGCTCTGACTGGGATATTTAGGTGTGCAGGATTCATTAGCCCTTGCCAGTTGTCCATTGTTCTTGGAGGTTTTGCATCTCTGTCTGGTTCCTCCTGCCCTGCTGCCAAATCAGCAAAGATAAGTGTCTGGTTTTGTTTCTGCAGCACACATGCTGTGTGCTTTACTATTCAGTACTATTCAATGTTTTTTCTTGTCCAGCTTAGACTGTGTTTGGATATCTCAGTCAAGTTGGATTCTCAGGAGATGCAGATTTACATTCCATGTCTTTAGTTAGATGGTGGAATTTTTGTATTATCTGCTGTGGATATTTTTAGGGTTTTAATACTGACCGCTTAGTATTCTATCCTATCCTTTCCTATTTAGCTAGCGTGGCCTCTTTTGCTAAATTCTGATTTCTGCCTGCGTGTGTCTTTCCTCTAATACTCACAGTCAATATTTGTGGGGGGCTGCCTATCCTTTGGGGTTCTGCTCTGAGGCAAGATAGAATTCCCATTTCCATCTATAGGGGTATTTAGTCCTCCGGCTGTGTCGAGGTGTCTAGGATGTGTTAGGTACACCCCACGGCTACTTCTAGTTGCGGTGACAGTTTAGGGTTTGCGGTCAGTACAGGTACCACCTACTCCAGAGAAGGTCTCATGCGGCTCCAAGGTCACCAGTGTTGTGGTTCTCAATGGCAAGAGAACATAGCCCAGCAAACATAAGAACTAGCTCTAGGAAGGATGGAAACTAAACTGACCATGAACTAAACCTGCCGCACAACTAACAGTAGCCGGGTAGCGTAGCCTGCGTTTTATCCCTAGACGCCCAGCGCCGGCCGGAGGACTAACTAATCCTGGCAGAGGAAAATATAGTCCTGGCTCACCTCTAGAGAAATTTCCCCGAAAGGCAGACAGAGGCCCCCACAAATATTGGCGGTGATTTTAGATGAAATGACAAACGTAGTATGAAAATAGGTTTAGCAAAATTGAGGTCCGCTTACTAGATAGCAGGAAGACAGAAAGGGCACTTTCATGGTCAGCTGAAAACCCTATCAAAATACCATCCTGAAATTACTTTAAGACTCTAGTATTAACTCATAACATCAGAGTGGCAATTTCAGATCACAAGAGCTTTCCAGACACAGAAACGAAACTACAGCTGTGAACTGGAACAAAATGCAAAAACAAACAAGGACTAAGTCCAACTTAGCTGGGAGTTGTCTAGCAGGAGGAACATGCACAGAAAGGCTTCTGATTACAATGTTGACCGGCATGGAAGTGACAGAGGAGCAAGGCTAAATAGCGACTCCCACATCCTGATGGAAACAGGTGAACAGAGAGGATGATGCACACCAGTTCAATTCCACCAGTGGCCACCGGGGGAGCCCAAAATCCAATTTCACAACAGTACCCCCCCCTCAAGGAGGGGGCACCGAACCCTCACCAGAACCACCAGGGCGATCAGGATGAGCCCTATGAAAGGCACGGACCAAATCGGAGGCATGAACATCAGAGGCAGTCACCCAAGAATTATCCTCCTGACCGTATCCCTTCCATTTGACCAGATACTGGAGTTTCCGTCTGGAAACACGGGAGTCCAAGATTTTTTCCACAACGTACTCCAACTCGCCCTCAACCAACACCGGAGCAGGAGGCTCAACGGAAGGCACAACCGGTACCTCATACCTGCGCAATAATGACCGATGAAAAACATTATGAATAGAAAAAGATGCAGGGAGGTCCAAACGGAAGGACACAGGGTTAAGAATCTCCAATATCTTGTACGGGCCGATGAACCGAGGCTTAAACTTGGGAGAAGAAACCCTCATAGGGACAAAACGAGAAGACAACCACACCAAGTCCCCAACACAAAGCCGAGGACCAACCCGACGCCGGCGGTTGGCAAAAAGCTGAGTCTTCTCCTGGGACAACTTCAAATTGTCCACTACCTGCCCCCAAATCTGATGCAACCTCTCCACCACAGCATCCACTCCAGGACAATCCGAAGATTCCACCTGACCAGAAGAAAATCGAGGATGAAACCCCGAATTACAGAAAAAGGGAGACACCAAGGTGGCAGAGCTGGCCCGATTATTGAGGGCAAACTCCGCTAAAGGCAAAAAAGCAACCCAATCATCCTGATCTGCAGACACAAAACACCTCAAATATGTCTCCAAGGTCTGATTCGTCCGCTCGGTCTGGCCATTAGTCTGAGGATGGAAAGCAGACGAGAAAGACAAATCTATGCCCATCCTAGCACAGAATGCTCGCCAAAATCTAGACACGAATTGGGTACCTCTGTCAGAAACGATATTCTCCGGAATACCATGCAAACGGACCACATTTTGAAAAAACAGAGGAACCAACTCGGAAGAAGAAGGCAACTTAGGCAGGGGAACCAAATGGACCATCTTAGAGAAACGATCACACACCACCCAGATGACAGACATCTTCTGAGAAACAGGAAGATCCGAAATAAAATCCATCGAGATGTGCGTCCAGGGCCTCTTCGGGATAGGCAAGGGCAACAACAATCCACTAGCCCGAGAACAACAAGGCTTGGCCCGAGCACAAACGTCACAAGACTGCACGAAGCCTCGCACATCTCGAGACAGGGAAGGCCACCAGAAGGACCTTGCCACCAAATCCCTGGTACCAAAGATTCCAGGATGACCTGCCAACGCAGAAGAATGAACCTCAGAAATGACTTTACTGGTCCAATCATCAGGAACAAACAGTCTACCAGGTGGGCAACGATCAGGTCTATCCGCCTGAAACTCCTGCAAGGCCCGCCGCAGGTCTGGAGAAACGGCAGACAATATCACTCCATCCTTAAGGATACCTGTAGGTTCAGAATTACCAGGGGAGTCAGGCTCAAAACTCCTAGAAAGGGCATCCGCCTTAACATTCTTAGAACCCGGCAGGTAGGACACCACAAAATTAAACCGAGAGAAAAACAACGACCAGCGCGCCTGTCTAGGATTCAGGCGTCTGGCGGACTCAAGATAAATTAGATTTTTGTGGTCAGTCAATACCACCACCTGATGTCTAGCCCCCTCAAGCCAATGACGCCACTCCTCAAAAGCCCACTTCATGGCCAAAAGCTCCCGATTCCCAACATCATAATTCCGCTCGGCGGGCGAAAATTTACGCGAGAAAAAAGCACAAGGTCTCATCACGGAGCAATCGGAACTTCTCTGCGACAAAACCGCCCCAGCTCCGATTTCAGAAGCGTCGACCTCAACCTGAAAAGGAAGAGCAACATCAGGCTGACGCAACACAGGGGCGGAAGAAAAGCGGCGCTTAAGCTCCCGAAAGGCCTCCACAGCAGCAGGGGACCAATCAGCAACATCAGCACCCTTCTTAGTCAAATCAGTCAATGGTTTAACAACATCAGAAAAACCAGCAATAAATCGACGATAAAAGTTAGCAAAGCCCAAAAATTTCTGAAGACTCTTAAGAGAAGAGGGTTGCGTCCAATCACAAATAGCCTGAACCTTGACAGGATCCATCTCGATGGAAGAGGGGGAAAAAATATATCCCAAAAAGGAAATCTTTTGAACCCCAAAAACGCACTTAGAACCCTTCACACACAAGGAATTAGACCGCAAAACCTGAAAAACCCTCCTGACCTGCTGGACATGAGAGTCCCAGTCATCCGAAAAAATCAAAATATCATCCAGATACACAATCATAAATTTATCCAAATAATCACGGAAAATGTCATGCATAAAGGACTGAAAGACTGAAGGGGCATTTGAAAGACCAAAAGGCATCACCAAATACTCAAAGTGGCCCTCGGGCGTATTAAATGCGGTTTTCCACTCATCCCCCTGCTTAATTCGCACCAAATTATACGCCCCACGAAGATCTATCTTAGAGAACCACTTGGCCCCCTTTATGCGAGCAAACAAATCAGTCAGCAGTGGCAACGGATATTGATATTTAACCGTGATTTTATTCAAAAGCCGATAATCAATGCACGGCCTCAAAGAGCCATCTTTCTTAGCCACAAAGAAAAAACCGGCTCCTAAGGGAGATGACGAAGGACGAATATGTCCCTTTTCCAAGGACTCCTTTATATATTCTCGCATAGCAGCATGTTCAGGCACAGACAGATTAAATAAACGACCCTTAGGGTATTTACTACCCGGAATCAAATCTATGGCACAATCGCACTCCCGGTGCGGAGGTAATGAACCAAGCTTAGGTTCTTCAAAAACGTCACGATATTCAGTCAAGAATTCAGGAATCTCAGAGGGAATAGATGGTGAAATGGAAACCACAGGTACGTCCCCATGCGTCCCCTTACATCCCCAGCTTAACACAGACATAGCTTTCCAGTCAAGGACTGGGTTATGAGATTGCAGCCATGGCAATCCAAGCACCAACACATCATGTAGGTTATACAGCACAAGAAAGCGAATAATCTCCTGGTGATCCGGATTAATCCGCATAGTTACTTGTGTCCAGTATTGTGGTTTATTGCTAGCCAATGGGGTGGAGTCAATCCCCTTCAGGGGTATAGGAGTTTCAAGAGGCTCCAAATCATACCCACAGCGTTTGGCAAAGGACCAATCCATAAGACTCAAAGCGGCGCCAGAGTCGACATAGGCGTCCGCGGTAATAGATGATAAAGAACAAATCAGGGTCACAGATAGAATAAACTTAGACTGTAAAGTGCCAATTGAAACAGACTTATCAAGCTTCTTAGTACGCTTAGAGCATGCTGATATAACATGAGTTGAATCACCGCAATAGAAGCACAACCCATTTTTTCGTCTAAAATTCTGCCGTTCACTTCTGGACAGAATTCTATCACATTGCATATTCTCTGGCGTCTTCTCAGTAGACACCGCCAAATGGTGCACAGGTTTGCGCTCCCGCAGACGCCTATCGATCTGGATAGCCATTGTCATGGACTCATTCAGACCCGCAGGCACAGGGAACCCCACCATAACATCCTTAATGGCATCAGAGAGACCCTCTCTGAAATTCGCCGCCAGGGCGCACTCATTCCACTGAGTAAGCACAGCCCATTTACGGAATTTCTGGCAGTATATTTCAGCTTCGTCTTGCCCCTGAGATAGGGACATCAAGGCCTTTTCCGCCTGAAGTTCTAACTGAGGTTCCTCATAAAGCAACCCCAAGGCCAGAAAAAACGCATCCACATTGAGCAACGCAGGATCCCCTGGAGCCAATGCAAAAGCCCAATCCTGAGGGTCGCCCCGGAGCAAAGAAATCACAATCCTGACCTGCTGAGCAGGATCTCCAGCAGAGCGAGATTTCAGGGACAAAAACAACTTGCAATTATTTTTGAAATTTTGAAAGCAAGATCTATTCCCCGAGAAAAATTCAGGCAAAGGAATTCTAGGTTCAGATATAGGAACATGAACAACAAAATCTTGTAAGTTTTGAACTTTCGTGGTGAGATTATTCAAACCTGCAGCTAAACTCTGAATATCCATTTTAAACAGGTGAACACAGAGCCATTCCAGGATTAGAAGGAGAGAGAGAGAGAAAGGCTGCAATATAGGCAGACTTGCAAGAGATTCAATTACAAGCACACTCAGAACTGAGAGAAAAAAAAAAAAAAAAAAAAAAATCTTCAGCAGACTTCTCTTTTCTCTCCTTTCTCTGTCAATTAATTTAACCCTTTCTGGCCGGTCAAACTGTTGTGGTTCTCAATGGCAAGAGAACATAGCCCAGCAAACATAAGAACTAGCTCTAGGAAGGATGGAAACTAAACTGACCATGAACTAAACCTGCCGCACAACTAACAGTAGCCGGGTAGCGTAGCCTGCGTTTTATCCCTAGACGCCCAGCGCCGGCCGGAGGACTAACTAATCCTGGCAGAGGAAAATATAGTCCTGGCTCACCTCTAGAGAAATTTCCCCGAAAGGCAGACAGAGGCCCCCACAAATATTGGCGGTGATTTTAGATGAAATGACAAACGTAGTATGAAAATAGGTTTAGCAAAATTGAGGTCCGCTTACTAGATAGCAGGAAGACAGAAAGGGCACTTTCATGGTCAGCTGAAAACCCTATCAAAATACCATCCTGAAATTACTTTAAGACTCTAGTATTAACTCATAACATCAGAGTGGCAATTTCAGATCACAAGAGCTTTCCAGACACAGAAACGAAACTACAGCTGTGAACTGGAACAAAATGCAAAAACAAACAAGGACTAAGTCCAACTTAGCTGGGAGTTGTCTAGCAGCAGGAACATGCACAGAAAGGCTTCTGATTACAATGTTGACCGGCATGGAAGTGACAGAGGAGCAAGGCTAAATAGCGACTCCCACATCCTGATGGAAACAGGTGAACAGAGAGGATGATGCACACCAGTTCAATTCCACCAGTGGCCACCGGGGGAGCCCAAAATCCAATTTCACAACACACCAGATCATAACACCCGTGTACGCTCGCTCCTGATTGCTCTCTGTACACACATTACCAATCTACCAATCACTGGCTGGTACGCTCGCTCCTGATCACTGCTCTGTGTACAATTACTACCAATCATTAGCAGGTGTACACTTGCTCCTGATCATTGGCCGGTGTAAGCTCGCCTCTGATCATTGGCCGATGTATGCTCGCTCCTGATCATTAGACAGTGTACTCTCGCTCCTGATCATTGTTGTGTATGTTCACTCCTGACCATTGAACTGTGTACACTCGCTTGTGATCACTGCTGTGCATACTTGCTCCTGATCATTGCCCTGTGTACACTCGATCCTCATCACTGCCCTGTGTACGTTACCTCCTGATTGCTCTGTGTATGCTCGCTCCCGATCATTGACAGACGTAGGCTTGCTCGTGATCACTGTCCTGTGCACAATCGCTCCTGATCACTGGTAAATGTAGGCTTGCTCCTGATCACAGCACTGTGAACGCTCGCTCCTGAGCCCAAGGACAACATCTGCAAGGAGTTTGTATGTTCTCCCCGTGTTTGCGTGGGTTTCCCCCTAGTTCCTCTTACACTCCATAGACTGATACGGGTTTTAGATTGTGAGCCCAATGGGGTCAGCGATGATGATGTCTGTAGCGCTGAGAAATAAGATGGCGCTATATAAGTAAAGCATAATAATAATAATAACTACCCTGTGTACGATAGATCCTGATTATTGCTCTGTGCTCACTCACTACCCATCATTGGCTGGTGTACACTCCTGATCATTGGCCGATGCACGCTTGCTCCTGATCACTGGCTGGTGTGCACCTGCTCCTTATCATTGGCCCGTGTACTCTTGCTCCTGATTACTGCCCTGTGTACACTCACTCCTGATGATTGCTCACTACCAATCAATGGCCGGCGTATGCCCTCTCCTGATCACTGGCGGGTGTACGCTCGATCCTGATGATTGCTCTGTACACTCACTACCAATCACTGGTTGGTGTATACTCACTCCTGATCATTGGCTGATGTACACTCACTCCTGATCATTGGCCGCTGTATGCTCTCTCCTGATCACTGGACTGTGTACACTCACTCCTGATCACTGCTCTGTGTATACTTGTTCCTGATCATTGTTGTTTATGTTCACTCCTGACAATTGCCCTGTGTGCACTCGCTCCTGATCACTGCTCTGTGTATACTCGTTCCTGATTATTGGCTGATGTACGCTCGTTCCTGATCATTGGCAGATATATGCTCACTCCTTTTCATGGGCCGGTGTACGCTCGCTCCTGATCATTGGCAGATGTACGCTCACTCCTTATCACTGCCCTGTGTACTCGCTCCTGATCATTGGCAGATGTATGCTCGCTCCTTATCATGGGCCGGCGTACACTCGCTCCTGACCATTGCCCTGTGTACACTCGCTCCTGATCACTGCTCTGTGTATTGTCGTTCCTGATTATTGGCTGATGTACGCTCGCTCCTGATCATTGGCAGATGTACGCTCGCTGCTTATCACTGCCCTGTGTACTCGCTCCTGATCATTGGCAGATGTATGCTCACTCCTTATCATGGGCCGGCGTACACTCGCTCCTGATCATTGACCGATGTATGCTCGCTCCTGATCGCTGCCCTGTGTACTCGCTCCTGATCATTGGCAGATGTACGCTGACTCCTTATCATGGGCCGGTGTACGCTCGCTCCTTATCACGGGCCGGTGTACGCTCGCTCCTTATCACTGCTCTGTGTACGCGCTCCTGATCATTGGCAGATGTACGCTCGCTCCTGATCACTGCCCTGTATACTCGCTCCTTATCATTGGCCGATGTATGCTCGCTCCTTATCACTGCTTGGTGTACGCTCGCTCCTTATTACTGCTCGGTGTACGCTCACTCCTGATCATTGGCCGATGAACGCTCGCTCCTCATCATTGGCCGATGTATGCTCGCTCCTTATCACTGCTCGTGTATGCTCGCTCCTTATCACTGCTCGGTGTGCGCTCGCTCCTGATCACTGCTCGGTGTACGCTCACTCCTGATCATTGGCCGATGTACGCTCGCTCCTTATCATTGGCCGATGTATGCTCGCTCCTGATCACTGCTCGTGTATGCTCGCTCCTTATCACTGCTCGGTGTATGCTCGCTCCTGATCACTGCTCGGTGTGCGCTCGCTCCTGATCACTGCTCGGTGTACACTCACTCCTGATCATTGGCTGATGTACGCTCGCTCCTGATCATTGGCCGATGTATGCTCGCTCCTTATCATTGGCCGATGTATGCTCGCTCCTTATTACTGCTCGTGTATGCTCGCTCCTGATCACTGCTCTGTGTATGCTCGCTCCTGATCACTGCTGTGTACGCTCGCTCCTTATCACTGCTCGTGTATGCTCACTCCTGATCACTGCTCTGTGTATGCTCGCTCCTTATCACTGCTCGTGTATGCTCGCTCCTGATCACTGCTCTGTGTATGCTCGCTCCTGATCACTGCTCGTGTATGCTCGCTCCTGATCACTGCTCTGTGTACGCTCGCTCCTTATCACTGCTCGTGTATGCTCGCTCCTGATCACTGCTCTGTGTATGCTCACTCCTGATCACTGCTCGGTGTACGCTCGCTCCTGATCACTGCTCTGTGTACGCTCGCTCCTGATCACTGCTCGGTGTACGCTCGCTCCTGATCACTGCTCTGTGTACGCTCGCTCCTGATCACTGCTCTGTGTATGCTCGCTCCTGATCACTGCTCGTGTATGCTCGCTCCTGATCACTGCTCTGTGTACGCTCGCTCCTTATCACTGCTCGTGTACGCTCGCTCCTTATCACTGCTCGTGTACGCTCGCTCCTGATCACTGCTCGGTGTACGCTCGCTCCTGATCACTGCTCGTGTACGCTCGCTCCTGATCACTGCTCTGTGTACGCTCGCTCCTGATCACTGCTCGGTGTACGCTCGCTCCTGATCACTGCTCGGTGTACGCTCGCTCCTGATCACTGCTCGGTGTACGCTCGCTCCTGATCACTGCTCGGTGTACGCTCGCTCCTGATCACTGCTCGGTGTACGCTCGCTCCTGATCACTGCTCGGTGTACGCTCGCTCCTGATCACTGCTCGGTGTACGCTCGCTCCTGATCACTGCTCTGTGTACGCTCGCTCCTGATCACTGCTCGGTGTACGCTCGCTCCTGATCACTGCTCGGTGTACGCTCGCTCCTGATCACTGCT